>NC_140168.1:69862047-70462047 GCF_963971535.1 Notolepis coatsorum
CCTCAGTCCCTGCCATAAGCCTTGTGTCATTCTGTGCCATTTGTGCCTCCATCTTGTCAGCATACGTCTTTTTCGCAAGTTTAACAGCATTGCGCAGAGTGTAGACTGTTGTCTTGTACTCTTCCATGTTTCCTGTCTCTCTGCCCAGGTTGTAGGCAGTGGTGCGAATTTTCAGGGCTGCTCTGATAGTACTGTCCACCCACGGTTTCTGGTTTGGGAAGACCCTCGCCTTCTTTGTGGGGACGATACTATCAGCTAGTGTTGTTATAAAGCCAACAACAGTGTCTGCGAACTCGCTGACGTCACAGTATTGAGTATACTGTTTAGTATAAGTACACAAGGTTCCTATTGAGTATACTGTTTAGTATATGAACATGGGGTTCCTATGGAGTAGTTTAGTATAAGAACATGGGGTTCCTATTGAGTATACTGTTTAGTATAAGAACATGGGGTTCCTAACTTCCTATTGAGTATACTGTTTAGTATAAGAACATGGGGTTCCTAACTTCCTATTGATTATACTGTTTAGTATAAGAACATGAGGTTCCTATTGAATATACTGCTTAATATAGGAAAATGGGGTTCCTATCGAATATACTGCATACTATATAATGTGTTTAGGAACCTGTTCTTTCTTTTCAAGTATACTCTCTAAACTCTTAAACTGAACAAAATGGTGTATCTCCTGTATGAGTTCTAGTGTTTCTATCACTGAACACTTACTCACAAACTGAACAGTTTCCATTTGCGTCATGTGTCTATTCAGATGTATTTTATCACTGAACAACCCCCTCCAATGTACAATAAATGTCCTATTAAACCCAATAATACACGAGACCCTTTTCTTGGGACCAACCCAACCCCCCCCCCTCACCACCCTCCTACCTACCAACCTCCTCCAATGTACAGTTTCTTCATCAAATGTATATACTCTCTTTTTTAGACTCTTCTTGTATCACAAACAGTACTGTATTTGTAAATATTTGTAAATCTGGTATGTCATAAATGTATAGATGTAGCAGTACTGTCTATCTGTATGTCATATATGTTATGATGAATTGAAAATGGGGGACCCTGATGTAAACAAGACGAAAGTCTTTCTCTGGTCTGCATCCCCTTAACAATTGTGTGTATTGAGCTGTACTGTATTGTACCCATTCTGCAATCTGTTAATAAAATTTCCAATCAATCAATCAAACAATTTCTCACAAACTGAACAATTAAATGGTTTCTCTCCAGTATGGGTTCTCATGTGTTTATTTAGATATATTTATCACTGAACACTTTCTCACAAACTGAACAACTAAATGGTTTCTCTCTAGTATGGGTTCTCATGTGTCTATTCAGGTGTATTTTATCACTGAACACTTTCTCACAAACTAAACAACTAAATGGTTTATCTCCAGTATGAGTTATCATGTGTCTATTCAGATTTATTTTACCACTGACCACTTTCTTACAAACTGAACTAAATGGTTTCTCTCCAGTATGAGTTTTCATGTGTCTATTCAGATTAATTTTATCACTGAACACATTCTTACAAACTGAACAACTAAATGGTTTCTCTCCAGTATGCGTTCTCATGTGTCTATTCAGATTAACTTTATCATTAAACACTTGCTCACAAACTGTACAACTAAATGGGTTCTCTCCTGTATGAGTTCGCATGTGTCTATTCAGGTTTATTTTATCACCGACCACTTTCTCACAAACTAAACAACTAAATGGTTTCTCTCCAGTATGAGTTCTCATGTGTCTATTCAGATTTATTTTATCACTGAACATGTTCTCACAAACTGAACAACTAAATGGTTTCTCGCCAGTACTTTGTCTATTCTGTATCTTCTTTAGTTTCAGAGTTATCAAACTTGACTGAGGTCCTCCATTTTCCTTCCAAAAATAACTGTCCTCTGACTCAGTTCCAGAATAGTCTGAAGAGAAAAGCTGGCCACCTCTCGTTGGTTTGTTGGTACTTTGTCCGTTCTGTACCTTCTTTAGTTTCAGAGTTATCAAACTTGACTGAGGTCCTCCATTTTCCTTCCAAAAATCACTGTCATCAGTCTCAGTTCCAGAACAGTCTGAAGAGAGGGGCCGGCCATATTTATATGGTTCTAAATCACCAGCTGGATCTAAGTTACTGGCTGGTTCTGATACTCCACAGTCCTCAAAGTCAGGTTCTGTTTTCATCTGTTGAGTTGAGGTGCTGGGTAAAGAGTAAGACTCTGTGTTTTTCTCTGACTGGGTTTGAAGAGGCTGGAAGGGCAGAGCGTTCTCTTGGCCATCTTCACATTTCACTGGGTGTACTGTGATATTGGAGCCCTCAGGTTCTTCCAGCCCTTGATCTAGTTCATCTTTAATCTGTAGGAGCTCTGGGCCCAGCCTTTGGTTAAACCATGAGGACTGAGGTTTCACTTCATCATGTTCACTCTTCACAGAGACAGGACTAAATGTGAAGTTTATGATATCAGCCTCCTCCAGACCTTGAGGCTCCTGACTTGTCAGGAGCTCCTCCTGCTCCTCTTTAATCTGTAGGAGCATTGGCTCCTCCTGACCCAAACTGGGGCTCCTCTCCTGCTGCGCATGGGGAACCTCCTCTTCACAGATACACAGCAGTAAGGCCAGGGAGTCTAGAAAGAAGAGCATACAATTATTTAATTTCATTGCTTTTGAAAGTAACAAAGGGACAGGTCACTATTTCATACTACACTCTTAGGGTCTTGCTTTTAAATACACGTTCGCAAGAGGGCGGAGATCCTGGATTTCTCTGGAGCATGCTTTGGGCATGTCCTCAGAAATGAATGCATCAACAGTGGGGGCAGTGTGGATGTGACAGGCTAAATGCTAAAACCTGACATGTTTTATGCTTACGTTGCAAATCTGGATAGTTTGCAAGGAAAATATTCTTCTTCTATATAATTTTTCGTCTGCCAGGGAGGATTCGACCCTGATCTGCCCCCTAGTGAATAGACATTTCAATCGTCCAGGTACAGGCAAAATACGCAGGCAAGTATGTGAAGAATGCTGTACAATGAAGCCGCTTGTCTACTGGTACCGTATGCATGGTTAAAAGCAAGTATACCGAGACCCTGTCCAGCAAAGTAACATAATATATAGGGATGCACAGATCGATTGTCAAATAAATTCAATCAATTCAATCAATCAATCAAAATTACATACAATACCGGTACACACATGTACAGCCATCACATATAATCTAAAATCGTCGAGGATTAAAACACAATAAAACCTTACGGTTTATTTCCATTGTGGTCCTCACCCTCCATCCTATACCCAATATCGCTGTATGGATCGGTATCGACTACAGGTGGTCAGATCCATTACCAAGTTGTCATAAAGCATTGTCCTCTATTACATGAGACTATAACAATTAAAAATAAAGTTACATGTACACCTCAAATACTGTATATGTACACACAACTACATGTACACATAACTACATGTACACATCACATACTGTACGTAGACACAACTACACCTCAAATACTGTACATGTACACTTGTACAGGAGCAGACATGGAGCGCTTACTCTTAACAGAGAGAGACGTAGAGGAGACAGGGAGCCCTTACTCTTAACAGAGAGACATAGAGGAGGAGACGGAGCCCTTACTCTTAACACAGAGACGTAGAGGAGACAGGGAGCCCTTACTCTTAACAGAGAGACATAGAGGAGGAGACGGAGCCCTTACTATTAACAGAGAGACGTAGAGGAGGGGACAGGGAGCTCTTTCTTAACAGAGAGACATAGATGAGGGGACAGGGAGCGCTTACTCTTAACAGAGAGATATAGATGAGGGGACAGGGAGCGCTTTCTTAACAGAGAAAGACATAGATGAGGGGACAGGGAGCGCTTACTCTTAACAGATAGATATAGATGAGGGGACAGGAATCGCTTTCTTAACAGAGAAAGACGTAGATGAGGGGACAGGGAGCGCTTTCTTAACAGAGAGACATAGATGAAGGGACAGGGAGCGCTTACTCTTAACAGAGAGATATAGATGAGGGGACAGGGAGCGCTTTCTTAACAGAGAAATACATAGATGAGGGGACAGGGAGCGCTTACTCAGTCTCTTAACCATTTCACTGCCGCACTACCAAAACCCTTTTCACTACGACAATACACAGAAGGTTAACCCTTTCACTGCTGCACAACAGTGCAGTAAGCGCTCCCTGTCCCCACCTCTTATGTGTGTCTCTGTAAGAGTAAGCTCTCCCTGTTCCCACCTCTGTGTCTCTCTGCAAGAGTAAGCGCTCCCTGTCCCCACCTCTATGTGTCTCTCTGTAAGAGTCAGCACTCCCTGTCTCCCCCTCTACGTCTCTCTGTAAGAACAAGCGCTCCATGTCCCTTCCTCTACGTCTCTGTTAACCCTTTCACTGCCACACAACAGAAGGTTAACCCTTTACTATCACACAACCGACGGCGACAGTATTACTTTGTGTTTTAGCTAAATGTCAGGTGGCGCAACCGTGCGAGCAAAGGGACAGATTAAGAACACTGTTACAAGTGTTCTGTGGCATGATTTTATGTTTGAAACCTTTCAAATAAGCAAGTTTAGTTTACAAATAAAATAGATAGTTTCACCTCAGAGGTAGGACAGTACACGTTCCATGCCAGGTGGTACAACCAATGTAAAACTAGGTAAAACTGTTATCATATAACTACTTATTCTGTTTTAAAATGATGTGTATGATATTGCTAGCAATAGCATATGTCAAACTGCTAATGCAGGTGTCCCAAGTAGAAGCCGGTTTAATTTAAAATAAGTGGCAAAAGTCAGTTGGCGCAACCACAATGAATGCCACTATATGAAATAAATAATGTTATTTAATGCTCCAAGATGCTCTAAAATGTGTATTTGTGTTTGTGTCAACTAAAATATATCTTATACACTTTTAAAAGTTTTTCATGATTATAATGTCTTATTTTTAATCATTTTAGATGCCACTGTCAGTGAAGGAAAAAGCAGCATGTGGTCTGGGCTCCTCTCCTGTTTGTGTTCTAGCTAGCTGTGGTCTGAATGAATGAATGAAAACTTTATTTAACAGATTGCAGAATGGGTACAATACAGTACGGCGCAATACACACAATTGTTAAGGGGATGCAGACCAGAGAAAGACGTGGTCTGGACTAGGGATGCCCCGATCGATCGGCCACCGATCGTTATCGGCCGATAATCAGTATAAATATGCGATCTGTGATCGGTGATAATGCTTTATTTTCGCCGATCGTCAAAACCGATCTCACTCGCTGCGGCGTCTGCTTCTCCCTCCAGCCCCTCCCGCACGCATGTAAACACGGGTCTAGTCTAGTGGGATGGGAGGACGGCGTCTCCCTGAGCTAACGTTAGCTGCTACCGTTACAAAATGACCCAGTCAACTATTCACTTTTAGTTTAATACATGATGAGGCATTGTCTAACCGAACGGTATCTAGCCGGCCAGCTACCGATAGCTCCTGATATCAACAAATGCTCCAGCAATAGTCTAGTAGAGACGTGTATGATACTCTGTTAGCTCACGTTAGCGCAAGTTAGTTCACCGTTCAAAACGAAATGTCCCATTGAACTAAATAATTCACTGAGGCGCTGTATCAACGTTATATATCCGGCTACTGCAGTAGCTACAGATAGCTCCTGATATCAATGTCTTATAACACTGATTCGACGCGTATTCGAGCTGAGGGCTTGCTGAGCACAGTAACGTTATACCAATAGGGTCCAGCTGCAGCGCAGGAGAATCCTGGCCGTAACTCGAGGCTACTCGAGTCATAGGTCCAGCTGCAGCTCCGGAGAATCCTGGCCGTAGCTGGAGGCTACTAGAGTACACACAGACAGTGGAGCTTGTTGTATTATCTGCGAGACATCGCCACCACGCAAGTACAAGTCTAATTATATAATATATATATTTTATAAAAAAAAATTAAAAAAAATATTATATAAAATAGTTTTAAATTTTTTTTAATCAAAAACGATCGGGATCGGATCGGTATCGGCCGATATGGCTCACGACGATCGGTGATCGGTATCGGTGGCAAAAAACGTGATCGGGGCATCCCTAGTCTGGACTACACTCCTGTTTGTGTTCTAGCTAGCTGTGGTCTGGACTACACTCCTGTTTGTGTTCTAGCTAGCTGTGGTCTGGACTACACTCCTGTTTGTGTTCTAGCTAGCTGTGGTCTGGGCTACACTCCTGTTTGTGTTCTAGCTAGCTGTGGTCTGGGCTACACTCCTGTTTGTGTTCTAGCTAGCTGTGGTCTGGGCTACACTCCTGTTTGTGTTCTAGCTAGCTGTGGTCTGGACTACACTCCTGTTTGTCTTCTAGCTAGCTGTGGTCTGGACTACACTCCTGTTTGTGTTCTAGCTAGCTGTGGTCTGGGCTACACTCCTGTTTGTGTTCTAGCTAGCTGTGGTCTGGGCTACACTCCTGTTTGTGTTCTAGCTAGCTGTGGTCTGGACTACACTCCCGTTTGTGTTCTAGCTAGCTGTGGTCTGGACTACACTCCTGTTTGTGTTCTAGCTAGCTGTGGTCTGGACTACACTCCTGTTTGTGTTCTAGCTAGCTGTGATCTGGGCTACACTCCTGTTTGTGTTCTAGCTAGCTGTGGTCTGGGCTACACTCCTGTTTGTGTTCTAGCTAGCTGTGGTCTGGGCTACACTCCTGTTTGTGTTCTAGCTAGCTGTGGTCTGGACTACACTCCTGTTTGTGTTCTAGCTAGCTGTGGTCTGGGCTACACTCCTGTTTGTGTTCTAGCTAGCTGTGGTCTGGGCTACACTCCTGTTTGTGTTCTAGCTAGCTGTGGTCTGGGCTACACTCCTGTTTGTGTTCTAGCTAGCTGTTGTCTACTCTGGACTACACTCCTGTTTGTGTCTAGCTAGCTGTGGTCTGGGCTACACCTCACCCCTCACCTCACCCCTGCCCACTTTGACAACCTAGGATGGCTCAGAAATGAATGCATCAACAGTGGGGGCAGTGTGGATGTGACAGGCTAAATGCTAAAACCTGACATGTTTTATGCTTACGTTGCAAATCTGGATAGTTTGCAAGGAAAATATTCTTCTTCTATATAATTTTTCGTCTGCCAGGGAGGATTCGGCCCTGATCTGCCCCCTAGTGAATAGACATTTCAATCGTCCAGGTACAGGCAAAATACGCAGGCAAGTATGTGAAGAATGCTGTACAATGAAGCCGCTTGTCTACTGGTACCGTATGCATGGTTAAAAGCAAGTATACCGAGACCCTGTCCAGCAAAGTAACATAATATATAGGGATGCACAGATCGATTGTCAAATAAATTCAATCAATTCAATCAATCAATCAAAATTACATACAATACCGGTACACACATGTACAGCCATCACATATAATCTAAAATCGTCGAGGATTAAAACACAATAAAACCTTACGGTTTATTTCCATTGTGGTCCTCACCCTCCATCCTATACCCAATATCGCTGTATGGATCGGTATCGACTACAGGTGGTCAGATCCATTACCAAGTTGTCATAAAGCATTGTCCTCTATTACATGAGACTATAACAATTAAAAATAAAGTTACATGTACACCTCAAATACTGTATATGTACACACAACTACATGTACACATAACTACATGTACACATCACATACTGTACGTAGACACAACTACACCTCAAATACTGTACATGTACACTTGTACAGGAGCAGACATGGAGCGCTTACTCTTAACAGAGAGACGTAGAGGAGACAGGGAGCCCTTACTCTTAACAGAGAGACATAGAGGAGGAGACGGAGCCCTTACTCTTAACACAGAGACGTAGAGGAGACAGGGAGCCCTTACTCTTAACAGAGAGACATAGAGGAGGAGACGGAGCCCTTACTATTAACAGAGAGACGTAGAGGAGGGGACAGGGAGCTCTTTCTTAACAGAGAGATATAGATGAGGGGACAGGAATCGCTTTCTTAACAGAGAAAGACGTAGATGAGGGGACAGAGAGCGCTTTCTTAACAGAGAGACATAGATGAAGGGACAGGGAGCGCTTACTCTTAACAGAGAGATATAGATGAGGGGACAGGGAGCGCTTTCTTAACAGAGAAATACATAGATGAGGGGACAGGGAGCGCTTACTCAGTCTTTCTTAACCATTTCACTGCCGCACTACCAAAACCCTTTTCACTACGACAATACACAGAAGGTTAACCCTTTCACTGCTGCACAACAGTGCAGTAAGCGCTCCCTGTCCCCACCTCTTATGTGTGTCTCTGTAAGAGTAAGCTCTCCCTGTTCCCACCTCTGTGTCTCTCTCCAAGAGTAAGCACTCCCTGTCCCCACCTCTATGTGTCTCTCTGTAAGAGTCAGCACTCCCTGTCTCCCCCTCTACGTCTCTCTGTAAGAACAAGCGCTCCATGTCCCTTCCTCTACGTCTCTGTTAACCCTTTCACTGCCACACAACAGAAGGTTAACCCTTTACTATCACACAACCGACGGCGACAGTATTACTTTGTGTTTTAGCTAAATGTCAGGTGGCGCAACCGTGCGAGCAAAGGGACAGATTAAGAACACTGTTACAAGTGTTCTGTGGCATGATTTTATGTTTGAAACCTTTCAAATAAGCAAGTTTAGTTTACAAATAAAATAGATAGTTTCACCTCAGAGGTAGGACAGTACACGTTCCATGCCAGGTGGTACAACCAATGTAAAACTAGGTAAAACTGTTATCATATAACTACTTATTCTGTTTTAAAATGATGTGTATGATATTGCTAGCAATAGCATATGTCAAACTGCTAATGCAGGTGTCCCAAGTAGAAGCCGGTTTAATTTAAAATAAGTGGCAAAAGTCAGTTGGCGCAACCACAATGAATGCCACTATATGAAATAAATAATGTTATTTAATGCTCCAAGATGCTCTAAAATGTGTATTTGTGTTGTGTCAACTAAAATATATCTTATACACTTTTAAAAGTTTTTCATGATTATAATGTCTTATTTTTAATCATTTTAGATGCCACTGTCAGTGAAGGAAAAAGCAGCATGACACAGCATTCTGAATGATCCGGCTGCAAGAGAAGCATCTTGCAAAAGGAAGAGTAATTTATACACCTTGATAAAGTATATATACTGGATATTAGGGATGGGTATCAATTGTGTGTCTAGCTAGCTGTGGTCTGGTCTACTCTCCTGTTTGTGTTCTAGCTAGCTGTGGTCTGAACTACACTCCTGTTTGTGTTCTAGCTAGTTGTGGTCTGGGCTACACCCCTGTTTGTGTTCTAGCTAGCTGTGGTCTGGACTACACTCCTGTTTGTGTTCTAGCTAGCTGTGGTCTGGGCTCCTCTCCTGTTTGTGTTCTAGCTAGCTGTGGTCTGAATGAATGAATGAAAACTTTATTTAACAGACTGCAGAATGGGTACAATACAGTACGGCACAATACACACAATTGTTAAGGGGATGCAGACCAGAGAAAGACGTTTGTCTTGTTTACATCAGGGTCCCCCATTTTCAATTCATAGTCTGGTCTACACTCCTGTTTGTGTTCTAGCTAGTTGTGGTCTGGGCTACACCCCTGTTTGTGTTCTAGCTAGCTGTGGTCTGGGCTACACTCCTGTTTGTGTTCTAGCTAGATGTGGTCTGGTCTACTCTCCTGTTTGTGTTCTAGCTAGCTGTGGTCTGGGCTACACTCCTGTTTGTGTTCTAGCTAGCTGTGGTCTGGACTACACTCCTGTTTGTGTTCTAGCTAGCTGTGGTCTGGACTACACTCCTGTTTGTGTTCTAGCTAGCTGTGGTCTGGACTACACTCCTGTTTGTGTTCTAGCTAGCTGTGGTCTGGACTACACTCCTGTTTGTGTTCTAGCTAGCTGTGGTCTGGGCTACACTCCTGTTTGTGTTCTAGCTAGCTGTGGTCTGGGCTACACTCCTGTTTGTGTTCTAGCTAGCTGTGGTCTGGACTACACTCCTGTTTGTGTTCTAGCTAGCTGTGGTCTGGACTACACTCCTGTTTGTGTTCTAGCTAGCTGTGGTCTGGGCTACACTCCTGTTTGTGTTCTAGCTAGCTGTGGTCTGGGCTACACTCCTGTTTGTGTTCTAGCTAGCTGTGGTCTGGGCTACACTCCTGTTTGTGTTCTAGCTAGCTGTGGTCTGGACTACACTCCTGTTTGTGTTCTAGCTAGCTGTGGTCTGGACTACACTCCTGTTTGTGTTCTAGCTAGCTGTGGTCTGGGCTACACTCCTGTTTGTGTTCTAGCTAGCTGTGGTCTGGGCTACACTCCTGTTTGTGTTCTAGCTAGCTGTGGTCTGGACTACACTCCCGTTTGTGTTCTAGCTAGCTGTGGTCTGGACTACACTCCCGTTTGTGTTCTAGCTAGCTGTGGTCTGGACTACACTCCCGTTTGTGTTCTAGCTAGCTGTGGTCTGGACTACACTCCTGTTTGTGTTCTAGCTAGCTGTGGTCTGGGCTACACTCCTGTTTGTGTTCTAGCTAGCTGTGGTCTGGGCTACACTCCTGTTTGTGTTCTAGCTAGCTGTGGTCTGGGCTACACTCCTGTTTGTGTTCTAGCTAGCTGTGGTCTGGACTACACTCCTGTTTGTGTTCTAGCTAGCTGTGGTCTGGGCTACACTCCTGTTTGTGTTCTAGCTAGCTGTGGTCTGGGCTACACTCCTGTTTGTGTTCTAGCTAGCTGTGGTCTGGGCTACACTCCTGTTTGTGTTCTAGCTAGCTGTTGTCTACTCTGGACTACACTCATGTTTGTGTCTAGCTAGCTGTGGTCTGGGCTACACCTCACCCCTCACCTCACCCCTGCCCACTTTGACAACCTAGGATGGCTTAGAGTAGACGACAGAGTACAGCAACTTGCAATGGGCCTGGTCTACAAGATACACTACACGACCAAGGTACCCATGTACATGTCAAAATACTTCCCAAAGGTCAGTGAATACCACGATCACAACACCAGAGGGAGCTCCACAAATCATGTTAAACCCAGATTCGGCTGAAACAAGGGACTAAACACGTTTCGCAATTATGCCACATCAATGTGGAACGCCCTACCCAAAGCTGTAAAGGAATGTGAATCACTACCCACTTTCAAAAACTCTCTCAAAAAACACCTACGGGAGACTGCAATTCGAAACTGGCCCCTACAAATGTCCTAACCCAGTTGCACAATAAATGACCAAGTATGGCTTTGTCAGTATTCCAATGTACAATGTACAGTGTCACCCCCCCTACCCAATGTCCCTTTAAACTTTGAAATAATCTCCACGCACTATATTCTGAAAGAAACCGGGGAACGGGTGGGTTTTCTAGGTGGCAACTAACAAACCTGCTTTGTGTTTCTCCATCTCCTTTCCAAGCATCAGAACATTCAGCAGTTTACGGTGGCGACCAGTCTACTCTAGTTCTTCATGCTTCTCCTTTAGTCCATTCAAATAATATCTTCAGCAGCTGCAGTTAGTCCGTTCATCTAACGTTAGATATTTCCAGTTGTTAGCCATAGACAACGAGGTGAAGCCACAAACTGAAAGGAGTAGTTTTCAAATATTTTAGAGTGTATACAATGTCTATACATATCAAAAGTAAAACCATTTACACAAATAGTAACCTGGTTTTGCTTTAGAATCAGTATATGCGCAGCGGTTGACAAACATTTAACTAAACAAGCGAGTTTACTGCCGGGTCGAGTAGGGTATATCTGCAGAGCCGCAAGCCAACCCAATAGGGTATATCTGCAGAGCCGCAAGCCCAACGTCTGGGCGGGGCTTCGGGGCTTGTACTCGGTTTGAGGCGTGCTTCGGGGCTTGTACTCGGTTTTACTGTGCGTGGGCGGGGCGTCGGGGCTTGTACCTTGTTTTGTTGGGCGGGGCTTCATAGTGCGCATGCCAAATGTAACCTTAATGGTTGACTATAGACCATTGTGGGGCAAGGACTAAAACCAGAGACAAGGACTAAAACCAGAGACAAAAAATGCTCTGAGTTTCGTAAAAGTCAGTCAAAGCTTAACATAAGCACGAGCAGTGAACTCCAAGCCCACGTGACTGAACTCAAACTGGAAAGAAACAGACTAAGAAATGATGTAAACTCCATGATCAAAACAGCAAAGAAAAAATTCATCAATGACAAAACCGAGGAAAACAAAAACAAACCGCGTGAACTTTGGAAATTACTCAATAACCAACTAGGCTGCAGTAAAAAACTTAAAACCAGATTCTCAAACATAAACATAAAGACGGACAACACGCTCATCACAGAAAAGCTGGATGTAGCCAATTACTTAAATAGTTTCTTCACAAACATAGCCACAACACTGGTAAACAAACTACCCTCCCACTCAGGGCATTATGGGGTAGAACACATAGTAGCTTACTACAAAAACCTAGGGGTCCACAAAGACGACTTCAAACTGGAAATGGTAACAACAGATGAGGTACTCAAAAAACTGAGCGCCCTCCAACCTAACAAGGCCACTGGCCATGACAACATCCCCTCCAAATTCCTCAGAGACTCAGCAGCCGCCATCACCCCAGTCATCACACACATAATAAACCTCTCTATAAAACAGGGACACGTCCCCAAGGACTTCAAAATTGCGAGAGTGACCCCTCTGCACAAAAAAGGCAGTAAATTAGACCCAGGCAACTACCGCCCTGTTTCTATCCTTACCTCCATCTCGAAAGTCATGGAAAAAATTGTATACGAACAGGTCGAAAAATACCTTGCGGAAAAAAATCTAATCTACGAATTCCAATCTGGCTTCAGAACATCCCACTCCACTGACACATGCCTTCTCTATTTAAACGACCACATCAAACAGGAGGTGGACGCGGGCAAATACTGCGGCATGGTCATGCTGGACCTACAAAAGGCCTTCGACACTGTCAATCACACCATTCTGATTGACAAGCTAAAAGCAATTGGTTTTGATTAGGGATGCTCGATATTGGCTTTTTTACCGATACCGATATTCCGATATTGTCCAACTCCAATTTCCGATACCGATACCGATACCGATATCAACCGATACCGATATATGCAGGGTTTCCCCCCCAAAAAACGGAATAATTTCAGGTAACTAATAATTTCACTGGATGCATTCAAAAGGCTTTCTAAATGTAAGCATTATCTGTGCAAAATATGATCATTAAAAAAGTAAAAATGAACATTTTAAACCAACATGCATACTTTTGACAATAAATAAAATAAGAATTGGTTCTTACTTGCTTGCCTGGGTAAATAAAGGTTAAATAAATGTTAAAAAAAAAAAAAAAAAAAAAAAAAAAAAAATGTTATTGTTTTTTTTTTTTTTTTACCGATACCGATATTTTCCGATATCACATTTTACTGCCGATATCGGCCGATAATATCGGTCGGCCGATAATATCGGACATCCCTAGTTTTGATAGTCTATCAGTGAGCTGGATGCAATCCTACCTGGAGGGGAGAGAGCAGATGGTGGAGGTAAACGGTACCCTATCCCCCCCCCTCACAGTAAACTGTGGTGTTCCACAAGGAAGCATACTAGGTCCGCTACTGTTCCTAATTTATGCAAATGACATGTCGTCAGCTTGTGACTGCAACTTGTTCCTGTTTGCGGACGACTCAGCCCTGCTGGTCTCTGACAAGAACAAATTACAGGTTGAAAAAACCCTCAGCTCAGAACTAAGCAAAATCTGCATATGGCTCGCTGATAACAAACTATCATTACACATGGGCAAAACAGAGTCCATTCTCTTCGGTTCAAATAACAAACTCAGCAAGACCGACGGCTTCTCAGTTACAGTGGGTGACAATATTGTCACAAGGAAAGAAGATATTACCTACCTGGGTTCCATCCTAGAGGCAAATCTTTCCTGTGACAAAATGGCATCCAATGTAATAAAAAAAGTCAACCAACGAACTCGTTTCTTGTACCGGATCTCCTCACTGATAAACAAGAATACCCTGAAGACTCTAGCAGGAGCACTCATTCAAGGGTACTACGACTATGCTTGCACCTCATGGTACCAAAGCACCTCAAAGGCGCTAAAAACAAAATTACAAACATCTCAAAACAAACTGGTCAGACTACTGCTTGACCTTACTCCTAGAACCCACCTCACCCCTGCCCACTTTGACAACCTAGGATGGCTTAGAGTAGACGACAGAGTACAGCAACTTGCAATGGGCCTGGTCTACAAGATACACTACACGACCAAGGTACCCATGTACATGACTAAATACTTCCCAAAGGTCAGTGAATACCACGATCACAACACCAGAGGGAGCTCCACAAATCATGTTAAACCCAGATTCGGCTCAAACAAGGGACTAAACACGTTTCGCAATTATGCCACATCAATGTGGAACGCCCTACCCAAAGCTGTAAAGGAATGTGAATCACTACCCACTTTCAAAAACACTCTCAAAAAACACCTAAGGGAGACTGCAACTCGAAACTGGCCCCTGTAAATGTCCGAACACAACCCCCGCCAATGTACAGTAAATTACCAAGTATGGTCTTGTCAATAATCCAATGTACAGTGTTGTTTGTACAGTTGTACAGTGTCCCCCACCCACCCCTCCTACCCACCCCCCCCCCCACCCACCCAACCACCTCCAATGTACAGTCCCCACCCACCCCTCCTACCCAACCCCCCCCCCCCCCCCCCCCACTCCTACCCCCCCCCCCCCCCCCCCCAACCACCTCCAATGTACAGTCCCACCCCCACCTACCCAATCCAATGTACAGTTTCTACGCCTAATGTATATACTCTTTTCTTTCTGGACTCTTTTTGTATCACAAATACAGTACTGTAATTGCAAATCTGGTATGTCATAAATGTATAGATGTAGCAGTACTGTCTATCTGTATGTCATGTATGTCATATATGTTACGATGAATTGGAAATGGGGGACCCTGGTGTAAACAAGACGAAAGTCTTTCTCTGGTCTGCATCCCCTTAACAATTGTATGTATTGAGCTGTACTGCACTGTACCCATTCTGCAATCTGTTAATAAAGTTTTCATTCATTCATTCATTCAATAGGCGACTTCTCTTTGATGACCCGACTTCTCTTTGATGACCCTCCCGGAGCTTGGATAGGAGTAGGAATAAACTGTACATATACAGCACTGTTTGAACCTGGCACACAACATACTTCACATGTCATTTTTCTTTTTGTTATTCCACCATTGTGGGGCAAGGACTAAGAATAGGCGACTTCTCTTTGATGACCCGACTTGAGAAAGAACAATTACTTTTTAACGCAGCAACTACCATCGACCCATCTGTTCCTAATGAGAAACATCCTAGAACACTTCAACAACAACAAAAACAAGAAGCGAATGGACAACATCAAAAAGTTATTTGGGACGACAGCGGTGGCAATAAACAGCTACCACCAGGCTGTATTGGGTACATTTTCTACTTGCACTTGCATTAAAGATATTTAATGCATTAATCCTGTTTTTAATTGATCTAGGAAATAATGTATAAATGTCTTCATTCATCAAGTTCACTGTTCCTTACTAAGCTGTGTTTGTCATCTGCTTACAGTGTCACAGGAAGCAGTCCTTGATCCATCACTGGAAGCAGCTCAAGGTGTGCTCCCTGAAGCGGGTTCAGGTCTGCCCCCAGCAATGACAAGTAAGTGGAATTGCATGCCTGGGTCCTTAGAAAGTCTTATAAAATGTCCTTAAATTCAAGTTTAGCCGCCTATTGACTGAAACCACGCATGATTTGTCCAATAATCATATTAAACTGCCACCCACTACCTTAAATAGTGAACTCTTAATTGCTCCAAGTCAAGAGTGCTAACTAGTACACCATAGAACCTGGCTTCTGCAGCAGAAGCAGGCCTATAAAAACCTATGCCTATACCTACAGTAATTCTTACCTCTACACTATTAGTTTTATTAAACATTGTTATTATTTCTCTTATATTTTTGTGTATGTCCATCCCTGTAGAACTTGAGATTCCAGTGGACAATGACTACTCACCAGACCAACCCTGGGCGAAGTCCCGAAACCCTATCCAACAACAACTGGTAGGCAAATTTCTACAAATAATTACTTTCTATGTAAAACTACTCATCTGTATCACAACAATGGTTATTATCTTCAGCTCAGTTATGTCCTGGACCGAAAGAGGCCTTCGGAAGAAATAATTGTGAAGGAAGGACAAACTTGTTTGACACGGGATGAGTTTTGGAGCCTTATTGGGTTGAACAGCTATATGGATTCAACTGTGAGTAGTCACATGGTCTAACAGATTAACATTTATTACCGAAGGGAGAGTTTCAGTCATGTTCACTATAATGTCTTAATTGTGATTTCTTGCAGATTGGAAATGCATGCCTGAAGCTCATTGGTGAACTGGCTCTGAAACGTGTATGACCTCTTTTTTAATTACACATTTAAAAGTAACTTTTGGTACTGAAGGCAGACTATTAATAATCATGTTTGTTTTTTCCTCATCAGGACATGGACATTTATATAGAAGACATGTATGTTGTTCCTACCTGGAAGGACCGAAGTATCAACCCGTTAGCTTCATTTCCGGTAAGTGTAATTAATTGATGAAATAAATATAATTATTCAGTTAGTAAATTGAATAAGCATAATGGCACATCCCTACTCTAATGGCAAACTCATGTTTCATAAATATTAGGCTGACATGAAGATGAAACATGCAATAGTCTTTCCAGCCTGGACCGAAAACCACTTTGTGCTATGTGTAAGTGAAATTAGTAATGCGTGTCTTATAAACTTAATCTGTTTATAAGGAATTATAAACTAAAAGGCTTTGATAGCTATTAACTAAACATTCTATCGGAGCAGATTCTGCCGTTTGGGTGAGAGGGGCACACGTCCGCCGTCCTTGGAGAATAGCAGAATCCACGTTGGGTGAGGGGTACACGTCCGCCGTCCTGGGGGCACACGTCCGCCGTCCTTGGAGAATAGCACAATCCACGTTGGGTGAGAGGGGCACACGTCCGCCGTCCTTGGAGAATAGCACAATCCACGTTGGGTGAGAGGGGCACACGTCCACCGTCCTTGGAGAATAGCAGAATCCACATTGGGTGAGAGGGGCACACGTCCACCGTCCTTGGAGAATAGCAGAATCCACATTGGGTGAGAGGGGCACACGTCCACCGTCCTTGGAGAATAGCAGAATCCACGTTGGGTGAGAGGGGCACATGTCTCCCGTTCTGGGAGAATAGCAGAATCCACATTCCCACAGAAACCTGACTGACATGCTGTGCTTATTTTTACATACCCATTATAGGTATTGAAGCCACGCATACAGGAGATTCTATTATTGGACTCCAAATACATAGAGCATACCTCTGGCTTTGGCGATGAAGACTACAGAACTGTTTTTAGGTACACGGATGAGAGCTACTGTTTGTTGTGTTCATATGGCATTTAGATGTGATGGTTCACCGATGAGAGATGCTGCCCTTGGGGGGGAGGGAGTGCAGAGACTCAAACGCATCAGCGACCCAACTAACTGCGTGTCTGTCTGCATGCCGAATAAAGACTTCTCAAAGTCCAGTTATTATACTGATATCGAATAATTAATTCTGCCCCCTCCCTCCCTCAGGCGTGTGGCACAGGGCATAGATCCTAGACCCTGGACTGAGACCACGGCCTATGATTTGCAGGTGAAAAGCTAATACAGTCATTACTATTATCCCCATGATTTCTGCCATTGTTATGTTGTAAGATAACATATGTATAAAGCCCCCATTTTCTTTTCTTCTTTTCTTTCATTTCTAGCACATGTTCATTCCAAGACAAACAAATGGAATTGACTGTGGGATTTTTATGCTTATGGTAAGATTGTTTCATATTGGTATACATTGGTTTTACCCTTGAATATATATTAAGTCTATTGAAGACGCAGAACATTACATATAACTGCTGCTGGATGCACCACATTTTAGTAGAGTTAGGAAATTAAAAGCGCTCTTCCCCCTCCCCTTTTTTCAGTACACCCTTTGCATTGTCGCCAACACCCGGTTCCAGTTCACAGAGGTCTGTATTTCCAACCAAGTAAAGGGCCTATGTAACACATATGGCACAACTTGCAAGCAGAGATACTTGTGATTGCAATTACTTAAAAATACCACTTCATATCATTCTCATGACATCATGCCATTGCCTACCAAAACCACAAAACTTCACCCTGGACTCCGGTTTTCAAAGACCGCGGTTGCAGTGTAGCAAATCCCCGGTTGTGTGTGGCCGAACAGTGCAACTGCGCACATACAATCATGGTTATATTAAATCCAGCGCTCGTGTGGACTGGGCAACTTGCCTGCCATTACGTTGCATTCTGAAAAGCGAAACTGACCCTGAAAACGAAACGAAAATGGCCCTGTGTGTAACTGCAGCCGTCTCTGTGCTAACAGTCACGTTTTCAGTACGAGAAGACAAGACAAAACTTCTTTCTCTGGTCTGCATCCCCTTAACAATTGTGTGTATTGAGCCGTACTGTATTGTACCCATTCTGCAATCTTGTTGCAATAAAGTTTTCATTCACACTCAAAATCTGTGTTAATTTTTTGTTTTGCATATACTAATGTTCTGTGTCTTGAGTCGTACTTGTATTGAAAAACTGATTTTATGTCTGAGGAGAAGACCGGTACTCATCATCTTCGTCTCCACAAAAAGAAAAATGACATGTGAAGTATGTTGTGTGCCAGGTTCAAACAGTGCTGTATATGTACAGTTTATTCCTACTCCTATCCAAGCTCCGGGAGGGTCATCAAAGAGAAGTCGGGTCATCAAAGAGAAGTCGCCTATTCTTAGTCCTTGCCCCACAATGGTGGAATAACAAAAAGAAAAATGACATGTGAAGTATGTTGTGTGCCAGGTTCAAACAGTGCTGTATATGTACAGTTTATTCCTACTCCTATCCAAGCTTCAGGGAGGGTCATCAAAGAGAAGTCGGGTCATCAAAGAGAAGTCGCCTATTCTTAGTCCTTGCCCCACAATGGTGGAATTGTCCTAATAAACTAACCTACACTGTAGCACTCAACACTTTATGAACATTGTTACTGAGACGAAAGTTAAGTTTACTCTATTATTACTAGATCTGGTATGTCTAGATGTAACACTGTATGGGTACAAGTTTACTCTATTATTACATGTCTAGATGTAACATTACTGTCTATGTATAATGTACCTATGTAAACGAGACGAACCCCGCCCCCCCCCCCCCCATTCGCAACTACTTGTCCAGACCACTTATACTTGTCCAGACCACTTATACCCGTCCAGCCTGGCTCTGCGGCTCTGCAGATACCCCCTATTGATAGAAACTGCGCCACTCTCTGTTAAGGGGAGAGACTCATTCATTGTTACACATTTATGTTCTGAGTTCCCAGACCACACAGGGTTTCTAATAAAAGAACAGGCGTACAACAGAGGTTTTTGTATTCCCAATATTTGACACTTTATTAAATAAAAACACTAAAAAGGGATCATACCCAACTGGACCAATCTAGACCACCATTACTAGTAATTAAAAAGAATATTGCACACAAAATCAGCACTGCACCTCTATAGAGCACACACACACAGCACTTCTTTTAATAGGAAACATCACTGCACTGCTGGATAGAATAAACAATAAAATAAAGCGGTCAGATGGCACAGAGGTAAAAAATGGAAACTAATTAAAACTCTAAAAAGGAAATTACTTGATGTACAGAGAAGTTAAGTTAAAAAGAGGAAAAACACACACAAACGCACCACAGGTCACTTTAAACACACAAGAAAAGGACACTTTAAACTTTAAAGGAAGGAAAAGGACAATGGCAATGGTATGACAAGGTTTGGCACATGTTTCCACGAAAGCAGGATATCATTTACATTTTTGTATAAATCAACTCTGTAGATCATCCTCCATGTGTGTGTGGTTTTACAAAGTAAACAATGGGAAATAGGGGTGTAACGGTACACAAAAACCACGGTTCGGTACGTACCTCGGTTTTGAAGTTCGGTACGGGTTTTCGGTACAGTGGGGGAAAGTTTGGCTTTCCATGTTCCACTCAGGGGTAATGTAGTGTGCAATAACTAATTGTACTTGTAGGGCTGTCAACGAATATTCTGTATCGAAATGAATAACCGACTTGTAAAAGAGAAAGCATTAAACAGATCATCTGTCTAACCTAGGGATGTCCGATATTATCGGCCTACCGATATTGGCATACAAATGTGATATCGGAAAATATCTGTATCGGTTTTCAAATATTTTTATTTATTATTATTATTATTTTCTTTTTTTACATTTATTTAACCCTTATTTACCCAGGCAAGCAAGTAAGAACAAATTATTATTTTATTTATTGTCAAAGTATGCATAATGTTGTGTTAATTACACGACAAGAGATATGTAATGTTAATTACCTGAAATTATTCTGTTTTTTGGGGGGGGAAACCCTGCATATATCGGTATCGGTTGGTATCGGTATCGGAAATTAAGAGTTGGACAATATAGGTATATCGGTATCTGTAAAAAAAAAAAAAGCCAATATCTAGTCTAAACCTCGTAACTCTAGTATTCGCCCTCAAATCTGTGTTCATTTTTTATTTTGCATACTCATGTTCTGTGTCTTGAGTCATACTGTATTGTATTCTGCATCTGTTAATAAAGTTTCAATCTGTAAGAGCCTCAAATTTCCATGTACATTTAATAAGTTGTCAGCCAGTTTCTAACCTGTAACATTCCTAAAGTAAAAGCACAAGAGTAGATCAATGTCGTTGAAGTTATGTAGACAATCTTTCCATTCCTGGTAACTGTAATGCATTCTACATTGTTGGCAGTATTTATAGTATGTGGAATCTAGAGATGGAAATATGCAGCATTGCACTTGATATACCGTAATTTCTCACATGGTTGATTATCAAAACAATCGCTTATCAAACGCATTGTGTTTACTGATATATACCATATAAACCATTAAGAGTGGGTGTCAGACAAGAGGGAAGACTCAGGTTTTAAACTGTGGATACCAACAGAAAGTAAACATTACTTTGAACTGTACAGTAATCCATAACTATTTCATTGCACTGTAAATAAACAGATTTTATAGTATGTCACATCATACAAGGAAAGATGAAATTACCTACCTGGGTTCCATCCTAGAGGCTAATCTTTCCTGTGACAAAATGGCATCCAATGTAATAAAAAAAGTCAACCAACAAACTCGATTCTTGTACCGGATCTCCTCTCTGGTAAACAAGAATACCCTGAAGACTCTGGCAGGAGCACTCATTCAAGGGTACTACGACTATTTTTGCACTTCATGGTACCAAAGCACCTCAAAGGCACTAAAAACAAAATTACAAACATCTCAAAGCAAACTGGTCAGACTACTGCTTGACCTTACTCCTAGAACCCACCTCACCCCTGCCCACTTTGACAGCCTAGGATGGCTTAGAGTAGACGACAGAGTACAGCAACTCGCAATGGGCCTGGTCTACAAGATACACTACACGACCAAGGTACCCATGTACATGTCAAAATACTTCCCAAAGCTCAGTGAATACCACGATCACAACACCAGAGGGAGCTCCACAAATCATGTTAAACCGAGATTCGGCTCAAACAAGGGACTAAACACGTTTCGCAATTATGCCACATCAATGTGGAATGCCCTACCCAAAGCTGTAAAGGAATGTGAATCACTACCCACTTTCAAAACCACTCTCAAAGAACACCTACGGGAGACTGCAATTCGAAACTGGCCCCTGCAAATGTCCTAACCCAACCCCCTCCAATGTACAGTAAATGACCAAGTATGGCTTTTTCAATATTCCAATATACAGTTTTGCTTGCACAGTGTCCCCCACCCACCCACCCCCTACCCAATCCCCCCCCCCACCCCACCCACTCAACCACCTCCAATGTACAGTTCCCCCCACCCACCCAACCCCACCCCACCTACCCAACCTCCTCCAATGTACAGTTTCTACGTCAAATGTATATACTCTCTTTTCTGGACTCTTTTTGTATCACAAGCAGTACTGTATTTGCAAATCTGGTATGTCATAAATGTATAGATGTAGCAGTACTGTCTATCTGTATGTCGTGTGTGTCATATGTTATGATGAATTGAAAATGGGGGACCCTGATGTAAACAAGACGAAAGTCTTTCTCTGGTCTGCATCCCCTTAACAATTGTGTGTATTGAGCTGTACTGTATAGCACGGCTTCTCTTTGATGACCCTCCCAGAGCTTGGATAGGAGTAGGTCTGAGGCGGCCAGAAGATGCAGAGCGTAGGGGTCTTGAGGGTGTGTAGTTAGAGACCATTGACCGGAGGTAGGCGGAAGCGGTTCCCTTTGCCGCACGGTATGCTAGGTTGAGGGCCTTGAAGCGGATACGTGCAGCAATGGGGAGCCAGTGCAGGTCCCTAAGAAGTGGGGTGACATGGGCCGACTTCGTTAGATTTGAGATCAGGCGGGCCGCTGCATTCTGAATGAGTTGAAGAGGCTTGGTGGCAGTGGCCGGGAGGCCAGCGAGCAGTGCGTTGCAGTAGTCGAGGCGGGAGATGACTGTTGATTGGACGAGGAGTTGGGTGGCTTCTTTTGTCAGGAAGGGGCGGATCCTTCTGACGTTGCTCAGGAGGAATCTGCAGGTTCTGGTTGTCGCTGCGATGTGAGCAGAGAAGTTCAACTGGTCGTCGAGGACAACACCAAGGTTCTTGGCGGTCGGGGACGTGGTCACAGCTGCATTCTTGACTGTGATGGAAAAGTCGGTCAGGGGGGAGGATTTGGCCGGCAGGTGGAGCAATTCTGTTTTGCTTAGGTTCAGTTTGAGGTGGTTGGTCGTCATCCAGGCGGAATTGTCGGACAGACAGGCCGGGATCCGCTCAGAGACGTGGATATCTGAGGGAGGGAATGAGAGGAAGAGTTGAGTATCGTCAACATAACAATGATAGGAGAAGCCATGAGACATGATAATGTTACCCAGTGATTTAGTGTAGAGGGAGAAGAGAAGGGGTCCTAGAACCGAGCCCTAGGGGACACCCGTCCGCAGGGGGCGGGTGGCCGACAGGGTCCCTCTCCATGACACTTGGTAGGAGCGGTCATTGAGGTATGATGTCAGCCATGTCAGCGCAGAGCCAGCCACTCCCATTCCTGCGAGGGCCGCGAGGAGGATCTCATGGTTGACTGTGTCGAAGGCTGCAGATAGATCTAGGAGAATCAGGACAGATCTTTCGGTCTTTCGCTTTTGCTAAGTGAAGTGCCTCTGTGACCGCAATGAGGGCCGTTTCTGTGGAGTGGCCAGTCCGGAAGCCAGACTGATTAGGGTCTAGGAGGTCATTCTGTAAGAGATAAGCAGTAAGTTGGTTGGATACAGCACGTTCAAGTGTTTTAGAAAGGAAGGAGAGAAGAGAGACAGGACGATAGTTGCCTATGACGATGGAGTTCAGTTTTTTTTTTATGAGCGGCGTGACTCTGGCTTGTTTTAGGGAGGTGGGGACCACCCCCGAGTTGAGTGAGGAGTTTATTGGTTGCAGTTAGGAATGGGAGGATGTCTGGTGCTATGGTCTGGAGGAGTGGGGAGGGTAGCTGGTCCAGCTGGCATGTAGTCAGACGGTTCGACGTTACCAGTGTCAGGGTCTCGGCTTCTGTAATGGGAGCGAAAGATGATAGAGTGAAGGATGAGGTTTTCGATTCAGCATTTGGAATGGGTGGGGGTTAGGAGAAGGATCTGCGGATGTTCTCCACTTTTTCCTCAAAGAAGATTGCGAAGTCTTCGGCAGAGAAAGATGAGGGAGGAGGGGGTGGGGGGGGGAGTGAGGAGGGAGGACATGGTAGCATGCAGTTTGCGAAGATTCTTGGCAGAGGCCTCGATCCTATGGTGAACGAAAGAAGCTTTGGCATTAGTAATGGTTTTGGAGAATGTTAACAAGAGGTTGTGATATGTGTCGATGTCAGCAGTGAGGCGTGACTTTCTATACTTCCTCTCAGCTGCTCGCAGGACCTGTCTTTGTTCTCTCACTGGATCTGTCAGCCATGGACTGGGTGGGGAACGGCGGGCAGGTTTCTCAACGAGGGGACAGAGCTTGTCGAAGGAGGTTGCAAGGGCTGAGAGGAGGGTGGAGGTTGCCATCTCTGTGGAGAGAGCAGAGAAGGTGTCACTCAAAGGTAGAGCGGATAGTATGTCAGAGGAGAGGGTAGAGGGTGATAGGGAGGGCAGGTTGCGTCTGAGTGAGACAGTTTGAGTTGGGGTGAAGACCTTTCGGTTAAGCATGAGACAGCTAAGGAAGTTCAGAGTATCGGGGAAGATACTCCACTCCTTCTATTCCGGGGGTGTAGAGAGCATTCTGACTGGAAACATCAGTGCCTGGTTTGGAAACAGCACTGCACAGGACAGGAAGGCACTCCAGAGAGTGGTGCGCTCAGCAGAGCGTACTACGGGTATTGCACTACCACCCCTGCAGGACTTATATAACAGGAGGTGTAAATCCAGAGCCTGCAGAATTATGAAAGACCCCCACCACCCCAACAACAGCCTGTTGAAGCGGCTGCGGTCAGGCAAGCGCCTACGGTCACATGCTGCAAGAACAGAAAGACTCCGGCTCAGCTTCTTCCCCCAGGCCATCAGAACACTGAACACTGAACTCTCCACTCACAAGTACACATAAACACACACAGACACACACACACAACACTCATGCGGCAACCGCTAAAACAATCACTTTAAACAAAATGTCACTTTAAAAAATAGAAAGTCACTGTATAGTATAGTTTAGATCAGGGGTGTCAAACTCATTTTCACAGAGGGCCACATCAGCATTATGGTTGCCCTCAAAGGGCCAAAGACCGTATAAATGTTAATGTAATGTAAAATAAATGTAGCTACACATTTACATATTGTTAAACATGGTGTTTCTGTATTTATTACTTATTCAAGTTATACATATTGCATATTCATTTGCATAAATGTAAAAATATATGTTAGCTTATGTTATTTTAACAAATAATTTTAGTTTATCAGAACCCCATATTACTCCACCAATCAATGATCAAACCATTCAAGTAAATAACAAAGAAGAATATCATCAAATACAAGCTATGACATTAAGTTTGTTCAAAACCTTTTTGTCACAGTCAAGAGGGGCAGAACTAACAACTGTGAGCTGCAAAGAACACGTGGGACAGATGTAGCAGATGTTACAAAAACAAATGGCTGCACACAACCTTGCAGAGGCCATACATCCAACTAATGGAAGATAGTTTAATTAACTTTAATTAACATATTGCAGAATGGGTACAGTACAGTACAGCTCAATACACACAATTGTTAAGGGGATGCAGACCAGAGAAAGACTTTCGACTTGTTTACATCAGGGTCCCCCATTTTCAATTCGTAATGAAATTGCTATTATGTGTCTGCATGAACACACAACTGTAACTGTACTCAAAAATAACAAAATAAGGGTTGTCTCAGTTCACAACTATATTGGTCAAGTTTTGGGTGGGACTTGTTTGCGTCCCTACAGCTTCTTATTCAATTGAGCGAGATGCTCGGTTATGTCACACAGCCAGTTTGCATCTGACAGTTCAGACAATATTTCTTCAACCCTTTGTTACCTATTCCGCCTGGATCTTTTTTGTATTTTGGGCTGTAAAATTGTCAAAGAATGTCTGAGGAGTAAGTGCTTTTGGCTTTTTTCCTTTGTTACCTCAGATGTTCAACATACATGTATGTGTAAGAATGTGTAATAACTAAGGCTGTCAAAGTTAAAGCTTTATTAACGCATTAACCCACAATTATTTTAACACTGCTATTTTTTAACCCAATATTAATGTAAAAAAATAAAAATAAAAATGTTTTACCTGAGCTCTTGGGGGGCCACATCAAATGACGTGGCGGGCCGGATTTGGCCCGCGGGCCGTGAGTTTCACACCTATGGTTTAGATACTTTAAGAGTTAAAGAGTTAAAATTGTAAATTGTATATTGTATAGTAGTGTATATAGGAACCAGTTTCTCAGGAACTTAGCATGTCTTTTTTACCATGCATAGTGTCTTACCTATTTTATTCTTTCTATGCCTATTTTATTATTGTATTTGCACAATCAATGCGGGCATGACCACCCGCATTTCACTGTATGCCCTGGTATGTATGTGACAGATACACCTCTTGATTCTTGATAATGGTGGCCTAAACTGAGAAACAAATTACAAAAACAGAACAGAACAGAGCAAACAGAACAGAACAACAGAACAAAACAAAATAGAACAAACCGAATGAATAGGATGCTAAGGAGCATCAGAGACCATATGCCTGGGTGAAGATGTGGGTTTTCAGCAGGTTTTTAAAGTGGGAGAGAGAGTTCGCATTTCGGATGTCCAAGGGGAGGGAGTTCCAAAGGGTGGGGGCAGCAACACTAAAAGCCCTGTCCCCAATGGTCCGCAACCTGGCTTGTGGTATGGTGAGTAAGCCTGTGTCAGAGGAGCGGAGATTCCGGGAGGGGGTGTAGGTTTGGAGAAGGTCGGATAAGGATTGAGGGGCAGTGGTGTGTTTCAAGTTCAAGTTTCAAGTTTCTTTATTAGTTGTCATACAGAAATACAGAATATTTTTGCATGAAATGCTTCTTTCTGTTTTACTCCTGAGAGTGTGCTAGATAAAATAACAAGATAGTGTAAAATAGTATAATATAAGTATAAAATAGATAGAAAGTCAATTACATAAACAAGTGTAAACAAAACAAAAATGTTCAATATACATATACAGTATATGTACAGTCTATACAATGCAGATACAGTACAGTGTAGAAATGGTGAGGTATAGCTTAGCTTGTGGTGCCACCTTGTGGTGGTGAGGTGCAATGAGGTGCATGAGATTGATGCCAATAAATATAAAGTGTGTTAGTGTCTAAAGTGGGTGCTAC
Source organism: Notolepis coatsorum (assembly GCF_963971535.1). NCBI lineage: Eukaryota > Metazoa > Chordata > Actinopteri > Aulopiformes > Paralepididae > Notolepis > Notolepis coatsorum. The sequence continues at coordinate 69,888,933 of NC_140168.1, forward strand.
AGTGTGTTGTTTATTTAAAATGAGTGTGGATGTGTGTGTTGTGGGTGTATTTGATGGTCTGTTATTGTTCATTGTTCATTGAGCATCCTGATGGCCTGGGGATAGAAGCTCCTTCTGAGTCTCTCTGTGCTTGCCATGAGACTCCGGTATCGCTTGCCTGACTGCAGCAGTTCAAAGAGGCAGTTGATTGGGTGGTTGGGGTCTTTGATTATTCTCTTAGCCTTACCCATGCAGCGCTTGTTGTAAATGTCTTGGAGAGTGGGAAGCCCCCCTCCAATTGTGTGTTCGGCTGAACGGGCCACTCTCTGTAGTCTGCTACGGTCTTGTGCAGTGCTATTCATAAAAAACCAGGAGGTGATATTGCCAATCAGGATGCTCTCTATTGTGCATGAGTAGAAGTTCTTGAGGATCTTCTGACTCACTTTGAACTTCCTTAGGCGCCTAAGGAAGTAGAGGTGTGCCTTCTTGATAACACTGTCAATGTGTGTGGTCCATGTCAAGTCCTCGGATATGTGGACTCCGAGGTACTTAAAACTGTTCACTCTCTCAACCGGTGCCCCGTCGATGCTGAGGGGGCTGTAGTCCCTGACCCCCAACCTCCTAAAGTCCACAATCATCTCCTTTATTTTGCTGACGTTCAGGGAGAGGCTGTTCTCTTGACACCATCCCGCTAGAACCTTTACCTTTTCCAGGTAGGCCCTCTCGTCGTTTGCAGAGATCAGGCCCACCACTACTGTGTTGTCAGCAAATTTGATGATTGTGTTGTTGTTCCGCTGTGCCACACAGTCATGTGTGTACAGGGAGTAGAGGAGGGGACTCAGAACACAGCCCTGGGGGCCCCTATGTTGAGAGTGATAGATGAGGAGGTGCAGTTGCCTGCTCTCACCACCTGGGGTCTGCCCGTCAGGAAGTCCAAGACCCACTGGCAGAGGTCATAGTTCAAGCCCAGGTCCCTGAGCTTGGCTATGAGTTTGGAGGGGATTATGGTATTGAATGCTGAGCTGTAGTCGATGAATAGCATTCTCACATAGTTCCCCTGCCTCTTGTCCAGGTGTGATGCTGCTGTGTGCAGCACATGGGCTATGGTGTCCTCCGTGGACCTGTTGGGGTGGTATACAAATTGCAGGGGGTCCAGGTTGATGGGGAGGGAGGAACAGATGTAGCCCTTCACTAGCTTCTCAAACCACTCCATGGCTATGGAGGTGAGAGCTACAGGGCGGTAGTCGTTGAGGCAAGCAGGCTTGGATTTTTTTTGTACAGGGATAATGGTGGACTTCTTCAGACAGGTGGGGATGACAGCCTGTTCTAAGGACAGGTTAAATATGTCAGTGAATACCGGGGCCAGTTGGTCGGCACAGACTTTTAGAACATGGCTGGGGATACCGTCCGGTCCTGCTGCCTTCCTGATATTGACTTTCTTAAAAGTCCTCCTCACCTCATGTTCTGTTATCCTGAACACTGAGACTCCATCGGCAGTGCCTCCCCCCCTCCATTGCAGTGGTTTGTAGGCTGGTGTTGTTATTCACAGCCTCAAACCTTGCATAGAAGGTATTGAGATAATTTGCCAATTGGATGTCACTGTTCAGCTTGAGGGAGGTGCCTTTGTAATCTGTCATCATTCTGAGGCCCTGCCACATACCTCTAGAGCAGGGGTCGGCAACCTGCGGCTCCCTGGCCCAAATTTTTTATTTTTTTAAATGTGTTCTCTTATTTTGGAGATCGATGTCATACTGTGACACTGAAATGAAAAAATATTTCATCAACTAAAATATTTAGTCAACAAAAATATTTCATCAACTAAAATATACAGTACGTTACACCCCGCGCCTCTCCCTGCCGTCTGCAAGTGGCTAATCTTGAGTTTCCGACCCCCCAGTAAGCTAACCATGGATAAATCCAAAAAAAGGAAAGTCTGAGGAAAATAGAGGGTTTAATTCAGCGTGGACAGATTAATTTGCTTTCACGACTAACGATGCAGGCTTACCTGTATGCCTGATGTGTCGTGCAAAATTTGCTAACAACGAAAACATTTATTTTTATTTTATAGATTTTCCACAAATAAGGAAAGGACTTAAATAGAGCTGCAGTTCAGGGTTTTATTTCAAAGTAGGTCTACGGATGACAGTGTTTTTTCTCCTTTTCTGTGTTTTATTTCAAAGTAGGTCTACACATGGTAGTCTTTTTTCAAAGTGGACTACTTTTTATTTTATAAATGTTCCACAAATAAGGGAAGGACTCAAATATACCTGAATAGTTCAGGGTTTTATTTCAAAGTCGGTCTATAGACACCAGTGTTTTGTCTCCTCTTCTGTGTTTTATTTAAAAATAGGTCTACACAGCCAGTATTTTTTCTCCTCTTCATAAGAGTTTGAGGTTTTCCTTTGTTATAACAGGTAAAAACAGCAATAAAAAGTCAAAAATGTTCTTTTTGTTGCTTTATAGTTCCATTAATGCAACAAACTGTGTGCTATAAGTATAAAGTATAATAAATAGCTAATTACTTTGGGTATGCAATTGTTAGGCATTTTATGCTAAATGTGGGGTATGCTTGGGGATATATAAAACGTTATACACTGTGTTATCTTCATTTTAAGGGTAAATAGGTTGTGCGGCTCCCTGAGCATTTTATTTTGTGGGAGGGGGGAAAAGTGGCTCTTTTGATAGTAAAGGCTGCTGTCCCCTGCTCTAGAGTCAGCCTGTTCATACTGAAGTAAAATTTTATCCCTGTAGCGCCGTTTTGCCTCTATTACTGACCTCCTTACGTTGTATCTCGCCACCTTGTGGTCATTCATGTTGCCTGTCACAAGCCCGGCATTGTAGGCTGAGGTGCGCACTTTCAGAGCTTCGCGGACGGATTTGTCTACCCAAGGTTTTTGGTTTGGGTAAACTCTAATTGTGGTAGAGGGGATTGTTTCTTCTACCAAAGTACAAACAAAGTCTAGCACTGTCTCCGTGTAGTCATTAATATTGTCTGTGTTGTCGCGGAACACACTCCATCCTGTACATCCAAGTGCAGCTTGGAGCGCCTCCTCTGATTCCCCAGACCAACGCTGCACATCTCGCGTTACTACAGGGGCGCGCTTGAGACTTTGTTTATACTGCGGAAAAAGAAAGATGGCATCATGGTCTGATTTGCCGAAAGCACTAGCAGCCTGAGACTTGTACCCGTTCTTAAATTGCAAGTAACAATGGTCTAGGATATTCACGCCTCTGGTGGAACAAGTCACATGCTGATAGAAGTTTGGCAACACTTTTCTCAGATTAGCGCTATTAAAATCACCCACAACCACAATAGCAGCGTCAACGTTAGCTGCTTGAAGTTTGTTTACCTCGTCGTGAAGCATGGACAGCGCGACTCCAGTGTTTGTGTGGGGGGGAATATACACTCCGATCAGAATGACCGACGTTAATTCTCTCGGGAGAAAGAATGGTCGGCACTTGATGGATATATACTCCAGGTTTGGGGAGCAGTGGTTTGAAAGCTCCTTCACGTTGCCTGGATCACACCAATTGTTATTAAACATGAAGGTTATTCCACCTCCCCGCTTCTTTCCGGATTCTTCCTCTGTGCGGTCTTTGCGATGAATGAAAAAGTGATCGGCCGGTTGAATGGCGTGGTTTGGGACGTCCGGCGTCAACCATGTTTCGGTGAAGCAGAGAACATTACAGTCCCTAATGTCTCTTTGGAATTTAATCCGTGCTCTGATGTTGTCGAGTTTATTTTCGATTGATTGCACATTGGCCAACAATATGCTGGGCAATGGCATTTTGTGAGCAGGAGGATCTTGAAGGTGACACGAGATTTTACGGGAAGCCAGTGAAGGTGTATGAGGGTGGGGGTGATGTGCTGTCAGGGTTTGGTGCGGGTGAGAACTCTGGTGGCAGAGTTCTGAACGTACTGGGCATTGTGGGTCACCCCGGATAGGACTCCATTACAATAGTCCAAACGGGAGGTGATGAAGGCGTGGATGAGGGTCTCAGCCACAGAGTCTGTAAGTGAGGGCCGGAGTCTTGAAATGTTCTTGAGGTTAAAAAAGGCTGATTTAGTGACATATTTCATATGGGGGATAAATGACAGTGTGGAGTCCAGAATGACACCTAGGTTGCGGACTTCTGAGGAGGGGAGAATGGAGCCGCCATCGATGGTGAGGACTAGATCCCCAACCTTCCTCAGCAGTGCCTTGGAAGCCACAACCATGAGCTCTGTTTTGTTACTGTTGAGTTTGAGAGAGTTTGATGACATCCAGGTTTTGAGGTCATGCAGGCAGTTCAACAGAGACTGGGGAGGGAGCTATGTGGAGGGTTTGGTGTAGAGATAGAGCTGAGTGTCGTCAGCGTAGCTGTGGAAGTTGAGGCCATTGGTGGATGATCTGGGCAAGGGGAAGCATGTAAATTATGAAAATAAGGGGGCCAAGGACAGAACCTTGTGGTACTCCTTGGTTGACTGGGGCAGGGGGGATCTGGAGTTGTTGATGGTGATGAACTGTTTCCTGTTTGAGAGATATGACTGGAGAAAGAAGAGAGCTGTGCCGGTGACGCTGATAGTCAGACATGCAGTCCAGAAGGGTAGTGTGGCAGAGGGCTGACCTTCGAAGCTTCGGGCAGAGATAAAGCTTCGAGATAAAAAAATATATAATAATAATAATAATTTTAATTAAATTTGATCTTATGTTGTGGGACTTGTACAGCACTTTGGTCAACTTTATTGTTTTTTAAATGTGCCATATAAATAAATTGGATTGGATTGGATTAATTAATTAAATTAATAATGAGTCTGGAGCTGGGCGGCTGCTCTCCGTTACACAGCCAACAACATTACATTTAGGGATGTCCCGATCACATTTTATTTGCTCCCGATCCGATCCCGATCATGTGATTTTGAGTATCTACCGATACCGATCTTTCCCGATCCGATAAAAAAAAGAAAAGAAATGTAATATCATTTCTTTTTTTAATCCCAATTTCTCACATTACATTCACCCTGAATGTTGACGTTATCCAGGTGAAAAGTTAACTTCATTCAAGCGAGGCATTGCAATCCTTGACATAAATCATTTGATGTATAATTAAATCAAAGGAAATGCGTTTGGGTCTGAGAGTGTGGCTGGTCTGCCGTTCTGCAGCTGGATACTATTGGTTTGTTTTGGCAAAATTCTTCTGCTCTGTGTGACAATAAATGAATGAATGATGATATGCAATTTAAAACCAAAACTAAGGCCTCAGTATGAGTTTAAGACGTGAACATGGTCATGTTTGTTTAAAAAAAATATATATAAAAAAAATAAAAAATACATTTTTTTATTAAATTCTTTTTGCCGATCCCGATCACGTGATCGGATCGGGACATCCCTAATTACATTACATAATTACGTTGCAACCTTCGTCTATAAAGCAAACAATTATATAAATATGTATATGTAGTTAATAGACAAAGGCAGAATTCGACATCATTTTTTATTAACTCATTCAGCAGCAGCGTGTATCCCCATCCCTGCTGTCAATGGGCCACGCTTTAAAAGATAGACATTTTCACGGTGCGTCACGATGTTTGCAGAGCTATATTTATATTCTATATTATAGCTATGGAGACAATTTATGGCTCATTTGACAGTCACTATCTCTCGTCCAAAAAATCTTTCATGTATACGTTTGCATGTTATCCCGTGGTGAATATTGTATAGTTTCAGAGTGATCCGGGCTAATTCCTGGAAGCTGAGTTATGGAGCGCTATGTGCATTTTGCGAAAGTCGTTCGCGTTGCTCGCGTGGACACGATACTATTTCCAAATAAAAAAATCAATATATATAGGTATTGTTTCATCATGAAGGCATCAAAGGGGGGGGGGTCGTTTTGTGATGCTCTGATTGCCAGCAACGGCATACGTTTTGGAGTATGTGACATATGATCGTTGCGATCTATGTGAAATCATTGTAGGATCAAAGTAAGCTTGATGTCATATAGTCCTTAGCTTTGCTAGGAGGTATTCCAAAATGAATATTCCAATTGTCTGATTGCGATTTCCAGTATTGATGTCCATAGAGTGTTCGAAATGATACTATACTGGGTTTGGGAAAAAACTGTACTTTTTTTTTATTAAAATTTTTATTCATTTATGCATGCGAATGCGCTGCTGTCAGTGGTGACGTTGCGCTAGTTTACCGGAAGCAACCTTCTGAGATGAAGAACAACAAACTCTAGTTGAGATGGGAGCTGGCATGGCTCGTCCGGCGAGTGTTGGCATCGGTGGCATGACTGCAGTGCTGGTGGGAGCTGCTGTGGCACGTGTCGTGGCCATCAGCAGTCGCGGTGAGCAGGGGTGCAGTCGTAATATGGGCGGAGGCCAAACGGTATCCTATTATTATGCAAAGTCTAGGCACTTATCACCTAGACTTTGCATAATAATAGGATGCGCGCACTTCGAAGCCCAAACGCCGTTTGACCGCGGTTGCCCAGCACTGCACCACTGGCGGTGAGGATTTTTGTTGATTGACGTTGGCTGGCTGGCTTTGGCTGGAATTGTGGTTCGCTAGCTATGTGGGCTGGCGTTGGCCGGGTTTGCTCTGTGCGGGGTGTGCTAGCTGGCTAGCGTTGATCAGTGGAGATCCTCACTGCGATTAGTTAGTTATCATAACCATCGGCAGTCGCGGTGAGGATCTTTGTTGATTGGCGTTGGCTGGCTGGCACATTTTGAGTGGGGTGGGCTCGGCTGGCGTTGGCTTGTGTGGCTGGCGAACTGTAGTTCTGGTTGGGGCTAGCTAGCTGGCGTTGGTCGGTGGAGATCCTCACTGCGATTGCAGATATGGTTGTGGTGGCTGGCGTTGCGTGCTGCGGTGGCTCCTGTCAGTGCTGTGGTCGTGCCGTTGATGCCAACGTTCGTTGGGCGAGCTATGCTGGCTCTCGTGACTACAGTTCCTTATACGAGCATTAGAAAATTTCCACAATGCTATTCGCAAGAATAGAAAATAAATTGAAAAGCCTAATAATAAGCTATACATAGCCTAAACTGCCGTGCTGAAAGCTAGTAAACACAGCATCTCCATGGCTTAGTCACAAACGTGATTTATACAGAGACATTTGACAATTGCCCATTAATGGTTCATACATACTGTATAAAGACAACGGAAATCTTTTATTTTTTTTTTATCCACTTTTTCTCCCATTTTCTATATTTTCTCCCATCCCAATTTCGTATCATCCAATTCAACCCTCCCCTGTCACGAACGCTGTCTCTTGCCTCCCACAAGCCGGCTGCAATGTGGACTAAGTCATACATAGCACAAGTCCCCTCCGGTACTTGAGGTAACAGCAGTCGCATCTTTTCACCTACGCAGCTCGATCTCTCAGTGGCAAGGAGTAACGCGTGGGAGGCTCACGCTGCCCCCGACACTTCCTGATTCTACTGCGCAGGCGCACCAACCGACCTGTAGGAGTCGCTGTCCACAACGCCCGATCCCCACCCATCAGTTTCCCACCCCCTAATACGGCCAATGTGTATTCGTACGGACGACCAGCTAAACTGAAAGCAAATGTGGAGCGCTGGGCTCGAACTGACGAGCCCAGCGTCTCCAGCATTTCGTGGCGAGCGCCTTGCCCACTACGCCACGTAGCCGCCCTTCTATTTTATTTTTGTTAAACAGCCTACAATATGATATAACCTCACTCATCAAAATGTTTTCTAGGTAACTTATGGTATCTCAAACTAATTAGGCCCTCTGCTATGACAAATGTATAATAATACAACCATACTTTTTCTACCCCTTGAATTTTTTTTAACTACAGAAGTCTGCTGCATTTGGCTCACAGAGTGACTCCCCCCACTCAGAAGCAACCTAACCTCCGCTTTTTTTTAGCAGCATATTAAGTATTAGTCCAAAGATGATAAAAGGCTCAACAGGGCAGTCGCAGAGTTCATCTGTATGGACCAAGTTCCAATATATATACAGTTGAGAAAGCTGGGTTCAGAAACCTTGTACAGCAACTGTTTTGAGTGCAAAAACAGTTCTCCAGCATTTTGAATGCCATTGCTTTTAATTTAATATATTTATTCTTGTCATTGTTGTGTTTTAAAATAAAGAACAATAATGACATCTGAGAGTGTTTCCCTGATTTTGAGGAAAAGTATCGAAAGTATCGAAAAGTATCGAAATTAATATTGGTATAGTATCGAAACTAAAATGTTGGTATCGTGGCAACCCTACCCTGATGTAAACAAGACGAAAGTCTTTCTCTGGTCTGCATCCCCTTAACAATTGTGTGTATTGAGCCGTACTGTATTGTACCCATTCTGCAATCTGGTAATAAAATGTTCAATCAATCAATCAATCAATCAAATAACAACCGGTAAATTCACTGTTAGATGGCATGCTTTGAAGCACCGCACCTCCCAGCTGCTTCTAGACACGGAGGCAACTTCTTTATTTTTCTTTTTTACCTACTTTTATAGCAATACGGTTGGATGAATTCGGCCATTGTATAAAAGACATTACACCACTTGTAGTCGTGTGTTATAAGAATTAGATCATGCCTAGGGGGGTCTAACGATTCTCGGCTGCGCCTCAGGCCTAACAACCACCCCTAGGCATGATCTAATTCTTATAACACACTCCTGCGCGTGATGTAATGCTTAAATAACAAACGGCATTGCTTGTTGTAATTAACAAAGAGAGGCAGAGTTAATGAGGCGTATGACATTCGTTGCATTGGAGGCGCAAGATTTTGTAGGTGGGAACGGGGATACAAAAAATTATTTTCCCGTTCGAATCCCGTGCCCATCGAACGAAGCTTCGAAGTATTTAAGACAGCCCTGCCAGACTGTATCAAATGCAGCAGACTGGTCGAGACAAATTTGAATGTTGATGTATCCAGTCAGCTGAGATGAGGAGGTCGTTGGTGATTTTAATTAGGGCAGTCTCGGTGCTGTGATTTGCTCTAAAACCATATTTAACACTTTCCGTGCCAGCTATGTGTCTAATACAACCATCGCTTAGCAATGACTTGTTTGCAGTCAACATTGTCTAAACGGATTTTATTTTTATTTTTTTATTTTATTTTTTTATTATTTTTTAAACAAACACATAAACAAACATGACAACACACAATAGGATATACAAATACACATATGCTCCAGCTCGTACCCCCCTCTCCCGGACCCCCCATTGTATAATCCAACCATTATAATTTTTTCCTAACCAGACACTACCATTATATGCTAGCTTTTATTCTCTCCACCACTTCTAACCACATTGCCATTTTGGATTCATTGAGACCCAAAATTCTTGCTGTAGATATTTCTTGATAAATCACATCGAGATATGTAAGAATCCAGACCTTCCGGCACATTTTTTCCGGTTGAAACCATCGTGATGCTATCAGCTTTTTAGCCACTGTGATACCGGATAAAACCAATCTCTTTAGTTGTGGAGGTACTGCATGCTCAAAGACATCATTCAGCAGTAATACAGAGGGGTGTACAGGTATATCCAGAGTTAAGAGATTTGACAATTGCTGGGTCACTTCTTTCCAAAATATCTTAACTGGTGGGCAGTCCCAGTACATGTGCATAAATGTCCCTTCGTCCCCATTTGTACATAAGGAGCATTTGGAGTCTTGTTTAAGACCCATTTTGTTCAGTCTTATAGGAGTTAAGTATGTCCTGTGAATATAGTTAAGATTGATTTGTTGATGGTCCGGGTTCCTTGATGCAAGGCGTACATTTGCCCAGGCTTCTTGCCAGTCAAAGTCTATCTCCAGGTCTGGTATATCCCTCCTCCAGACTGAGTCTAGATGGAGGGTTTCATACAAGGCCGTTAGTAATTGATGATAAAAATCTGAAACAAAACCTCTCGATGTCTCTCTTTCATAGAAGAATTTGTGGTATCTGTGGTGTACAATTGGTATCCTTAATGGAACACCGTGAGCCTTCAAACATGCCAATAACTGTGCGTAAAAATAATATGAGGACTTGGTGAGATTAAATTTTTTGCGTATTTCATCGAAACTACAAAAACCCTGTTTGTTGAAAACGTCTCCTAATGTGTGTATGCCTTGCTTTTCCCATCTAGGGAATCTTATAGGTTGTTTTCCAATCAAGAGTGCATTGTTATTGAATAAGGGAGTATGATTATGCCATTTATGTGGGATAGAGTATTTTTTTTTGTTTCACGCCATATCCGGATCGCATGAGTGATTATGGGGCCAAATTTCCGTTCGCATTGCTTAATTGATAATTTGGTGTACACTATGTCCTTCAGCCTATGTGGAGCTACTATATTTTCTTCTAAATTTCTCCAGGATACTGATGCTTGGGGATCAAACCATGTTGTCAGTGGTCTTAAAGTGTACGCCTTAAAATAGTGGTGGAAATCTGGAAATGCCATACCACCGTCTGCTTTGTTTCTCTGTGCGGTGGATCTTTTTATACGTGGTGGTTTGTTATTCCAAATACATTTGTATGTGGAGGAGTGTAATTCTTTCCAGTAACCCTTTGGAGGGGGTAACGGTAGCATTGAGCTGAATAAGTTGATTCTAGGTAGGACGTCCATCTTAACTATTGATATCCGTGCTTGTACTGAGTTTTTAAGTTTTGACCACCTGACAAGGTCGTATTTGATTTTGTTTTGGATTTTTATGTAATTGTGCTTCACCGTTTGGCTTATGGTAGGGAATATTTCAACTCCCAAACATCTAAAGTGTTTTACCATCGGTATATCTTCTGGGAGGGTTATATTTCTTTTTGCTGGGGCGTTAAGTGGGAGGAAGGCCGACTTCGGCCAATTTATCCTAAATCCCGATAAATCTCCAAAGTCCTCAATCAACTTGAGAAGATGAGGCAATGCGGTGTTGGGGTTTTGCATGAACAGTATTACGTCGTCCGCATATAAACTAATTTTGTGTTGTGTGCCCTTGATTACAATTGGTTCTATGGATTGGGATTGTCTTATATATTGTGCTAAAGGCTCTAATGATAGATCGAATAGTCCGGGACTAAGAGGGCAACCCTGTCCTGAAGACCGTGATACTGGAAAGATTTCGGAGGTGATTGTACCTGTTGTAATCATGGCCGATGGGTCTTTGTATAATACTTTAATCATATCAATGAATCCTTTTCCTAACCCCATCCTTTCTAATACTGCCCATAGATACGACCATTCCAACCTGTCAAAAGCTTTCATTGCATCCAGGGACAGCATCGCCTTAGGTGTGTTGTCTTCCTTGTTAGCATCTAGTACGTGTAGTAATCGTCTTATGTTATCAGTGATCAGGCGGCCTCTTATGAAGCCAGTTTGGTCCGGATGAATTAAAGACGTCATATGCTTTTGTAGTCTGATGGCTAATACCTTAGAGTACAGTTTGATATCGGTTCCGAGGAGGCTTAAAGGTCTATAACTACCGCACTCGGTGGGGTCTTTGTCTTTTTTAAGGAGGACTGTTATGAGTGCAATATTGTCATTCTTATGGAAGTTCCCCTCCTTGACTGAGTATAAAATCATATTTAGTAATAAGGGTCCAATTATGTCCCAACAAGAGAGATACATTTCTGGTGGGATACCGTCTCTTCCAGGGGCCCTACCACTTTGCATTTCAGATATGGCCTCCCTAAGTTCATCTAGTGTGATCGGTGTTTCTAACTGTTTAGCGTCATCCTCTGAAAGTTTAGGGAGGTTAATTTGATTAAGATATGTGTCCATTTTGTTTTGATCGAAGGTCGTTTCTGATTTGTATAAGTTGGAGTAGAATTCTTTGAATGTCGTGTTTATTTCTTTGGGTTCTGTAACAAGTCCTTGTTGTGCTCTAATGGTAGTTATATCTGCAAATTTTGCGTTGACTCATAGCTAATAGGTGACTTGGTTTGGAACCTTGGGAGTACTGCTGTTGTCTTGTGCTACGTATTTGCATTTGTTGTCTGTATATGGCGTTAATCTCTTTTTTTAGTATATTGACTTGATTTTCCAGTTGAACCGAGTTGTTGTATTGTAAAGAATTAAATAACGTTGAGTAAAGCGTTTCCAGTTCAGCCAGTTTTGAGCATCGATTCTTGTGTATTTGGGAGGAAAAGCTATCAGTGAAATCCTTGATCATTCTCTTTGTCGACATCCATAATATTCTGGGGTCCTGCACCGAATTCGCATTTATCCGTAGGAATACCGTAAGAGCTTCTTTGATTTGTGTAATGAATTCCTTGTTATTAAGCAGCATCGTGTTAAATCGCCATCTTGGGGCTCGGGATGATAGTATACCAAATGTTCCTTTTAAGAGTAAATAACAGTGATCAGACAATGCATTGGGTATCATTTCCACATCGTAGTTATCAAATAGTCTCGGGGTTGTGAAAACGTAATCTATTCTGGATAATGTGTTATGTCTCGCAGATCGACAAGAGTACTTCCGGGTCATGGGGTTGAGTGATCTCCATAAGTCATTTACACCTGTAATCTTCGACCAATCCTTTAATGCATTAGATGAATTTTTTTGTTCGTTGGAAAAGGAGGGGTTTGATTTGTCCATCCTTGGATTCCAAATGGCATTAAAATCCGCACCAATTATAAATGAGTATTCGGGAAGGTCTAACATTGCTCTGGTAAGTGTAGTGAAGAAACTAACTTCGTATAAATTTGGGGCGTATACCGCTACCAACGCTATTTTTCTGTTCTTGTGTAAAATCTTAGCTATAGTTATCCGACCATCTGCATCAGACCATAATCCCTTCAATTCAATATTCAACTTCCGTCTAACGACTATGGCTACTCCCCGAGTTCTCGTTCCAAAGGAAGAGTGACTGATGTTATGATATGTGTTGTCCGCTAACGTATCTATGTCTTTCTCTAAAATGTGCGTTTCGCTTAGCAGAGCCACGTCCACCTGTTCTTTTTTCATCAGTGTGAGCACGCTTTTTTGTTTGTGTTGTTTATTTATTCCACCAGTGTTCCAGATCATTATGTTCAAACTAGCCATAATCTATACATGTTGTTGTGTGGTTGTTGGTAATGCAATATTTTTTGACGCTTGACCACATTATTTATACCCTTCACATTGAGGGTTATAATTTTAAGATCACTCATGTCAAAAACTCATATAATACATAGTGTGTTGCATGAGTGCGTACTGGGAGCCTATTGAAGCTAATGTGGGCAGGTCTCTAAATGGCTGGAATAAGGGGGAGGTGAACGGAGGGGGGAGGGGGTGAAGTACATAAAACAAAATAACCCTAACGTCTTGCACAGACGGGTTACACATAAAACACATATGGCCCATCCCTAATGGATGGGCTAAAATGATTAACATCGTTCCAGTGAAGCTGAGAGGAGTCCCGCCGCGGGAGAGTAAAGGGCCAATCTACCGAGTGATAAAATCCCTACAGAGATCGGCCCCTCTCCGCACACCCCCCCCATCCCCACACCGCCGTATCAAATGGTAGTAAATAGTTACAGAACCCAATAGTACTGGAGCTTCACTCCTTGTCTGCATCACAGACTACATCAGGTTCTGTGAGGAGAGCATCGTACCCACAAAGAAGGTACGCTGCTTTTCAAACAATAAACCCTGGATTAGCAAGGACATTAAACACCTGCTAAACAGGAAAAAGAGGGCCTTCATGGCAGGGGACACTGAGCAGGCCAGGGCTGTCCAAAGGGAGCTCAAAAAAGAGCTAAGGGCAGCCAAGGTCAGCTACAAGGACAGGCTGGAGGGCAGACTACAGGCCAACAACACCAGGGAGGTGTGGGCGGGGGTCAGGAAGATCACTGGTTTCAAACAGCAGGGCACAGCTGTTGAGGGCCCACCAGAGCGTGCAAACGAGTTCAACTCGTTTTTCAACCGCTTTGACCAGAGTGGCCTCCCCACACCCCTCCCCCCACCCATCGACACCAGCACCAGATCACACCTACAAAGCAGCCCCCCCACCCCCCACCCACCCACACCCATCAGCAACGGCACCCCACCCCCAACACCAGCAGACTGCCCACCACCCCCAACCCTGACGATCACAACCAGTCAGGTCAGTAGGCAGCTCTCCAGAATTAATGTAAACAAGGCCAGAGGACCGGACAACACCAATCCCAGGGTGCTCAAGGTATGTGCAGAGCAGCTGGCAGCACCGCTCCAGCATCTTTTCAACCTCTCCCTGAGGCTGGAGAGGGTGCCCCAGCTCTGGAAGACCTCCTGCATTGTCCCGGTGCCCAAGAAGGGACGTCCCAGCACCCCCAACGACTACAGGCCAGTCGCTCTGACGTCACACGTCATGAAGACGTTTGAGAGACTGGTCCTGCAACACCTCAAGCCCATGGTGCGTGACTCCCTCGACCCCCTGCAGTTTGCATACCAGGCAAACATTGGGGTGGAGGATGCCATCATCTACATGCTCCACAGAGCGTACACGCACCTGGAGAAGCCGCGCAGCTCAGTGAGGATTATGTTCTTTGATTTCTCCAGCGCCTTCAACACCATCCAGCCGTCACTGCTAGCGGAGAAGCTCTCTGCGATGCAGCTGGAGCACGGCTTGGTGGCCTGGATCAAGGACTATCTCACTGAGACGTACTGGGACCTGGGCTTGAACTATGACCTCTGCCAGTGGGTCTTGGACTTCCTGACGGGCAGACCCCAGGTGGTAAGAGCCGGCAACTGCACCTCCTCATCCATCACGCTCAACATAGGGGCCCCCCAGGGCTGTGTTCTGAGCCCCCTCCTCTACTCCCTGTACACACATGACTGCGTAGCACAGCGGAACAACAACACCATCATCAAATTTGCTGATGACACAGTAGTGGTGGGCCTGATCTCTGCCAACGACGAAAGGGCCTACCTGGAAGAGGTAGAGAACCTGTCACAGTGGTGTCAGGAGAACTGCCTCTCCCTGAACGTCAGCAAAACAAAAGAGATGATTGTGGACTTCAGGAGGTCGGGGGTCAAGGACTACAGCCCCCTCAGCATCGACGGGGCACCGGTTGAGAGAGTGAACAGTTTCAAGTACCTCGGAGCCCACATATCCGAGGACTTGACATGGACCACACACATTGACAGTGTTGTGAAGAAGGCACGACAACGCCTCTACTTCCTCAGGCGCCTAAGGAAGTTCCAAGTCAGTCAGAAGATCCTTAGGAACTTCTACTCATGTACAATAGAGAGCATCCTGACCGGCAACATCACCTCCTGGTTTGGGAATAGCACTGCACAAGACCGTAGCAGACTACAAAGAGTGACACGTTCAGCCGAACGCACAATTGGAGGGGGGCTTCCCACCCTCCAGAACATTTACAACAAGCGGTGCAAGGGGAAGGCTAAGAGAATTATTAAGGACTCGAGCCACCCGAACAACTGCCTCTTTGAACTGCTGCGGTCAGGCAAGCAATACCGGAGTCTTAAGGCGAGCACAGAAAGACTCAGAAGAAGCTTCTATCCCCACGCCATCAGGCTGCTAAACGAACAATAAACACTATGCAACAACCATCAAATGCACACAGCACACACACCCACACGCACACACTCACTCAAACAAACAACACACTGCAGCACCCACTCTCCACACTTTAGATCACACAAACACACTTTACACTTTATATTTATTGATAAAGGATTTGCACTACAACTCGTACACCTACTGTGAATTGTACCTAAATTGCACCTCGTCCCATTTCTGCCTTGCACTATATAGTATTGTATATTAGTACACTGCACAGTATTGTATATTGTATGGTAACTACGTCTATTCTGCATCGAACATTGTACATATGTCTAAACTGAACACTGTGACCTCATTTTTTTACTTCTAATTTTACTATGTTATTTTATTTCATACTTATCTTGTCTTGCACAGTCTCTGGAGCGTAACAGTAAGAAGCATTTTGTATAAAAGTATTCTGTACTTCTGTATGACAAATATTAAAGAAACTTGAACTTGAACTTGGTGAGCAACACCGGCGCCCCCCAGGGAACTGTGCTGTCACCCTTCCTCTTCACCCTCTACACCTCAGACTTCTGCCGCAACTCCAGCGGGTGCCACCTGCAGAAGTTCTCAGACGACTCCTCCATCGTAAGCTACATCACCGACGATGATGAGGAGGAGTACAGAGCCCTGGTGGAGAGCTTCGTGGGGTGGAGCGACAGCAACCACCTCCAACTCAACACCAGTAAGACCAAGGAGCTGGTGGTGGACTTCCGGAGGGGCAAGAAGAGGCCCCCCCCCGATTCCCATCTCCATCCGAGGGGTGGATGTGGAGATGGTGGACTCATACAAGTTCCTTGGGGTACACCTGAACAATAAACTGGACTGGTCGGACAACACAGAGGCCCTCTACAGGAAGGGACAGAGCAGGCTGTTCTTCCTGAGGAGACTCAGGTCCTTCAATGTGTGCAACAAACTGCTGCAGTCTTTTTACCAGTCTGTTGTGGCCAGCATCCTCTTCTATGCTGTGGCATGCTGGGGAGGCTACATCAACTCAAGGGACACCAACAAGCTCAACAAGCTGGTGAGGAAGGCTAGCTCCGTGGTGGGAGTCGAGCTACCTAGACTTGAGGTGATGGTAGAGAGGGGGATGATAAGGAAGCTGGATGCCATCATGGAGAACCCCTACCACCCCCTCTACGACGAGCTAGTCAAGATGAGAAGCTCGTTCAGCCACAGACTCATTCCCCCCCGACACTCAACTAACCGCCTCGGACAGTCCTTCATACCAGCGGCCATCAGGCTCCACAACAGTGGGCAGCGACTAGCAGCCTCCAGGCTCCACAACAGGGGGCAGCGACAGCGACTGCTACCAGACATTGACCTGGGACTTATAGGAACCCAAGGGGGACAACCTACACTACCCTGGTACTTTGATTAATGTATACTCAGTAGATAGTAAATTATAACACTACCTCATGCATACTGCACCTTATGTGACACTGTGAATAATGTGAATATTCCTCAGCTAGTCAGATAGTAAATTATATTGACCATATTGATCAAATTGTTTACACTGCCTGTGTTGTCTTTTACTACCTGTATACTGTGTTGTT
This sequence comes from Notolepis coatsorum, assembly GCF_963971535.1. NCBI lineage: Eukaryota > Metazoa > Chordata > Actinopteri > Aulopiformes > Paralepididae > Notolepis > Notolepis coatsorum. The sequence goes on from NC_140168.1 coordinate 69,905,925, forward strand.
TTACTACCTGTACCCCTCCCCCCCTCCCCCCATGCTGCTATGATGCCTGAATTTCCCCAAGGGGATCAATAAAGGAATATCTTATCTTATCTTATCTTATCTTAGGTATAATTTCAATCAGATATTTAAAGATAATATAGGCTACTCGCATCCGATAATTTGACAAAAAATAGTATGACCATTTTCTTCTGTTTAATCCCTCTTATTTATTATTAACATTATTTTGTCCACATATTGTGGCCCTTATGGAGTTAAAGGAAAAATTGCAATCAGGAAAAGAGGGGGGGGGGGGGGGGGGGCTATATAATAATAATAATAATAATAATAATAATAATAATAATAATAATAATAATAATAATAATAATAATAATAATAATAATAATAATAATAATAATAATAATAATAATAATAATAATAATAATAATAATAATAATAATAATAATAATAATAATAATAATAATAATAATAATAATAAATAAAAAAATAAAAGAATATGGGAATGAATCATATTTTTTGTGTATATATTCAAATTGGAGTTACATTGGTCTGTTTGTTTGTCTGAATTGCATGAATACTGTGTAATATGTGATAATAATAATAATAAGACAAAGATGGTTGTGCCACTGATCTATAATCATGATTTTAAATCCATTGTTTGATATATGAAGGAGTTTAAGAGTATTTAAACCATAAATCACGTGACTAAAGCATATCATGAAGCTGTATAGCCCATATCAGATAAAGTGATACAAATTAAATTAAAAGAAAAGCAGAAAAGAAAAGAAAGGCGGGGAGAGCCCGGGAGAATACGGTGACTATGAGAAAATATCATCATAACCATGAACTACTGTAGCACTCCATAGGTTATAGATATGCTTGCCTTATAGTTTTATCCAGACTACTCCATTCCAACTCATTGTGGGGGTTGGGGGGAGCCTCAATATTTGTGTGTCTGATATCAAAGCTGGACATTTCAATTGTAAAAACTAGTCTTTTAATACATAATAAACTATATCAGTATAATGTGAAGTGTGCCAGTAAAAAACAAATAATAATAAAATAAAAAATGGGGAGGAAAAAAAGAAAGAAAAAAAAAGCAACAAAACTGGAGAGAGAGAGAGATAGAGAAAGAGAGAGAGAGAGAGAGAGACCTCAATACGTTCTGCATGAGCGCATTCCATCAGTCCGATCCCTATGTAGGGTGGGCAGTACCTTTAATCACGCCTTTCAGAAAGTCTTCCGCTTCTTGTGGGGTCTTGAAAATCTAGTCTTTTAATACATAATAACCTATACCAGTATAATGTGAGGTGTGCCAGTAAAAAAAATTGGGAGGAGAAAAAAAGCAAGCAACAAAACTAGAGAGAGAAAGAGAGAGAGAGAGAGAGAGAGAGAGAGAGAGAGAGAGAGAGAGAGAGAGAGAGAGAGAGAGAGAGAGAGATCTCTGTCCGTTCTGCATGAGCGCATTTCATCAGTCCGATCCATGTGTAGGGTGGGTGGGCAGTACCTTAATCCACGCCTTTCAGATAGTCTTCCGCTTCTTGTGGGGTCTTGAAAGAGTGGTCCTCGCCGTTGTGTGTAATAGTTCGTTTCGAAGGGAAGCGCATTTTAAATCGTATCCCTTTTTTGATGAGCTGATCACACACGGTGTTGTATTTACGTCTTTCCATCCTGGTCTGATAGGAGATGTCTGGTCTGATCAGAAGTTTATTGCCCTCGTAGTTCAGTACGCCTTTCGCCCGTGCTGCTGTCGTAATTCGTTGTGCATCTCGCATGGTTTGAAATTATATGACCACAGGTCTGGTTTTATCAGGCTGGATGTCTCCTGCAGCCCTGCGACACCTGTCAATCTTCACGCTGCCTTTTTCTGTATCGATATTAAGCAGAGTTGGAAGCCAGGTCTCGAAGAATTTAACAGGTTGTGTGCCCTCTGTCCCCTCTTTCAAACCCATAATTTTTTTATAAAATAAACAGGATTTCATCACACTAAACCAAGCTACACCCCCTGGTTACATCTACCTCCAGAAACCGCGCTCCACGGGCCGTGGCGGCGGGCTGGCTGTCATTCATCGTACAGACTTCCAGGTCAAGGAGATCCCCACTCCTGATCTCACATCATTCGAATGCATTACATTCTCTCTCTCCGGATCTCCTGAACCTCAACCTCAATTCGCCCTGATTTACCGCCCCCCCAAAGCCTCCACCACCTTCCTGTCAGAGCTAACCGAGCTCCTGTCCTCCTTCTGCTCCAGGTCCCTCACCACCTATCTGTTTGGAGATTTCAACATTCATGTTGACTCCACCAACTGCAACTTTGCCGCTGATTTCCTGTCGCTTCTGGACTGCCTCAGCATCACGCAGCATGTCCAGGGCCCCACCCACTCCAAAGGTCACACTCTGGATCTGGTCTGCTCCACCGGTAACCCCCCTCCCACCTGCAGTGTCTAGACCTTGCGGTATCTGACCACCATGCCATTCTTTTCACTGTCCCTATCCCCCCGCCCAGGCAGCGCCCAACGCGCACCCTCACATTCAGGGACACCAAGTCAGTGTGTGCATCAGCCCTATCTGACCTCATCACTACCCACATGGCCCCGGTTCCCTCCGATACCTCCCCGGACACCTTAGCGGCCTGTTACAATGCCGCCCTCTCCCTCAGCCTGGACTCTCTGGCGCCCCTCAGAAGCCGGAATGTGTCCTTTCCTCGCCCTGCCCCATGGTTTACCTCTGACCTCCGCTCTATGAAAAGAGTGGGTCGACGACTGGAGCGACTCTCCAGGCGATCTGGCCTCACCGTCCACCGTCTGGCCTTCGTCGACCACGTGAGGTCCTACAGAGAGGCTCTCTCCAAGACTAGGACCGCGTACTACTCCACCCTCATCACCTCACAGCAAAATAACCCCAGATCGCTTTTTTCAACCATAAATCGTCTCCTCCGCCCTCTCACTGCCTCCCACACTGATGCTCCTGACCTCTGCTCTAAGTTCCTGGACTTTTTCCAGGCTAAAGTGACTTCCATCCACCAACAACTCATGGTGCCCGCCCCCTCCCCTCCTCACTTACCCCTGACGCCGGACTACATGCTCCCAGCTGCATCCCTCCATCCCCAGTGCTCTCTCTCCTCCTTCTCCCCAGTGGATGTTCCGCTGGTCATGAAGCTGGTTACCAGAGCCAAAGCTTCCACCTGCTCCCTCGACCCCATGCCTACGGTACTGGTCAAGGCCTGCCTTCCTACCCTCTGCCCCATCATAACGGACATCATCAACTCCTCTCTGTCATCTGGAATAGTTCCCTCCTGTTTCAAAACCGCCTCCATCACTCCCATCCTAAAAAAGCCTGGTTTGGACCCTGAGGTGCTGGACAACTACCGGCCGATCTCCAACCTTCCTTTCCTAAGCAAAACCTTGGAAAGGGCAGTCGCCGCCCAGCTTCATCAACATCTGTCCAACCATGAGCTCTACAAACCCCTTCAGTCAGCCTACCGAGCACATCACAGCACAGAGACCGCCCTCATCAAGATCACTAATGACCTCCTCCTTGCTGCAGACTCCGGACACATCAGCCTCCTCATCCTTCTCGACCTCTCCGCGGCGTTCGACACAATATCCCACTCAGTCCTCCTCAAATGCCTCTCCGACAACCTAGGCATCACCGGTACAGCTCTGTCATGGTTTCATTCATATCTCACTAATAGATCTCAGTTTGTCAGCGTCAGCGGCTCATCCTCCCCCCCGGCCCCAGTCAACCACGGTGTCCCCCAGGGCTCTGTGCTGGGTCCCCTACTATTCACCATTTACATGCTCCCCCTCGGTCAGATTATACGTCACCACGGACTCAACTTCCACTGTTATGCTGATGATACTCAGCTCTACATCAGCACCTCACCATCTGTAGTCAACTGCCTCCACGCTATAAAAACCTGGATGGCAACCAAATTACTTAAACTCAACAGCAAAAAGACAGAGCTCATGGTTGTGGCCCCCAAGGCACTGCTCGGGAAGGTTGGAGATCTCCTCCTCCACGTTGACGGCTGTTCCATCTCCCCGTCTCTCGAAGTCCGTAACCTGGGCGTCACCCTTGACTCCACACTTTCATTTCACTCCCACATCAAATCTGTCACCAAGTCTGCCTTCTACCACCTCAGGAACATCTCCCGTCTCCGACCCTCACTCTCAGACTCTGTGGCGGAGACCCTGATCCACTCATTTGTCACCTCCCGGTTGGACTATTGTAATGGAGTCCTGTTCGGGGTACCCAGCAAAGCCCTGGACAGGCTCCAGTATGTCCAGAACTCAGCTGCCAGGGTTCTCACTCACACCAAGCCCTGGCAGCACATCACCCCCACCCTCATCCATCTCCACTGGCTTCCAGTCAGGTTCCGCATCACCTTCAAACTCCTGCTCCTCACCTACAAATCCCTCCATGCCCTCGCCCCCCGGTACCTGTCTGATCTCCTCCACCAGTACACTCCATCCCGGAACCTACGATCCTCTGATCTAGGTCTCCTCTCCATCCCTCGCACCAGGTTACGGACTTTTGGGGACAGAGCCTTCAGCGTGGCGTCCCCTACCCTCTGGAACTCTCTCCCCCCCGAAATCCGCAATGCCCCAACCCTGGACACCTTCAAATCCGCTCTAAAAACACACCTCTTCACCAAGGCTTTCCCCATCAGTTAGTTTTAGATTAAATTAGGTCCATTATCCCCTACTTTCCCTCATCCCCTCTTCCCCCTCCCCCCCTACTTTCCTTGCCCTATTTTTTGTCCTGATTGTAAAGCGACCTTGGGTTCTATGAAAGGCGCTATATAAATTTGATTTATTATTATTATTATTATTATAATACAAACGCTTTCACGTCGGCTTTGATTGTCGGCATCTTCCGCCCGCTGTTGTAGAGTTGTCACTGTTTTTTCCAGCTTTTTCAGTCTGATTTCTGTTGTTGATGTGTTTTCCTCGGCCGCTGAGATGCGGGATTCCGCCTCTGTAATGCGTTTGGTATTGTCTGACAGTCGGCTATTAAAGCCCTCAAGTGTTGCAGTCAGGGCAGTAAGCTTTAGGTCCATCAGGGCACTTAACTTTTCAGTCACATCGCGAACCACACGGGCAGCGATGTTTTCCCATTGACTTTCCTCATCGCGGCCACCCGCAGCGCCAGGTTCAAGTTCAACTTCGGCGTCATCCTGTTTGTTTGTCGCTGAGCGAGTTTCAATTGTGGCGCGTCCTTGTCCTTTCTTCTTCTTTTCCTCGTTGATTGACATTATTAGGGTTACTCCAACTCTACCATGGATTAAAACTTTGTTGACTATAAGTAGTGTTTAAACTACCATTTTCTCGGTGGGGTTTGGGGAGAACAGCAGGAGCGTCTCTCTCACACTGACGTCATCACCGGAAGTCTACACCAACGGATTGTTTTTTAATCGGTTCATTTCCGTTTTATACCATTTTGAAAAACCCTCGTTTTTTGAAACGTTCAGAAAGAAAAAAAAGATTCTACAGGAATCGCGCTTTACTGTAATAAACAAAACACGTTGTAATTTTTCGGCCTATTTATGAATCGATTTTTAAATAAACGCTAGATTATCGATAGTATATGTGTACTTATGCACGCTATAGAAGCGGGCTGAAAAATCCATTATCTTATTTCCTGATCAGCTACACACACTCACAGCCACATACACACATAGGGGACACGTTGATATATAGGTGAAAACAGCTCTGATTATCCGAATACTGGTAAAATAGATTCCTTACCTCAGATCAGATGTTCTCAAAAGATTATTCTAATTCCTGATCGCCATTCCAAATATCGATCGCGTTTATTGTTCCAACGCTGGATGGTCAAAAGACATATTCCACGCTGTTCTGGTGGTGCGCAATGACTTGGATCGTCTCCGGTTACTTGCCTGACAAGTAAAATGTGGATTCTGGACTCTTTTTTTCCCCATGCGTTTCATTCAGTGCAATCCAATGGGGTGCAGTACCATCCGGAGAGACGATAGGGGGCGGTATTTTCCCTGTTCGAGCTCAGACAGATCCCTACTGGTAACGTGAGGCTAGATTGATGAAAAATTAATGGAAATCGTTAATAAAAAAATAACGATTAAAAACGAGATTTCTCTTTGGCTGGCTCCTCAACGGTTGGCATGAACCAGTGGCGTAACTCTCTCTCAATGTGTGCCGGGGACAGATTTGGGGGCGTGGCGAGTGACGTCGATGGGGGGGGGTTAGGGGGGGCCCCCCCCCTCTGCGTCTCTACATTTCGTAGCCGCATTTCTGCAGACCCCTCTCTGATTGGTTGAGCGAAGCCCCTCTCTGATTGGTTGAGCGTGCGCATGCGCATGAGCCGCGACAAGCTCCTCCAGAAACTCCGTTAAGCTCCAGAGAGAGAGGCTGAAAACCCACAGGTCTTGCCCGACGGATGGGAGCGAATCCCGGATCCGAGGTTTCTGATGACTACCCCCAAAACACGGAGGTCGCGAACGCAATTTATACGCATGGAAGTATTGATTACGCCATAACGAATCATTAAAAAAATATACCGTTAACTGGAATATGTTGTGTGTGCCTTTCTGAATATGATTTGGGAGGGTTATAATAGAAGAAAGACAGTGTAAACAATATAACGTTATGTGAATAAACCGCGAAATAATAACTAATTCCTTGGTCAATAGAAGTCTCTGTGATACTTTCTGAATATGATTTGGGAGGGTTATAATAGAAGAAAGACAGTGTAAACAATATAACGTTATGTGAATAAACCGCGAAATAATAACTAATTCCTTGGTCAATAGAAGTCTCTGTGATACTTTCTGAATATGATTTGGGAGGGTTATAGAAGAAAGACAGTGTAAACAATATGTTTGACGTATTTTAACACACACCTCGGCTGACGACCCAAGCTATTATTATGCAAAGACAAGTACTTTAGCGAGTGGGTACTTGGCCCATGCAGGGCAAGAATGCAACCCCCATCTACTGCTCTTTGCATAATAATAGGACAGGTAGTCAGACTCAGCTCTTTGGACGGTAAAACGTGGGGGGGACACTTTCCGATGTCCCCGGCGTCAGGTACGCCCCTGGCATGAACTAACGAGAAATCTCGTCGCTGGCACTCAAAGTGTTAAGGGGTTCATAGAGCTCATAACGTTTAGTCTGCACCTGAAAACAACATTTAGAGTCTACATTTGAACATAACGTTTAGAGTCTGCAGGCATGCGTTGTTCATGGGACGGGGTAGCACGGTGTGCAAGCTCACTGAGTATTAAAGATTTGAGCAGAAGCGCGTGCACGCACATGCATGGTTGTGCGCGCATGCGCGTGCACTCAAGAACGCGCTGCGCTCGACTCGGCTCGTCTGTTTACCTGCCTCCCGGCGCTACCTCGCATTATCATAACAATAGCCGCTAGGCCGGTGTCTTCAACCACGTCTGGACTCTTTGTGATGTAAATATGGAATGTCCCAAGTTGCTGCTGTTTACAGAGTGTATTGTTGTCCAAAGGTGAATGATGTATGAGGATACATTTTCTTACGTGTCTCACCGTTTGGAATTGACAACTGTTTTGATTTAACCCTTCATTCACCATCATTCACCTTTGGACAACAATACACTCTGTAAACAGCAGCAACTTGGGACATTCCATATTTACATCACAAACTTTGGGACTGAGTAGATAATTAATTAATCTTCTCTTTATTTTTATTATTTATATTAAAACTGAATCAAACCATAAACAAGGTTAACTGTTGGGATGTTAGATCATAATGTGAAAAACTGATTTTATATGTCTGCACTTTATGTGCTCATTTTATGCCTGTCTTTCTTCTGTTGTGAAGCACTTTGAGCTGCAGTTTCAGTATGAAAGGCTATACAAACAAAGTGTATTATTATACATGTGCGCGAGGGAACATATGCGCGTGCGATCTGCGATCTGTCCCACGATCTGCTCACCCTGTGCGTTGAGGTGCTAAACCCTGTTCGCACAGTCGGATCCGATTCCCTCCCGTCCCCCTCTAGGGGGGTCCGGGGCCTCGGGTCCTCCCCGGTTCTGATGGTTGTGGGGGGCCTCAGCGGGTACATTTGTCGAGCTTCCGCTCTGCTCAGCTCCTGTGTTCCACTAGAGTGCAGAGCGTAAGCTATACGATAATATAACATACGGTTATCCTATAACCATAGTTATATGAGTATAGCGAGCGCTCTGCACTGACTCACTGAGGACCCCGGGGTCTTCGCCTTTGGTGGTGAAAAACTTGGGAAGGAGCTGTTAGTATGGCCACGACAATGTAGAGGAGCGGATGTGGGTGTGGCCAGGCGGATAGGTGTGTACGTGGAGAAAAATTATTCAGTGTTAGATTGGATAAAGGGATAGTTCCACTAGAGTGCAGAGCACTCGCTATACTCATATAACTCTATGGTTATAGGATAACCGTATGTTATTAACCGGATCCACAGAGTGAGTAAGTCATTTGACTCAATTCATACTATTGATATATCCTACAATTTGGCGTCACAAACTTTCATGCTTGTGCAACTGTGTTTCGCTCTCATGCATAGAGAAAAAGGGAGTAGTTAGCCGGCCTTATTGGAATGCATTGGTGCATTCCCCCTCTTTCTCTGCGCACGCTTGAGCATCTATGGTGTATATTAATATTGAGATCATGGCTGAGTAGTAGAGTGACGTGCATTGAGTATTTGGTCTGTATTGTGAATCGTTACGGGAGAAACGCGTTATCCCGGTCCTTATCAGGCGGTTCTGAGAGGATTTGCTGGGTTGTTGGAGTGCTAACCCCGGTCGAGTTGGTACCGACCAAAATATAGGCACCAGGGTTGTTGATTGCTATCCCCAGTCGAGCTGGTGCAGACTAAAATATAGGCAATTGGGTTGTTGGATTACTATCCCCTGTCGCGCTGATGCCGACTCAAATATAGGTAACAAGGTAAGATACGACGTAGGCTTATTAGACGTGATTCTTGGAAACGCTACTCGGTTCGAATCTGTTCTGTGATTCTTCTGCAAATAGGCAGGAAGTTAGGACAGAGACGCTAGTAGAACCATGGTAAGATTTACCCGAGTATTGTTATAATGTTCATAGTTCCAAGCTCAGACTAAGCCCAGGCAACTACCGCCCTGTTTATATTCTTACCTCCATCTCGAAAGTCTACGAACAGGTCGAAAAGTACCTAGTGGAAAAAATCTAATCTACGAATTCCAATCTGGCTTAAGAACATCCCACTCCACTGACACATGCCTTCTCTATTTGAACGACCACATCAAACAAGAGGTGGATGCGGGCAAATACTGCGGCATGGTCATGCTGGACCTACAAAAGGCCTTCGACACTGTCAATCACTCCATTTTGATTGACAAGCTAAAAGCAATTGGTTTTGATAGTCTATCAGTGAGCTGGATGCAATCCTACCTTGAGGGGAGGGAACAGATGGTGGAGGTAAACAGTACCGTATCCCCCCCCCTCCCAGTGAGCTGTGGTGTTCCACAAGGAAGCATACTAGGACCGCTACTGTTCCTAATTTATGCAAATTACATGACGTCAGCTTGTGACTGCAGCTTGTTCCTGTTTGCGGATGACTCAGCCCTGCTGGTCTCTGACAAGAACAAGTTACAGGTTGAAAAAACCCTCAGCTCGGAACTAGGCAAAATCTGCATATGGCTTGCTGATAACAAACTATCATTACACATGGGCAAAACAGAGTCCATTCTCTTCGGTTCAAATAACAAACTCAGCAAGACCGACGGCTTCTCAGTTACAGTGGGTGACAATATTGTCACAAGGAAAGATGGAATTACCTACCTAGGTTCCATCCTAGAGGCTAATCTTTCCTGTGACAAAATGGCATCCAATGTAATAAAAAAAGTCAACCAACGAACTCGATTCTTGTACCGGATCTCCTCTCTGGTAAACAAGAATACCCTGAAGACTCTGGCAGGAGCACTCATTCAAGGGTACTACGACTATGCTTGCACCTCATGGTACCAAAGCACCTCAAAGTCGCTAAAAACAAAATTACAAACATCTCAAAACAAACTGGTCAGACTACTGCTTGACCTTACTCCTAGAACCCACCTCACCCCTGCCCACTTTGACAACCTAGGATGGCTTAGAGTAGACGACAGAGTACAGCAACTTGCAATGGGCCTGGTCTACAAGATACACTACACGACCAAGGTACCCATGTACATGTCAAAATACTTCCCAAAGGTCAGTGAATACCACGATCACAACACCATGCAGAGGGAGCTCCACAAATCATGTTAAACCCAGATTCGGCTCAAACAAGGGACTAAACACGTTTCGCCCTACCCAAAGCTGTAAAGGATGTGAATCACTACCCACTTCCAAAACCACTCTCAAATAACACCTACGGGAGACTGCAATTCGAAACTGGCCTCTGTAAATGTCCTAACCCAACCCCCTCCAATGTACAGTAAATGACCAAGTATGGTTTTGTCAATATTCCAATGTACAGTTTTGCTTGTACAGTTGTACAGTGTTCCCCACCCACCCCTCCTACCCAACCGTCACATTACGTCAAATGTATATTCTCTCTTTTCTGGACTCTTTTTGTATCACAAACAGTACTGTATTTGCAAATCTGGTATGTCATAAATGTATAGATGTAGCAGTACTGTCTATCTGTATGTCATGTATGTCATATGTCCTGATGAATTGAAAATGGGGGACCCTGATGTAAACAAGACGAAAGTCTTTCTCTGGTCTGCATCCCCTTAACAATTGTGTGTATTGAGCTGTATTGTATTGTACCCATTCTGCAATCTGTTAATAAAGTTTTCAATCAATCAAATCAATCAATCAATTCTGGACCAGCATATCAAAAGTTGATTGTTATTTCATTTATTAGCGATATCCATTCATTTTCATCCATCCAGCCTGATGTTATCGTTGGGAATGGGTCTGAGCTCGCAAAAGGGCAAATACCGCAGCCTACGCCTTCCAGCTGGTATTGCACCCCATTGGGAATGGTGTAGTTTCTTTTCTGGGACGATCCGAGCCGTGCGGGCGGGATTTAAAACCTCGGGCGAGGTAGGCCTCAACAACGATGCATGGGAACAGTAACCCCGCCCGCCTGTCAGAGTGTAACGGACGGTAATGTGGTACGGACCTCCATGAGCAGTATTTGGAATGGCGATCAGATAATTGGATTATTTCTTTTGCATTTCATCAGATACAAGGTAAGAACACTATATATAAATTTGATCGTTGATCTGATCTTTATTTCTACCCCGATCGACGCTGTCTCTGTGTGTGTATGTGTGGCTGTGTGCCTTTGGGGGGGGGGGGGGTCCAGGGCTCTTTTCATTCATTGATTCATCAATCAATCAATCAAGCCTACGGTCCTTTCCTTCCTGGAAGCGATCTAGTGAATGAATGAATGAATGAATGAATGAAAACTTTATTTAACAGATTGCAGAATGGGTACAATACAGTACGACTCAATACACACAATTGTTAAGGGGATGCAGACCAGAGAAAGACGTTTGTCTTGTTTACATCAGGGTCCCCCATTTTCAATTCATATTGACATTTATGACATACACAAACATACATGACATTTATGGCATAGGGCCATACAGGTATTTAGTACTGATACATTTGTGACATAAACGGTATTCAAATATACAGTACTGTTACCCATAGATCCTGACAGAGTATATACATACAGTATGATGGGGAGGGGACTGTACATTAAGAGGGGGTGGGTGGGTGGGAGAGAAATATACATACGGTGAGGAGGAGACTGTACATTTGGAGGGGGTGGGTGGGTGGGAGAGAAATATACATACGGCTGGGAGAGAATATATACATGCAGTGGGGAGGAGATTGTCTATTAGGAGGGGGTGGGGGGTTTGGACATTTATGGTGGCCAGTTTCGAATTGCAGCCTCCCGTAGGTGCTCTTTAAGAGCGGTTTTGAATGTGGGTAGGGATTCACATTCCTTTACAGCTTTGGGTAGGGCGTTCCACATTGATGTGGCATAATTGCGAAACGTGTTTAGTCCCTTGTTTGAGCCGAATCTGGGTTTAACATGATTTGTTGAGCTTCCTCTGGTGTTGTGATCGTGGTATTCACTGACCTATGGGAAGTATTTTGACATGTACATGGGTACCTTAGTCGTATAGTGTATCTTGTAGACCAGGCCCATTGCAAGTTGCTGTACTCTGTCGTCTACTCTAAGCCATCCCAGGTTGTCAAAGTGGGCAGGGGTGAGGTGGGTTCTAGGGGTAAGGTCAAGTAGTAGTCTGACCAGTTTGTTTTGTGATGTTTGTAATCTTGTTTTTAGCGCCTTTGAGGTGCTTTGGTACCATGAGGTGCAAGCATAGTCGTAGTACCCTTGAATGAGTGCTCCTGCCAGAGTCTTCAGGGTATTCTTGTTTACCAGAGAGACGACGGATCCGGTACAAGAATCTAGTTCGTTGGTTGACTTTTTTTTATTACATTGGATGCCATTTTGTCACAGGAAAGATTTGCCTCTAGGATGGAACCCAGGTAGGTAATTTCATCTTTCCTTGTGACAATATTGTCACCCACTGTAACTGAGAAGCCGTCGGTCTTGCTGAGTTTGTTATTTGAACCGAAGAGAATGGACTCTGTTTTGCCCATGTGTAATGATAGTTTGTTATCAGCGAGCCATATGCAGATTTTGCCTAGTTCCGAGCTGAGGGTTTTTTCAACCTGCAACTTGTTCTTGTCAGAGACCAGCAGGGCTGAGTCGTCCGCAAACAGGAACAAGTTGCAGTCACAGGCTGATGACATGTCATTTGCATAAATTAGGAACAGTAGCGGTCCTAGTATGCTTCCTTGTGGAACACCACAGCTCACTGTGAGGGGGGGGGGGTAGAGTACCGTTTACCTCCACCATCTGTTCTCTCCCCTCCAGGTAGGATTGCATCCAGCTCACTGATACACTATCAAAACCAATTGCTTTTAGCTTGTCAATCAGAATGGAGTGATTGACAGTGTCGAAGGCCTTTTGTAGGTCCAGCATGACCATGCCGCAGTATTTGCCCGCGTCCACTTCTTGTTTGATGTGGTCGTTCAAATAGAGAAGGCATGTGTCAGTGGAGTGGGACGTTCTGAAGCCAGATTGGAATTCGTAGATTAGATTTTTTCCGCCAGGTACTTTTCGACCTGTTCGTAGACTATTTTCTCCATGACTTTTGAGATGGAGGTAAGAATAGAAACAGGGCGGTAGGTGCCTGGGTCTAATTTGTTGCCCTTTTTGTGCAGGGGGGTCACTCTCGCAATTTTGAAGTCCTTGGGGACATGTCCCTGTTTTATGGAGAGGTTTATTATGTGTGTGATGACTGGGGTGATGGCGGCTGCTGAGTCTCTGAGGAATTTGGAGGGGATGTTGTCATGGCCAGTGGCCTTGTTAGGTTGGAGGGCGCTACATTTTTTGAGTACCTCATCGGTTGTTACCATTACTAGTTTGAAGTCGTCTTTGCGGACCCCTAGGTTTTTGTAGTATGCTACTATGTGTTCTACCCCATAATGCCCTGAGTGGGAGGGTAGTTTGTTTACCAGTGTTGTGGCTATGTTTGTGAAGAAGATGTTTAAGTAATTGGCTACATCCAGCTTGTCTGTGATGAGCGTGTTGTCCGTCTTTATGTTTATGTTTGAGAATCTGGTTTTGAGTTTTTTACTGCAGCCTAGTTGATTATTGAGTAATTTCCAAAGTTCACATGTTTTTTTTTGTTTTCCTCAGTTTTGTCAATGATGAAATATTTGTTTGCGGTTTTGATCATGGTGTTTACGTCATTTCTTAGTCTGTTTCTTTGAATTTTTAGTTCAACCATGTGGGCTTGGAGTTCACTGTTTGAGCTTTTGGAAAGCTTTGTCTGACTTTTATGAAGTTCAGAGCATTTTTTGTCTCTCGTTTTCATAGCGGCCAGTATTTCAGTGTGCATCCATGGCTCAGCCCGATTTTGAACCCTGGTGGTTCTTAGGGGTGCCATGTTGTTGAGTATTGTTGTGAATTTGGTTTTGAATCCAAGCCATGTTTCTTCAACCTGTGTACCACTGAGTTCATCTGTCCAGTCCATGCTCTCCAGTTCTTGGTTAAAGGCCTCTCTAGAGTAGGTTTTGAGGTCTCTAGATGTGACTGTTTTGTGACAGCCGGTCTTCTGTTTTAGCTTTTTGCGGGTACAGAAAATCATATAATGATCACTTAACCTGCATGCTATCACCCCTTTATTGGAGATCATGGACTTGTCAGAGGTCAAAATGAGGTCAATGGTGGTTTGTGTCGAATCACATACCCTTGTGGGTTGGGTGATTAGCTGGCTGAAACCGTGCAGATCAGAAAACCTACTGAAGGCCTTGAAGACGGGTGCTGCTTTACGCAGCATATCCGTGTTCCAGTCCCCAATAAGAATTTTTTATACACCCTCCACCCCAGCTAAACACCCGTCATAGAGCCACTCTGTTCTGGCGGTCTATAGATTGTGCCTACTAGTACTGGTTTTGCCCTATCGAATAAGATTTCAATCCAAACTGTCTCAATTTCGTCATGGTTAAGGTCAGTACGGTTGATGAATTTGGTATCTTTGTGTATATACACACAGACGCCACCTCCATATTAATTCCTATCCCTCCTGACTATTGAGTAGTTTTCGATTTTAATCTCTGGATCCTGTACAGATGGGTCTAGTTTTGTTTCTGTGAAACACAAAATGTTTGCTTTCCCATTTAAAAACAATTGTCTGATTTCAGCCAGTTTAGGTCTCAGGCTGTTTGTATTTAGGTGGAATATATGAAGTCCATTTGTGTTGGTAATCTGATTGATGTCGTCCAACTGGAGGTATTTATGTTCATTTGTGTCCTGTCCTGTCAGGTTAACTTAACTATTGTCATTACAGTTCTATATTGTATTAGCTGCCGCTCAGCGTCAATCTGCACATATCTCACTTAGTGCATATGCACTGAATAAAAACTCACAAATGCACCTTTACATACCAACATCCGTCTGGCCACACCCCATCCGCTACCTACATAAGCAGGTGTGTGGCCACACACTCGCCTCCTTCTTCACTTTTACCACAAGAGAGTGCCTGTATACCAATCACTTGACAAGGGTATTTAGCTGAAGAAAGTTGAGTTAAGTGTTTACATCTTTTCTTGCTTTTTTCTTTCTCTCATACTTTTAAAAGAAAAAAGCTAAGTTATAATGTTTACCTCGGGGGGTCGCGCTAGCAACGTTACCCTTCACCAGCGATTCTTCATTTCCTCCTCTGCCGTGCGTCTTGGAGCGGGGTTGACGCCACTGTCGTGGACGGCATCCGCGCCCGGTAGGCGTCCGGTGGATAGCTTGCCTCTCCAAGGAGCTGGTGCACCAGCGCCATCTCCTGTGAGATGGCCTGGTTCCTGCTCTGGTTCCTTTGCCGCCGGAGAGTCGTCCGCTGTTGGGCGGCCGGCTCCTCTAGTGGCGGAGGATTTGAGACGCAAGCTTTTTTCGTCTGCTCGCTCCCGTCGTAAGATGGTGGCTTGCAGACGCGAACGGCCTGGTTTCGGGAAGTTGCTGGAGCCGGATGAGGATGCGTCTGCTTCTCCGTGGCCGATGGAAACTGAGGACTACATGGTAGAGGCAGATGGGTTCTTGTTAGATGCCCCGGTGGAGACATGTCCGCCTCCCGTTCAGGATAAACTGGCAGGGGGTGATATGTCTCCTTGGGGTCCCTCGTAGATGTTGGGTTAGAACCTCCGACTCAGCGGCGGGATGCCCTGCTATCAGCCACATCGGAATGTGGCTCTGCGATGTCCAGTAGTCTGCCGCATGTGAGGGACGCGGGCTCGGTGGGGGAAAGTATGCAGGGGGAACTGCATGCTTTGTTCCCCGAGCTCATGGCGGTGGCGGCAGTCGCAAACGGCGTGCCGCTGCCGCAGCCACTGCCTGTTCCTGTCCCTGATGATCTCATAGGTCATTTATGGCAACGTCGTCCTGTGAGGGAGACGGGCGTTGTCTGCCCATTTTTCCCCTCAATGGAGGTCTACGTCCGTCAGGGACAGGTGGTCTCCCACATCACGGGCCTCACTCCCGCCTACGTGCGAGGGTGGTGGGTTTGGTAGAAGGTATGAAGGAGGGGGTGCCTCGGCTTGATAGGCCGATGGCAGCTCTCCTTTGTCCTGAGGTGGTGTGGGAGCCTTTACGGAAGCCAGTTCCTCACGGGAAATCGGCGAGGCGGTTGGCTTACTGGAGTGACCAGTCATTCATCACCGCGACTCAATCCCTAGCTGCTACGTCTAACATCGCGCAGCTAGCGAGGTTCATGTCCGGGATAATGACGGGCGGTACGGAGCTGACCGAAGTCCAACGTGATCAGCTCGCCCAGGCGGCCGGAGCCATCCTGCATCTGATCCAGCTGCAGGCCGTCGCCGCTGGGAAAGTACGTGCCCTGGCCACTCTAGCCCAGCGCCACCTTTGGCTGGAGCAGGCGCATGTGCCGGAGAGGAAGAGGACACCACTTATTTTTATTGATCTTTTTCCCCCTCCTTTTTCCTCCGATTTTCTCCCATCCCAATGTTAGTCGTTATGCCAATTCCCAATCCCCTTCCTGGTCGCTGCGCACTTACCCCCCACAGTCGGTCTGGGAGAGTGGAGGCTATCACGTGCTTCCTCCGACACACGTCGAGCCAATCAACCGCTTCTTTTCACCTGGCAGCGCGGACTCTCACTGAGAAGGTGTAACGTGTGGAAGGATCACACTACCCCCCTTAGATCCTATCCGCGCTGAGCAGGCACCCCGACCGAACTGTAGGAGTCGCTGTTTACAATGACCCGGACCCACCCCGCCAGCTTTCCCACCCTCTAATACAGCCAATTGTATTAGTGTGAACGGCCAGCCAAGCTGGTGACAACGCCGGAGCTGTGAGCTGGATTCGAACAGGCGAATCCAGCGTCTCCGGTATTGGTGACGAACGCAATCTCCGCTACGCCACCTGACCGCCCTACACCACTTCTGACGGCATCCCTCTCCGATGTTGGGCTCTTCGGGTCGGCGTTCCAGCTGATGACCTCAACCTGCAGGGAAGGAGCGGTCCGTGCTCCAGGCTCATTTCCCCCTGCCCGATGGCGCCGGTGGAGTCAGGCGGAAGGCTCGTCGTCGGGGATCCAGGGCCGAAGCCGCCGCCGCTACCACCACCACTGCTGGCCCTTCGGCGAAGAAGGCCAGGAAAAGAGAGGGCGCCTCGGCCATTGCAGCCGGCCCATCCACGCTCAGAGGTGACGGTAGGGATCGTCGAGACCAGCCTCCAGTCCTTTACCGTCCCTCCGGGGCTCCCCGGGGTGGCAACCCCCGAGCGGCTCGTGGCAGGCGTCGCTAGGAGTGACTTTTCCCCCTATTGTTTTCCCCCTGTTCCCTTCCCGGCCCAACATATGATTTGTCAAATAAAACGTCCCTCCTAGGAGGGACTGTATTTTGTTACAAACGGTGTGTTTATTCACTACATATGATGGGGATACGATGTATGAACCTTCGCTAGTGTGGGTTTGATAGGAGGGCTAGACTTATAGTCTTGTTTGGTCGCTACATTACATGTTGCTTAAGCAAGGCCTGCATTTTACACTCGGTCGAAAGGGTTTTCTTCCTCGACCTGAAGATTTAGGTTCTTCATATAAAGGTAGAGGTTAGTTGTGTGTTCTGTTGCTTAAACGGTGATATTGAGCCACAACACTGTTGTGTTGGTCTGCAGTAATGCTTGTGTGTGTAAGGGTACCGCGCCGCGGTCTTTTAGGCCGCTCTCTCTCTCTCTATCAAATCTTCTGTGTTCTTGCAACATAAACACGGGTGTCGTGTTCACACATATAAAACTTTGGCCTTGTTATAAACCCTGTTCACAGACTTGTCTGTGGCTAGCGCGCATTGAGTTAGCTTATCGCTGTTCATTAGTATACTGGCTACTTAAGGTATCATATGGCTATTTGTTGTTGTCGTATTCGAGGGTTGGGCTTGCGAGGGGGTACCGGATAAACCCCTCCTCCCCTCTTCTGATTGGTCGTTTTTTTTTTTACCCTCTTTTCATTCGGTCCGACCAAGCTGTTAGGCAGCTTGGCACGGGGGGGGGAGGGTTTCCCTGACTCCACACCTATCACGGGCAGTTGAGTCATGGGATTCCCCCCGTCATAGAATACGTCACTGGGCACGTTTCTATTGGACGACGGCTTCCGTGAGTTTTTTACAGACCCATGTGTGGTTCTCTGTTATTGTCAAGTTGTCGGGGCAGAGCGTAGGAACTTGGTGTTCTGCTACGCTCGATGTATGTGTAACTTGAGTCTGTTGGTCACATGGCTCAATGTTACCGTGACTTTTCATTTCATGGCTCACGTGGGAAGTCTCTCTGAGGATTCCCGTCTCCTCCCTGTGGTGAGGTTGGCGGGGTGTAAAAATGAAAAGATTTTTTCCCTCAGCCGCGTCACATGGGATCCATGTCAGTCTGTGTTTTTTCTTTCTTTTTTAATAAAAAGAGGAAAGGAAATGAAGCGCGACTGCTTCTTGTCGTTCTCCCAGGCGACATGGAGGAACAATGTCTGGTGTCTTGTTAGACTATCCATTGATGTGTTTGGGTCTCGATGCGTACATAGTGCTGGCTCTGGGTGTTTCTGATAAGAATCACGCATGAGGCTGGTACGCCTTGGTTGCTCGTTATTAAAACAGTGTTTTTATAGGGCAACTGGGATGGAGTTTTTCTCTTCCGAGCGCCAGTTTACTAGGTTGTCTCGACGAATTCTCGTTCATATCTGGGGGATGTTAACGGAATAGATCAAAGCATAGGTAGAGGGGTCTCACGCCCTTGGGGTGGGCCACTGAGCGCGGTATGTTTTAGATCGACACGCGTACCTACCCCCTCTCCTGGAGTGAGGATGTCGGCGTGATTAGGGCACGGGACTGGGTCTGGTCACGCTGGTCCAGGTCAGTTAACCCGTTGTCCGCCGGGGATGCAGATCTTCTTTTCTGGTACCCTGAGGGACTTGTGCTTTTTTCAGGGGGAAAAATGCCGGGTCACAGGGTTGGGCGTTATGGAGACCCTGTTGTTGGGTACATGTTGTACCCTGTGCTGTCATGAAGGGGCTGGTTCTCCATTATTTTCGCCCCTCTTTTACACATGGCTGAGAGGGGGCTGTTGGGGTGGTCTTATAGACCTCCTCTGGCATCCCTGTGTGCATCCCGGTCCGCCGGGCCCGGTCCGAAGTTGTTTTTCGTCGACCCGTAGGCCTGGGATAACCCTTTTTTGAAAACTGAAACACTTGTACTGCGGTATAGCCAGTGTATACCTGCAGGTGTGTTTTGGAGTTTTTTCTTGAGGGTTTATAGGAACAACCACCGCATGTGGAACCAAGAGAGTGGTTGATTCCCTGGTGTGTTGGAGCGGAGTCAACTCCCGGGTTACCCGGTTGAGTGTGCCCCTGCACGTTCATGACGTCTGCCAATCGTGTCAGCCTTCTCTGCCTCGGCCCCTCTGGAGCATTTTTTTGTGGAGGCTTTGTCATGGTGCTCAACAATGCCAGCATACGCCCCTTCCGCCGGGGTGCTGTTTTTAGTTGACCCCTTTGGCGCCTGTCTCGTCCGCAGTGCTCCAGGCTCGGGTCAAGTGCCTGCTACCTGGATTGAGGGATCGACCTCTTCTGGAGGTCGTCTCCCCGGTGCGCTGCCTGCTCCCGCTGTAGTGTAGCCTCTTGAGTGCTTCGAGTTACAGCCATGCTGACTGCCTGAGTATGCCAGGGTCAGTGTGCCAGGCGGCGTGCTAGTGGGGGGAAGGGCCCGCTCTTGGATGGGCCCTGTCCGAATACGCTGGCGATGTGGGGGGCGGTGTCACTAGTGACCGCCTGGTGAGGTCTTGATGCTGTGGCGTCATTGGCCTCTCCGGGGCCCCTTTTTCCGGGGGGATCCAGTCCCTTCTGGGTCTGGGTCTTCCTTCGCGCTCCGCTGCTACGGCCTTGCCACGGGGTTGAGTTTGCTCTTGACCCCGTGATTTTGGGGGCGGTAACGAGGTTGTTCCTTCCGTTCGTTCCCTGGTGGCATGCGGGTTGTGCGTGTGCGTAGTCGTGGGGTCAAGCCACGGTCTGCTCACCCTGTACGTTGAGTTGCTCGAGTTCCTCTTCGCACGGTCGGATCCATCTCCCTCCCGTCCTCCAATAGGGAGGGTATCCCTCCATTAGGGAGGGTCGGGGGGCTCGGCCCTCCCTGGTTCTGATGGTTGTGGGGGGCCTCAGTGGGGTACATTTGTCGAGCTTCAGCTCCCGTTGTGCAGATTGACGCTGAGCGGCAGCTAATACGATATAGAACAATAGGTTATGAATATAACCGTAGTTCTATGAGTATTAGTGACGCTCAGCGTCTAGACGCCACTGCGGCCTTTGATCTTGCCTTGTGGTGAAATATTGGGAAGGAGGCGAGTGTGTGGCCACACACCTGCTTATGTAGGTAGCGGATGGGGTGTGGCCAGACGGATGTTGGTATGTAAAGGTGCATTTGTGAGTTTTTATTCAGTGCATATGCACTAAGTGAGATATGTGCAGATTGACGCTGAGCGTCACTAATACTCATAGAACTACGGTTATATTCATAACCTATCGATAGGCAGGTAGAAAAACACGGGACAATTTGGTTGTGTTGTTTAGGGACCGTGAGTTTTGACTATAGTATATTGGACCTCTATATCGTTGTTTTAATCACGGATTTCAGGTCCGGTGTATAGTATAAATCGAGGGTACAAGCCTTATCGCAGCATGCTGGCTGGACAGTTAAACTAAACAGCGATCCAATACAGACCAAGTAAACATACACGTTACCTTTTATGTATTATTGTTTGTTTGTTTGTTTGTTTGTTTGTCTGTTTATGTAACTTGTGTATGTGCACGTTATTGTAAAACCCGTCGTGTTGCTTTATTGACTTGAAAACTGCCGGAGATCGCGCCAAGCATTGGGCAACAAGTTAACGTTGTACAGCCCATTTCAATCACTAGTTTCTTTGTTTCACACGGGGTGGGGGTGGAAAAGTATTCGGTTGAAACCGCGCGTATACACGAGAGGGGAAGATAAAGTAGATAATGTGTTTTGGGGTACGTTATATAGCGTATTAGATCCGTTGTATGAGCAACAGATATTCTGCCCAAAGGGGGACCAGATTATCGACGTGAACACTATAGCTTTACCCAGTGTGTGTAACAATTACAGGACATAACTTTATTTTCATACACAAAGATCCTATATCACTCGAAATAGTTGTGTTTAGACGCTCATGAGTCGATAATCTCGTGCATCCGACCCTTGTAACTCGCGTGACATGCTAGCCTAGTAGCCTCCGGTGTCAACAAAGAGCCAGCCCTGTTAGACACTTCCGGGTTTATGGAGAATCAGACAACAGACGGCGTGGTGATGCCATGAGGAACGGCCATTTTTTTATTGTAGTTTTGATTCCACTTCCGGTTTCACAATAAATAACGATAACAACACTATAACTTGCTTATTGACAACGATACATAATGTAATTGGGTTAATATGTTTAGTTGATTCAACATCTAAATTCGTTATACCAGTATACAACTGAAATATATACATTTTAGAATCATCGATGATAAATTAACTTTGACTTAAATGAATGCCCAGTTTCTCTCTAGAACAATACAGATTGACAAACGTTTCATTATGCACTATACAACTACGGTTAATAAGTTATAATAATTAAGATATCAATTGTATAAGATTGAGTGTCTGGTCTCCACCTTATATACAATTTATTTGGTTATAACTAAAAACAGGACTTTACTAAAGGTTGACACTCACAGTAATTTCTTCCAGAACAAGCTTAAAATAGCTAAAGATATCTGATTGATCATTTGTCGTCTATATCGTATCTGTTTGTCTCTCTCTCTCTCTCTCGCTCTCTCTCTCTCTCTCTCACACCTTTGTAAAACACTCATGAGACGCCTTGCCCACTACACCACCTAGCCCCCCCAACACAGCATTTTCTGTTGCCCAAATAATAGATTCTTATCAAACTGGTGAACTACACGCCTGTACCCCCTAAAGCTGCTAAAATACACATTTTGTTCACTGTTTTGTTTTTAGAAGTAGAGCAGGTAGAAATCCTAAGTATTACTTCTCCCCAAATCTGGTATGTCATAAATGTATAGATGTAGCAGTACTGTCTATCTGTATGTTGTGTATGTCATATATGTTATGATGAATTGAAAATGGGGGACCCTGATGTAAACAAGACGAAAGTCTTTCTCTGGTCTGCATCCCCTTAATACTTTGATCGCCATGGGTTAAACTCATAATTTACCATCCCTCGCCAGCTCTATTTGTCTATGGAGAAGTTCCCCTTCTTTGCAGGGCTATAACTTTTTAAATTCTATTGCTACATTGCCATTATTATGGCCCATTCAATGTCCTATATGTATTGTTCAGGGTGTAGCAACGTTAAACTTTTTCATTCACATATTCATACTAAAATATGGTCTAAAGTATAAGTATGTTTTTATCGTTTTCTGCAGCTTTCTTCAGAATGTGATTTATAGCCCTAAATGCATTATATTGATGATGAAATACAGTTTGGTAGCGATTGGCGCGAGATGAAAAATTTCAACTGGATGTACTTCTAGAATGATCTACGTATGATCTGATGATGACCGGATGGGCGGGGGATCGTTTATAATTCCGTGGGCAACGTTAGATGATTCAGTGGGTCATATGTTCATCATAGCAGTTTATATTGAACACGTTAGAATATAATGCTGAATCTTACCGTATGTTCCTCGCGCCGTTGGACGATCAGCGTGGAGTAGACCGTTTTCGATTATGGGATGTAGAAATGCCAGATCCATTTCCAGGTTGTATAATAGTATATACGTCCAAATAACGTTGTTTATTGAGTTAGGGCGAGCGATCTATTATCCAGTGTTTCAAGATGGAGTCACGGGAGCTATAGAGAGTGGCCGGACCACATTTGCATGAGTACTACTGGTTCAAAGGTTAATATCCGGTTGGCGATCTGCCGATCGGCCACCAGATGACGCTCTTGAACCGCTAGAGAGTTGAGAGGAGATCACACTTGTGTCTCAGGGCCCCGGAAAGGAAATATGATTTCGATGACAGATTTTTGAAATATTGACATCAAAGACGAGTTAAGGCGTCCTCGGCGGAATGAGCATGGCGGGGAATGACGAGTTTTCGGCGGTTAAAGTGTTAACAATTGTATGTATTGAGCTGTACTGTACTGTACCCATTCTGCAATCTGTTAATAAACGTTTCAATCAATCAATCAATCAAAACCAAAAATGCCTTTGAAAACAATATGTAAAAATATATAAGATGGTATATATTAGGGATGCCCCGATCACGTTTTTTGCCACCGATACCGATCACCGATCGTCTATGAGCCATATTGACCGATACCGATCGTTTTTGGTTTTATATTAAAAAAATATATATATGTAACGGTTGTGACAACATCACCTTAAACTTCGATGCCCCGAGTGGGAGTCGAACCCCGGTCTCCCACACCGCAGGCAGCAACACAGACCGCTATACCAAGAGGTGAATCCACTACTTCGCAACGTGTCTATCTGTCTTTGAGGATGTGAGAGTGAGTTTAACCCATAGCACCGCTACTCACCCCAGCCCTTCTTGACTGCGCTTCACGATACCATCCGTTACACTCACCCTCTCAAACTCACTCCACTCCACCCAAGGCACTTCGATGCCCCGAGTGGGAGTTGAACCCCGGCCCCCCACGCCGCAGGCAACAACACAGACCACTATTATACCAAGAGGTGAATTCACTACTTCGCAACGTGTCTATCTGTCTTTGAGGATGTGAGAGTGAGTTTAACCCATAGCACCGCTACTCACCCCAGCCCTTCTTGACTGCGCTTCACGATACCATCCGTTACATATATATATATATATACTTTATTTATTTTTTTATTATAAAATATATATATCATATAATTATACTTGTAGTTGTATTATCTGCGAGACATCGCCACCACGCAACAAGTCAAAATGCTCGCTATCTCCACTGTCTGTGTGTACTCTGCTTTGGTCAAATCACATTCAGCATGCCCTCAGCAGGGTATATCTGCGGCTCTGCAGATATACCCTACTCCCTCAGCTAGCCCCTGGCTGCGATGCAAGCCAGGGGCTCGAATACGCATCGAATCATTGTTATAAGACATTGATATCAGGTCCTCAGGAGCTATCTGTAGCTACTGCTAGCCGGCTAGATAACGTTAAGACAACGCCTCAGTGAACTATTTAGTTTAATGGGACATTTCATTTTGAACAGTGAGCTAACGTGAGCTAACGTGAGCTAACGTGAGCTACCGAGCTAACGAAGGTATCATGCACTACTAGACTATTGCTGGAGCATTTGTTGATATCAGGAGCTATCAGTAGCTAGCCGGCTAGATACCGTTAGACAATGCCTCATGTATTAAACTAAAAGTGAATAGTTGACTGGGTAATTTTGTTTAAACAGTAACGATAGCTAGGTAGCTAACGTTAGCTCACAGAGGTTGCATGCACTAGAGCAGACTATTGCCGGAGCATTTGTTTACACAGTGTGGGAGGGGTAGGGGAGGAGGAGGAGCAGTGCGCTGCAGCTCTGTGTGTCTGAGAGAGAAGTCAGCGAGTGAGATCTCCGCTAAGAATTGGATCATGTTTTTCGATCGGTTTTCACGATCGGCGAAAATAAAGCATTATCGGAATTCACCGATCTCATATTTATACTGAATATCGGCCGATACCGATCGCTGGCCGATCGATCGGGGCATCCCTAGTATATATATATATACATATTGTTCACACTATGGTGAGGCATGAGACATGGTGTTTACACATCCATGATTATAGTTTAACACAGCATTTTATTTTATTTTATTTTTTTCCCCCCTCGTTTTTTCCGATTTTTCTCCCATCCCACTGTTAGTCGTTATGCCAATTCCCAACCCCCTTCCTGGTTGTTGCGCACCCCCCCTACCGTTGGTCCGGGAGGCCGGAGACTGTCACATGCTTTCCTCCGACACATGTGCAGCCAGCCGGCAGCCAGCCTGGCAGCGCAGATTCTCACCGGGAGAGTGTAATGTGTGGAAGGGCACACTACCTCCCTCCAGATCCTACCCTCGCTGTGCAGGCGCCCCGACCGAACTGTAGGGGTCGCTGTCCACAACTCCCAGGACCCACCCATCAGCTTTCCCACCCCTAACACTGCCAATTGTGTTAGTATGAGCGACCAGCCAAGCTGATAGCAACGCCGAGAGCTGGGCTCGAACCCAGCCTCTCCAGCATTGGTGGCGAGCGCCTTGCCCACTACACCACCTAGCCGCCCCAACACAGCATTTTCTGTTGCCCAAATAATATTCTTATCAAACTGGTGAACTACACGCCTGTACCCCCTAAAGCTGCTAAAATACACATTTTGTTCACTGTTTTGTTTCTAGAAGTAGAGCAGGTAGAAATCCTAAGTATTACTTCTCCCCAAAACCAAGACTTCTCCCCAAGCAGAAAAAATTTATGAGTAACACATACCTACTCCCATTATGGGCGATAAGTGTGTACACAAAGTTAAAACACAGATATACACATTATTTCCTCAAGTAGATAATGTATTTTGGGTTATCAATGAATAAAATTGTGTACATGCATTAACTCTAGAATTGCCACAGTTATCTTCAATAGCAACGATAAATAAGTGCCAACCACGTATAATAATTCATCCAGTTTCTTTTAAGTGTTTTGCTTAAACAGTGTTTACCAATCGTATATTATCGGTTTGTTATATCCAACGTTTTTTCCCAAGTGTCATTTTTGATTACATCACTAACAAAGGGTCTGTATCTGATCAAATGGCTTAAGTTCTCTCCCCCCTTTCTCCTAATCTTACGATAGCAGACAGGATGCTGCAGACAAAGGTATTTTGAAGAGAGTCTCCACAGGTGAAACTAGCCCCACCCAACCCACTATGCAAACAGCCGAAAGGAGCTGTTAATCATTAGAATACAGAATAAATTCAGCTCTACAGGAGCCAAAACACTGAATTACCAATGCCACTATTCAGTAATACGTGAAATGCAAAAGTCTCTTTGTCCTACAGAGGGCGCCTGGCGATGAATGAATGAAACAGGAGGAAACAGCAATGAAACAGCATTTGACGCATACGTCAAATGCTAATTCAGAAGTGTTACGCACCCCAGTAAGGGGACGCAACACAAGGCCACAGACAGGGTAGGTGAGGGTGCAGTGACACAAAACCATGGAAACAGTTTGTAAAATAATAGTATTTATTTATAAACACAACACAGAGATCAAGGAGGACTACCAGTGGCACCAAATGAAATACAAAAGGAAATGAAATCCCCCCCCCCTTACAGGCGATGGCGCCCAAAAGTACAGGTGGTGGTGCTCACTCTAAAGCTGGTGTCTTTAACATCAGGTCACCTACGTGATGCGAAAATGTAGACCCAGGGTATCTTCCTGTCCTCAATGTCCCTGTGTGCAAAACAAAAGATTAATACACAAGAAAA
This sequence comes from Notolepis coatsorum, assembly GCF_963971535.1. Taxonomy (NCBI): domain Eukaryota; kingdom Metazoa; phylum Chordata; class Actinopteri; order Aulopiformes; family Paralepididae; genus Notolepis; species Notolepis coatsorum. The sequence continues at coordinate 69,932,479 of NC_140168.1, forward strand.
ACAATCACCATAGGCTGGGTGACAAACAAATATATACAGGTTAGACTTGGAACATAATACAATATAATATATAAGGATACATACAAGGGAAATAAAATAATGATACAAATGTTTAGAGTCTGCATTTGAACATAACATTTAGAGTCTGCACCTGAAAACAATGTTTAGAGTCTGCATTTGAACATAACATTTAGAGTCTGCACCTGAAAACAATGTTTAGAGTCTGCATTTGAACATAACATTTAGAGTCTGCACCTGAAAACAATGTTTAGAGTCTGCACCTGAAAACAACATTTAGTCTGCATTTGAACATAACGTTTAGAGTCTGCACCTAAAAACATAACGTTTAGAGTCTGCATCTAAAAACATAAGGTTTGGAGTCTGCATCTAAAAACATAAGGTTTGGAGTCTGCACCTAAAAACATAACGTTTAGTGTCTGCATCTAAAAACATAAGGTTTGGAGTCTGCATCTAAAAACATAACGTTTAGAGTCTGAATCTAAAAACATAAGGTTTGGAGTCGGCATCTAAAAATATAAGGTTTGGAGTCTGCATCTAAAAACATAAGGTTTGGAGTCTGCATCTGAAAACAAAACGTTTCGAATCAGCATCTGAAAACAACATTTGGAGTCTCCATCCCAAAACAATGTTTGAAAGACTTCATAAAATTTTACTTCTTGCTAAATTCCACATTAAAGCATGCAAATTTACAAACAAAAAAGTAAATAATTTGTATTTATGAAGGAAATGGAACAATACGTGTCAACGATTTCTACCCCACTCAAAACACTGAATGTAGTAAAGTTTTTGTTTAATCTTTGTTGTCTTTTTGTTTGTCACTGCCTTTTGCTTGTTATTTTGATAATGTAAAAAAGTCTTCGAAACATTGTTTTTAGGTGGAGACTCCAAACATCCTCCAAATGTTGTTTTCAGATGCAGACTCTGAAAGTGATGTTTTCAGATGCAGACTCTAAACGTTATATTTTCAAACGCAGACTCTAAACGTTGTTTTCAGGTGCAGACTCTAAAAGTTATTCAGGTGCAGACTCTAAACGTTATGTTCAAATGCAGACTCTAAACGTTGTTTTCAGGTGCAGACTCTAAACGTTGTTTTCAGGTGCAGACTCTAAACGGTATGTTCAAATGCAGACTCTAAACGTTGTTTTCAGGTGCAGACTCTAAATGTTGTTTTCAGGTGCAGACTCTAAACGTTGTTTTCAGGTGCAGACTCTAAACGTTGTTTTCAGGTGCAGACTCTAAACGTTGTTTTCTATCTATAACATATTTTTAACATATTGAATAACCGTATCTCAAAATGTATTTGGTCCAATAAAAAACCAAGGATCATTAAATGACTGACTCTTATGAAACCTGAGTCCATGGGTGGTCTTCCCAATCTCCAACACTACTACTGGTCAGCCCAACTTCGAACTATAGTATCATGGTCATTGGGAGGACCAGACTCACACTGGATACAGATAGAAGTGGGACAGGTTGATCCTTTACCTCTAAAATATTTCACACGTTGTGAATACCCTATCTGCATGGAAAGATTGCTCGAAAAAGTTTGGCATAACTAAATGCATCTCTGTTTATTTACCTGTTACACTGTTTACCTATTCATCAAAACCCTGACCTAAAAAAATATTTTCATTCAACTGATATAAACAAGTGGAGACACTTGGGGGTAACTCAACTTAAAGACCTTTTACACAAAAACTGGAAATTAAAAGCATATCAGGAGCTAAGAGAAGAATATAACATTCCTAACTCAGACTTCCTAAAATATATATGCAAATTCAAAGCACTTTAAGTTCACTTACTAAAGAAAACAAGTTAAGCTTTGAAATGACAGAATTGGAAGAAAAACGAACTACCTCATCCACAATTAAAGGTAAAATCAGTTAACTATATGAAATTCTAACTAATGAATGCCAAACAGTCTTCCCAGCTCTATTAAGATGCTGGGAGACGGACCTGGCAACGAAATTTGAAGAAAACAATTGGCAAGATATCTGTGATCGAACTTTCTTTCCCTTTACAAGCAATAAGATCAAAGAAAGTAATTTCAAATGTATTCATAAATTCTACCTTACTCCTGTAAAAATTGACAAAATCTCGAAAGAAAACTCACCAAATTGCCCAAGATGTAAAATTAAAGAAGGAACGTTTCTGCATATGTTCTGGCAATGTAGCAAATTGAAGCATTTCTGGAGCAAGATTCACTTACTTACTAAATCTGTCATCTGTTTATCTATTAAATAATATAACAAACTGCCACTTAGACCAAAATAAATGCAGACTGTTGGTATACATAACATATTTTTCAAAGAAATGTATACTTCTTCTATGGAAAAATGAAATTTCACCAACATTCAATATGTTCATAGAACAAATATCTCAGTTTCTTCCCTTAGAAAAGATAACTCTTGAAAAGCACAACCAGGGTCACTTATTTCAAGAACTTTGGAATCCACTCTATACTCAACTGGAAACTCATAATGTAGTCCTATAAATGTGTCATATCTAATATAACAGACATGGAGTTTTAGCAGATTAGATTAGCTGATTTGTTGAGGCTCTTTGTTTGCGTGTAAATGCCTGGTTGCCTGCGCATGGCTGTCAAACCCCGCCCCCAAGGGGTCGGGTCTGGGAACTGGGGCCCGGACCCTTCCCTGTCTGTCGGAGTGGCCATCGATAAGCGGGTGTGAGCAACTGGGTGCTATAAACTGTCACTGTTTACAATACCAACATTTGCACTTTTATTCCTCATTTACTTATGATTTACTTTATTGTTTTTTTTACTTTTTTTTAAAATTATTATTATTATTATTTTTTGTTTGTTTGTTTATTTGTTTATTTGCGTGTGTGTGCCTGTACGTGGGCAAGTGTGCGTGTGTATGCCTGTATGTGCGTGTGTACGTGTGTGTATGTCCCAGTGTGTGTGAGTGAGAGATGGGAGAATAGATTGAATGGGGAGCACAAGGAAAATTGTTCATGAGTGACACTGAACATTCTGTAGATCTGTCGATTGAATGTGAAACCTCATGAAAAATAAAAAGATATAAAACTAAACGTTGTTTTCAGGTGCAGACTCTAAACGTTGTTTTCAGGTGCAGACTAAACGTTATGTTCAAATGCAGACTATAAACGTTGTTTTCAGGTGTAGACTCTAAACATTGTTTTCAGGTGCAGACTCTAAACGTTGTTTTCAGGTGCAGACTCTAAACGTTATGTTTTAGATGCACTCTAAATGTTATATGTTCAAATGCAGACTCTAAAAGTTGTTTTCAGGTGCCGTGGGTGTGAATGTGTGAGGCATAAGTTGTAAAGCTATGTATGTGGCGTAACAGATGTGCAAAGCTTGATGTGGGCTTACTAACTGCAGACAAATGAACAGAGCTTGAAGTGGGCTTACATTTACATTTAGCTGATGCTTTCATCCTAAGCGACTTACACATTGTGTACAAGAAGTCAGCAGGAGGGGTACACCTCTGGTGGCCAAGGGGAAGTGGTATTGTTTGTCAAACTGTGTTGATCTTCAGTGCTACACTTTGAATGCATAATAGTATAGTCATCTTAGCATAGTAGTATAAACATAGTAAAAAAAAAGTACATAATAGTAAAAGACAGTAAGAATGTTTTTTTTATTTTATTATTTTAATTTCAGATATGAATGAATGAATGAATCTTGAATGAATTCATCTTTATTTCGAACATAATTTAAAAAACAAAGGATAAAAAAAGAAAGACAAACAACGGATATTGATTGAAGAAGTGTGTCTTTAGTCAATGGCGGAAAATTTGGCAGGTTTTGGCTGTCCTGGCTCCACGTGGTGGAAGGAATTGCCCACCAGTCAGGACAGCCTAAACCTGCCCAATTTTCCGAGAATAGCCTGCTTCACTTTTATAACCCCCCAGGAGTCTGAATAGGAGTGGGTCTCAGACGGTCAGAAGATGCAGAGTGTAGTTAGAGACCATTGACCGGAGGTAGGAGAGACGTTCCCCTCGCTGCATGGTATGCCAGGTCAAGAAACTTGAAGTGGATTTGTGCTCCAATGGGAAGCCAGGAAGAAGTGGGGTGACGTGGGCTGACTTCGGTAGATTGGAGATCAGGCGGGCTGCGGCGTTCTGTTTGAGTTTAAGCGCCTTAGTGGCTTGCTAACTGCAGACAAATTAAGAGCTTGCCAACGTGCACGTGCACACAAACCGCCCAAGCGTATAAGTGTGATCATGCAAGCATATTGGGATCGCCTCTTTGTTACAAGTAGGGCACTTGAAGGGTTTTGAGTGAACTGTGACAAGGCTCTTTAAAGGAAGAGCACAGTACCACACTTTGCAACCAGATGTAGATGGAATGTTATTTGTTATTTTGAGTACATTCAGCGATTCAGTAGATCTCTTTAACTTCTTGCTGCGAGACAATCTTTGTCCGTCCCGTGTCTTCTTTGATTTCAAGGATTTTAACATCCTCGGTTCCCTCGTCTCCTCGTAGTAATCGCCACTGTCTGCCGTCTCAGTTTCAGAGCCTTCTGAAGAGAGGGGCCGGTCGTCTCTAGATGGTCCTGTGTTGCTAGGATGAACCTCCTCTTCACAAACGGGGAGCTGCATGTCGTCTAGAGGGAAGAACACAAAATACAATAACAGCTGATGCGTCTGCACTGTGAGTTTGTTAAGATGACTTTCAGTGGTTTCTTCTTGATTTCTCTCATGGTCATTAGGCACAACATTTCTACTGCCAATGGTTCAGACAATGTTTTTGCTAAGCATGTTAAGCCTGCCATCTTTATTTCCTGTTTAACCACATAATAATTTTGAACATGCATCGTTACTGCTAACATGATGGATACTGTACATTGTAATGTTGTGACAGTGCATCATTACTGCTAACATGGTGGATACTGTACATTGTAATGTTTTGACAGTGTATCATTACTGCTAACATGGTGGATACTGTACATTGTAATGTTGTGACAGTGTATCATTTCTGCTAACATGGTGGATACTGTACAGTGTAATGTTGTGACAGTGCATCATTACTGCTAACATGGTGGATACTGTACATTCTAATGTTGTGACAGTGCATCATTACTGTGGAGGAGGCATGATTTTTAGTCATCTTTGACTACTGGGTACAAAGTCTGAAGCTGGTCCATAGACAGTGAATTGGGAAGGGGTCTGGATGACACAGTATACATCAGACCAGCATCACATCGTCCTGATCCTTCTGTGATGATACACGCCATCATGCAGCTGAATAAGTACCATGGGGGAAGACTGAAGGGGCCTGGAAATGGATCAAGCCTAACAACAATAGCACGATGGCTCATTGATGGCGAGTGTTGGGAAGTAGCCTAACTGCTTGACACGACTTGATGCACTAACAAAACAAACCTTTCAAACAATGTGACCATTCTGCCGGCGTCCAGCTGTATTATGAAAGTCTTTGAAAACCGTGGTAATGAAATAGGTATTGAGAATCATAGAATTTCAACTTCCGGTTTACACATAGCTTGAGGAAAGAGCTCCCGTTCAACGACAGACTAGAAGCTCCTCAAATGGCGAAATTAAACTTTAAAAAGTAAGATTAGTAGCTAAATAATGAGGGCAGAAATGACCGCACGGAGAAAAGAAAAGAGACTAGTACAGCTTAAGTTACGAGAGGAATACGAGCGAGCTGAGGCGGGCTCCGATAGCAACAAGGATGACCAGGAGGATTTGGGCCCGATATTAAAAGAGCTGAGAGGCAGGGCGGCTAGATGGTGTAGTGGGCAAGGCGCTCGCCACCAATGCAGGAGACGCTGGGTTCGAGCCCAGCTCTCCGCATTGCTATCAGCTTGGCTGGTCGTTCATACTAACACAATTGGCAGTGTTAGGGGTGGGAAAGCTGATGGGTGGGGATCGGACGTTGTGGACAGCGACTCCTACAGGTCGGTTGGTGCGCCTGCAGAATCAGGAAGCGACGGGGGCGGCGTGTCCCTCCCACGCAGACCCCCGCCGCTGAGAGATCGTGCTGTGCAGGTGAAAAGATGCGACGGCTGCTTCCTCGAGTACCGGAGGGGACACGTGATGTAAGGCTTCGTCCACATTGCAGCCGGCTTGTTGGAGGCATGGCCTAACAGCGTTCGAGACAGGGGAGGGTAGAATTGGACGATACGAAATTGGGATGGGAGGAAAATAGAAAATGGGAGAAAAAAGTAGATAAAAAAAAATAAATAGCTGAGAGGCTTAAGAAAAGTCAACAAGACACAGCACGACGAAACAGCTCGACGATATCAAAGGGGAATTAAAGAAAACAAGCGCAAGAATGGACGAGGCGGAAGGGCAAATTATGAAGACAGAGGAGAAGATTCAGAACACGGACGACATCATGACGGAGATGCTAAAGCTACAAATTAGAATGGATGACAAGTTAACAGACCTTGAAGGCCGCTCCAGACGTGATAATATCCGGATATATGGAATCCAAGAGGGTGCGGAAAAGGACTCCCCGTCCATGATCGTGTTTGTGGATAAAATGCTACACAAGAGCCTCGACATCCCAGAGACAACAAGCCTGCAAATAGAAAGAGCTCATCGAGCTATCGGACCACATCCACCAGCAAAGGCACATCCGAGATAAATTTTGGTCAAATTTCTTAGCTTCAGAACCAAAGAAACGGTGTTACGGACGGGATGGCAAAAGAAAGGACTTACCTGGCTGGGGATGCGTGCGAGCCTAGACAACGATTATGCCCCACGCATTCTCCAAAAACAGAGAGAGTATACAGAGGTGAGGAGGATCCGGAAGGACCATGAAATTTACTTCCAAACGATTTCCCCCGCCCGGCTAAGAGTGAAATACAATGGGGGGACCACGAGCTATGAGACAGCGGCAGAACACAGGATATGGCTTGGAGAGGCCTTCCCATCAAAGCAATCGAGGACACGGAGACGATGATGGAGCGGCTGAAACAAATGACATGGCAAGCAGGGGGAAGGCGAGCCAGGAAAGACGAAACATTCCCCAGAGGCAAAGAAAGAAACAAGGAGAAACAGCAAAGCTGCAGACGATGAGCCCGGTCAGAAGAGACAGTAAAGCGAAGAGAGATGAACAGATTAATAACATAGCGATAGTGACAGTAGGGCTGCAACTAATGACTATTTTGGTAGTCGACTAATCTGTCGATTATTTTTTCGATTAGTCGACTAATCGAAAACCAATTATATTTAAAAAAAAGAAAGAAAATACTATTTTTTTATAGTTTTTTTTATAGTTTTTTTTTTATTTTTTTACTACCTATCTTTGTGAAAGTGGCTTCTCAGCTCTAGTCCAGCTGAAGACAGAGCAGAGGAACAGATTGGACATTGAGCATGACCTAAGAGTTGCTTGTCTACCATCAACCCAGACTTTGAGACTCTTGTCACTCAGGACCAAACAACATCATAACATGATGATCCCATAGCAAATTAAAATAATGACTCATGAAACATTTGAATTTGGATCTTAAGCAACTTTAAATGAAAATGTATTTGAAGAACAATACAGCAAATGCAATCACTCATAACAAGATAAATAAATTAAATAATACAAATTAAGTGGAAGTGTACTTTAAATAACTAAAAAAATAATAATAAAAAAGAAATAACTAGCAGCATCTGCCCCCAGCACCGCGGCTGATGGGGCTGTAACTTGGTCCAGGACCAGGACGGTGACAGCTGTAAGGGGAGAGGGGGATGAGTCAGATCAGACAGACTTCTAGGTCTTTTGTTTGCTGTGTGTGAGAGGAGTCCGTGTGTGTATGTGTGTGTGTCTTACTCTGATCGCTGTGTGAGTGAGAGGAGTGTGTGTACTGTGTAATTTGTGTATGTGTGTGTGTCTTACTCTGATCGCTGTGTGTGAGTGAGAGGAGTGTGTATGTGTGTGTGTCTTACTCTGATCGCTGTGTGTGAGTGAGAGGAGTGCGTGTGTAATGTATTGTGTGTCTGTCTAGTCTGTCTGATCATCTCCTGCAGGGGAACACTACACCATTTACAATTTCTTTAAATTGCAGTGCAGGAACGTGAGCATATCGACATGCTCTGGAGTGAGGCTGGCCCACTTCTTTGAGGCGATGTTCCCAGCTGCTGAGAAGAGACGCTCAGAGGGAGTGAAAGTAACTGGAATGCACAAGAATGACTTGGCTTGTGATGCAAGGGTTGGGTACTTTGCCTCATTCAACTTCCACCAAGACAGGGGATTTTCTGTCTTTGAGATGGGCTGCTCTCCGAAGTACATCAGCACTTCGTTAATGATCGCTTGTGTGCGTGCATCCTGATCATTGCTCTCAGTGTCACTGTCTGTTGACTCACATCCAAGCAGTGAATCGAGAGCTGAAACAGACCTAGTTGTCTCAGCTGAGGCTGTGGCATCATTGTCATTAATGTCAAGTAGAACAACAGCTTCTTCATTCCTACTGGACTGTAGGACCAGAGCTTGCAATTTATTCTGAACAGTGAACCTCTCCTCTGGTGTCAGGAATTTTAGTTTTCGGAATCGTGGGTCTAGTGCAGATGCAATGATCGTTTTGCTTGGGTCATTATCTTTGATGGCAAGCTCTGTTGACCAGCGTGTAGTGGTCGCCACTGAAGCAGCCGCCTGGAAGGCCTGCACAGGAGCTGTATCATAGGCAGTGTGGGTGGACTTCAGAAGCCCTCTGACTAGAGGAGGCAGGGCGGAGACGGTCACATAGTTTACACCACTCAAGTAGACAGTGGCACATTCAAAAGCTTGGAGAGCTTTGGCCAGTTCATCTAGCAGGGTCCACTGCTCAGGCTTGAGGTCCAGGTATTGTTTCCCTCTCTGTGTTACTGCCGTGTCAGACAGAGTCGCAGTCAGTGGCCATCTCTGTTCCAGCAGGCGAGTCACCATGTAATAAGTGCTGTTCCACCTGGTAGAGACATCTTGGATAAGTTTGTGTTCCGGGGTGCCCATCTGTTTCTGCTTTATTTTCAGCTTGCTTGAAGCCAGTTCACTCCTTTTAAAGTGCTCGACGAGACACCTCGCTGCTCCTAGTGCTTTACTAATCAGAGGCTGTTTCAGTGCATGATTGATCACCAACTGTAATGTGTGGCTTGCGCAGCAGATAGACACCCATCCATGTTTTTTCTCCAAGATGCCAGCAGCCAGCAGGACATTGGCGCCATTGTCATGAACAACCGCCACAAGCTTGCTTGGAGGGATCTCAAACCTTTCCACAGCCTGCTCAATCCATGTAGCAATGTTGGTCCCAGTGTGCCGTTCTTCGAGTGGCATGGTTGTGAGGCAGAAGCTATTGAGCTTCCAGTCATCACTTATAAAGTGACAGGTGATGCCAAGATATGCCTCTGTCGCAACACTGGTCCAGGCATCAGTTGTCAGGGCAATCTTGTTCTTGTTTGCTTTAAAGGAAAACTCCAACATTTTGGGAAATTAGCTTATTTAACATCTTCCCTGGAGTTAGACAAGAAGATACATACCTTTTTTGTCTCTGTGCGTGCATTTAGCTTTGGGAACAGTCGCTCCGTTAGCGTAGCTTAGCTTCATCACTGGAAGTGCGGGAGGACAGTAGCCTGACGTTCCCTTATAGTGTATACAGTCACCAAATACACTCCAAATACAACTCCAAAACGTTCATGTAAACATCAAGTCAAGTCAAGTCAAGTCAAGAGTTTTAATTGTCACGGCATACAGGTATACAATGAAATGCGGGTGGTCTTGCCCGCAACGATGTGCAATACAGTGGTACAACATATAATAGAATCAAAAATGAAAAAACAACATTGTGCAGTAAACAGGTAACAGGGAGTGACATCTCGGTATCTGTACATAGTTATTTACAGAGCATATGGGACATGCTAGTTAGCTTTGGTAGTGCAATACACTGTTCCTGTTATTCTAATTTAAAGTGTCCTTTCCTTTGGCCATAAGTGTGCGACATGAGTGTGTGCCCACTCATGTTAAAGTGTTAAGTGGCTGCTCGTGTGTGAGCGTGCACAGCGTGCGTGTCGTGTGTGTGCTTGTGTGTGGATAGTTCAATGTTCTGAGCACTCAATGTTCATTGTTCATGGCTCTGATGGCCTGGGGGAAGAAGCTGAGCCTAAGCCGCTCTGTCCTAGTAGCTGGGGTTTGCAGGCGTCTGCCTGACCTCAGCAGCTGAAACAGGCTGTTATTGGGGTGGTGAGGGTCTTTCATTATCCTGCAGGCTCTGGATTTGCACCTCTTGTTGTATAGAACCTGCAGGGGGGGTAGTGCAATACCCGTGGTACGCTCGGCTGAGCGCACCACTCTCTGTAGGGCCTTCTTGTCCTGTGCCGTGCTGTTTCCATACCAGGCAGTGATGTTTCCGGTCATAATAATAATTAACTCAATCAGCATCAGACCCGAGTATAGTCAGGGTTTTCATCGTTATTTCTTTTATTCAATATTTCTATTCATCTCAGGCACACGGACCTCAGGGTTAACATGGGGAATCATCCTATCCTGAGATTGCCAAAGTGCAATACCGGCCGCATCCTGCCAGGTGGCAGTATCGAGCACCCTTTGAAACCTTATATCTTGCCCTGTGTTACGTTAAAATCCCTCCGGGCGCAGTTTTTTGGGTCAGGCAAGTCGAGCAGTCCAACCATGCTTTCACATCGATCGCAGCAACCATGTGTAACGTTACTCCACAACAAATGCCGTTGGTGACGATCAAAGCATCAAAAAATGATGCATTCATGATGAAACATAATACCTATTATATACATTTGATTTGGAAATAGTAGTGTGTCCAGGCGAGCAACGCCAACGCTTTTAGTGAAATTCACGTATTGCTCCATAGCACCGTTTTCTGGGATTAGCCAGGATCGCTCTGAAACTATACTTATATTCACCACGGTATAACATGCGAACGTATGCATAAAACAATTAATTATTTTTCACATATTGAACGATAGATAGTTGATGTCAAATGGGCCATAGTATTGTATCCATAGCTATAATATAGAATATAGATATAGCCCTGCAAACACCGCCACTTATTCCTATCTCTTAGAGCGTTGGCGCAGTAGGAACAAAGATGCTCCAGGCCTGTGGTGTCCATTGAGTTAAAGATAAGAAAAAGAATAATAATAATGATAATAATGATAATAATAATAATAATAATAATAATAATAATAATAATAATAATAATAATAATAATAATAATAATAATAATAATAATAATAATAATAATAATAATAATAATAATAATAATAATAATAATAATAATAATAATAATAATATAACCAAGAGGAAACGGACACTCTGAGTGGGTGAGTTCAACACATTACAGAAACTGTCTTTGAGTTAAGAAGGTGTGAATTATCTAGCGGACACAATAAGATACAAATAGGAATAGGGATACGAACGGACATGGTTATTCCTATCAGTGTTAACCTCAAGGGCCCCCTCTGTCAACAACGAGAGGGGGGTTTTCCCTTGGAGCCTTTAGTTTCAGGCTCGTGGAGGGTCACAGAAGTGACCTCTACCTTGGAAGTCATTAGAGTTAATGTGTTTTCTTTATTGTTTTATTTTATTTATGTGTGTTACTGTTTGTTTACTAGCGACGGGGAAGATTCTCATGTACATAGCGGAATTATAATCACATACCACAACTTGAAATGCGAGAGGAAAAAATTGTGTCTTTCAACGTCAATGGTTTACATAACCCAATAAAAATAAAGAAGATATCAAAACTAAAAAAAGATAGAATACAAATAGCATACCTACAAGAATCCCACCTTACCGATACTGAGCATGCTAAACTGAACAAACTGGGATATAAACATGTATATTCATCCATACGGTGGCAAAAACTGTGGCATACAAACACATATCAGAGTTTAAGGATAGAGAAGGCAGATTTATAATGATAATAGGGAAAATAGATGGAACCCTAGTAAGTTTACTAGGGCTGTCCCCGACTAAGGATTTGGATGGTCGACTATGATTGGCCAAAATTTGCCGTTAGTCGACTATTGGTAAAAAAAAATATATATATATATATATATATATATATATAATTATATATATATAATATTTAAAAAAAGAAAATGTAATTTTTTTTTTTTTTTTTTAATTTTTATCATTCCATTTGGGCTGTGGGGGTGCTTAATGTCTGAAGGAGTCGACTGAAGGCTTCTTGTCCTCTGCAAAAGCATGCAATTGGTCCACTGATGGATACATCTTGATATTTGTCTAGTCTAGTGTGTTCATTAGATGGGTGAAATCCTCTTTCAGTGCCTCTGTGCCTGTTTTCGTAGGCAGTTTGCCTCTGGTATGCGTGCCATTAGCCACACTTCTAGGCCTCTTTTCTTTTGGAAAGAATGATAATTTTTATTTAATTTTTTTTTATATAAATGTATTATTATTTCTTTTTTATATTCAACTAAGAGGTTGGCCAGTCGACTACGGCTCCTTTCGACCGATTAGTCTACTAATCGACTAATAGGGGTCAGTCCTAAAGTTTACTGAACGTATATGCTCCCCCAGGTAGTGATTGGACATTTTACAGAGAGATATTTGACTTAATGGCCACAAAAACGCAGGGGATATTAATTTGTGGCAGGGATTTCAACGTACATTTAAATCCGACATTGGATGCCTCCAGTGGTAACACAGAGACAAGACCCATAATCAGGAAGCTAAATGCATTAATGAAGGAACTGTGAATTTTGATGTATGGAGAGAACTTTACCCAACCAGCAGGGACTACACACATTACTCATCCCCACACGCTGTATACTCAAGGATAGACTATTTCTTTACCTACAATAAAGACCTACACAAAATAAGTAAATGCGACATAGGCCCGATTGCCCTCTCTGACCACAGCCCTACTGTATACTGTATATATGTTGGTACACCTTAACAGAAAGCCAAGGTCTACACTATGGAGATTGAACTCAGATATACTGAATAACCCAGGAACTAGAGTCCCTGAAGAAGGAAATTGAAACATATCTAGAACTAAACGATAAATGAAATAGGCAACTTAGAAATACAAAAAAAAAAACTCCTATTCACAAAACAACAACACTATGGGGTGGGAAATCACTGAAACTGCTATCATATAGATTAAGGAAATAACAAGCAAATAACAACAAATACAATATATAAAATAAGGAACCCCGTCACAGGAGCATTTGAATCCAACAGAATTTTGAAAATGTCTATAAAACTCTGTATTTCCAACCAAAACAACTTCCAGATTGAGACATTCCTCTCGTCTCTTGACTTACCCAAAGTCACGGTCAAACAAAATAAAGATTTGATAACCGAAATAACAATAGAGGATGTACACGCTGCAATTTCTAGACTAGTAAAAGCAAATAGATCCCCGGGCACAGATGGCTTCACCGCCGAATGGTATAAAACATTTAGAGAACAACTGACCCCAACACTACTGAAGGCATTTAATTGGGTACTAGATAAAAAGGAACCCCCCCCCCCCTCCTGGAGAGAAGCAATAATCTCTGTCATCCAGAAGGAAGGGAAAGACAAACTAGAATGTGGCAGTTATCGGCCCAGTGTGTTAAACTTGGAATATAAACTGTTTACATCTATAATATCATCATCATCATCATCATCATCATTTATTTATTCGTACATGGAATTACCACAGTCCAACAGTACATATTCATATAATTCACCAAAAATACCATGGCCGAAAGGTATATATCACAAATAATAGATGAATGAATGAATGAATGAAAACTTTATTTAACAGATTGCAGAATGGGTCCAATACAGTACGGCTCAATACACACAATTGTTAAGGGGATGCAGACCTGAGAAAGACGTTTGTCTTGTTTACATCAGGGTCCCCCATTTTCAATTCATATAGACATTTATGACATACACAACATACATGACATTTATGGCATAGGGACATATAGGTATTTAGTACGGATACATTTGTGATATAAACGGTATTCAAATATACAGTACTGTTACCCCTAGATCCTGACAGAGTATATACATATGACAGAGTATATACATATGATGGGGAGGGGACTGTACATTAGGAGGGGGTGGGTGGGTGGGAGAGAAATATACATTTGGCGGGGAGGAAATATATACATGCGGTGGGGAGGAGACTGTCTATTAGGAGGTGGTGGGGGTTTTGGGCATTTACGGTGGCCAGTTTTGAATTGCAGCCTCCCGTAGGTGCTCTTTAAGAGCGGTTTTGAATGTGGGTAGGGATTCACATTCCTTTACAGCTTTGGGTAGGGCGTTCCACATTGATGTGGCATAATTGCGAAACGTGTTTAGTCCCTTGTTTGAGCCGAATCTGGGTTTAACATGATTTGTTGAGCTTCCTCTGGTGTAGTGGTTGTGGTATTCACTGACCTTTGGGAAGTATTTTGACATGTACATGGGTACCTTAGTCGTATAGTGTATCTTGTAGACCAGGCCCATTGCAAGTTGCTGTACTCTGTCGTCTACTCTAAGCCATCCTAGGTTGTCAAAGTGGGCAGGGGTGAGGTGGGTTCTGGGGGTAAGGTCAAGTAGTAGTCTGACCAGTTTGTTTTGTGATGTTTGTAATCTTGTTTTAAGCGCCTTTGAGGTGCTTTGGTACCATGAGGTGCACGCATAGTCGTAGTACCCTTGAATGAGTGCTCCTGCCAGAGTCTTCAGGGTATTCTTGTTTACCAGAGAGGAGATCCGGTACAAGAATCTAGTTTGTTGGTTGACTTTTTTTATTACATTGGATGCCATTTTGTCACAGGAAAGATTTGCCTCTAGGATGGAACCCAGGTAGGTAATTTAGTCTTTCCTTGTGACAATATTGTCACCCACTGTAACTGAGAAGCCGTCGGTCTTGCTGAGTTTGTTATTTGAACCGAAGAGAATGGACTCTGTTTTGCCCATGTGTAATGATAGTTTGTTATCAGCGAGCCATATGCAGATTTTGCCTAGTTCCGAGCTGAGGGTTTTTTCAACCTGCAACTTGTTCTTGTCAGAGACCAGCAGGGCTGAGTCGTCCGCAAACAGGAACAAGTTGCAGTCACAGGCTGACGACATGTCATTTGCATAAATTAGGAAGAGTAGCGGTCCTAGTATGCTTCCTTGTGGAACACCACAGCTCACTGTGAGGAGGGGGGGGATAGAGTACCGTTTACCTCTACCATCTGTTCTCTCCCCTCCAGGTAGGATTGCATCCAGCTCACTGATAAACTATCAAAACCATTGCTTTTAGCTTGTCAATCAGAATGGAGTGATTGACAGTGTCAAAGGCCTTTTGTAGGTCCAGCATGACCATGCCGCAGTATTTGCCCGCGTCCACCTCTTGTTTGATGTGGTCGTTCAAATAGAGGAGGCATGTGTCAGTAGATTAGATTTTTTTCCACCAGGTACTTTTCGACCTGTTCGTAGACTATTTTCTCCATGACTTTCGAGATGGAGGTAAGAATAGAAACAGGGCGGTAGTTGCCTGGGTCTAATTTGCTGCCCTTTTTGTGCAGAGGGGTCACTCTCGCAATTTTGAAGTCCTTGGGGACGTGTCCCTGTTTTATAGAGAGGTTTATTATGTGTGTGATGACTGGGGTGATGGCGGCTGCTGAGTCTCTGAGGAATTTGGAGGGGATGTTGTCATGGCCAGTGGCCTTGTTAGGTTGGAGGGCGCTACATTTTTTGAGTACCTCATCGGTTGTTACCATTTCAAGTTTGAAGTCGTCTTTGTGGACCCCTAGGTTTTTGTAGTATGCTACTATGTGTTCTACCCCATAATGCCCTGAGTGGGAGGGTAGTTTGTTTACCAGTGTTGTGGCTATGTTTGTGAAGAAGATGTTTAAGTAATTGGCTACATCCAGCTTGTCTGTGATGAGCGTGTTGTCCGTCTTTATGTTTATGTTTGAGAATCTGGTTTTAAGTTTTTTACTGCAGCCTAGTTGATTATTGAGTAATTTCCAAAGTTCGCAGGGTTTGTTTTTGTTTTCCTCAGTTTTGTCGTTGATGATGAAATTTCTTTTTGCGGTTTTGATCATGGTGTTTACGTCATTTCTTAGTCTGTTTCTTTGAATTTTTTGTTCAACCACGTGGGCTTGGAGTTCACTGTTTGAGCTTTTGGAAAGCTTTGTCTGACTTTTATGAAGTTCAGAGCATTTTTTGTCTCTGGTTTTCATAGCGGCCAGTATTTCAGTGTGCATCCATGGCTCAGCCCGATTTTTAACCCTGGTGGTTCTTAGGGGTGCCATGTTGTTGAGTATTGTTGTGAATTTGGTTTTGAATCCAAGCCATGTTTCTTTAACCTGTGTACCACTGAGTTCATCTGACCAGTCCAAGCTCCCCAGTTCTAGGTTAAAGGCCTCTCTAGAGTAAGTTTTGAGGTCTCTAGATGTGACTGTTTTGTGACAGCTGGCCTTCTGTTTTAGCTTTTTGCGGGTACAGAAAATCATATAATGATCACTTAACCCGCACGCTATCACCCCTTTATTGGAGATCATGGACTTGTCAGAGGTCAAAATGAGGTCAATGGTGGTTTGTGTCGAATCACATACCCTTGTGGGTTGGGTGATTAGCTGGCTGAAACCGTGCAGATCAGAAAACCTACTGAAGGCCTTGAAGACGGGTGCTGCTTTACGTAGCATATCCGTGTTCCAGTCCCCAATAAGAATCTTTTCTACCCCCTCCACCCCAGCTAAACACCCATCAAGTGTGTCATAGAAGCCACTCTGTTCTGGCGGTCTATAGATTGTGCCTACTAGTACTGGTTTCGCCCTATCTAATAAGATTTCAATCCAAACAGTTTCAATTTCGTCATGGTTAAGGTCAGTACGGTTGATGAATTTGGTATCTTTGTGTATATACACACAGACGCCACCTCCATACTGGTTTCTATCCCTCCTGACTATTGAGTAGTTTTAAAGTTCAATCTCTGGATCCTGTACAGATGAGTCTAATTTTGTTTCTGTGAAACACAATATGTTAGCCTTACCGTTTAAAAACAATTGTTTGATTTCAGCCAGTTTAGGTCTCAGGCTGTTTGTATTAAGGTGGAATATATGAAGTCCATTTTTGTTGGTAATCTGATTGATGTCGTCACACTGGAGGTAACTCTGTTCATTTGTGTCCTGTCCTGTGGTGGGGGGAGGGGGGGGCGTTGTTGTTTGTGCCGTGAGTGGGGAGGGGGGGAGGGGGTGATCCTTTGTCCTTTGCTGGAGTCTGTATTCCTTTGTGTGAAAGCCCACGATGTGGGGGGGGGGCTGGTTGTTTACAGATGTGTCTGTTAGTCCTCCATTGTGGGGGAGGGGGGGTGCCTTTTGTCCTGGCCCGGGTAGCCTAGCTGGCATGGCGGTCCGGCGGGGCCAGCCGAGCTAACCGGCGGGTCCTTGGTGATCTCGACGTCCCGCGCCGCTCTCCCTCTCGCCTCGTCTGCAGGGGCTTCGGTGAGGGTATGTCGCCGCTTGCTGGTCGGCTGGTGCAACTGCTGGCTGTAGCATCAGTTGCGTGGATGCTGTTGATCTCGACGGCCGGCGCCGGTGTGAGGAGCGATGCCTCGCTGTTTTGGCCCCGCAACGTGCTGGGCGCCTCGATTGTGAACCCCGGTTCCTTCCCTCTCGCTGTGGCCTCTCGTGGGTTCTTTTGCAGAGGTGGTAGAGGTGGAATGTTGCCGTTGATCATGTCGTTAGCCGCCGTCTGTGTGGGTAGCAGTTGTTCTGTTGTGCTGGCGAAGCTGGCCGCCGCTTCTTGGGTCAGCAGATCTAACTGTAGTCTCTGGTTCCGTGTCATTACGGGTCCAGGGTTCTGGTGTATGTCACCCGACATGAGCAGATATAATAAAAACATTGATTTCTTATTACACTTGCCTGTCGGGGGTAATTTCTTTCGTTCCGGATTCGCAGTAAGTACTGTGTGGATAAGATCCTACCCAACCTCATTCACTTGGACCAGACAGGCTTCATTAGACAGAGGCAGACACAATGCCATGCCTTTATCTCAAGCCGACTTGACTACTGTAATGCACTCCTCACTGGCCTCCCAAAAAATTAAAAACACAGAACGACTCCAACTCATTCAAAACTCTGCAGCTAGGCTACTAACTAGAACCAAGAGGAGAGACCACATCAGTCCTGTATTGGCTAACCTACACTGGCTTCCGGTAACATTTAGAATTGATTTCAAGGTCCTCCTCCTTATATACAAAGCACTAAATGTAACAGGACCAAGCTACATTGCAAATTCTCTAGTCAACTATGTGCCTCCTAGAACATTGCGATCATCTACTACTGGTCTATTGAAGGTTCCAAGCCACAATCTAAGGAAAATCGGGGATGCAGCCTTTGCAAACTATGCACCAAAGTTATGGAACACACTACCTATGGACATTAGGGAAGCTAGATCTCTTAATATTTTCAAAAATAAGCTAAAAACGTACCTCTTCACCATAGCTTTCTAATACACCCCGCTGTTGATTGTACTGTAGCACTATTTTACTCTGTCCATTCTATTGCATAATTTGACTATCTATTCTATTCTACTATTCTATTATTGCACTGTATTATTTTACTTTAAAAGTCTATTGCTTTTTATTACAGGTTCAAAACTGTCAGGTATTAAACTGTGTGGGTATCAAACAAGAGACTGTCAGGCTTTAAAACTGTGTAGGACCCAGGTCTAGAACTGCACCCTGAGAGAGGGAACTGCACCCTGAGAGGGAGGTTTGCCCTGGGTGGGAGGTTCAAAGGGTCAAAGTGGGTATAAAACAGGAGGGAAGACTGTCAAGTTTTAAACTGTGGATACCAAACAGAGAAGGTAAAGACAACTTTGAACTGTTGAACAGTAATCCAGAACTATTTTATTGCACTGTAAAATATATATTTTTTGTTTTTTTGTATTTTATTTTTTTATTCTTTTTTAAAACAAACATATAAACAAACATGACAACACACGATAAGATATACAAGCATTAATTGTCAGGGCACATCCAATGAGATCACATTTTGGTTAGTTGTTTTATATAAGATATACCCATAATACCTGTTATCTAAAAAAAAACCCTACATACGTATGCTCAGCTCGAAACCCCCCCTCCCGGACCCCACCTTGAGAAGTACCTCCACTATCCCTCGCACCTAACCAGACACTACCATTATAAGCTAGCTTTTATTCTCTCCACCACTTCTAACCACATTGACATTTTGGATTCATTGAGACCCAGAATTCTTGCTGTAGATATTTCATGGTAAATTACATCGAGATATGTAAGATATATATTTTACAATTGTATTGCACTGCACTATTGCACTATTTTACTCTGTCTATTTTATCTTACTCTTTTTATTATTGTCTATTTAAAACTGAATCAAACCATAAACAAGGTGGCCTATTGGGATGTAAAAAACTGTGATTTTATATGTCTGCACTTTATGTGCTCATTTTATGCCTGTCTTTTTTCTGTTGTGAAGCACTTTGAGCTGCAGTTTCTGTATGAAAGGTGCTATACAAATAACGTTTATTATTATTATATATTATTAGGGAAATTTGGCTTCCATGAGTCTATAATAGCAACCTTTCAAGCACTACGACAAAGCAACCACAAAGATCAAAATGAACGGGGACCTATCGGAGTCCTCCACCCTAGAACGTGGGACTAGACAGGGTTGTCCGGCTTCTCCAGGACTGTTCGCCCT
Source organism: Notolepis coatsorum (assembly GCF_963971535.1). Classification (NCBI taxonomy): domain Eukaryota; kingdom Metazoa; phylum Chordata; class Actinopteri; order Aulopiformes; family Paralepididae; genus Notolepis; species Notolepis coatsorum. The sequence goes on from NC_140168.1 coordinate 69,952,132, forward strand.
TTTTATAGAACCTCTGAGCCAATGGATAAGACAAAATGTTTACATAAAGGGAGTGGGCATGGCAGACGGAGAACATAAACTCAGTATTTTTGCTGACGATGTCATGGTGTACCTAACGCAACCCACAGAGACAATCCCAAAACTAATGAACATACTAGAAGAATATGGGACGCTTTCAGGTTATAAATTAAATATCCTGAAGACTCAAATACTTACGTTTAACTACAACCCTCCCAACGATATTAGAGGGAAATATAAACTGAAATGGGATGTAGACTCATTAAAATACCTGGGTGTGAACCTGCCAAAGGATATCTCAAGAATATCTGACCTCAACTACGGCCCTTTAAATGTAAAACTAAAGTCAGACATATTAAGATGGAGCCTCATCCCCTTCCTAAGTTTAAGCTCCAGGGTGGACTCAATAAAGATGAACATCTTACCGAGATTGTTATACCTGTTTCAGACCCTCCCAGTGGAGATACCCACTAAGCAATTCATGGAGTGGGATAGATTAATATCGAGATATCTTTGGCAGGGTAAAAACCCCAGAATCAGATATAAAACGCTACAGATAAGAAAAGAAAAGGGGGGAATAAACCTGCCCTGCTTACGGGACTACTTTTATGCAGCCCAACTGAGGCCAATAGTATGTTGGTGTGCCCCATCGTACTCGGCAAGATGGAAGGAAATTGAAAGTGTAAAGATGACAGATGGGGTCCAACTAGCAGCAATAGTGGCAGATAATGAATTAATATACAACATACATTATTATTATAATTTTTTTAACCTGGATTAATGTAGCACTGATAATTTGGCAGGACACGATAAAGCTGTGTGGCATGAGGGGTCCCCTTAGAATGTTGAGATGGTGTGCATATGATTCCGACCCCCCCCCCCCAATAAAACAGATGGCAGATTTAAAGGATGGATAGATAAGGGCCTAACAAACTATTTTTCTTTTGTCCACAAAGGGGTGTTCCAGAGCTTTGAATCTCTACAGAGAATACACGGACTGGAGCAAAAAGATTTCTTTAGATACCTTCAGGTACGACATTATTCCAACCAAAATTTTGTGGGAGAAACAGAAACGGGAGAATCAGTAATCATGGAAGTGTTTACATCAGCAGGCAGATCATCAAAATGTAATAGGATCGTCTCCCGAATATACGGAGGACTCTGCCAGGCCAAATTGAAATCAACTAACACAATGTATATAAAGAAAAATAATGTAATATGTCAATCTCAGGAGAGGTCTGGGATCAATTATGTACACAATAATGGGAAACAACATTTTCGAACATGTAAATTGAGTTATGTTTTGCTTTTGTTTATAATTTTTTATTTTTTCTATTTAATTTCTTGAGATCAATGATTTGTTTTGATTTTATATTGTTTGTATTTATTTACATGTTCGAAATAAAGATTTCAAATCAAAACAGGCTCCAACAACTGGAGGGAATTTGGATGGAAGAACCTAGTAAGGTTTTTTATCACCCCATTGCAGAAAAGACATCAGGGCACTGGGGAAGGATGCTGGAGATCCTGTGGTCTAAACGAAGCTAATCATTCACATATATTCTGGGAATGACAAACTCTGGTACCATACTGGCAAGAGATACACAGGAACTTAGAAGTGATTTTTGAGATTGACATCCCCATTGAATTCGACACCTTATACCTAGGAAACATATCCTACGAAAAATGGGACTTCAATGATAAGAAATTGACGATGCTTCTGATAGCAAGCAAGAAAGCTATCGCAAGAAGATGGTTAAAACCAGAGGCACCCACAGTAGACGAATGGATAGACGTAACTCATGATATATACATAATGGAAGAGATGTAATTTTCAATTCAAATTCAGCAAGAGAAGTTTTACCGGATCTGGACGAAATGGACAGAATATGTCAAACACACACGATCCGACTTCTGGACAGAGGTAAAACTTGATCCTCCCCAGGTACAGTCGCTAGCCTGACTACTATGTTGTATTTTTGTTTTTGTTTTGTCTTATGTGATGTTTTTTTCCCCTTCTTTTTTTAATATCTTTTTTATTTTTACTCTCTTTCTCATTTTCTGTTTCTTTTGTACCTGTTGTGAACCAATTTTTTTTGCCCACTGGAAAAAAAATTTAAATTCAAAAAAGAGAATCATATAATTTCAGTGGTACTGGTATTGACTAGGGGTGGGGGGTCACATACACATCTCCGTTCTATCTTCTACCGATTCAAAATCGATTCACAAATTCCAAAAATCGATTCATGTTCAAGTTTTGTACTGATGTTGGTTTAAAGAAATTATAAATCTTTTAGTTCACTAAATCCTACAGATGGCCTTATGTCACCAGAGTGTTTACCAAAACAGCGGTGGAGGGGCAGTTATCTACCACGTGCTTAAAAAAAATGATAAAAGCAGCGTAATAGTTAGATAACCTAGGTGGGGAACAACCAGTAGATCACTGCAACCCACACAAGCTCACTCACTCACACACACACACACACACACACACACACACACACACACACACACACACACACACACACACACACACACACACACACACACACACACACACACACACACACACACACACACACACACACACACACACACACACACACACACACACACACACACACACACACACACACACACACACACACACACACACACACACAGGGAGCCGCATGTGATTGGTGGAGGTGGGACCCTTACAAAAAACTGTTGTTGCTAATCATTGACACATGCTAGCCTGTAATAATCCCCCCAGAATTATAAAATGAATATGTGGTGTTATGATCAGGGCTGAAGTTGAATAAAAGATTGTATTTTTTCAATCTGACATTACAAAAAAACTGAAAATCCATCAAAATCAGTGTTGTTGCTAATCATACATTATGCTAGCCTGTTTTTTAACAATAATTTGTGATGCCATCACAAACACTGGCATTTAAAGGGTACAAATAAAAAAATTCCTGCACCAGAACGCAGGAAATGAAGTCTTTGTAACAAAACATTTCCTGGTGGGGGACCCCCAGACCCCCTGCTTAAAAAGTGGCCTGACTGGGGCTATATTTTGCACTATATTTCCTGGCCTGAATGATTTCCCCAGTCCGGCCCTGGTTAAAAGCCTCCAATGCTTATTAGTGTGTGTGCGTTTGAACGTTTGCATGTTTCAACCATACATTTCCATTTTTTTTACCTCCTATAATAGTGGGGGTCACGGCTATCTGACACCGTTATTTGGGAACCCCTCTAGACTATTGTAGTAGTATTTGGTAACCATAGCTAGACATATGTTGCCTGAAACTGGTGTTCAAATCAAACTAATGTGTTTTAGTCTTGTAGAAACATGTCAATCAAAAATAGGTTATCATTAAAACCTGATATGCCCAGAGGGACAAGCTTAGAGAATGTGTGTGCTTGCAGAGACGTGGGCTCACACCAGGAGGTCATTTGCATACAACCCCTGGCAGCTGCAGAACAATAGATCAAGGGTCTGTTAAACTGGTCCTGTGGCTGATTATAGCACAGGAAGCCGGTATCTTATGCCCCAGGTCTAAACAGCCAGGCCAGGTCCTCTGGTCGGATTACAACATGCTGCAGCTGCCAGGGGAGGAGCAAGCGTCTCCATTCTCTGTAACACTAAGTACAGTTTCAAATGACTATTGGTATACTTGGATTAATTTAATATGAACTACAGAAAATCCTGTTATATTGTGGACAGAATCTTGAATCTAATGATATAAAATATGCCAGGTTTATGACGGGGAATCACAGAGTTTGAAATTAGGCTAAGTCTGAATACTGAGGTATGAGGTTTACCATCAATGTGAAATACCTGCATATAAGGACTGATGAGGCTGAATAGAATGGTGTGATTATATTGTAGCTATTCAATGAAAGCCAAAAAGACTGTGTTGAAGACTTAATCCCCTGCATATTAAGATTAGTTTCACTTAGGTTGAAACTAGGCCTAATGGTAACAGACTGTGTTCAATTATGATATCTCTGTGTTTATGTAATCGATCTCAAGTTGAATATATATATCTTAAGTTCAATAACCAAATTATTATGTTAGTTAGACGGTGTTTGTTCTTTGGTTGAAAAACAAGGGAAATAAGAGGGTGGGCCCTCCTCCGTTTTCAAATACTCGGTGCAGGCCTGGGATTGGAGGAACACATCTGGTGATGTCACTCTGGTGACATCACGAGAGACTCCAGGCTTTTGATATAAGAGGGGGTGTTGTGACGGTGGGAGGATCACTCTGACACGGAACCACAAGGACAACACCCCACCTTTATCACACAGCAGACGACGCGGCAGAGGAGACTCAAGAGACAAAGAACTTTTTGGAGGGAGAATAGACTTCTTTGTTCATCAGCCAGAGAACAAAGCCCATCAACAACTTATCAAACTATCATTATTTAATCTGTTTTCTTAGTAAGGACGAGCGGCATAGTGCTCCGGTACCTTGAATCTTTTATAGTGTTCTTTATTGTAATTTGTATATACACTCTTAACTTTGATTAAACAGCTGTCAGTACACCTTCTCCTCCATTTCTCCTGCTGCTCCGCTGGTCGTCAAACAAAGACCATTTGGTCTTATTGGTAGTACAAAGGTTTTTAGGGGAACCATACACAACGCAGAGGACGATCCAGCCGGTTCTGAGCTTATCAGAACCAGAACAGAAGCCTTTGCTACTTCACTATCATCACCAGATCAATCTATCATCACCAGGTCTATCTATCATCACCAGATCTATCTATCATCACCAGGTCCATCTATCATCACCAGGTCTATCTATCATCACCAGGTATATCTAGACTATCATCACCAGATCTATCTATCATCACCAGATCTATCTATCATCACCAGGTCTATCTATCATCACCAGGTCTATCTTATCATCACCAGATCTATCTATCATCACCAGGTCTATCTATCATCACCAGGTCTATATCTATCATCATCACCAGATCTATCCATCATCACCAGGTCTATCTATCATCACCAGGTTTATCATCATCACCAGATCTATCTATCATCACCAGGTTTATCATCATCACCAGATCTATCATCATCACCACAACGCACCAGTGGCACCATGTTAAGAATAAATAAATATATATACTTTTCTTTTGCAGTGAAAGCTTTGGGTCAGTTTAGAAACAACATGATTGCTCGGTCCTCTGGTCCTCTGTGTGTGTGTATATGTGTGTGTTTGCATGCATGCGCTTTCGTGTCCAAACTAAATTGTGCAACCTTATATACTGTACTTAAATAAATAACTAAATTGGATTCTTTTAGCTTCCTAGACAGTATGGCTGAGCCCAAACATTCGAACGTTCAGACCTTCCGTTGTTACTCTGGCGTTCGAATCTTAATTAATGGGTTTGAACCTCCGCTTTTTAATATTTTCTTTTCTTTCAATTTGTTAAAACTTTTTCAATTAATTTTACACAAAAATATATATCAGAATGTGATATATATCAGAATATCACAGTACTATGTTGTGTTTACAATAATTTGAAAGTCACGCGCAAACACAGAAACTGTCTAGTCGGGATGAGGAGGGGTCACCATCATACATTATCAGGAAATGAATCAACATTTTGCGTAAATGTGCGCTATGTGCCAAAAGTCAAGACATGACAGTTCTGAACCAGAACTATTATTTAGGAGCACATTTTTTGCATGATTATAAACTAAGGTTCGAACGTCCGTTCGAAAAACCCTCGCAAAGTTCGAAGCCCAAAAACAGGCTTTGGGGACAGCTCTACTAGACAGACCACCCCCTAGTTGTGACTCAGCACCATCTTGTTTGAAAATCCTGGGGAAAGCCCTGAAATCTATGCATGTAGTGAATCAAGAATGGATTTTGAATCAAATTGTGACCCCAATAATCGAAATTGAAGACCTGAAAAAGTCACAGTGCAGTCAATGACACAATGCTGGTCTGATATATATTATTGTTCTGAGGAAACCTCATTAAAGCCACACTGAAACACAGCTACCAAGACACAGAACATTAGATTTCACCAACCTGCTCTGCGTAACTTTATTACTGGTTGTAAAACCAAATCCAGCAGGTGGCGCTGATGGTCAGTTGAGGAGCTGGCTAGATGCTCATGGGTTTGGTTAAACCACAAGGAGTGAGGTTTCTCTTCATCATGTTCACTCTTCACAGGGACAGGAGTGGATGTTAACTTTATGATGTCAGCCTCCCCTAGACCTTGAAGCTGCTCTCCCTCCTGACTGGTCCAGAGTTCCTCCTGTTCCTCTTTACTCTGTAGGAGCTCTGGCTCCTCCTGGCCCAGATTGGGGCTCTTCTCCTGCTGCTCAGGGGGAACCTCCTCTTTACAAACAGGGAGCTGTAGGTGGCCTAGATTGAGGAACACAAAATAGAATGATAAAAATAGCTGATCAATGAATAAATAAATAAATAGTCCTTAGCGGTAGTGGTTGAACTATTGAGTGAGACATTGAGTTAAGTAGGCTTGCATTGTTGACATTTTGGAGATTCCCCTCCAAGATGACAATGGACCTCGTTCTCGAACACAGTTAAGAAAAAGTTAAGAAATGTCTTCTTAACTCCACTTAAGAAGTTCCTGGGACAATTCTGGCATTCCTGAATGGTTTCTTATCTGGGATTCCTTCTTAGCTAAGAACAGGATTTAAGAACGCAGAAAAGCGTCATAGATAGGCCAGATTGGAGTGTGCCTGTGTTCTTAAGGGCTGAATTTTTGAGAAATCATTGGTGATTGCGTTCACATCAATTTTACAGACATCCCCAGATTCAAATAATAATAAATACGAGAATATTTGTATCATTAACAATTACGTTTTACATTTATAGTCATGACTATGGCATTGTGATGTCCTAAAATAAATAAAAGCATTACACAAACACTGCAAATGGCAGTGAATAAATAAATAAGCATGTATATAGATAATAATAATAATAATAATAATAATAATGCAGGACCTGTTGCGGAGGTCTTTATTCGGCATGCAACGACACTCAATGTTTTAGCGGTACACACAGCGGTTAGTTTTTTAGCACACACACCTGAACACACACGCATGCATTGTCTCTTTAGAATCGCCGATGCGATTCGTCTCTGCGATTAACCCATCCCGTCGTCCTTCCCCCCCAAGGGCAGCCGGGAGCAGACAGGCGTCAACGTGAGCTGCGCCAGGGGACCAATCCAAGTGCTCCTGTCCGTCTTCGTCAAGGACGCCACAGCGTTAGCGATCTGTTGTTGTGCATGTTTTTCCATTGGGTTTATCTTATCGGGGGGGAAACCCTTGCGAGCACGGGGAGAACATGCAAACTCCACACAGAAAGGCCTGGGAGATACCCCACCTGGGTACCTGGCATCATGGAAACCTGGTCCCCAAGCGGGAATCGAACCCTGGACCTTCTTGCTGTGAGGCGACAGTGTTAACCACTACACCACCGTGCCGCCTATGGCTATAGTGGAATAGAATGGACACATCTACATTCTGCTCTCAGCACATCCCATTCCTTTCATATACACTATACTGTACATATATACATGTATATGATTTTGTATTTATATTCTATATACCATCTTGTTCTTTATTTTTACCTTGCTTAGTGTGCCTATTCTTAGAGCCAGTGGAGAAACATTCCACTGCTCATCTTACTGGTATGATGTTGCATGTGAGAAATAAAACATTGAACTTGCATGTGGACTAGTGCACTGCAACCTTGCCCAGGCCCGACGGGGCCTGGCCCGGCGGGTTCGGGCTGGGTAGGGCTTTTTTTTTAATAAATAATTCGGGCTCGGCCGGGCCCGGGCACCGCCGTTTTTAATTTTTTTATTGCGTTTTTTTTTTTTTTTTTTTTTTTCCTATAACTAGGGTTATAGGATAACCTTCGTTTTAAGATTCGCTTTCTCTTTTGCGCCAGAGAAACATTTGGATGTAATTACCGCAGCGCGCAGGGAGAACTCAGGGGACAAGTTCAACTCGATTGGTTGTGTTGGAATATAGCCAGTTGGCGAACGTTTTAATTTGTTCTTGGGATGTATGTAGCCGGTTGGTGAAGTTTTGTTAACGGTGTTCAACGCGTTGCTGACGTCGTGGTGAGTGATGTTCAGTGGTGCGTTATTAAAATCATCAGGGGTTGCACGCACCACGTGCACGCGCGCTCCCGGCGCGTGCGCGCGCTCCCGCGAATGCGCATTTAATGTCCCCTCGCTTGAGCGCAGACTGGAGACAGTGCCTGATTGCCTCTACGAATGGAATGTAACACATGTCTTCACAACAGGTTGGGTGTGAATGTATCCGAGAGCGTATTTAACACACCTGACGACCGGCGCTATTGATATGCAAATAGCGAGTACTTATCATGGGGTGGCACGGAGTGCAACCCCGTCCCATGAAGAACGCATGCCTGGTGATGTTTATTATTTGCTGGGTCGCTCGCTACATGTTTTGTTGTGCTTTTCATTACGTTGCTCTGCTCGAAATCTGATTTCTGTTTGTTTCTTTGACTGAGTAGGCTATTGTGTGTCGTGTGTGTGTGTGTGTGTGTGTGTGTGTGTGTGACGTGTGTGTGTCAAAGAAGATTCTATAGCCTTCAATACGTTTTACGAGGCTGATGTGTGAGTCAGTCTATAAGCGAGCACTGGGAGAGACGGCATTGCGAAACAGGCTATGTAAATGCTTCTTAGTTTTGTTTATTTATTACGTTCATATAAAACCGTGTTTCGAATATTTAAAACAAATACAAAAAAAAATTATATTTTAATAATAATAATAATAATAAAACATTTTCGGGTTTTCACGCGGGCTAGGGCTTCAAATATTATTTACAGTCGGGCTTATTTTCTGGCAGGGCCTGAAGTTCACGGGCTCGGGCAGGGCTCTGGCTTTATTTCAAGGCCCTTGCAGACCACTAATGTGGACTTGAACATCAATCATGTAAATTGAACCATGTCATCCAATAATCAGTGATCAGTTGCGATATTTTAAAAGGGCCAGAACAATTATTTAGGAGCACAGTTTTTGCATGATTAAAAACTAAGGTTCGAACGTCCGTTCGAAAAACCCTGGCGAAGTTCAAAGCCCAAAAACAGGCTTTGGGGACAGCTCTACTAGACAGACCACCCCCTAGTTGTCACAGTGCAGTCAATGACACAATGCTGGTATGATATATATTATTGTTCTGAGGAAACCTCATTAAAGCCACACTGAAACACAGCTGCCAAGACACAGAACATTAGATTTCACCAACCTGCTCTGCGTAACTTTATTACTGGTTGTAAAACCAAATCCAGCAGGTGGCGCTGATGGTCAGTTGAGGAGCTGGCTAGAGGCTCAGTCTGGGTTTGGTTAAACCACGAGGAGTGAGGTTTCTCTTCATCATGTTCACTCTTCACAGGGACAGGAGTGGATGTTAACTTTATGTCAGCCTCCCCTGGACCTTGAAGCTGCTCTCCCTCCTGACTGGTCCAGAGTTCCTCCTGTTCCTCTTTAATCTGTAGGAGCTCTGGCTCCTCCTGGTCCAGACTGGGGCTCCTCTCCTGCTGCTCATGGGGAACCTCCTCTTCACAAACAGGGAGCTGTAGGTGGCCTAGATTGAGGAACACAAAATAGAATGATAAAAATAGCTGATCAATGAATAAATAAATAAATAGTCCTTAGCGGTAGTGGTTGAACTATTGAGTGAGACATTGAGTTAAGTAGGCTTGCATTGTTGACATTTTGGAGTTTCCCCTCCTCCAAGATGACAATGGACCTCGTTCTCGAACACAGTTACGAAAAAGTTAAGAAATGTCTTAACTCCACTTAAGAAGTTCCTGGGACAATTCTGGCATTCCTGAATGGTTTCTTATCTGGGATTCCTTCTTAGCTAAGAACAGGATTTAAGAACGCAGAAAAGCGTCATAGATAGGCCAGATTGGAGTGCGCCCGTGTTCTTAAGGGCTGAATTTGTGAGAAATCATTGGTGAGTGTGTTCACATCGATTTTACAGACATCCCCAGATTCAAATAATAATAATAAATACGAGAATATTTGTATCATTAACAATTACGTTTTACATTTATAGTCATGACTATGGCATTGTGATGTCCTAAAATAAATAAAAGCATTACACAAACACTGCAAATGGCAGTGAATAAATGAATAAGCACGTATATAGCTATAGTGGAATAGAATGGACACATCTACATTCTGCTCTCAGCACATCCCATTCCTTTCATATACACTATATACTGTACATATATACATGTATATGATTTTGTATTTATATTCTATATACCGTCTTGTTCTTTATTTTTACCTTGCTTAGTGTGCCTATTCTTAGAGCCAGTGGAGAAACATTCCACTGCTCATCTTACTGGTATGATGTTGCATGTGAGAAATAAAACATTGAACTTGCACATGGACTTGAACATCAATCATGTAAATTGAACCATGTCATCCAATAATCAGTGATCAGTTGCGATATTTTAAAAGGGCCAGAACAATTATTTAGGAGCACATTTTTTGCATGATTAAAAACTAAGGTTCGAACGTCCGTTCGAAAAACCCTGGCGAAGTTCGAAGCACAAAAACAGGCTTTGGGGACAGCTCTACTAGACAGACCACCCCCTAGTTGTCACAGTGCAGTCACACAATGCTGGTATGATATTATTGTTCTGAGGAAACCTCATTAAAGCCACACTGAAACACAGCTGCCAAGACACAGAACATTAGATTTCACCAACCTGCTCTGCGTAACTTTATTATTGTTTTTAAAACCAGATCCAGCAGGTGGCGCTGTTGGTCAGTTGAGGTGCTGGCTAGAGGCTCAGTCTGGGTTTGGTTAAACCATGAGGACTGAGGTTTCTCTTCATCATGTTCACTCTTCACAGGGACAGGAGTGGATGTTAACTTTATGATGTCAGCCTCCCCCAGACCTTGAAGCTGCTCTCCCTCCTGACTGGTCCAGAGTTCCTCCTGTTCCTCTTTACTCTGTAGGAGCTCTGGCTGCTCCTGGCCCAGACTGGGGCTCCTCTCCTGCTGCTCATGGGGAACCTCCTCTTTACAAACAGGGAGCTGTAGGTGGCCTAGATTGAGGAACAAAAAATAGAATGATTAAAAATAGCTGATCAATGAATAAATAAATACAGTACATTACTTTCATGTACTGCAATGAAATAGTCCTTAGCGGTAGTGGTTGAACTATTGAGTGATACATTGAGTTAAGTAGGCTCGCATTGTTGACATTTTGGAGATTCCCCTCCAAAAAGACAATGGACCTCGTTCTCGAACACAGTTACAAAAAAGAAATGTCTTCTTAACTCCACTTTTAAGAAGTTCCTGGGACAATTCTGGCATTCCTGAATGGTTTCTTATCTGGGATTCCTTCTTAGCTAAGAAAAGGATTTAAGAACGCAGAAAAACGTCATAGATAGGCCAGATTGGAGTGCACCCGTGTTCTTAAGGGCTACATTTGTGAGAAATCATTGGTGATTGCTTTCACATCGATTCTACAGACATCCCCAGATTCAAATAATAATAATAATAAAAAATACGAGAATATTTGTATAATTAACAATTACGTTTCACATTCATAGTCATGACTAAAATGGCCAAGTCTGCACCCTAGGCCTACACACACAATATGGCATATCTACTGTACTGCTGCTGGAAGATATCACTGATTGTGTGCTGAGGATGGAGTGCCAGTACCGCAGGACCTATTCGCAGAGAGCAATGAGTACCTAGTAGTGGGACGCTTCAGGCTAACAAGACCTGTCCTAACCAGCTATATCTATCATCACCAGGTTTATATATCATCACAAGGTCTATCTATCATCAGAAGGTCTATCTATCATCACCAGGTATATCTATCATCACCAGGTCTATCTATCATCACCAGGTCTATCTATCATCACAAGGTCCATCTATCATAGACCTATCCCTAACACTTGAAGCCGCAAAGACATACCTACACTGTATGGTCTTCTCCCACAGTGAATATTGCCTTCTAAACAGGTCATTTACTGGGGCCACAGCCATGAAACCCATAGAACAGCTTTACAACAGAGCATTGAAGGTATATGACAGGAAACAGTACTCATACCACCACTGTAAAATCCTGGATAAGCATAAAATTTTACATTTTGAAAACCTCAGACGTTATAAAAGTTCGTGTCTGCACAGATTAGCCCCTCCCCCTCTCAAGGATTTTATCCATGAGAAAAGGAACACTGGATTAGCCACTAGGTCAAACACCAGAGGGGATTGTGAGGTCCATTTTAGAAAGACCGCCTTTAGCAAGAATATTCTATCGATAAATGGAAGTGGAACGGTCCCCTTAAAGCGGAACTGTTTTACTATTTCTTTCACTATTTGGGCACTTTTACACAATTCCTGTGAGTCTATGGAACACCTCTGTACGTTTTTTTTTTTTTTTCTTTTTCATTGTTTTGTATTTCTAATCACGTACTCAAAAACAGCATTTTTCTACCTCAAGATCTTAAGCCGTTTTGAGGCTGGGCTCTAACCACTGTGTGGCCTGGTGCCAACTGCCACATCAACTGCCACATTATTATGCAGCTGAGAAATCTCTGACATCACAGATATGCACATTTTCAGATGACTCAGTTCAGTGAGGGTGAATATTGTGAGAGGAGAATTGGAAGAATGCGCCAATATGAGAATTAGAGACATAGATCCTATTAATATAAGTCCACATAGCTAGGAAACAATGCTAAACACTGAAAAAGGCCATTTATAAGATAGTTCCCCTTTAAGGGATTGTACCACCCTGTCCACCTTTAGGGGCCAACTCAGGAAATGGCTGTTAGACAGCCAAATATGCACTCATTATGGATGTTAGTGATGTTGTACTGACTTAATGTCATGTTAGTGTGGTCATGTCAGTGATGTCAGTTTTTATGAATGAACGTTGTAAGGTCCGTTTTGTGTTTGTTTTATGTTAGGACTACGGGTGGAAATTAGCACTGTGCTATTCCCGGCATATTTACGTCCCTATCATGCTGTGATGTAATGCATACACTCATGTAAATGATGTTCATTAATTTGCATTGTCCTTAATAAACAAATCTTAATCTTAATCATCACCAGGTCTATCTATCATCACCAGGTCTATCTATCATCACCAGGTCTATCCATCACTACCAGGTTTATCATCATCACCAGATCTATAATCATCACCATCACCATCATCACCATTATGATGACAAACAGCAGAGAGGGTAGGATCATTTAACTGAATAATACTTGTGTACATCATTCTGAAATGTGTGACTAAAAATTTTGTTGTGGAAATTGTTAATTGTAAATTAGTATCACCCAGCTGACAGAAACTGGAGGCGTGGCCACTGTGCAGCGTTATTTCTAAACCTAGCCGCATTTCTGGCAAGACGCTCTCTGATTGGCCGACGCCTGTTTCTACACTGGTTAAGCTTAGGCACTCTTTTGAAGTTGGTTAAGGTTAGAGTTTGTCTTAGAGCGTGACGGCAAGTTCTTTCGACGGTTAAGCTTAGGCACTCTTTCGAAGTTGGTTAAGGTTAGAGTTTGTCTTAGAGCATGGCGATAGAACGCCAGGTAGTTTGCAGGCTGTTTGACGTGGAAATGGGCAAAGACACAGCTCGTCACGCGATTGGGCAAACGCGTCAGTCAGTGCCAATCAGAGAACATCTGCCAGAAATGCGGCTAGGTTTAGAAATAACGCCACTGTGCATGAGCCTTTTGCTGCAGGTATCAATCATCAGTGATTAGTGATAGAGATTTAAATACTTGCTGGCTTAGCGTCGAGAAACGAAGAGGGACAAAGAGAGGAGTTTTCCTGGAGTTCTCTGCCGAGGGATCCAGGGATCCACCTAGTGCTAAGTACACCATAATCCTATCCTTCACTCCAAAAGAATTTCCTTTCGCTCCCACTCTGCTATTTCTCTACCACCTCGCTTCCGCCCTACTCCCTTCAACTTTCTCCCTGCCACTCTTGACACCACAATGTGTCTCATACCTATATCCACAATCTGCTCCTCCAGAACAGATTCAACCCATCCACACCAGTTTGTTAGCAACCCGGCTAATCTCTCTTACCCTCCTACAGCCACTAATACACCTGTCACAGTACGGGGAGGCTTATGGAATTGTCAATCAGCAGTCAAGAAAGCTGACTTCATTACTGCCTACGCCCATAGTCAAAATCTGCAGCTCCTGGCTCTAACTGAGACCTGGATAACTCCCAATAACTCATCAACACCTGCAGCATTATCTACAAACTATAACTTCACTCACACACCTTGACCATCCAGACGGGGTGGAGGCACTGGCCTCATGACATCTCCTTCATGGGCTACAAACTTAACACCACTCCCAGAACTGTCACTCTCCTCTCTCGAATATCATGCAGTATCTGTCTCTAATCCTTTCAATCTCACCATTGTTACACTCTATCGCCCTCCAGGTCCCCTCGATCACTTCACAGTTGAGCTGGACATGCTTCTAAGCTCCTTACCGGAAGATGGTACCCCTCTCCTTCTATTGGGCGACTTCAACCTGCCTGACTCATCTCAGTCGGTCCCAGTGGTCTCCCTCCTACAATCGTTTGACCTGACTCCCACTGCCATGCCTCCCACCCACAAAGCAGGCAACTCCTTGGATCTCATATTTTCCCGTAACTCCAGCATCATTAACACCATGGTAACTCCCCTACATGTATCTGACCATTCCTTCATATCCTTCTCACTAACTCTCATGCTTAACCAAAAGGTCTTCACCCCAACTCAAACCGTCTCACTCAGACGCAACCTGCCCTCCCTATCCCCCTCCACCCTCTCCTCTGACATACTATCCGCTCTACCTCTGAGTGACACCTTCTCTGCTCTCCCCACAGAGATAGCAACCTCCACCCTCCTCTCAGTCCTTGCAACCTCCTTCGACAAGCTCTGTCCCCTCGTTGAGAAACCTGCCCGCCGTTCCCCACCCAGTCCATGGCTGACGGATGCAGTGAGAGAACAAAGACAGGTCCTGAGAGCGGCTGAGAGGAAGTATAGAAAGTCACGCCTCACTGCTGACATCGACACATATCACAACCTCTTGTTAACATTCTCCAAAACCATTACTAATGCCAAAGCTTCTTTCTTTCACCATAGGATCGAGGCCTCTGCCAAGAATCTTCGCAAACTGCATGCTACCATGTCCTCCCTCCTCACTCCCCCCCATCCCCTCTTCCCTCATCTTTCTCTGCCGAAGACATCGCAATCTTCTTTTTTTTTTTTTTTACTTTGAACAGACAGCTGGTTCTTTTTAGCGTTTATCGCTTTTTCTGGTCAAGCATGACCGACAGAAACAGGTTGAATGGGATATAGATCAGGGGAAGACACTCTGAGAAAATACGGCGAGTCCGTGAGTCGAACTCGTGTACCCCAGATCCGTGACGCGCACGGTTGTCCCCAACGCCGAAATAGCGCCGAGATACGCGGTGAGCTACTGGAGCTCCCCCATCGCGATCTTCTTTGAGGAAAAAGTGGAGAACATCCGCAGTGCCTTCTCCCAACCCCTACCCATTCCAAATACTGAATCGAGAACCCTGACACTGGTAACGTCAAACCGCCCGACTACATGCCAGCTGGACCAGCTACCCTCCCGACTCCTCCAGACCATAGCACCGGACATCCTCCCATTCCTAACTGCAACCATCAACTCCTCACTCAACTCTGGAGTGGTCCCCACCTCCCTAAAACAAGCCAGAGTCATGCCCCTCATAAAAAAACCAACCCTGAACCCCACCGTCATAGGCAACTATCGTCCTGTCTCTCTTCTCTCTTTCCTTTCTAAAACACTTGAACGTGCTGTATCCAACCAACTTACTGCTTATCTCTTACAGAATGACCTCCTAGACCCTAATCAGTCTGGCTTCCGGACTGGCCACTCCACAGAAACGGCCCTCATTGCGATCACAGAGGCACTTCACTTAGCAAAAGCGAAAGGCCTCTCCTCTGTCCTGATTCTCCTAGATCTATCTGCAGCCTTCGACACAGTTAACCACCAGATCCTCCTCACGGCCCTCGCAGGAATGGGAGTGGCTGGCTCTGTGCTGACATGGCTGACATCATACCTCAATGACCGCTCCTACCAAGTGTCATGGAGAGGGACTCTGTCGGCCACCCGCCCCCTGCGAACGGGTGTCCCCCAGGGCTCGGTCCTAGGACCCCTTCTCTTCTCCCTCTACACTAAATCACTGGGTAACATTATCACGTCTCATAGCTTCTCGTATCATTGTTATGCCAACTATTCCTCTCCTTCCCTCCCTCAGATATCCACGTCTCTGAGCGGATCTCTGCCTGTCTGTCCGACATCTCCGCCTGGATGACGACCAACCACCTCAAACTAAACCTAAGCAAAACAGAATTGCTCCACCTGCCGGCCAAATCCTCCCCCCTGACCGACCTTTCCATCAGTCGAGAATGCAGCTGTGACCGCGTCCCCGACCGCCAAGAACCTTGGTGTTGTCCTCGACGACCAGTTGAACTTCTCTGCTCACATCGCAGCGACAACCAGAACCTGCAGATTCCTCCTGACCAACGTCAGAAGGATCCGCCCCTTCCTGACAAAGGAAGCCACCCAACTCCTCGTCCAATCAACAGTCATCTCCCGCCTCGACTTCTGCAACGCACTGCTCGCTGGCCTCCGGGCCACTGCCACCAAGCCTCTTCAACTCATTCAGAACGCAGCGGCCCGCCTGATCTCAAACCTACCGAAGTCGGCCCATGTCACCCCACTTCTTAGGGACCTGCACTGGCTCCCCATTGCTGCACGTATCCGCTTCAAGGCCCTCGACCTAGCATACCGTGCGGCAAAGGGAACCGCTCCCGCCTACCTCCGGTCAATGGTCTCTAACTACTAGGGGTGCACCGATGTATCTGTCGGGTATCGGTATCGGCCAATAAGTGCCTTGTTGACTGCAATCGGCCTATCGGTTGATAAGCTGGAATGTGCCGATGGCAGTAGCCGATAAGTTCAGTCGCGTCCTGCACAACGCCGTCCCCAGTCCCCCACACACACACAAGCTACTGCATCAAAGTTACTACTAAATATTCAACATTCTCTTTTGAGACTCCGCTTCAGACTCTTATCATTTGGCACTAAAAGCTAAACATTGTCACCGATATGGCTGTCCGCAACATGTCATTAATTGTGTACGCGAGGTGGTCGCTCAGTGACGACGCTAACATGAGCTAGGTTAGCTAGCATGAGCTACCGGGAGATGGAAAGACTAAAGTTACTGGTGAAAATGTGATTTACGTTGGAATACTCCTTTGCCAACTTGCTGTACTTTGCTTGCAGGTCTGCAGCCATTATTGCTGGATTATGAATAGCCCCAATTTTAGCCAAGGTAACGTTATGGCTAAACCTTTAACGTTAGTTAACGCTAGCTTTCGGTTAGCTGTTCAATGCTAATAACACAACCAAGCGAACCCATCACAGCTCCCCGTCAACACCCCTCTCTCGGGAAGATGGCATTTAAGAAAGTATCTGCTGTTAAAATGACACAAACATTTGTTTTGTGGCATTAACGTTATATAGTTAGTGTTACACGTTCAATAACAAGCATAGTATTTACCCGAACTACTAGCTCAGTTCCTTCCGTTGCTCATAGAGCCCTGAGAGTTGTACCCAATCCATTCTGCAATCTGTTAATAAAGTTTTCAATCAGACAAATGTATAGAAAGGCTTTGTTTTATTATAACATTCGTTGCAGTAAAATCATTATGTCTCGTTTGGTCATCCTGTGGAGCGCTGGTCGGCGGGCAGCTAACGTATTAGCTACGGTAAGCTTGTTCTCGCAAGCAGATCAATGGCGGCATGCCCGGAAGTAGAAAATGAATAAACGCTTGCCGATTGGTGGTAAGAACAGCAGGAGGTGGGTGCTAGCGGTGTGACGTAATTGGCCGAATCGACTGTCAATCAAAATTGTTATATTGCATTGGTTGAGAGCTCTGGTTGAGACAATAGTATCCAGCTGCAGGCAGCCAGACCATACTGAGAGAGGGATAGTGCTACATGGCATGGTGGAATTAATACCATAAACATATTTCTTAATGTTTCCTTTTTTTAAGTAAGTAAAGAGGCCTACAAATACAAACATACAAATATACAGTAGTTTCATAAAAAAAAAAAAAAAATACAAAAAAAAATAAAAAAAACAAAAAGATTACAAATATATATTTTTTGCCACAAATATCGGTATCGGTATCGGCCGATTGTGTTAGTTGAACAATCGGTATCGGTATCGGTGGCAAATTTTCATATCGGTGCATCCCTACTAACTACACACCCTCAAGACCCCTATGCTCTGCATCTTCTGGCCGCCTCAGACCTACTCCTATCCAAGCCCCGGGAGGGTCATCAAAGAGATGCCGCCTATTCTCAGTCCTTGCCCCACAATGGTGGAATGAACTACCCACCCCAGTTAGGACAGCCGAAATCCGTCCAATCTTCCGCCGTCGACTTGAGACGCACTTCTTCAACCATTATCTGAAATAATAATATTTAAAAAATAAACTCTAACCCTAACTAACCTTACTATCATGCACTTGGTCCTAATAAACTAACCTACACTGTAACACGCAACACTTTGATGAACATTGTTACTCAGCTGATAAGAGTTGTACCCTTCCTGATGACTTGTCGTACAGAACTTGTAAGTCGCTTTGGATAAAAGCATCAGCTAAATGACTAAATGTAAATGTTTATCATCATCACCACAACGCACCAGTGGTACCATGTTAACTCATTCAGCGCCACGGGTCAGGGCACCAGAGGGCGCTAGAGCGCCACTTTAATCAATGGGGGGACTGCAACATTTTGCGAGTGCTTAAAATATATCTTATATTATAGCTATGGGTCTAATACACCCGTCGATTGTCAGTGAGTTGCTTCCAGTCAACATGCACACAACAAATTGTTTTTTCATACATACATTTCCGTTTGATACCGTGGTGAATAAGAGTATATTTCCAGAGCATTCTGTCTAATCAAGAAACTCGAGCAAACGGCGCTTCAATGTATTTCCTTAGAAATCGTGCCATTTGTAGCTTGATTTATGAATCGTTCTGAAAATAACGCTAGATTATCGGTATTATATGTGTCATCATGCGCGAACAGAAGCGGGGGCTGAAAAATCGCTTCTCAGTGCTTTGCCTGCAGCCAACGTCAGAAACACACACACACACACACACACGCTCGCTCCGATGGTGGCAAAAGAAACATCGGATTAACCCAAGATTCGTAACATAGAGTCCTTACCTCACATCTGATGTCCTGCAAAAAGATTAATCCAATTTCTGATCGCCATTCCAAATATTGATCGCGTTTATTGATCCAACGTTATATGTCCGAAAGGCATAATCCACGCTGCTCCCAGTCTCCCCAGTCCATGTGTTATAAACGTTACTCTTGCCCAAGAAGGAAAACCTGGGCCGGACTTGTTAGATCAGCGTACAGCCCAAGGGGAAGGGATTTCAATTATGTGCAATATCGGCTGGAAGGCGTAGGTGGCGGTATTTTCCCCTTTGCGAGCTCAGACCCATTCCCAATGATAACATCAGGCTGGATGGATGAAAAATGAATGGATATAGCTAATAAAAGAAATAACGATTAAAACCAAAGTTTTCTCGTGATTGGTGCTGAACGGTTGGCGAGTTAACCCGACTTTTCTCGTGAATGAGTTAAGAATAAAAAATATATATACTTTTCTTTTGCAGTGAAAGCTTTGGGTCAGTTTAGAAACAACATGATTGCTCGGTCCTCTGTGTGTGTAAACTGTGTATGTGTGTGTTTTTTGCATGCAGGCACTTTCGTGTCCAAACTAAATTGTGCAACCTTATACACTGTACATAAATAGATAACTAATTTGGAACTGACCCTTGTGTTGCAGAAAATGTCAGCAAATGGCTTTCTTTATTGCTATTCTTTTTGCTTCCTAGACAGTAGGGCTGAGCCCAAACGTTGGAACGTTCGGACCTTCGTTCGTTACGTTGGCGTTCGAATCTTAATTAATGGGTTCGAACCAATTTTTTTAATTACATTTTTTTTTAATAAATTTTACACAAAAGAAGAATGTGATATATATCAGAATATCACAGTACTATGTTGTGTTTACAATAATTTAAAAGTCACGCACAAACACAGAAACAGTCTAGTTGGGATGAGGAGGGGTCACAGTCATACATTATCAGGAAATGAATCAATCATGCCAAAAAGAGAGTTGAGTGACTCACACTCATCCGCCTTATTTCATAAGACAATGTTTCAGACTGGACGTTTGGATTGTGTATGCAGTGATGCTGAACTTCCCAGCGGAACACAAGTTACTTAACGTTAACAGGTATGTTATGCACGTTAATTAAGCTATGCAGAGCGCAGCCCTTTAGCTTGCTAACGTTAAGATAGCAGGAGCCGTCAGCCAGTTTCAACAAATGGATTCACAAAATGGATTACCATCCAAATGATATTGAAGCCTCCCGTGACCAGTAACTAACCACAGCAATATGCGCTACGTTATGCGTAAATGTGCACTATGTGCCTAAAGTCAAGACTTGACAGTTTTTTTTTTTTTTATCTTTTCCCCCCTCCTTTTTCCTCCGATTTTCTCCCATCCCAATGTTAGTCGTTATGCCAAATCCCAAATCCTTCCTGGTCGCTGCGCACTTACCCCCCACAGTCGGTCTGGGCAAGGCCAGATTAAGACTTCAGAGGCCCCTGGGCCAGATTCTTGTGGAGGCCCCCCCACACACACATACACGTGCACGCACAGTGGCGTTTTTATATGTCACTTTAAAAAATGTATAGAATATTTAGAAGTGGTGGGCTCTGAGGGCCAAGCTAAAAGGACTTTGATCACCCCTGCCCACTTTGACAACCTAGGATGGCTTAGAGTAGACGACAGAGTACAGCAACTTGCAATGGGCCTGGTCTACTAGATACACTACACAACCAAGGTACCCATGTACATGTCAAAATACTTCCCAAAGGTCAGTGAATACCACGATCACAACACCAGAGGGAGCTCCACAAATCATGTTAAACCCAGATTCGGCTCAAACAAGGGACTAAACACGTTTCGCAATTATGCCACATCAATGTGGAACGCCCACATTGCTGTAAAGGAATGTGAATCACTACCCACTTTCAAAAACACTCAAAGAACACCTACGGGAGACTGCAATTCGAAACTGGCCCCTGTAAATGTCCTAACACAACCCCCTCCAATGTACAGTAAATGACCAAGTATGGTTGTCAATATTCCAATGTACAGTTTTGCTTGTACAGTTGTACAGTGTCCCCCACCCACCCACCCCTCCCACCCACCTCCAATGTACAGTCACCCCCACCCCCCAACCACCCAACCTCCTCCAATGTACAGTTTCTACGTCAAATGTATATACTCTCTTTTCGTATAACAAACAGTACTGTATTTGCAAATCTGGTATGTCATAAATGTATAGATGTAGCAGTACTGTCTATCTGTATGTCATGTATGTCATATATGTTATGATGAATTGAAAATGGGGGACCCTGATGTAAACAAGACAAGTCTTTCTCTGGTCTGCATCCCCTTAACAATTATTGAGCTGTACTGTACTGTACCCATTCTACAATCTGTTAATAAAGTTTTCAATCAATCAAGAAGAGAAAAGAAACACATCGTGTTTAGATGGGGGGATGGCGCCATCCTCAGGAAGAAAAAAAACATGCACACACTTTAGAGACAAGAATATAATATTAGAATAGTAAGCTTACTTTTACGTGAATGTCAATTTAAATTATAATTAGGGAAGGGAGGGGGTTGAAATGTGTTTTTGTCCTGTGTTACTGTCTGTGAATGAATGAATTAATGAAAATTGTATTTAACAGATTGCAGAATGGGTACAAATACAGTACGGCTCAATACACACAATTGTTAAGGGGATGCAGACCAGAGAAAGACGTTTGTCTTGTTTACATCAGGGACCCCATTTTTCAATTCATAGTGACATGTATGACATGCACAACATATATGACATCATGACATTTATGGCATAGGGACATACATGACATACAGGTATATAGTACTGTTACATTTGTGACATATATGATATGCAAATATACAGTACTGTTACCCATAGATCCTGACAGAGAGTATATACATATGATGGGGAGGGGACTGTACATTAGGAGGGGGTGGGTGGGTGCTAGAGAAATATACATACAGTGGGGAGAGAATATATACATTACATACGGTGGGGAGGAGACTGTATTAGGTGGGGGTGGGGCTGTATGTATGTATGTATGTATGTATGTATGTATGTATGTATGCCAGCATCTTGTCCGCCTCGCTGGGGGAAGACACTGGTAGAGGTGATCGGCTTCTGGTAGTACTCGTTGGAGATCCGTTCTCCTGTCGCGTACCGAGGAGATCCATCTCCTGGGTGCGCGTCTCTTCTTGTGGTGGGTCGGGTTCCGTCCCTGGAGGGTTTTCTTTATCCTGGAGCTCTCCGGGGACTACCTCGTCGACGTTGGCGGGGGGTAAAGTCATGTCAGGTCCCTCCTGGTCCCCCCCGTGAGCTTGGTCAGTTACGTTAGAACCCACTAGGGTCTCTACTGGCGGGGTCGCCTTGTCGGTAGGGTTTGACATACTTTTACTATCCGCTTTTTCCGCGTTTAACGTCTGTAGAAAGCTAGGTAGTATACTGGCAGCGTAGTCCTCTAAGTACTGAGGTGGGTGCCGTCTGCGCTGCAGGCGATCTATTTTAGGAGAACCGTTTGTGGAGTGTTCATCATTGGCCATGTCAATATTAATATTATATTAATATTACGCTAGTTACCCTCCGGCTCGAAGGACCAATTGTAACTGAGGGGTACAATTCCCTGACTGTATTAAATAAGTATGGTATCATTAAACCACTACTGTCTTATGTACATTACTACTGGCCATACAGTACACAGGTATATGTGATGAACACTTCCCACAATGACACGGTTCCACACAATCTTGGTTAGAATAATATTTATTAGCAGCAATAATAGTAAATTACATTACTTGGTCGCGCTTGTAAGGCGAAGAATATGCGTGAGTAAATCAAGAGCGTAAGTCCATTATAATATTACGCAGGAGATAATGAATACCACCTGTATCTTAGGAATTATATCTATGGTACACTAGTAGGGCAGCGGGAGATACTAGTAGGGTCCCTCCGGTTGTAGGCCAGCAAGGGGAGAGGATTTGTCGGTAGCAAAGTCTGGGTCAACGAAGAATAGGGAGACTCCAGGTACAGGAGACGGTGCAATAATCTCTTGATCCGCAGACGAATAACAGCTATTCTCCGGCATGCAGCTCCGCATGGAAGAAAGCTAGCCAGCCTCAGGCGTCTTAGAGGCGGGCTCGACGTTGCTCCTCACAGGGTAAATCCCACACAATTGTGGGTGTAGACGATTCTCCGCTCCATCAGTTACAGGACCAAAGCAAATATAATCCAGCCGAAAAGGGCTATGCAGTCGTCGGGTAGGTTATCCAGTGTACATGTCCACACGGTCCTCGTCTAGGGCTCCTCGGGTGAAGGCGCCAGGTTAAGCTGCCCAGCCTGGATAAGCACACTAGCTGGTACGAGGAAACGTTGGTGATGCTGGTCACTGTAGAACGGTAGCCGCACGATACACTATACATAAATAGACTATTACTGAATTAATAGAATAGGTCGAACTCGACGGTACAGCATTAAACTCTGATACTTCAGCTATTAATTCGCACGCGGTCTCAATGCTCTATTTGGGGCCAAACAGGCCTTACTTCACCGCACGTTGTATCGTGGGTGAGGCTTCAACTTATTGGGTAACATACTTCTGTATTCACCTGCGCCGTATTTATACGTTAGGTGAACAAACTAGTACCAGCCTTATTCCTGTCTCGTATTCTTGCGCAGAGCCGTTCATGTCCAGGCATGTCTTTGGCGGTGACTTTGAACTAGACCTTGGGGGTATGGCAGTGGCGCCTAAGGGACCGCTGTCCAATAGGAGAACGAAATATTATGGTCTGTACTAGGTAAAGGGATATTCCGTGTATATGTACAAAGAATACACAAGGGATATCAGACGATATACAAATATTATGCAATATATATCAAGTAGTAAATATATATATTCGGTTTAATCTGATCCTTCGTAACAACTACCCACTTTCAAAACCACTCTCAAAGAACACCTATGGGTGACTGCAATTCGAAACTGGCCCCTGTAAATGTCCTAACCCAACCCCCTACAATGTACAGTAAATGACCATGTATGGTTGTCAATATTCCAATATACAGTTTTGCTTGTACAGTTGTAGTGTCCCCCACCCAACCCCCCCACCCACCTACAATGTAGTTCCCCCCCCACCCCCCCTCCTCCAATGTACAGTTTCTACGTCAAATGTATACTCTCTTTTCTAGAATCTTTTTGCATCACAAACAGTACTGTATTTGCAAATCTGGTATGTCATAAATGTATAGATGTAGCAGTACTGTCTATCTGTATGTCGTGTATGTCGTGTATGTCGTGTATGTCGTGTATGTCGTGTATGTCGTGTCTATGTCGTATGTCGTGTATGTCGTGTATGTCATATTATGTTATGATGAATTGAAAATGGGGGACCCTGATGTAAACAAGATGAAAGTCTTTCTCTGGTCTGCACCCCCTTAACAATTGTATGTATTGAGCTGTACTGTACCCATTCTGCAATCTGTTAATAAAGTTTTCAATCAATCAATCAATCAATCAATCAATCAATGTACTGCAATGAAATAGTCCTTAGCGGTAGTGGTTGAACAATTGAGTGAGACATTGACTTAAGTAGGCTTGCATTGTTGACATTTTGGAGACAATGGACTTCGTTATCGAATACATTAACACATTAATTGCCAATGACGAGTATACTCGTTATAGGCCGCCAATCGTTGGACGCCAACAACGAGTATACTCGTTATTATGATCGTTATTTCTTTTTTTCGCTATTTCCATTCATAATTCATCCTGCTGTGCTGTGGCAATGTGTGGCACATAACATTGGACACACGATCACGATCAGTACTTGGAATGGCGATCAGATAATTGGATTATTCTTTTTGCAGTACATCATAGATAAGGTAAGGACTATATGTTATCAATCTTGTGTTGATCCGATAATTTCCCCCCCGCGATCGGAGCGTGTGTCTGTGTGTGGGCTGTGTCCCGTTGGTGGCGATCAAAGCATAGAAAAACTACCCCCCCCCCCCCTTTCTTGCATGCATGATTGTTCTGAAGGTCCAGATTGACACTGAAAGTCTGCGTTTATTATTTTGTATAACTTGTATATTGTTTATATATATAAGATATATATCTTTACGCCATCTGTTTGCATAATAGTATTCTTTGCTCGCCTCATTGGGTCCCACCCTTGACGTTGTAGGCGCCAGAGACGAGCCCCCCAGACATGGTTCTAGACATGTTCAGACACGTTCAGACTTGCCCATAGCAAGCACATTGATTCGGTACAGGTAAATCGGCTGAGCCCATAGGGATCAGTTTGAGTATATATATATTGTAGATGGTGCAAGCAGCCGCGCGGCAGTAACATAACAGGAGAAGTAGCAGAGCGAGAGCGTGATACGTCCGGTACAGTTGTACACAGACCTACAAGCAGTGTATCGTTACAGAGAGCTAATGGCTACTTAGATACGACTATAATATTGTAGAGCCATTATTGGCTCAGTATAGTGACTTGTGTAAGCGAAGTAACGTGGAGAAACGTATAGTTAAACCCAGCGGCGTTTGGATATAACTACTCATTGGAGACCGTCTGCGGGTTAGCTTCCAGTACAAACGAAGCTAGCTAGCTACCATCTATGCCAACGGGCTTTTGGATTAATAGCTATTAACCCTGCCATCGGGCGCTAGGATTACAAGGACCGGTTCCGTACGAGACCCCTTTTCTTCCAGCGGCGACAGGATTATCCTACCGGTCTACAGTTCCTCCGGAGCTTGGAGCTCCAGAGGGAAACCATCGTCTCCAGCTACCATTTGCTTTTCCCAGTAGCGCCTCGTTTCTTCTCACTCTGGTAGATCGATCTGGTAGATTGTATGTCCATTAGGTCCACGACATAACCCACCACAGCATATGAATCAGGGGTCACGAGAAAACGATTCAATGCGATCGGGTGAAGCCCTAGGTTCACCATTACTAGAAAAGAGCGCCCTGAGACATTTGAGTGTAGCACCCGGTCTGGAACAGGGGTTACTGCACTATC
The DNA here is from genome assembly GCF_963971535.1 of Notolepis coatsorum. Classification (NCBI taxonomy): domain Eukaryota; kingdom Metazoa; phylum Chordata; class Actinopteri; order Aulopiformes; family Paralepididae; genus Notolepis; species Notolepis coatsorum. Next base: position 69,978,439 of record NC_140168.1, read on the forward strand.
GATACTGCCTACTAGCAGGATCTGGCCGGTACTGCACCTTCGGAGTCCCAGTATGCCTTTTACAGGCAACATACAGGTCCCGGACGCCTGAATTCTTTAACTAACGGATTTCCAGTTCCGCGTTCGCGTTCTGCGCTCTGATTGGCCACTGACGTTTCTGGTCGCGCCAATCGTGTGACGGCAAGTTCTGCCGCCGGTTAAGCTTAGGCACTCTTTCGAAGTTGGTTAAGGTTAGAGTTTGTCTTAGAGCAGGGCGATAGAACACCAGCCCTGATTCCAAACTCTAACCTTAACCAACTTCGAAAGAGGCGGAAATGGGCGCGTCACGTGATTGGGCGCACATGTCACATGACCAGAAACGTCAGTGGCCAATCAGATCGCACCAGAAACGTCAGTGGCCAATCAGATTGCAGAATGCGGAACTGGAAATCCGTTAGTTAAAGAATAGACGCATCCCGGACATTGAATAGGGTATTCAAATTGGAATAAAGGGGAAAACAATCTAAAAACGTATGGCCCTTAACACTTTCAGTGCCGTTCACGTAGATCTACGGTTCTGTTGTCCGATCATTGAGCCGGAAACGTAGATCTACGTTTCTGTCACGGTATTTATTTTATTATCTATATCCATTCATAATTCAGCGGGGCACCTTGTGCATACTGTTCTGAGTGTGTCTACGCTGGCAGACGGTATTATACCGCCCTCTAACGCCTTCGGCCAGTAATGCACCCGGTTATAAACGGGTTTGTTTATTTTCTATACCGAGCTGCGGCATGGGGGCGGGTCCTAAACACTCCGGCAAAACACACGCTTATAGGGATGGCTTGGACAACTGACCCCGCCCGCCCGTTGAAGAGCAATGCCCAATAACGTCGGAGGCACGATCGCTGTGGATAACTGGAATGGCGATGAGATTATTGGATTTTTTTCCCCCATTACTTCAGAGACCAGGTAAGGACACAATATATGAAAGCTTGCGTTGATCTGATATTTATTTCTACTGCGATTGAAGCTATATTGAACCTCCAATGTAAATTACCCAGTATGGTTGTCAATATCCCAATGTACCCAACCCCCCCCACCCAACCTCCTCCAATGTACAGTTTCTACGTCAAATGTATATACTCCCTTTTCTTGACTCCTTCTGTATCACAAACAGTACTGTATTTGCAAATCTGGTATGTCATAAATGTATAGATGTAGCAGTACTGACTATCTGTATGTCATGTATGTCATATATGTCTATATGAATTGAAAATGGGGGACCCTGATGGAAACAAGACAAACGTCTTTCTCAGGTCTGCATCCCCTTAACAATTGTATGTATTGAGCCGTACTGTATTGTACCCATTCTGCAATCTGTTAAATAAAGTTTTCATTCATTCATTCATTCATTCATATGTGTTTATGTGTCTGGCTGTTCTGCCGTTGGGATGCAGGAGGGGGGGGGGGCGCGCCGGCAGGGGCGTAGCTGGGGGGGGTAGCTTAGGTTTTTTTTTTTTTTTTTTTACTAGACATCACTCAGGTGTATTATTGATGCTCTCATTGATACTATGTTTGTTTCTGAAGTGTGTGTGTGTGTGTGTGTGTGTGTGTGTGTGTGTGTGTGTGTGTGTGTGTGTGTGTGTGTGTGTGTGTGAGATATATATAGAGAGAGGGGGGGCTTTGGTAGACTATTGCATTGGTCCATTCATTGAAGATGAACGCAATGCGACATCCTTTACTAGGCTCACCCACCAACAGTGCAGGTGCTGAACTGCTGATCCGAATGTATAGGTATAAACCATATTATGCGTTTTCATCAATAAAAAAATTGCCAAAAAAAAATCCGCTTACGCGTGCTCGCATTCACTGGGGGCCTACAAATACATGCTTTCATGGGGCCCAGAATCTGGAGCTACACCCCTGCGCGCCGGTCTAAACCACATTGCATGCGTGCACCACAAAGGATAATAGTGATGATCTAGCGTTGATTTCAGGAAGATCCGATAATCAGGCGAAAAATTACGTTTATTGAATTACACAAAAACGTAGTTTGTGTCTTTTCCCTGGAATTGCTCAGAAGCGGCCGGACTATGTTCATATTCAAAACGGTATCAAACAGAAATGTACGGATGAAAAAATAATCTGTTTTTTGCACGTTGACCAGAAGTAGCTCAATGAGATATACGGATGAAAAAATAATCTGTTTTTTGCACGTTGACCAGAAGTAGCTCAATGAGACTCGAGGGCGTTATTAGACCCATAGCGATACTATAAAATATAGGTTTAGTTCTACAAACTACAACTACGTTTACATGGGGTTAATGGGCGGCACGGAAGTGGTCACTTCCCGGAAGGGGTGTGGCACTCAATGTGTTAACCGTTGGCGCCCAATAACGTATATATACGTGGTTGGCCACGAAAGTGTTAAATGAGTTTGTGATTAAACATTTTTTATTCGATTAAACGTTTTTTTATTCAAGACAAATCACAAAAAGTGTGTCAAAGATTGGCAGCAACATTTCTTTTGATAAATTTGTTTTTTGTGCAGTGACCTATTGTATATAAATAGCTCCTAATTTACCCCTAGCGTCACAAAAATATGGATGCAGTAAAGCCTTATATAAACATTACCTATTCATGTATTGTTAAAAAATATATCTTATGAACACCATTAACTTGATAGATAGATACTTTATTCATCCCCTTCAGGGTATCTCACATAGCTCATACAGATACAGACAATGACAAGTTTCTCAGTCAGTCGTTCACAATTATGTCTGCATCATGAATTAAAAAGTATAGTCTAGAGATGGAAACATAGGTCCACCTGCATAGGGTGGATTTCTTTTCCACCACCTGTTTTTTCTTCATCCTTGAAGAGTCTATTTTAAGATTCTGCCAGGTAACAGGTTGAAATAATGTCCCATGGGGTTTATTTTTAACCCTTTATTACACCTATCCTGAACCAAAACATAAAAAAAAAACAGCATAACTTTTGAAGTTAACAACATATAGAGACAAATTAAAACATTTCCCCAAACAATATTGACCCAAGAAATTCAGATTCAAACACATCTTGATTCTATTTCAGGACAAGAAAATGCAAAAAAAGTTGAAAAGATCATCGGACGAGATCAATTTGAGGTTAATATTGGAAATACAATGTTAATAAAGATTGTCTCCATGCTGTTATGCCCTAAATATTGTAGATTGTGTAAACAAGGCCAAAAGTAGAAGATGAATGTGAAAAGACTAATTCGTCCACATAGACAAAAATGACCACATTTTCCTATTGCTAGACTATGCCCCCCACTGGTCGGTTGTAGTGAGGATAGAAGCCTTGCATCACGTGTCCCCTCCGGTACACGAGGAGGCAGCCTGTCGCATCTTTTCACCAGACAGCGCAGACTCTCAGTGGCGAGGAGTAACGCGTGGGAGGCTCACGCTGCCCCCGATACTTCCTGTCTCTGCTGTGCAGAGTGGTGATGAGGAGGAAGAAGAGATGGAGATTGGAGATAGACTTTGGCGATGATGATCATGATGATGATTAGTAGTTTAGGTTTGAATGTTGTGCCAACGGAGAAGATGTACTGTAATAGTACTTTGTTTGAACCTTAAAGGGGAACTATCTTATAAATAGCCTTTTTCAGTGTTTAGCATTGTTTCCTAGCTATGTGGACTTATATTAATATGATCTATGTCTCTAATTATCATATTGGCGCATTCTTCCAATTCTCCTCTCACAATATTCACCCTCACTGAACTGAGTCATCTGAAAATGTGATGATTTGTGATGTCAGAAAGACACCGCTGCATGATAATGTTCAGGCGAGTCAGTAACTTACCATTGTGGTTGGAGCCCATAGCCTCAAACAGCTTAGGATCTTGAGGTAGAAAAATGCTGTTTTTGAGGACTTGATTAGAAATACAAAACAATGAATAAAAAAAATTAAAAATTACAGAAGTGCCCAAATAGTGAAAGAAATAGTAAAATAGTTCCCCTTTAACAAAACATATTTCACTGGATTTCAAATTGTATAGGAAAATGTGTTCATTTTTCATGTAGGACGAATTAGTCTTTTCACATTCATCTTCCACTTTTGGCATTGTTTACACAAAATCTACAATATTTAGGGCATAACAGCATGGAGACAATCTTTATTAACATTGTATTTCCAATATTAACCTCAAATTGATCAACTTTCTTTTGCATTTTCTTAGAATATAATCAAGATGTGTTTGAATCTTATAAATAACAATTTTACTGAATTCCTTGGGTCAATATTGTTTGGGGAAATGTTTTAATTTGTTTAACTTCAAAAGTTATGCTGTTTTCTTTTTCAGGTTTTGGTTCATGATAGGTGTAATAAAGGGTTAAAAATAAACCCCATGGGACATTATTTCAACCTGTTACCTGGCAGAATCTTAAAATAGATACTTCAAGGATTAAGAAAAAACATTTTCACATCATAATCAATACATGAATGCAGAATAAAGCCAATAAAAGAATTCACATCATATATCAATACATGAATAAATAAAGCCAATAGAAACATTTCCAAATCATATATCAATACATAAATAAATAAATGCACAGAATAAATAAAGCCAATAAAAAAAATGTCACATCATATATCGCTACATACATAATTAAATGCACAGAATAAATAAAGCCAATACAATTGTTTTCACATCATAATCAATACATACATAAATAAAGGCAATAAAAGAATTTCCACATCATATATCAATACATACATAATTAAATGCACAGAATAAATGAAGCAAATAAAATAAATGTCACATCATATATCAATACATAAATAAATGTACAGAATAAATAAAGCCAATACAAATTTCACATTATATCAATACATAAATAAATAAATAAATGCACAGAATAAATAAAGCCAATACAAATTATTCACATCATATATCAATACATAAATAAATAAATGCACAGAATAAATAAAGCCAATAAAAAAATGTCACATCATATATCAATACATAAATAAATACAATAAAGAATATTTCAAAGCATATATCAATACATAAATAAATAAATGTACAGAGGCAATATTTTTTTTCACATCATATATCAATACACAAATAAATAAATGCAGTCAGAATAAATAAAGCCAATAAAATAAATGTTACATCATATATCAATACATAAATAAATAAATGCACAGAATAAATAAAGCCAATAAAAATATTTCACATCATATATCAATACATAAATAAATAAATGCACAGAATAAATAAAGCACAACACCAGGCATGCACTTTAAAATAATAAATAAATAAATAATAAATACCTTTTCGAGGTTGTCAACCGCCCCCTTGCAGCGGTTATAATCCATGATGATCAGAGGTTTCCTGTGGCCCTCCTCTGATACATCTTCCTCCCGGTGCTTGGTGCTGAGCATCAAGATATTTGTTCCCTTGTTAGGGACATAGCTCACGACTGTGGCCTTGGCCATGAAGCCGGAGCAGGATGACAGGGCGGGTCTCCCGTGCACCGACAGCAGTTTGGGGGGTAGCTCCGGTCTGTTAATTCGGATGGTCCCTACCAACGCCATCTTCTTCTCCCGCAGAAGCTCCATGGCCAGGGAATGGGAAGTAAAATAATTGTCCATGGTAACGGTGTGACCACTGAGCCGAGTGGTGAGCTCCGTCACCACCCACCTCCCCTGCTGTTTCTCGGGCGGAGCATCGGGGTGAGCTCTGCCCAAATAAGGCTGCATGTTATATGCATACGACGTAGCGACGTCGCACAGAGCCCAGAGCTTCAGACCGTATTTGGCCGGCTTGCTCTGTATATACTGCCTGAAAGGGCAGCGCCCTCTGAACGGGACGAGCAGCGTATCCACGCAAATATCCTGGCCAGGATTGAACGCCATCGGGAGCTGCACCACCCACTTCTCCCACACGTCCCGGATAGGTGCCAGCCTGTCCGGTTGACGACTGGCTCGGGTCAGCCGGTCTTCAAAGCGGATGGTGCGGCTCAGGATGGCGAAGCGCTTTTCGGACATGGTCCCCCGAAATATGGCCCGACCGGTGTGATCCCCCCACAGGCTCCAGGTTGATTCACCCCGAGAACGGAACACACCGGCCAATATGAGGAGGCCGACGTAGGCCCTCATCTCAATCAGGTCGACGTTCCTCCAGTCCTCGTTGACCCGCCGTCCTTCGAGGTTCGTCATTTTTATAATGACATCAATAATTTCCTCAGTAAGGAAAAGGGAAAGTGTGTCCTTTAGGTCGCCTATCCTTGAGATAGCGTACCTCGTTATACCGGGGCGAGCAGTTTCAGCTGGCCGGTAGCTGTGTGTCTGGTCGCTTGTCGGGGACCAAGCCAACCGTTCTTTGACAGCCATCCAGACTTGGTGGGGACAGACTCTGCGACGTCCATCTCCTCGTCCCTGCTGTCATCCTCCTCCGGTTCCTCGTCCACGGACAGATCGGACCCTGGAACATAGTCCATGTCGATGATGTCGTCATCCTCGTCCTCGGCCGAACTCTCGTCCGTAGTAGATGCTGACGGAAGACGCAATTACAAGTGAGTACCGTACTTTTCGGACTATAAGCCGCGGCTTTTCCCCCCATTTTTCGACCCTGCGGCTTATATAACGGTGCGGCTAATCTATGGATTTTTACAGCTAACTGGGCGCGCTCCCTCAGCTCTGTGACCGTCAGATCAGACTCCTAAATCTGCTGCAGCAGTGCACTTCAACCACGTCAACAAACCATTACGGCAAGAGGAGTGCATGAGCAGCTCAGAGCTCCTCTTTCAACATGCTGCCTACCTACTGTACCCGGCGCTGCTAACTGGCTAACGTTATGAGAGCTAACGTTGCTACCTACTGTACCCGGCGCTGCTAACTGGCTAACGTTATGAGAGCTAACGTTGCTACCTACTGTACCCGGCGCTGCTAACTGGCTAACGCTATGAGAGCTAACGTTGCTACCTACTGTACCCGGAGCTGCAAACTGGCTATCGTTCCTGTTTAAACAAAAATGTTAATAAATGGGAGCTTCCTCAAACAGCCATCTCTTTCCCGACAATCCCCTCTGTGCACGAACCCTTACATATGGTAATTAAACATTAAAACACCTGCGGCTTATAGTCCAGTGCGGCTTATATATGTACACATCATTCAATTTAGCTGCTGCGGCTTATATTCAGGTGCGGCTTATAGTGCGAAAAGTACGGTATCTATTTTATATGATTATGTGATCACAGTTGCACCTGTGTAAACAAACCAGCCTATCCCAGACTTTTGTTTTGTGGCAGTTTGACAGTCAAGTCAAGTCAAGAGTTTTAATTGTCACGGCATACAGGTATACAATGAAATGCGGGTGGTCTAGCCCGCAACGATGTGCAATACAGTGGTACATATAATAGAATCAAAGAAGAAAACAACATTGTGCAGTAACAGGTAACAGGTAACATGCAGTGACATCTCGGTATCTGTACATAGTTATTTACAGAGCATATGGGACATGCTAGTTAGCTTTGGTAGTGCAATACACTGTTCCTGTTATTCTAATTTAAAGTGTCCTTTCCTTTGGCCATAAGTGTGCGTGTGTGCGACATGAGTGTGTGCCCGCTCATGTTAAAGTGTTAAGTGGCTGCTCGTGTGTGAGCGTGCACAGTGTGCGTGTCGTGTGTGTGTTCATGTGTGCTTGTGTGTGGACAGTTCAATGTTCTGAGCACTCAATGTTCATTGTTCATGGCTCTGATGGCCTGGGGGAAGAAGCTGAGCCTAAGCCGCTCTGTCCTAGTAGCTGGGGTTCGCAGGCGTCTGCCTGACCTCAGCAGCTGAAACAGGCTGTTATTGGGGTGGTGAGGGTCTTTCATTATCCTGCAGGCTCTGGATTTGCACCTCTTGTTGTATAGAACCTGCAGGGGGGGTAGTGCAATACCCGTGGTACGCTCGGCTGAGCGCACCACTCTCTGTAGGGCCTTCTTGTCCTGTGCCGTGCTGTTTCCATACCAGGCAGTGATGTTTCCGGTCAGGATGCTCTCTACAGCTCCTGAGTAGAAGGACTGGAGTATCTTTCCCGATACTCTGAACTTCCTTAACTGTCTCAGGTGGTAGAGACGCTGTTTCGCCTTCTTTACTACTGTGTCTATGTGTGTTGACCATGTCAGGTCCTCTGAGATGTGGACCCCCAGGTACTTGAAGCTGCTCACCCTGTCCACGGTAGCCCCGTTAATCATCAGTGGTGTGTGCGTCTCCTGCTGTCCTCTCCTATAATCCACGATCAGCTCCTTGGTTTTACCAATGTTCAGGAGCAGGCTGTTGTCCTGGCACCAGCGTTCCAGTACCTCAACCTCCTCCCGGTAGGCCTTCTCGTCGTTGTCCGAGATCAGCCCCACCACCACCGTGTCATCTGCGAACTTCACTATGGAGTTGGAGCTGAACTTGGCCACACAGTCGTGTGTGTAGAGTGAGTACAGCAGGGGGCTCAGAACACAGCCCTGGGGGGACCCGATGCTCAGGGTGATGGTGTTGGAGGTCTGACCCCCCACCCTGACCGCCTGGGGTCTTTCGCTCAGAAAGTCCAGTACCCAGGCGCTCAGGGCGGAGCTCAGACCTAGCTCGATCAGCTTGTCCACCAGTCTGGTGGGGACTATGGTGTTGAAAGCTGAGCTGTAGTCAATGAACAACAGTCTCACATAGCCCCCCTTCTGACGGTCAAGGTGCGAGAGGGTGCTGTGCAGTACCTGGGAGACCGCGTCGTCGGTGGACCGGTTTGTCCTGTATGCAAATTGCATAGGGTCCATATCACTGGGGAGGGAGGCACAAATGTGGTCCTTGACCAGCCTCTCGAAACATTTCATGACCACAGAGGTGAGTGCCACCGGTCTGTAGTCATTTGGGCATGTTGGGGAGGGTTTCTTCGGCACAGGGATGATGGTAGACATCTTGAAGCAGGCAGGGACCACAGTGGCACGAGACCCGCGAAAATATCTGAATGTTTAATCAAAGTTCCCGCGATACTCACCATTCTCAGTGAAGGAAACACTTGCAAATATGCTGCGATATTTGGAAAAGGATAACGTTTAAAAACAGTGTCGTGGAATATATTATCATGTTCTTATAGATCTGTGTTGAGATATCATGTTATACAGCTTGACTTTCAGTGTGACCAGGTTGACTGGTTAATGTGTGTATGTCTCTTTAAGAAGACTCCAATGGACTGACATCTCGCCAGCCATAACTTCTTTGTTGTTGTTCCCACTGACTGAGAACCATTTTTGTTTACCTTCGTCATCATATCTGATATATTATGTTATGTCTGACAACTGTGTATTTAACATACGTGTGAACAGCGCTCTGGGTCAGTCTATGGCCAGACGCTAGTGGGTTAACATATTGTCTCTGACTATAGACTGTCCTTTCATATGTGGCCACGGTGAAATAAACGTTCTTCTTATTATTAATAATGACTCAGAATGATTTGTAAACGGCTCATCGTTTAGTCCTTTAATATTTCCCATTACAGATGGCGACGAGGATGGGATCTACCAGGGGATTCGGGTGAATCTATTATAATAATAGTGTTGATGTACAGATTCAGGGCTGTCAGGTTTTGAGACTGTCGTTACTGGGGCCCATTCAACGTCAAGTATCTATTGTTCAGGGTGTAGCAACGTTATACTTTTTCATTCGCATATTCATACTAGAATACGGTCTAAAGTATAAGTATGTTTTTATCGTTTTCTGCAGCATTCTCCAGAACGTGATTTATAGCCCCAAATGCATTATATTGATGATCAAATACAGTTTGATAGCAATCTGCAATTAGATAAGTCTTGGGGAAAAGCAAATATATTTGAGGGGACATTGCATTGTGAGATTGTTATTTGATTTCGAAGCAAAATATGTTAACTTGTACATTACCCACTGTCAGCCCACATCGAGTCACTGAGAATGTGTCATAATCAAACAGTTGTATTACATAATAGGGGAAGTTATGTTCTTAGACATGCCTACCATTACATTTCTAGTGTAATATTCGGTTACTCCATTTAATGATAAACCAGCTTACTGGCATAAATTCTCTAGCATGGCCTACAGGGGGCATGTTTTGTCTGTGACAACTAACAACCACCTCTCATAACAAAATGCAGAGCTATTTGGTTTGGGTATATTAAGATATTGTTTTTGGTGGTTTTTCTGTAGGTTTCTCGATATTGGTACGTCCCAGATGCATCAGAGGGGTGTGGGCTTCAATATTATATATATATATATATATATATAGTTTTTTTTTTTTGGCCAACGAGACTCTTGAGGGTATAGTATAGAATGTCCTAACTTCAACCCTGAGTGGACACCTTTTTACTATTTTAGTGTGTAAAATGTTACCGGACAGCTTTTTATTTTTATTTATTTCTCTCTCTCTTTTCCTTTTGTGAGTCTCTCGCTGGGCGTGTCTCTCTTCAGTCTCCTGTGCGGTCCAAGTACCCCGTCTCTGCCCGAGAAGAGGACACACAGCTATGGGGCGCGGAGGACCACTGACAGGTGCTGGCCCAGCTATTCTACTGTACCGGGGTTCTGCTCTGCAGTTACAGCTATGACACTGGACAGTTCTCTGTGACCATCAGCCGGGGACAAAGATCTGTGAGACGGTTTCCAGCAGGCCTGTTCCATCAGGGGCACAACCGAGAACCTGAGTGGGGGAACCGACTACAGCTGATTACGGGGAAAGTAAGCTGTCCCAGTCTGCTGCAGAACTAGGCCTATCGGCTGGTGAAAGTATACACCCAGCTGATGGGACGCTAAGAACATCAACTGACAGCCAGCCTGATATTATCGGTGGTCCAGATATAGAGATCTGAGAGACGGCTTCCATCAGGCTTTCGACCAGACTCAGTGGGCATGAACTGATGACAAAGATCTAAGCCAGCCGGTCTGGGTCATTCACAGAGCCGCTCCTTGCATCGGAGCCATGGACTGAGGTAGAGGGGGGTGTTTGGACTGCGGGCAGAGGAAGGAGGAGAGACCGTTCTGGGATTCGTCACAGATAATAAATGAGGCAAGTTTGAACCAAAACACATACAGATATTACGGTATCATCCTAAGAGATATTAGGTAATAATGTACTGAACTTGGTTCAGGATGAAGATGTTTTTGAATATGCTGTGCATTGCAATGGTAAACTTGGGTTATGTGTGACTTCCCTGAGATTATATTTCATTCTTTGTGAAGAGTCTGCAAATTTTGGTTTGCAGTTTGCAGTCACGTGTTCTTGCTGTTATTCTGTTTTCGCTCTACTGAAAGAGTTGTGAGAATGTTTTTGTTTTGAATAAGGGAAATTATTTTTCTGCAAGATACTCTCCTGGTTTTTTTGTGATTCTATTTTTCAGCTTGGTGGTGGGAGAAATATGGCCTTGACAAAACCAGAGGCTGGACTGTACTATTGAGTCCTCCGACCACCGTCTGGACATTTGCAAAGAGACGCTAATGATGGTTGGCTGTTATGGCAACTTCTCTTTTGCACGTGACACGGGGTCTATGCAGAGGACCTTTTGTTTTTTTTAGATAATAAAAATAGTTTGTGCTGAGTTTTTATTATTTGTGTTATTTTTGGTTTAATGATGATAATATTTTTTGTTGTCTTTATGAAGTGATAATGTTTGTGATTAATTATCAGACGGGGGAACTGTCGTGGAATATATTATCATGTTCTTATAGATCTGTGTTGAGATATCATGTTATACAGCTTGACTTTCAGTGTGACCAGGTTGACTGGTTAATGTGTGTATGTCTCTGTTCCACCCCAGGTGAAAATCTGCATAAAAAGTATACCTAGGTAAATGGAATATTGCTCCACTTCTACAAGGGCTATTTGCATATTCTCGGTATCTAGGAACATCTATGGACCTCAATGAATGTATTCTCAGTGTCAGAAATATTGTGTCTATTACTATGCTTGCTTAAATTGTGATGAAACAAAGGAAAATATGAATTATGATTTTTCTTTTCATCTTCGACAGTGAATAAAACCATGATAATAATGACCAAACTTAAAAAACTCAGTACCCTCTTGAGATCATGTGTACAAAAGATCTAAGGAAATTAATAAATGGAAGATGATCAAACTGAAGGTTCTGTATATACAGTACTGAATTCTCCCATCCGGACCAATGCAATTTGAAATATTATTATAGAATATAGAATATATGCTTATACATTACCTTATTATAGCCAATTCGCACATTTATATATATATATATACATATAGTATCTTTCAAATGGCCGAGTTCAATTTGGATATAGTATCACCAGGCTTGCATAATAACAGATACTGATATTTACTGTAATCGACTGTACTATTTTATTTCCCCCACAGTATAACCATTTTGTAACTAATTTCAGATCTAATTCTTCCTACATGATAACAATAGTGTGGAGAAACTGACTGCGTTTCAATATTTGTCAAAAACGTTACCTTTTGTAGCTTATTATCGTGAATCATAACAATTATTGATATGATTCATTCAGAACGCTGAACTTTGAACCACCATAGTGGACCACAGGAAGTGTAGATCGGAGAAATTCCAACGTTCAACGATAGCTAGCGATGTCCTCTACAAAATGGCCGCAAAAAGATTCCAATTCCCATGGTTCAACATTTCCATTTCCGGTTCCGGGTCAAAAAACGGTTGCAAAAAGAAAACTTAAAACGATATAAGTCCACTTTTAACCTATTGCTAAACTATTGCCAACCTAACGTTTTACATTCTACATGTATTTGTGACATAGTAGTGATAATAATACTTGAAAACGTTTGATTTTAAAAACGCTAATTTATTGCATCACTCATAAAAATATTAATATATGATAATAATGTCAAAAGGGGTCGGTACCGACCCCGTGGGGGGGGAACAGGTTAAGAAGACTCCAATGGACTGACATCGCCAGCCATAACTTCTTTGTTGTTGTTCCCACTGACTGAGACCCATTTTTGTTTACCTTCGTCATCATATCTGATATATTATGTTATGTCTGACAACTGTGTATTTAACATACGTGTGAACAGCGCTCTGGGTCAGTCTATGGCCAGACGCTAGTGGGTTAACATATTGTCTCAGACTATAGACTGTCCTTTCATATGTGGCCACGGTGAAATAAACGTTCTTCTTATTATTAATAATGACTCAGAATGATTTGTAAACGGCTCATCGTTTAGTCCTTTAATATTTCCCATTACAACAGCAAAAGATGGAGAACAGACTGACTAACAGGGAACTGCATCCAACCCTAGTACAACCCTTGAGTCTAAGGTAAGGACACATTAAAATCACAGAGGTGTAATGTTAGTCTATTGGAACTGTATACAGTAGTCAGCTGCTAGTTAGCGTTCTAGCTTGATCGTGGGCTGCTTGCTAGCTAACGTTAGCCCTGTATGTGAAAAAACTTTACATAGCAGCAGTTGATTTGATTGCGAGTGTGTATCGTTCGCTCAAAGCAGCCCGCCCCATGTTATGCCTGAATTTCCCCAAGGGGATCAATAAAGGAATATCTTATCTTATCTTAGCTAGGTGTATCTGTTATAATTAGCTCTTTCTCTACAGAAACAAAGACTTGTTTCCGGTTAGACATGGCTGAGTGAAGACGTATTCCGAAGCCAGAACGGAGTGGCAGAGAGGGAATGGCTGGCGCACTCTTTTCGAAATGGCTAGGTGTAAGCTAGTAGACAGTAACTTACCTAAGAGTCTATGGCACTATGCGGTGCAAGAAGCCGCTTACACCAGAAACAGGTGCTTTAATAAGCACACGGGCACCACCCCGTATACAGCACTGACAGGAAAGAAGTGTAATCTAGCTAGAATGCACAAATTTGGATCAGTGTGTTATGCGTACCTGCAGGACAGAGGAAAGCTCGAGTCCAGATGTGAAAAAGGACTCTTTGTAGGGCACGACAAGGGAAGCCCCGCTTTCCTGGTTTATTATCCCGGTAAAGGGAGAGTGCAGAAACACAGGCTAGTCAAGTTTGTCACAAAGACAACATGCGAGAGCGAGACACAGACAGAAGAGCCAGAGCTGGACTCCAGAGTAAGGTGTGTAGAAACAGAGACATATCAGCCCAGTGTACTTAGCACGGCCGTGCAGGCAGACAGTCAGCCACCCCCAGAGGGCGATGACGAGGAGCACCCGAGGGTGACGTCAAGTGCCCCAAGCAGTGGGAGGTATCCCTCAAGGGAACACAAACCCCCAAAGTACCTGACAGACTATGCCCGGAGAGGAAGTGACGAGGAGGACAGTACACTTACCACCGTTGATTACTGCTACAGGGTAGTCAGTGGGGGGGGGGGCAGACGCTATGACGAAACCTGCTTCCAAATTGAAATTGAAGAGATTTGCAGAGGTCATGTTTGGTGTGTAGATATTGACTGCCATATTCTTTTTGATGTTTTTGGATTGTATTATTTTCTTTGTAAAATGTTTTCGGAGAAGTTATCCAGTATGCTAATACAACCCTAAGTGGGAGTGTTAAGGTTAGAGGTTCTATGTAGGATTGTTAGTAACTGTCTAACTGCATATATAACTGTTTCCACTAGAGGCCGCTCTAGGCGGAGCCACTCCTGATACCACCAGGTGGCGAGTATAAATAGAGATGTCTCCTCCCCCTCTACCTCTCTCCCCCACCTACCTCTCACGGAGAGGACTCATGTGCTGCTGAATTACCATGTGAATGAATAAACCACGCCGTTTAAAGGCTAAAGATAGAAACCAGGGCCCTCATTCATCAACGTGTGCGTAGAATATGTTCTATTTCCACACGTAAGCACAGAATGTAGAATCAGTGTACGCACAGGAAAATCGGGATTCATCAACCGTGCGTACGCAGGTTCTACGCACACCTGTCATGATGAATCTCACCTTGGCCCTGCGCCGAGGCTCGTGCACACTTTCACGTATTTGCATACCAAAAACGCCCCGATTAACCATATACGGTAATGGACACCCCCATGAAATGTGGAAGAATGGACTAAACCGAGGGTGTTGTACACTGTCAGATATTATACCTATTAACTTCCTAAAAGACCATTGCTGCCTGGACACCGCAAACACTAATAAAGACCATTAACCACTGTTTTGCCGTTGCCCGTTAGTGTCATTAACAGTGGTGCGTTATTGAAATCATCTGGGGTGACACGCACCACGTGCACGCGCGCTCCCGCGAATGCGCATTTAATGTCCCCTCGCTTGGGCACAGACTAAAGACAGTGCCTAATTGCCTCTACGAATGGAATGTAACACGTCTTCACAACAAGGTTAGGTGTGAATGTGTCTGAGAACGTATTTAACACACCTGACGACCGGAGCTATTGATATGCAAATAGCAAGTGAGGTTACACACCGTGCTACCCCGTCCCATGAACAACGCATGCCTGGTCATTAATGCATGCTGGAATAAGAATGCCTTTCTTAATCTATTTTTAATATTAATAATTATTATAATACAATAAAAGACAGCTCCGTCTTTTAATACACATATATTGTACAGTAACGTCAAATAAATACTACAGTCCCCGCTGAAATAAAGGTTCTGCACACATACCAGCAGTGATCTACAGCATAAAAGATAGCCACTTTATAATACTATTCTGAGTAGATAATTCATGTGTATCGCAACAGAGTCACGGATCTGGTCGGGGCAGGTATCATTATGTCGGGAAAATCCTTATGAAATAAACAAAAGTGAATTAAAGAATTTAAAAACAAAGTTTAGCATATTAAATTGTTTTATAAGCTTTCTGAGTAGATAATTCATCTGTATCGCAACAGAGTCACGGATCTGGTCGGGGCAGGTATCATTATGTCGGGAAAATCTTTATGAAATAAACAAAAGTGAATTAAGGAATTTAAAACGAAGTTTAGCATATTAAATCGTTTTATAAGCTTATAGCTTTTTTCGTGCTGATTTGAGAGGGTCCAGCTGCAGAGCCGGAGAGCAACTCTCAGGGCCAAGATAGCACTTATACTATTTTGAGAGAGACAGCAGAGAGACAGACAGCAGAGAGACAGACAGACAGAAACTGTTCCACAGTGTGTGTGTGTGTGTGTGTGCGTGTGTGTGACTACTAGTCTAATAGTAGAGACTCAGCCCCCCCCCCTCTGGACCACCTCCTAGTAGAGACTTCTCTAGGAAGAAGACGAAGATGAGGATTAAGGCGAGACACTGCAGGTGAATAGGCAAATATACCTTTTTTGTTGATTTTGAGATTCTGTTATATTTTGCTTCCTAAACATGTCTTCTATGAAACTAGTGACAATAAAACGTCAATAACACACATTTAGTTGTTCATTTTACTTCATTTTGCCTTATTGCATCCATAAATGTCCACATATTTAATGGGGAAGTGCCTCATTTGCATATATAAACATACATTTCAGAAAACTTGTCTCTACTAGGAGGTGGTCCAGAGGGGGGGGGGTCTCTACTGGGAGGTGGTCCAGAGGGGGGGGGTCTCTACTAGGAGACTAGTGGTCACACACACAGTGGAACAGTGTCTGTCTGTCTGTCTCTCTGCTGTCTGTCTCTCCGGCTCTGCAGCTGGACCTTGATCAAATAAGCACGGAAAAGCTTTTAAGCTCGTAGCTCCAATTTGGGTCCCAAATTGCGGTACAAATGAAGGAGGTGTCTCGGGTAGTGGACTCTAGTTAATATTATGTTCTCTCTGCAATTAGACTGCCCCTCATTCATCCCTATCTGATGCTATCTCTGAAAACAGTTCCTGCGAGCGCAGTCAGTGCACCCCATAACGCTATATATATAAACCTGCATTCATTCGGAGATAAAGACCTATTCCACATGCTATTTAGGGTTTGACAATAATTACACTAATATCGCTATTTCACAATGAACTATAATGAATTACGGGGGGTCATACAGAACACGGCCAGTGTCTTTATTTCCGCGTTGGAACGAATGCATGTACTGAGGAGCGCTTGTGCGTAGTAACGATATTCTACCACTGGGCGTCAGCTAAGTGTGCTCTGACCTGTGCGTACACGTAAGCACGGAGTCAAGTTCAAGTTGAAATTGATGAATCCCACTCTTTGCTTAGAAATGATCGTACGCACAGGGTAAGCACAAATCTGTGCGTAAGACACGTTGATGAATGAGGGCCCATGCCTCTTGACCACATTATTGTCGCCCCATAGCCAGATTCTGTCAACAACACTACACTAAACCAAGCCATTCTGAATTTACGTCAATCTGTGACGTGTAAGAATAGTGATCTGCGTAACCTCAGCTCCTTCTGTGGTTGTAGCCACCGCCTCCAGGAACAGCTGTTTCCGCGTGGCTTTATGTGCGCTAAAGTTCAAGTTTAAAGTGCTTAGAAATGCCGGTAAATGCCGGTTCATTCATGCTTTGAGGCACGCTTCCTGACAGGATTTTTATAATATTGTATTTTATAATATTGTAGCTTGACAATTTTAAGAAACTACGCTCTCAGCTGAGAGTCAAGAAACAACGCTCTCAGCAGTCACTACGCTCTCAGCTGAGTCAAGAAACGACGCTCTCAGCAGTCATCTTATGCAGCATCACTTTTCACATCAAAACAAAAGTAGAACTGTAATGTGGAGTGGACTTTAACATATTTACAATTAGCATTTTATAAAGTAGAACTATAATGTTTACTTTCTCAGTCAGTGCTAAGTGCAGCATCCCTTTTCACATCAAAACAAAAGTAGAACTGGAATGTGGACTCTCATATTATGTCACAGTGTGTGTAAATGTGCCCTGTGGATTATACGTGCCCCATGTAAAATATTTAAACAACCATTAAGCAGTGTTGGGCAAGTCGAGGTCGGCGCGGGGGAGCGATTCCGGGGAGGCGATTCCGGGGAAGGAGGATCGAGCTGTGCTGTCTGGGGGCGATAAGATTGATGAGGCCCCCGCCCCTCCCCCCTCCCTTCACCCCCATTCTCTACCCACCCCTCCCTTCGCGAGTATGTCTGGCGCCTACGCCTTATCTAGGACGGCTGCCTCTGACGCGCGTTGGTGGGGGCCCTAAGACTGTTTCATTATCAAATTCCTGTCCCCCAGTCTCCCCCATCCCATCCCTCCCCTCCCTTCATCCCTCCCTCCCTCCCTCCCGCCACCTGGCGCGACGATGCCTTGTTTACTACTCGGTGTTGATGCTGCCGGCTATCGCATACGGCGTCTCAGGCCTCCTGTAGATGACATGTGTCAACAAATGTACATGTCTGTTGAATTTATGCTGTGCCATTGTTACTGTAAAAATGTAATGATTGTGATGTGTTGTTATTATTAATGAGACGTTGAGCTGTATGTGTGTGTCATGAATTTCCCCAAGGGGATTAATAAAGGAATATCTTACTCAGGAAGTATAGGAGTTGCGGAAAGCAGGATGAGAGAGCGTAGATTTCAGTGTGTATCATTTAATCATTTAACATTTATCATTTAACAAACCAAAACATTGACATCTAACTTCTCTTTAGATATTTACTCAACCTCTAATGTCTAACTATGAATGAACACAACACTCTAACTTAACATCTTTAGCTAATAAAGTACTCAACCTCTACTGTCTTTAACTATGAATGAACACAACACTAACTTAACATCTTTAGCTAATAAAGTACTCAACCTCTACTGTCTTTAACTATGAATGAACACAACACTAACTTACCATCTTTAGATAATAAAGTACTCAACCTGTACTGTCTAAAAATTTAAAAGTCAATTAACGACTGATGGCTGTTTGTTGTAGAGGGCGGTGGCAGACTTTGTCTGATACAGACCGTTACACTATGAGCTTCAATGTTTTTTTGCCCCACTAGTGTTCAAAAGCACCGACGCGGTCAGGTTGTGTTGCTTCGCAGGTCGCCCAGCTTGAACTCGCCTCCTTGAGCCGGTTGGCAAATTCTTGCGCGCCACTGCAGTTGGCTGACAGCCAATGATCGGGCCTTGACGCCTTGCAGCCTGCCGTAATGTGGCAGCCCTCCTCGTCGACAGGCTCCCGGACTTGCCGAATGTGTGGAAGGCTGACAACATTGCGGAAGGGTTTCTCTTCAGCAGCAGATACTGTTTTGACATGGCCTTGAGCAGTGAAGAGGGGGTCCCTTCTGCGTCGCCTCATATCTGAGATCACCTCCTCGAAATCAGAGTCGTCGTCATCATCTGAATGTGTGACAATAAGAAGGGAATAGGTTTATTTTGAATGTGTATGCTGGTATTGTACATGCAGTATAGTATAGGTAATAATTACCATTATGCACATTGCTCTCTGCTGAACCAAGGAGAACTATCAACAACTACAGTAAATTGTATTTGTCACAAATATCTGTTTTAGTAGGCATTTCTTTTTAGCATTATATGCGTTCAATGAATGAATGAATGAAAACTTTATTTAACAGATTGCAGAATGGGTACAATACAGTACGGCTCAATACACACAATTGTTAAGGGGATGCAGACCAGAGAAAGGCGTTTGTGTTGTTTACATCAGGGTCCCCCATTTTCAATTCATAGTGACATTTATGACACACAACATACATGACATTTATGGCATAGGGACATACATGACATACAGGTATTTAGTACCGTTACATTTGTGACATATACGATATGCAAATATACAGTACTGTTACCCATAGATCCTGACAGAGTATATTATATATACATATGATGGGGAGGGGACTGTACATTAGGAGGGGGTGGGTGGGTGGGAGAGAAATATACATATGGTTACAATTACATAACCTTCTGAAATCTAGTCGCCAAATGAATTAATTCATTTAAGTTAATTTTCAGCCCTGCTTATACTAAAATGTACCTCTGCTTTGAATAGCAGTGATCCTCCAAGTGATCCTCCAAGTGATCCTCCATCTTCCAGCACGAGGGTGGGTGGGACGTAGGACGTGTAAAAGCGTGTGTCCTTCCTTGAAACGAAGGAAGGATTCAAGGATGAGTCATGTCGCGGCACGGTGGTGTAGTGGTTAACACTGTCGCCTCACAGCAAGAAGGTCCAGGGTTCGATTCCCGCTTGGGGACCAGGTTTCCATGATGCCAGGTACCCAGGTGGGGTATCTCCCAGGCCTTTCTGTGTGGAGTTTGCATGTTCTCCCCGTGCTCGCAAGGGTTCCCCCCCCCGATAAGAGAAACCCAATGGAAAAACATGCACAACAACAGATCGCTAACGCTGTCGCGTCCGTGACGAAGACGGGCAGGAGCACTTGGATTGGTCCCCTGGCGCGGCTCACGTTGACGCCTGTCTGCTCCCGGCTGCCCTTGGGGGGGAAGGACGACGGGATGGGTTAATCGCAGAGATGAATCGCATCAGCGATCCTACAGAAAATGCATGCGTGTGTGTTCCGGTGTGTGTGTGTGTGTTGAGGATAATTGCCAATGCCAATTAAAGACCTCTGAGCAGGTCCTGCATTATTATTATTATTATATTATATTATTATTATTATTATTATTATGTTGGCGTGTCATGTTGAAGACCAACACAGGATGATTCAAATTCATTCATTAAATGTGCTGCCCATGAAATTGGCATTCATAGTCCCATGAATACAGAGGTGCTTCACACTACTGACCGACGCAGCTGAGCTGAGAGTGTCGTTTCTTAAAATTGTATATTATAAAATCCTGTCAATACAATATTATAAAATCCTGTCAGGAAGCGTGCCTCAAAGCATGAATGAACCGGCATTTACTGGCATTGCTAAAGCACTTTAAACTTACCAGAACTTTAGCGCACATAAAGTCACGCGGAAACAGCTGTTCCTGGAGCAGGCCTGTACATTGCGACATATATGTCGCACGTGCGACACTGACGTCAGTCTGTGCGATGAATGAATTGACTTCAGTAGCACTGGTGCGATGGCCCGTGGAGCAAGCAAAAAAAAATAAAGTGTGACGGTAAATTGAATGGACCACAGCGCCACGCTATCCACTTGGTACTTGTAGTCTCGTGCGATTAAAAACAATGTCCCGTCTCGCGTAGAGTCCATAATCAAACACCAAATCCCATAATCCCTAGCGAACAATATCCCCGCGACTAAGTTGCGAGCTCAATGTACACTGACTGGGTGACTTCGACAAGATGAAGCGCTTTTTTAAGGTATTAAATCCAACAAAAGAAGTACAAGATCAAAACCCCAAACGAGCCCGAGAGGGACCACCGTTAATAGAAACGAGACAAAAGGAGAAGATTAACAAGATGTACAGATATAACGCAGAGTGGGAAAATGATTTTCCGTGGATATTTTTTAATGAGGAAGCACAGCTATTATTATTCTGTCACTGGTGCCGGGAGACTCCGGAAAAGATCCGATCAGAGAATCCCTTGACTCGCGGGTAACAATATCCTAAAAAGGGATAACATTAATAAACACAATACGTCCCATCGACACATTCTTGCCCGGGATGCCTTCAACGCTAAACAAACTCCTGAGCGCGGGCCGGCACCCTCTTGCACTCGCTGAGTAAACAGACGACCAGAGCGGATGATGCTGATCTCCGTGAGGTAAAGTTTAAGATGAATGTGGCATATTGCATCGCCAAGGAAGAAATGCTGTTCACTAAATTTAAGCCGCTAATTTTACTCTGTAAAAAGAACTCCATCGTATGGCTACTTAAATTCCCCTCCGGGATCAATAAAGTATTAATTATCTATCAATCAATCTATCTATCTATCTAATAACGAGACAATATGCAAATAAGGTAATAATAATAATAATTAATTTAATTTATAAAGCCCTTTTCATTCATGCAGAGTTCCTTGTACTTAGTTCTGATTAATGCAATAGTGTGTGTGTGTGTGTGTGTGTGTGTGTGTGTGTGTGTGTGTGTGTGGATCTGAAAAAGTGGCCAGCAGACATGATGCTGGAACTGTGACACGTGTGCAGTGCACACACACACACGCACGCACACACACACACACGAATAATTATAATAATAATAATAATAATAATAATAATAATAATAATAATAATAATAATACATTTATTTATTTGGTTCCACAAATATGTACAGGTGTTTGTATGCATTATATCTATTTGTTATGTTGGTTTCTAGGTGTTTCTAGGTTGGTTTCTAGCTTTCCCTGTAATCTGAGTCCACACCAGCGCTGCCTGGTCTCGGACTGCTTCATATCGGTTATATGGTTATGTCCTTGTTCTTTTTGTTTTACATTATGGGCAAATAAAGAAAGAATTTGTCTAAAAGCATTTCTTGTTAAAGTTTGGATTTTGTGTGCCCTGTATGCAAGATTCATGTCCCTTGCCAGTCACATACCTATTTAAGTAATGAACTGCACTACTTGTGGTTGTTTTTAGAGATTTTAGAGACGTTTTATACTCGTGCTACAAGATTTTGGCCTGTGCTACAAAACTATCAACCTCTGTAGCACCAGTGCTATGTGCAAAAAAAGTTAACGTACAGCCCTGGAGGCAGTACTGTGATACCCATTTCAGTGTCCACGCATTATTCTATGCTCATAGCGAGGGGGGCGTACTAGCGTAGGTCAGTGGCCAATCAGAGCGCAAAACGGGAACGCGGAAACACGAACCGTTTGGTAAAAGCATAGACGCTTCCCTGTCAGACACTTGCACTTCCCCAAAAGAGAGAAAAAGAGAGAGAGGGAGAGACAGATAGAGGGAGAGAGACTCATACAGTGCGTGCGAGTCTCGGAGCGATCTCTCCTCTGTCTCTCCCCTTGCTTTTGACACACACAAACTCACTTAACACACTTCCTGTTTACATTTTCGAGCGTGACATCATCGCCTACGGCAAGCGTAAACGCTCAAAAAGCAAACCGTAAACAGAACCCTCACACTCACCAATCGGGGTTCCGTTTCATTCCGTACCGTCCTCATTCCGGGTTGGATGCGAACTTCCCCCCTCCCTCTCCCCCCTCTAGTTTGTGTACACACTCAGTCTTGGTTCGCTCCGGGTTCTGTTTACGGTTTGCTTTTTGAGCGTTTACGCTTGCCGTAGGCGATGATGTCACGCTCGAAAATGTAAACAGGAAGTGTGTTAACACGGAGACTGGAGACTGTATGCTGATATAAAAGAAACAAATAACCAATAAATATGAAGTTATATTTGAACCTCTGCCTTGTCAATATAACCCACCCCCCTTTTCTCACGAATGGAACTCTGTTGTAGAGTCCGCTTTTGAGCGTTTTGCAGGGTTAACGATAACGCTAAGCTAACGGCTAATGCTAGTTAGCTTAGCCTTTTACTAGTAACATTGCTTGCATTGATTATATTGAATGTCATTGATCTACTGGTCAACCACGGCCGACTGGTTGGGCACCACTGGTCTAATAGAAATAAATGCATTCGAACAAGAAAGTATAGTATACAGCAATGGCTAACGCTAAGCTAACGGCTAACGCTAGTTAGCTTAGCCTGTCCAGCCGCTGGACTGGATCCAGCAGACTGGATGCTGATATAAAAGAAACAAATAACCAATAAATATGAAGTTGTATTTGAACCTCTGTTGTCAAGCCTTGTCAATATAACCCACCCCATTTTATCACAAATGGATGGTATTGTAGAGTTCGCTTTTGAGCGTTTCCCAGGGCTAACGCTAACGGCTAATGCTAGTTAGCTTAGCCTAGTCTAGTATAGCCTGTAGCACTTATTTTTCAGCAAAGAACGTGCAATAAACAAAACGGATACATTCACTGTGTGTTCTGCCTCTCATTTGTTGATGAAACAAAACTAACATCAACACAATTGAACACCAAAAGCTGAGTTTAGTCTCGTCTGCGCTGATTTTGTTAGCTTACATGCTAACGTGAATTGAATATGCCAGTATAGCATTGTGGCAAACGCTAAGCTAACGGCTAACACTAGTTAGCTTAGCCTGTTCAGCACATTATCCCATCGCTCGTGGCAATTATATTCCATGTCATTGAGCTACTGGTCGACCACGGCCGACTGGTTGGGCACCACTGGTCTAATAGAAATAAATGCATTGAACAAGAAACCATTGTATAGACCAGGGGTGGGCAATTATTTTTCCCAGGGGGCCGAATGAG
Organism: Notolepis coatsorum; assembly: GCF_963971535.1. Taxonomy (NCBI): domain Eukaryota; kingdom Metazoa; phylum Chordata; class Actinopteri; order Aulopiformes; family Paralepididae; genus Notolepis; species Notolepis coatsorum. The sequence goes on from NC_140168.1 coordinate 70,002,478, forward strand.
CAACTGAAAATATGTTGGAGGGCCGGGCCAAAATTCCAAACTCAATTATGCATAATATACATTTTATTTCTATATAAAAAGCAGTAAATGGCATTGTTTTGACCCCTGGTAAGAGTGTATGTTATTATTTGGCAATTAAAAGGTGAGGTTAGCTTTCAAAAATATAATTTATTCAAATAGAATTAATTTCCAAAATGATAAACAAAATGTGAAACATTAATAACAAAGGGCATTTTGAGTTTCATATACTATTGAAACAAGGATTTTCTTAGCTTTCTAAAGACATCACATAATCTTATAGCAAAAATAAACAAGACATGTCACTGAACTGTGTAAAGAAAGGTGTCCCAGTTTTGTAGCCTTTTTTACTTTACATGCCTATATTAAACATTTAATGTTTTCAGAACACATTTTCATTCAGTGTGAGAAATCCAGTCTCTGTTGAGCTTTAACAAGTCCATCAAAGTCAGGTTGCATGTCTGAGGTGGAGATGCGAAGCACAGCTGCCAGATGTTCATCAGTGAGAGAGGATCTGTACCTGGACTTGGTAAACGTCATGACTGAGAATGTCTGTTCACATATGTAGGTGGATCCAAAGAGAACCAACATCTTCTGAGCATGTCTCCTAAGCGTATATTGTGTGTGTGAACGTTGACATGAAAAGAAAAAAGTAAAAAAAATTAAATAAAAAAAATATTAAAAAAATATATATATATATATATATATATATATATATATATATATATATTTTTATTTTTTTTTATTATCATGTAATCTTTCGCAGGCCGGTCAGAATCATCCCGCGGGCCGGCCGTACAATGCCCAGGTCTGGTATAGACATAGCATGGCAAACAAAATTGCCAGGCCTAATGCGAGCCAGGGAAGTGCTGTTTGTAACGTGGCTTCATGTTTTCATCCACTGAGCTGTGAGGCTCCACATGCTTGTTTGGTTGCGGTCTGAACTCTCAAATTGCCCATGAATATAGTTTTTGTGGGTATTGTCCAGTTGTTGCTGTGTGGTTTTATCTGCCCAAAATTCAAGCAAGCATGAAAAGCATTACAGTAACGACGTTGTGTGTGTGTCACGCCCCCCGCTCCCACTGGCCCGCATCCGAAACCACCTAATCCAACTGTCCCAGGTTCAGCGGGGGGTAAAACGAATCAGCGCCGGTTCGATCCCAAAAGGGGTGTGTCCGTCTGAGTGAGAACACTCCCCCCCGTCGCCGGGAGCGCTGATTCGATCCCAATAGGTGAGTGAGAAAGGCCCCTCAGAGCGATCTCTCCTCTCTCTCTCTCCCTCTCTCTATCTCTCTCCCCCAAAGTTATCTGCCAGTGCAGGTGGGTGACTGTCACTCAAAGCACATTGCGAGTATGGGCGGAGCCCAGCCAAAAACAGCTTGGAATCTGGCAGGGCAGAAAGTGGTGCACCAAAGTACTTGATTAAAAATACAAAACAATGAATTTTATTGAAAAAATACTTACAGATGTGTTCCATAGATTCACAGGAATAGTGAAAAATTGCCCAAATAGTGAAAGAAATAGCAAAATAGTTCCCCTTTAAATGTGCGATTAGGCTAATAGAATGTGATTAGGTTAATGTTCTATTAACAGCCTATCATTTTGGTTAAAGTTTGAACACTGACTGCTCTCAGCAGGTTTGACCTGCAACTTATTTTTCTTCTTCTTAGCATTAACCAGAGCTCTTCTCATATCCAGACAATCCAGTATACTTATACATTTTTTTTCTTACTACAAATCATCCATTTCTGTTCTTGCTACAGACATGTTAGGGGAATAATGGTGTTTCTCTATTTCCCTCTCAATACCATATGACATAACATGTCTCATTGTGAAATTGTTCGAATGTGTGATTAGGTTAATGTTCTGTTAACAGCCTATCATTTTGGTTAAAGTCTGAACGCTGATTTCTCTTAGCAGGTTCGACCTGCAACTTACTTTCTTAATTTGTTATGCACTAATCAGCGTTCTTCTCATATATTCAGTAGAGTTATTTCTGTTAGTTTAATGACAGAACGACTGTGTAATCTAAACAGGCGTTTGTTGGAACATGACTCTGGGGTAATGCCTGGTTAGTTGGATAGGTACCTGGGGTGAGAGGGTGAGGAGGTGGAGTGAAAGGGTGGGGTGAGAGGGTGGGAGGGCTGGCTGAGATGGTGGGCAGGCTGGGTCCCTTACTTTTCTTTTTTTCTTTTCGTGTGTGGCTCTGACATGGCCCAAATGGCAATGGCACTATACTGAACGGTGTTTCCCCTACTTCTCTAATGGCTGACGCAATTAGAGCTGATAATGGCGTCTGCTTCGGTTCTTGGAATGTAAAAGGTCTAAATAACGCCACAAAAATGAACAAAATAATGTCTCATTTAGAACATTTGAAGGTCGGTATAGATTTTTTACAACAGACACATCTATGCACCTCTGATGTTCTAAAACTTAAAAGAGGATGGGTTGGTCATCTATTCCACTCTAAGTTTAACGCTAAAGCCAGAGGTGCTGCTATTTTAAATTAGTAAACGCATTGCTTTTGAACCACACACTTCCATCGCCGACCCTAATGGCCGTTATGTGATTGTCTCAGGACATCTTTGGAATAATCCTGTCGTCCTTGCCTGTGTATATGCACCCAACTGGGACGATAGATAGCCAATTTATTTCAAAATTTTCCTCTGCCCTACCTGAACCTTGTTATTGTGGGTGAAGATTTTAACATGGTTCAAGATACTATTCTCGATAGGTCATCTGGAGGAAATCAGAACTCACCCCCTCCCCTCGCCCCATGTGTTCCCTCTCCTGTGTCACTTTAAAAAATAGAAAGTCACTTTAAAGGAAGGAGGTACTGTATAGTATAGTTTAGATACTTTAAGAGTTAAAGAGTTACAATTGTAAATTGTATTGTATAGTAGTGTATATAGGAACCAGTTTCTCAGGAACTTAGCATGTCTTTTTTTACCATGCATATCTTGTGTCTTACCCATTTTATTTTTCTATGCCTATTTTATTATTGTATTTGCACAATCAATGCAGGCATGACCACCCGCATTTCAATGTATGCCCTGGTATGTATGTGACAAATAAACCTCTTGATTCTTGATTCTAATAAACCTTCGACTGAGTAAGTTTATTCCTAGCAGATGGCAGGTGACAGATCCAGTATTTCCCAACCTACTGCGCGATTGGTTCTTGACAAGCGTCGTCAAGTCGTTCAGTATTGACAAAGCCCACTTTGCTGGAACGATTTATTTCGCACTATAAAGTATGCGGTACTTAAGTCGTGAGATGTGCGTGTCATTTTGAGATCAGTCCCAAAACGCTTCCTGTTGAATATATCAGACAGTGATCAGATGCCGAAACTCGGCTGTTTTACACCCGCCTCATTCGCCTTATAAGGAGATGGCGGGCGTGTTTGTATGCAAATGATTTTAGCGCGAATGCGCATTTGAATTTACGAATGAGTGGGATTCATCATGCAACAGACCTGGGTAAGAACCGATTTCGACGTTAAGAACAGCTTGATGAATGTGGCAGTGGCTTTTTTTTTTTTTTTTTTATTATTGATATTTTTTGCACAAATCTCTCCAATATTCAAAACATCTCTTTCCACATCATCATATGCAATTTCCAGGATTTGCCTTTTTCTTTTTTGTAAGAACATACAAAACATGTAAAGGACTCATACAAATACATTAACAACTGACATGGAAAATAAAAAAAGACTTACGAAAAAAGAAACATACTATACTATACATTATGCGTATACATCCCTGATATATATACTTTGCATGTAGACCGAACTACCTTCGAGCAGGTATGTGCTGCATCCTCTATCGGGATGCCACCCTTCTCCATATTGCATGTGAGAGAAAGCGCCCCAGACACATGCAGTTGTGCATGATAACATGCATGCACGCATGTTTCCAACACATGTATGTGGGTACGTGTATCACGTAAGCATGTGTACATGCCTCATATGTGTGTGTGTGCATCTTCCTGGTATGTGACTGTACTCCTATCTCTTGTGTGTGTCTCGTATCCATGTGTGCCTCTGCCCCCTATGTGAGTGTATATCTCAGATGTGTATATATATGTGCGTCTCAGCTACGTATGTGTGTGTCTCCTATATACATGTGTATCCCCCATATGTGTCAGTGAAAGCCTATACTTCTTCAACTATGTGTATATGTAGGTGTGTGTATGCCTAGGCGGTGGCTTTTCTTATTGTTCTCTTAACAGACAGGTAAGCAAGAATATAAGAAAAATAATAAGAGAGTATTGTTGAATGAGGCCCAATGGGTTTTAAACTGATGTCAAATCGGAGTAAAAAAAGCTGAATCCACTTCAAGAAGACTCACTACATTAGGTATAATAACTTCGGTGGACAGCGCCTTGGTGCTGAAATGTCATTAAAACTGTATCCTTACTTATGACTGTGACGGGGCGAAGACGGCACCACACATGTGAACAGTAACAATGCAATTAATGAATGTCTTGTTGTAATTAGTATATACCCAATGGCATGAGTCTTCTTGAAGCGGATTCAGCTTGTTTTGCTCCGATTTGACGTCAGTTTAAAACCCTTTATACTCCTAGGCATATTTAATTCCGCCTGGATCTTTTCTTTTTATTGTGCACTGTAGCATTGTCAAAGAGTAATTGCGTTTGCCCTTTTCCCTTTGTAACTTCATCCTTTATCTTTCAATATCTTATTTGACGTTACTGTATGATATAAGTGTGTATTAAAAGACGGAGCTGTTAATGCATGAAGGTTTGTGTCCACGGGCAAGCTATATTCACGTAACTCGCATATTCAAATGATTTCTGTAATTCCTGTACAGTAACTATTCAACTAATAATGTTAAGTTATTAGGTCATCCTGGGACGCCGGTGAGTGCCGACTACGACAAATGTCGTTTTATTTTTTTATTAGCGATCTGAATTCATATTTCATCAACCGAGTCTCCCGTTGGTACAGCAGCCCCTCCAGGAGCTCAGATGGGAAAAAAGCGCCCCCTATTGTCTATCCCTGTGTAACTGCAGGTCAGTCGATTAGACTGACCTGGGATCTGTAGAGGTGGAGCCAACTGGCTCCATTGTGCTGGCGAGCCGTCTGATCAAGAGGGATCTGATCGCGAGACGGAAAGCAGCGTGGAATATATATTTACAGCAGCCAATAATCAATCAATAAGCGTGATCGATATTTGGAATGGCGATCAGGAATTGGAATAATCTTTTTGGAGAACATCTGATCTAAGGTAAGGAGTCTATGTTACCAGTCTTGGGGTAATCGGAGCTGTATTCACTGAGATAACAGCGTGTCCCTATGTGTGTATGTGTGTGTGTGGCTGTGTGTGATCTTGAGGAAACGAGAGAATAGATTTTTCAGCTCGCGTCTATAGCGTGCATAAGTACACAATATACTATCGATAATCTGGCGTTTATTTGAAAACGATTAATAAATAGGCCGACAAATGACAACGTGTCTAGTGTATTCGAGAATATTCCAATAAATGCCGTTTATGGGGGAATCTTTAAATTTTCCGAACATTTTCAAGAGAACGATAGCTTTTCGAAATGCCATTAAAAGGATATGAACCGATTAAAAAACAATCCATTTCGACAATGTTGACTGTAAACAAGTCATTGATAAGCGACGGGCAGATTAGACACATAGCCATAATTTAAAACATAGATTAGGCGGTTTTAACGCCAACATTGAAGTGGATGATGGCACTCAACAGGGTTTTCAATGTTAACTGGCCGGCACTGAAACTGTTAACACTTTCAGTGCCCAGCAGGGGGCGCACGATTTAGTGCTTGAATGCCCACCATCCACTTCAATGTTAGCGTTAATATCGCCTAATCTATGTTTTAAATTATGGCTATGTGTCTAATCTGCCCGTCGCTTATCAATGACTCATTTTCCAGTCAACATTGTCGAAGCAGATTGTTTTTTTATCGGTTCATTTCCGTTTTATAGCATTTTGAAAAGCCCTCGTTTTCAAGGAAAATAAAAAGATTCCGTGATAAACGCCCTGTACTGGAATATTCTAGATCTAGAACGTTGTCATTTTTCAGCCTATTTATGAATCGTTTTCAAATAAATGCTAGATTATCAATAGTATATGTGTACGTATGCACGCTGGTGCCGCAAGCTGAAAATCTATTCTCTTAGTTCCTGATCGCTCGCACAGCCAAACAGCCATATCACACATAGGGGAAAAGCTTATATCTCCGTGAAAACAGGTCTGATTATCCTAAGACTGGTCAAATAGATACCTTACCTGAGATCAGATGGTATCCAAATGGATTATTCCAATTCCTGATCGACCATTCCAAAAATCGATCCTTTTATTGATCCCACGAGTATACTGTAAAACACATAATCCCCCCTGCTCTGAGGGTCCAGCATGAAGCTGATCGACCCCGGTTACATGCGTGAGAAGTAAAATGTGGAGTCCGTTTCCCCCCCCCCCATGCATTTTCATTGAGTCCAATCCAAAAGGGTGAATTACCATCTGGGAGACAATAGGGGGCGCTTTTTTCACATCTGAGAGCCTGGGGTGGCTGATTTACCAACGGTAGACTCGGTTGATGAAATATGAATTCAGATCGCTAATAAAAAAAAAAAGAGAAAAAACGAATATTCTCGTGATGGGCATTCAACCCGCGGGGTGTAAACCCGAGAAAACTCGGGTTGGGCAATCAAAGTGTTAACAGTGTTCATTAGGGATGGGTATCGTTAGGATTTGATCGATACTACTACTCTTATCGATACTGCTTAACGGTTCGGTACTTTATCAATACTCTTATCGGTTCTTTTTGATTATTTTGAAGAAAAAAATATATTTATTAAGAACAGAATCGACATTGCTTTATTATTCTTGTATCTATATTACTGCACATGGCTCTACTTTTTGATCAATTAATACAAGCAGTCAGATAAATTAATTATTTTATTTAGATAGTTCTTAAATCAGAATGTCCCACCCAATACAATAGTTAAAAATGGTTCAATACTTTTAGAACAATAGCCTGATGCTGTATTTTCCATGAGTTGAGTGGACGCATGACCGGAGCAGTGCGTGTGTGTGTGTGCGCTTTGCGTAGTGGGCGTGTCAACAGTGTCAGCTGAACTCGCACCAAACAAGGCATAGGGAAATAGTCAGACAGACATCACAGAATTATTTCATAATACAAAGTTTCTGAATGGATATTTGGATTAAACCAAGTTGTATGCAGTGATGAACGGTCTTTCCCGCGGAACACAAGTTACTTAACGTTACACGGGTCGCGCTATCTAACGATAGCAGTGTAACTCTTAATGTTACACAGGTCGCGCTATGCATGCTTTTTTCGAACGTTTCGTTTTCTCTGCTCTGCTCTGCTTCAGCACGGACATTACCTCTCAAGTACCCGTATGCATGTGTGAGTGTGAGCGTTTTAGTGTGTAACTAACATCCCCGCTCCTGATCGGGCAGACGGAGAGAGACCGAGGGAGAAGAGAATCAAGAGATATAGAAAACGGCCAACAAGATTTGCAACGTTTAAATTCCTCGGAAAAACAATGCAAGAGGCTGCGGTCTCGACTCCCGGAGTCAGCATTGCCTGCGGCTTGGGCCGATCGTCATACTAACTCGTTTGGCTGAGTTAGCGGGAGGGAAGTCGTGGGTGGTAATCTGGCTATGTGGACAGCGACACCTACAGGTCAGGTCTGGGCGCCTGCTCAGCGAAAGGCAGGAGGTGGTGAAGGCAGCGTGACCTCCCATGCGTTACACTTCACCAATGAGAGTCCTCGCTGCCAGGTGAAAAGAGAGCCACTCACTCATCTAACCTCTAGCTATCTGGCTCCGTAGCGAGGCAAGATGAGGGGCGGGATGGCTCTACCTAATTTTCTTAATTACTATTGGGCATGCAATATCCAAAAACTCCTCTACTATTGGTCTAGTTTAAATACACATAAGGAGAAGTCTCTCTGGGCTCAAATGGAAATATCATCTTCCCAGCATTCTCTTTACTCTTTGGTATGCTCAGGCTTACCATATGTCCTCAATGTCAGCTCCATTCCCACACACACTAAAGATTTGGACTCAATTTAGGAGGCACTTTGGTCTTAATAGACCATCCTCTCTCTCTCCAGTCTCTCGCAACCACTTGTTCAAACCATCATGCACCGATCTCACCTTTCAAAACTGTCTTGAAAAGGGGATCAGAACTGTTGGTGATCTGTATAGCAAAGGGATATTCTCTTCCTCTGCATAGCTGTCAGATTAGGCAAATTCCCGGAATTTCCTAACCGCACCCCTCCTAACCGCACCTCCTATTTTCTTTCTTTAAATCCTAATGCTAAGCGCCTAATCTCTAGAATAAATGAGAGAATTGATTCTATCCAACCTGAATCTCCTAATATCAAAGCTGCTTGGGAGCAGGACCTGGGAGTGGAGCTGACGGATGAGAAGTGGGACACTGCTCTAGAGCTAGTGCACACTTCCTCAATATGTGTGAGGCACGATCTAATACAATGTAAGATTCTGCACCGTGTGCACTACACCAATGCTAGACTAGCTAGGATATTCCCCGACACAACAACAACAGGTGCAAACAATCACCCGCTGACCTCATTCACATGTTTTGGACCCGTCCTATTTTATTCGCTTTCTGGTCAGACATATTCAAATCCTTTAGAGATATATTAGTCCATGGGCCAGACCAGATATCGGTGCCACTCAGGGTGACTAAACTTACATATAATTTTTTCAAAGATCTATGTCTGTAGATGATATTTTGGTATGATAGCCGTTCCAGAGTGGTAGCTTTATAATAATTATCGAGTCATGAAGTATACCCACCCCCTCAGGAAATTGCATTTCAGATGCTGGCGCATATCCTGTTTAGACTCACGTAGAGGACATCTGTCAATATTTCACAATATTGTGTTTGGTATCATTTTAAAGGGGACTATGTCATCTTTCATTCAAGCTAAGATGTGAATCTTTCTGACCAATATAGAGGTCACTGGAGCTCTTTGAACAGTCAACAACACACATTTTTACACGATTTTCGCCTAAATGATATACCATCTTTTAGCCTCGTGTCATCTAGGAGCAACAGAGACACGATACAATATCTACAACACTCTCAGGACCATAAGGATTCAGGAAATGTATAATATGCCTATACTATTTCATTGTTACAGGTCATTGTGAGCCTTAAGGCCTCTGCATGCTACAGAAACTTCAAAGCAACTGCAACACAACATCGACAAAGCAACGGCGCAAAGTTAGTTTAACTAAAGTTAGTTTAGGTTCGTGTTAACGTAGGGCTGGGCGATATGGAAAAAAATCATATCGCGATAACGATATGATAATTTTATTTTATTTCTCGATATCGAAGCGGATTCAGCTTGTTTTGCTCCGATTTGACGTCAGTTTAAACACCTTTATACTCCTAGGCATATTTAATTCCGCCTGGATCTTTTCTTTTTATTGTGCACTGTAGCATTGTCAAAGAGTAATTGTGTTTGCTCTTTTCCCTTTGTAACTTCATCCTTTATCTTTCAATATCTTATTTGACGTTACTGTATGATATAAGTGTGTATTAAAAGACGGAGCTAATGTTTGTGTCCACGGGCAAGCTATATTCACGTAACTCGCATATATTCAAATGATTCCTGTAATTCCTGTACAGTAACCATTCAACTAATAATGTTATTTCTGGGTAATGCCCTGAAATCTATGCATGGACTGAATCAAGAATTGATTTTTTTATCAATTTGTGACCCCAATAATCGAAATTGAATCCCAAAGACACCCTGAAAAGTCACAGTGCAGTCACTGACACAATGCTGGTCTGATATATATTATTGTTCTGAGGAAACCTCATTAAACCCACACTGAAACACAGCTGCCAAGACACAGAACATTAGATTTCACCAACCTGATCTGCGTAACTTTATTACTGGTTTTAAATCCAGATCCGGCAGGTGGCGCTGATGGTCAGTTGAGGAGCTGGCTAGAGGCTCAGTCTGGGTTTGGTTAAACCACAAGGAGTGAGGTTTCTCTTCATCATGTTCACTCTTCACAGGGACAGGAGTGGATGTTAACTTTATGATGTCAGCCTCCCCTGGACCTTGAAGCTGCTCTCCCTCCTGACTGGTCCAGAGTTCCTCCTGTTCCTCTTTAATCTGTAGGAGCTCTGGCTCCTCCTGGCCCAGACTGGGGCTCTTCTCCTGCTGCTCATGGGGAACCTCCTCTTTACAAACAGGGAGCTGTAGGTGACCTAGATTGAGGAACACAAAATAGAATGATAAAAATAGCTGATCAATGAATAAATAAATACGGTACATTACTTTCATGTACTGCAATGAAATAGTCCTTAGCGGTAGTGATTGAACTATTGAGCGAGACATTGAGTTAAGTAGGCTTGCATTCTTGACATTTTGGAGATTCCCCTCTAAGACAATGGACCTCATCCTTAAACACAGTTAAGAAAAAGTTAAGAAATGTCTTCCTCCACTTAATAGGTTCCTGGGACAATTCTGCCATTCCTGAATGGTTTATTATCTGGGATTCCTTCTTAGCTAAGAACAGGATTTAAGAACATGTTCTCAAGGGCTGAATTTGTGAGAAATCATTGGTGATTGCATTCACATCGATTTTACAGACATCCCCAGATTCAAATAATAATAATAAATATGCGAATATTTGTATCATTAACAATAACGTTTTACATTTATAGTCATGACTCAACGAGGCATCGTGCTGTCCTAAAATAAATAAAAGCATTACACAAACACTACAAATGGCAGTGAATAAATAAATAAGCACGTATATAGCTATAGTGGAATAGAATGGACACATCTACATTCTGCTCTCAGCACATCCCTTTCCTTTCATGTACACTATACTGTACACAGTGTTTCCCACAGGATTTTCAGAGACTATGGGGGGTGAACCTCCGACCGTCTAGGGGGGTCCGGGGGCATGCGAATTATAATTTTTTTGTACATTTTAAAGTTAAATGCATCAATCTGGTCCACTTTGAGAGCAAATATATATACAGTCCGGTAATTTCACCTAATAAGGTATTTGCATTCCCATAACCTAGAATATTCCATTTGGTACTTTTGTTGTGTTACACCTTCAAAGGAAGAGTTTAAAAGGAGCATTTCACCTAATAAGGTATTTGCATTCCCTGCACATTTAAAGGTTTAAATTAATATGTTTAAACATTTACCTATTGAAATGATAAACTGATAAGAGTTTACTGACAATAAAAGGATACATCCAATATCCAACCTTGAACCTAGCTTTTAGCTAGAGATAACCTCAGAGACGTCTGAACCAAACCTAATGTGTTGATCCAATCAATCTAGGACTTGATATCGAAGTAACCCTCCCGAAAGGAGAGGTTACTGAAAGAACCTAAAAGGGATACTTCAAACCGTTACTTGTACTTTACGTCTGTATGTATTATGTATGTCTAGCTAGCGCGCATTTGATTGAAACACCGGTTATTGTTATAATTCTGTCTCTGGTCCACTATTCTTTAATTGTGCATATTACTCCTCCTCTCCTCATTCGTACCTAGAACTGTGCCCGTGGCAAACAGCTGTTACAAGTAAGTGACACAAGTGCTACATAAATTTGGCGAGCCAGCCAGGAGGAGTATATCACAATTACAAGGACCAGTCTTTAAGGCAGAAACTTAAATAGCGTGTAGCGATGGACGTAGTTCAACCTAGCAGCGTGAAAATCCCTAATTCGGTCATAGTCAGCGGTATAACCGATATTACCACTGACGATGAACTGAATGACTTTCTGATGAAACACGGCTCCATTCGGAGAAAGCTCCTCGTAGACCCTTCAGAGTTAGAGCCAGAACCACGTGTTATTATAGAATACGATAGTGGCGAAGCCGTGCAAGGACTTTCACATTACCGACTAAACACGGCCAACGCTAGTTACCTCATTAGAGACTTAGCCAGCGATTATGGACCTGTAGTCAGCAAGACGGCTACACAGACTTATCTCTCAGACCTAAAAGAGATAGCGAAACTGAGTGTCGAAGACCTCGCGGAAGTCCTCAGGAGAGAACTCTCCACCATCGGCGACGGCCTCACCCTGAACGATCCTGAACCCCAAACTGACGAAGAAACAGGTGGGGAATTATTCGAAATGTCATACCAACATGTCCCAGAGGCTGCAACACAAGGTAGCCCCTCACCCAGAACAATCCCAGAGCAGCAAGTCCGACTAGAGCACAGCCGGTCTCCTTCACCAGCGCGCTCTCAAGAGAATGCACGATCTGCGAGACTCTCCGATGTCAACCCACCTGAGGTGCAAAAGATGATTGTGGAGCACATATTGCGAAGCGAAGACTCAGCCATGCACAGCCAAGCATCACTGAGACTCAGACTCTTCTCTGGGCGAAGACCTCGGCCCGACAGAGAAGTAGACTACAAGACATGGCGTTCCAATGTGCGGCTTCTTCTCAAAGACACAAAATTGTCTGATCTACACAAGTCCCGGAAACTCCTAGATAGCCTCATGGCACCCGCCATTGACATCATAAGACACCCGACACCTGAATGTCCCCCAGGAATGTACCTGGAGATCCTCGACTCCACCTTCGGAACCGTCGAAGATGGAGATGACCTTTTTGCAAAATTCCTTCATACAATGCAAAACAATGGAGAGAAACCTTCAGCTTACCTTCCACGACTACAGGTGATGCTGAACACCACCTACAGAAGAGGAGGAGTAGCTGCAACCGACCTTGATCAGCAACTTCTAAGACAATTCATCAGAGGCTGCTGGGACAACACCATGATAACCGAGCTGCAGCTAGAACAGAGAAAGAGAAACCCACCTACCTTTGCAGAGTTCCTCCTGTTACTCCGCACAGCAGAAGACAAGCGCTCTTCCAATGAATGCCGCATGAGACAGTACCTCAACGTTTCAAAGCCAAGGGTATCGAGTAACTACCAGGGCATATGGAACCAATGCGAAGAGGAATGCACTTCACAGCCAATTCCGGACACCAGCTCCGAAGTCCAAAGTTTAAAGGCTCTAGTTGCAGACCTACAGACACAGCTCCCAAGAATACCGAACGACAACAAGAGAAGACAAGCGAGGCCAGCTCCCAAGCAAGAAGCCCCGGCATCAGTTAAACCGAAGCCGACGACTGACAGAGGTACTCCCAAGTCCCAAAAGTCAGAGACTCCATACCCAAAGAATTACACAAGCAATAGACCAAGACCCTGGTATTGCTTCAGATGTGGAGAAGATGGACACATAAGACCCCACTGCGAGAGTGAACCAAACCCCTCTCTGGTGGTCTCGAAAAAGAAATTACTAGAGGAGAAACAGCATGCATGGGACGCTGAAAACAAAGCCTCCAAGCCTGATTTAAACTAAAGACAGTTTCTGCTGAGGGACAGGCGGGAACTGAGTCACGAGAGAGACGTCCCAGACGGAAGTGGTAAGCCTCCAATATGTGCTCGGCCTCCCATACCAAAGAAGTAGCCCTACCAAAAGGACTGGTTGGAGCTAAATGCACTGCACAAGTAACCATAGAAGGTAAAGAGTGCAGCTGCTTACTTGATACAGGCTCCCAAGTGACAACAATCCCGAATTCCTTCTATAAAGAGAACATGTCTCATCTACCTATCCACTCCTTATACAACCTGCTTGAAGTGGAAGGAGCCAACGGTCAGGAAATTCCCTACCTCGGCTACGTCGAAACTACAATCAAGTTTCCCAAGAGCATGTTCGGAGTAGACATCGAAGAGCCCACCCTAGCGCTGATTGTGCCTGATATGCGCTCCTCTCTGTCATCAGTGCTGATAGGCACAAACGCCCTAGATATCCTGTACAAGCAGTACGCAGACACCACATCTCAGAACTACCAATCCGTGCCATACGGCTACAAGGTAGTCTTGAAAACCCTTGGAGCCAGACATAAACAGTCTGCGGATTCCAGCATGGGCGAAGTGAAACTACATAGCAAAGACCCTGAAACTATCACTCCAGGTCAGACCAAAGTCCTCAGATCATATTGGTGAGAAGACATGACAAGTGAGAAGGAGTGACATGTGATTGACCTGAACCACGAACGACGGCGGGACCAGGCAAGGAGGAACACAACCCAGAGACCAGGGCGACCCACGGCAGCAGAGGACCACGAGGGACGCCGCCAAGGAGCTGCGGACACAACCTGAGAGAGCCGCCATCCAACCCAGCCCACACGACACAGACGTCCCCAAAGGAAGGGGAGCAGAGACAGAAAGGACGACATGCAGCCTCACCCCGGCAGCCCGTGGCAGACCAAACTCATCACCTATAGAAAGGAGCTGGAGCCCCCGACCATCAAGGTGGACATCCATGACAAGATTGCCATCCGGGTGAGAGAGAGCGTCCTACTGACTGGCCACTACACCGGCAAACCCTCGCCCTCCACCAAGTGGTACCATGATGACGGGGAGCGGGGGACCGACCAACACAGCACGTTCAAGAACACCATACCGCCATGTCTCTGGGCCTGATGAAGGCCAAGCGTGAGCACAGCGGCAGATGGAGAGCAACACAGGCTCCGGGAGGGGAATCTGCAGCGTCCCCGTGGACGGCCACCCCACTACCCTGTGACCTTTGACGAGGCACACAGGAAATGGATGGTGACCGCCTGGAGGCCTCCTCTGAATAATGAAGAGTAAATGTTTCCGACTACATCGTCAAGAAGATAGACATCATCAGAGACCCATAGACCAAGAGAAACGCCTAACATACATTGTCCACCTTGTTATGTATTTCTTATTAATTTTATAGAACCAGTTGGTTAATTCCAAGACACCAAGTTTTGTTTCGACCAATGACGGTATGCACCACAACAATATACTAGAACAATGCATAACGTTATCATAATCACCTTTTATATCAGTTTTTATATAAACCACTAGGTTAACGGTTAAATGTTTTTTTATACATTAGCCACCAGGTTAATGCCTATTTATAAATCGTGTCCCTGATAATTATGCACACGATTTTGTGTTTTACCCTATGCACTCTGACCACAGAGACAGTGTCCACATGTGTTCAATTAGTTTATTAATATGTATGTGTGCGACCATGAACTTACGTATTTAATTGGTTGAGTATTAATGATCTTAACTCCCATAGATATTATCATGAAGACACATAGATGACACCTAAATGTCTGAGTCACGACGTGAGCGACTGGAGGTAGGCCAAGATATGTGCACAGCTATAGCTTCTAATGATTATGTTATTTGTTGTTTGATATCAGAGATGAGGACCACTCATTGATATAGGTATTTGAGTGGCTAAATCAGACCATTATTAATAAAAGAAAAGGGTGATATCTATTCCCACATCTGATATCAAAATAACACACAAACCTCAGTCCAGTCAATCATGCCATGAATCATGTATGTAAATATGTCTATTTTAAACTGTTATGCCAACCACCAGATCAAGGTTTTAAAATGATTTTCATTCAATAATCCGGTAAACCAACAGATCACATTGGCCAAAATTTTCATTATTTTAATTGTTTTCTATTTATTCATTATCTGATAACCGATGGATTACAGCGATCCCATTCTTTTACCATTTATATTCACTTTTCAATATTTTACTTGTTCCAAATAATCCTGGTATATTATATATATTAATCTCACCCACATTATGAAGAGAAAAATGGAGTAACTATGGAATAATATATCCATTCCCCAACTCATGTAAAGACACCTCCCTTTGTCCCCTATCCTATGTCCCCCCTATGTATATTTCTATCTGTCCAGTTAATAAACCTTGTTATTAACTGAACCTCGGTTGACTGAGAACATTCTTCAGGATATTCACAATATCCCACAAGAGACTCATGCGAGTCCTGAGCCATCTGAAAGAGTATGGGCTAAAACTATAACCCGAAAAGTGCAAATTCTTCCAGACCTCCGTAAGGTATCTAGGCCACATAGTGTCTGAGAAAGGAGTCGAAACGGACCCAGAAAAGACAACTGCACTCAAAACCTGGCCAAAGCCAACCAAACTGAAAGAACTGAGAGCATTTCTAGGATTCTGCGGTTACTACGTAGATTCGTCAAAGACTATTCAAAGATAGTGAAACCCCTCAACGCACTTACTGCCGGATACCCTCCAACGAAGAAGCACGGAAAAGCTACAGTGAACACCGAGAAGTATTACGACCCTAAAGATCCCTTCAATGACAGATGGACCCCGGCTTGCCAGACAGCTTTCGACGCTATCATAGAAAGGCTGACAACTGCCCCTGTTCTCGGTTTTGCCGACCCCAA
Source organism: Notolepis coatsorum (assembly GCF_963971535.1). Lineage (NCBI taxonomy): Eukaryota > Metazoa > Chordata > Actinopteri > Aulopiformes > Paralepididae > Notolepis > Notolepis coatsorum. The sequence continues at coordinate 70,018,823 of NC_140168.1, forward strand.
ACAGTCCTACATATTGCACACAGATACAAGCACACTAGGTCTCGGCGCCGCCCTCTACCAGGAGCAGCAAGGACAGAAGCATGTCATCGCTTATGCAAGCCGCGGATTGTCAAGATGTGAAACCAGGTATCCTGCCCATAAATTGGAGTTCCTTGCCTTAAAATGGTCGGTAACTGAGAAATTCCAGGATTACCTCTACGGAAGACCATTTCTCGCTGTCACTGATAGCAACCCGCTGACATATGTCCTTACCACTGCTAAGCTTGATGCCGCAAGCTACAGATGGTTATCCGATCTATCAACCTTCGATTTCCAGCTGCAATACAGAGCTGGAAAACAGAATCAAGATGCTGATGGGCTGTCCAGACGACCACACAGCAGACCAGCTGATGACCCAATATCGAGAAAAGAGATGGAAAGAATACAACAGTTTGCGAAAAGACACCTCCCTGAACCAGAGCACGCAAACATGAGTGAAGACATCATTAGAGCCATCTGCGAAAGACACTTCGTTCGCGAAGTGATGGACAATGGCTCTAAAGAGACACCATCCAGCATTGCATCGGTGGTAACACTTGCCCTCCACCCAAGCGCAATCCCAGACAGCTTCCAAGGAGAAGATCAGCTGGGTGGCCTACCCGTCGTTCCGCTGATAACTCCAGCCGAAATGAGAGAAAAGCAAAGAGCCGACACCTGTATCCGTCAAGTACTACAGCTTGTGGAGTCAGGGGAGAAACCTCCACCGACACTCGGAAAGGAAATCCCAGAACTTTACCTTCTAGTAAGAGAGTGGAACCGGTTAGAAGTATTGGACGGAGTCCTGTACCGGAAGAGACAAGAAGGCGCACAGACCCATCATCAACTTGTGCTGCCTGAAGACCTGAGACCTATGGTCTTAAAGAGCCTTCACGATGACATGGGCCACATGGGCGTGGACAGAACCCTAGACCTCGTCCGAAAACGATTCTATTGGCCCAAAATGTCAGCTGAAGTAGAAACAAAGATCAGGCCCTGCAATCGATGTGTACGGCGTAAAGTTCCACAAGAGAAAGCTGCCCCGTTGGTGAACATCACAGCCACACGACCACTCGAGTTGCTGTGCATGGACTTTCTCAGCTTGGAACCAGACTCCAGTAACACAAAAGACATCTTGGTCATTATGGACCACTTTACGAAATACGCAATAGCGATCCCTACCGCAAATCAAAAAGCGCAGACAGTCGCTAAATGCCTACAGTGTGGGACCACTTTATTGTCCACTATGGTATCCCGGAGAAACTCCACAGCAACCAAGGTGCGGATTTCCAGTCCTGCACAATTAGAGAGCTGTGTGAGCTAGTGCACTGCAACCTTGCCCAGGCCCGACGGGGCCCGGCCCGGCGGGTTCGGGCTGGGTAGGGCTTTTTTTTTAATAAATAATTCGGGCTCGGCCGGGCCCGGGCACCGCCGTTTTTTTTTTATTATTGCGTTTTTTTTCTTCTCATATAACTAGGGTTATAGGATAACCTTCGTTTTCCTTAAGATTCGTTTTCTCTTTTGCGCCAAGCTGTCAGAGAAACATTTGGATGTAATTACCGCAGCGCGCAGGGAGAACTCAGGCTGGGGACAACTCGATTGGTTGTGTTGGAATATAGCCAGTTGGCGAACGTTTTATTTGTACTTGGATGTATGTAGCCGGTTGGCGAAGTTTTGTTAAAGTTGTTCAACGCGTTGCTGACGTCGTGGTGAGTGATGTTTATTATTTGCTGGGTCGCTACCTGTTTTGTTGTGCTTTTCATTACGTTGCTCTGCTCGAAATCTGATTTCTGTTTGTTTGTATAGTGACTGAGTAGGCTATTGTGTGTCGTGTGTGTGTGTGTCAAAGAAGATTCTATAGCCTTCAATACGTTTTACGAGGCTGCTCTATAAGCGAGCACTGGGAGGGAGGCATAAATGCTTCTTAGTTTTCAGCGTGATATGCGTTATTTAGGCAGACCTATTGGACATTTTCGTTTTTGTTTATTTATTAAGTTAATATATAAAGTGTTTCGAATATTTAAAACAAATACAAAAAAATTATATTTTAATAATAAAAATTTTTTTTCGGGTTTTCACGCGGGCTAGGGCTCAAAATATTATTTACAGTCGGGCTTATTTTCGGGCAGGGCCTGAAGTTCACGGGCTCAGGCAGGGCTCGGGCTTTATTTCAAGGCCCTTGCAGACCACTAGTGTGAGCTAGCCGGCATAAAAAAGATACGAACTACCCCGTACCATCCAAGGGGAAACCCAGTTGAACGTGTCAACAGGACCCTGCTTAATATGCTGGGCACCCTGGAGAATCAGAAGAAAAGCCATTGGCGAGACTACGTCAAACCTCTAGTACACGCCTACAACTGTACTAAGAACGACACTACTGGATTCACCCCGTATGAGCTGATGTTCGGGCGACAGCCAAGGTTGCCTGTGGACATAGCCTTCATGGCCTTACCTGTCAACTACCAGCCAGGCTCACACTCGCAGTACGTCCGCAGTCTGAGATCCCACCTTGAGGCAAGTTACAGAGTAGCTACAGAAAATGCAAATAAGACGGCGGACCGTAACAAAGCAAGATTCGACAAACAAGTTGTTGAGTCTACCCTGCAGGAAGGTGACAGGGTTCTCGTCAGAAACGTCCGCATCAGAGGCAAGCACAAGCTAGCAGACTGGTGGGAAGCAGATATCTACATTGTAGTGAAACAAACTGGAAATGTCCCAGTCTATGTAGTGAGACCTGAAACCAGAGATGGTCCACTACGAACGCTCCACCGAGACCTACTGCTACCTTGCGGATTCCTTCCTACTACCCCTGAGGAAGATGGACCTACTGTAAAAGACAAACCTAAGCGACCAAGAACTCGACAGAGCCCAAGAGAAGAAAGCTCGAATGAATCAGAGAGAGAAGACCCAGATGATGACTATCTCGATCTCACTTATCACTATGGCCATGGAGGTCTATTGGTGGAAACACAACCCTTTCCAGTGCCCACTGTCGAGCAAAACCCCTCAGACGCAGTCATTCTTCCTGAGGGAGCTCCAGGAACAACTGATGACCCGACGACACTGAACAAGACTATCCCATCCGCAGTGAGACCTACTGAAGGCAGTTTACCTGACCCAGATACAGCGGATCTGGAAAATTACTTGCCTGACATGGATCAGGAAGAGAACAACCTACCTGAAAAGACCTTACCAGTTATGAGTTCAGAGGAGAACAATACTAACATGAATGAACCAGAAACCGAGCCAGATGGACAGGAGAATGTCCAAGACAATGTGGAAAGAGAAGAGGAAAGAGATGTGAGAGATGGACAGGAGAATGTCCAAGACGATGTGGAAAAAGGAAAGAAAGAGATGTCAGAGATGAACCCCCAAGAAGGTCGACAAGACATAGAGAACCTCCAAAAGTCCTGACTTATCCCGACTAGGAAACCCACTAGTAACGATAATCCAGTCACTATTCCAGAGTCTAAGCTCAGTAATCAAAGACTCTTTAGATCAGTGATTCCCAACCTGGGGTCCGCGGACCCCCTGGGGGTCCGCCAGGGGGCGCAGGGGGTCCGCCAGACCAGATGATTTGAGGTCCTTTTTTTTTTTTTTTTTTCTCTCAGAGAAATATTTAATTAGCATATTTTTATCATCAGAAGCATGAATAGTCTCTCCACTACAATAAAAAATAAAGATAAATAAATAAACATCTAGACATGATTTTTGAACGTTAACAGTAGGCTACCGGGTAGCCGCTAAAACGCGAATCAGTTGACTGTATCACTTTCCGTAGCTAGCCTAGCACGCTAGTTAACTTTCTCGGCTCGTCTGCAGTCAGCCGCCAGAGGCGAAAATGTGTGACAAACGAAAAAGAGATGACGGCAGCTCATCTGCAAAAAAAGTTAGGACCTACAGCAATCGCGAAAATTACATCACCATGGGCTTCACTGAGGGACCAGACAAACGACCTGAGTGTGTGATTTGTGGAGAAAAGTTGCCAAACTCGAGCCTGAAGCCCAGCATCAGGCGTCTAAGCACCCAGAAACCGTTGGGAAGGATCCAGACTTTTTTCGGAGGAAAGAACAGTCTCTCAAGGCGAACACGCCTGTTGATGTTAGAGTAGCGTGGAGCAGGGGTGGCAGTGATTTACAGAAGGCTACCGAAGCCTCCTTTGAGTGTTCGCTTTTAATTGCAAAAGCAAAGAAACCGCACAATATTGGCGAGCAGCTCATCAAACCAGCCTGCATCAAAATGGTTTAGAAACTGTGTGGCCCACAGGTGGCGGATAAACTAAAATCAGTACCACTCTCAAACAATGTAGTGAAAGACCGAATTGATAAGATGTCAAGTGATTGCGGCAGCAGCTGTCAGAAAAGCTTAGAAAGGGTCCATTTGCCATACAACTTGATGAAACTACAACTGTCGCAGACGAGGCTGTGCTCATCGTTTATGTGCAGTATATCGAAAATGAGGATCTGAAGCAGGACATTCTCATGTCAGTCAACCTTACTACCACCACTCGAGGTGAGGATATTTTTACTGCAGTGGATTCTTACTTCATTCAACATAAATGCAAACCGTTCACCATTAGGGCCTGATTTGAGAGGATGAATACAGGATTTGAATATTGGCCAACATTTTGAAATACATATGGTGCAAGATGAGATTTGTTGATTGAAGGCACAAGTCAAAGAAGCATAGTGGGTATAATTATGATGCATATGCCTGTGTATAAGCAGTTTGTTATTAAAATGACAAAAAAAAGTATTAAAATGACAAAAAAAAAGTATTTTATGGTATTTTATTAGGAGGGGGGTCCAGGAATTTCATCAGAGATGTTTGGGGGTCCCTGGGGGAAAAAAGGTTGGGAACCCCTGCTTTAGATGACTCCGACTCCCCAGAACCCCATAGGATTGTGATAATGTAGTCCTGGGATAATATGCACAGGGACGTGCATTAGGATAGAAGGGGAGGATGTAACCCAGGTTTCAGATTCATAACTATTTAAGTTATAGGAACATAAATAGTTAATGCTATTATGTAAGAACATAGGTAGTTAATATTATTGGATACCAAGTCCCTTTGAATTACAGCATTGCCCTTTAATTTGCGTCATGACGTGAGATGACGTGAGTGAGATAGATATCACGACAGCCACGTTTTGCTTTACGGCGCGCGAGTCTTGCTACTGCGCAGATGCAGACACAATCCACAGAGATTCAACACGCAGTTGAACAGAGCTGGATAACGAGATGAAATAGCATGATAAAACCAGTTATCAAACAGTTATAAAAGATTCCCCCAGTTGCAAAACCGAAGAAGCGTTGCAGTAAAGTAGCTGTAGCCTGCGGTTTTGCAGGCCAGTTTTTTCTAGCACCCCGTTCCACCCTGGGAGCAGTTCCAGGAGTCCAGACCACCCATCACCACGTGTGCCCACGCGGGGACGAGGCGGTGTGCCGGATGATGCAAGATGGCGAGCCAACCCACTGAACCTCTGATATAGATTCATTAATAAAGCTTTTTTCTCCTCGATTGATCAACTTATAAGTTCATTCCTGTGGGGTAACAAAAGAGCACGTATTAAGAGGACAGTCATGCAACTTCCCAAATCAGAAGGGGGTTTGGCTTTGCCTAATCCTCGCTATTACTACTGGGCATGTAATATAAACAAACTCCTTTACTGGAAGACCAAAAGGGAGGAAGAAGAACGGCCCCAATGGGCTCGGATGGAAATCTCCTCTTTGAAATACTCACTCTGGTCTGTGGCAACATCCCAACTGCCCATTTCAATCCCTATTAAACAAGTGGCTCGGAACCAAATCGTAACTGATACTTTGAAAATCTGGAATCAGCTTAGGAAAGAATTCGGCCTACACGCTCCGTCGGGGCTAGCTCCAATCTCTCGTAATCACCTATTCCTACCGTCCTGCTCCGATCCTGTATTCAGAATCTGGGCAAACAAAGGATTGCTAACAATTAATGACCTCTACTCCGGAGGTGTGTTCTCCTCATTTGCAGAATTATCAAAGAAATTTGGTCTTCCAAACTCCCACCTTTTCCGTTTCTTTCAGATCAGGCATTTTGTTCAGAACCAATTCCCACAATTCCCTGGCCGTCCTCCAGACTTGAGGATTGACCCACGATTATATGCACATGTTCTGGACGTGCCCTAAACTCACAGAGTTTTGGACTGCAATATTTGATACACTGAGTAAGGTCCTGGGTGTGACGTTAGACCCAGATCCACTCACTGCCCTTTTCGGAATCCCGAATACCCCTACAATCACGTCTAGGGCTGCAAAACTAGTTGTGGTGTCCACTACCCTCCTCGCTAGGAGACTCATTCTCTTTAAATGGATACACCCTTCTCCACCCACTCACAACAGATGGATACATGAGATACTACATTGCATTAGGCTTGAACGAATCAGATTCTCCCTAAAGGGCTCTCTTGAAACATTCCATGCGACCTGGCAACCATTTCTGCAACACATCGATACCCTGACTATCAATGAAGAGACTGAGAAAAGATAGAGCTTTACACCTCTAACTGCATTTTCATATCTTTTATTATTATTTTATTCCTATTGGTTACTGTTATTTGTGCATACTGCAGATGTGTTTGATGTCAACCTCCGGGGGTGGGATGGGGTGGGTATGAGGGGGGGGAGGAGGGAGGGAGAGGGAAAGGAAAGAGGGGAGGAAGAAAAAAAAAAAGAAAAAAAAGGAAAATGTACAATGGTTACAACTGAAATGTTCAAATAATAATTTTTCTGTAAAAAAGAATGATTACAGTATAATGTTAATTATAGCAGATAATCGACGTGCCCAAATATTAGTAGGAAGGATACTATAGGAGGGGGCAGAGACAAAATGTATAATGATCTCATTACTGTTTTTCTTTCCCAGAAACATCTATACCAAATAATCTTTCCATCTACCCATGTATGCATATTGCATATGTGCTTATTGGTTACCTCCGGGGGCGGGACGGGGAGGGAATGTGGGAGGGGAGGGGGGAATGACGGGAGGGAAAAGAAAAGGGGGAAAATGGAAAATGTATAACATGTGCAACTGTAATGTTTAACTCATTGCTTTTCCTGTAATAAAGAAAGTTAACCAAAACAAATTTTGATATTAGGAAAATATCAGTATTGGTTTAAAAAAAATCTTTACTCATTTTTTTACATTTCTATAACCTTTATTTACCCAGGCAAGCAAGTAAGAACAAATTCTGATTTTATTTATTATCAAAAGTATGCATAATGTTGTGTTAATTCCACAACAAGAGATATGCAATGTTAATTACCTGAAATTATTCAGTTTTTTGAGGGGGGAAACCCTGCATATATCGGTATTGGTTGATATCGGTATCGGAAATTAAGAGTTGGACAATATCGGTATATCGGTATCGGTAAAAAACCCAATATCGAGCATCCCTAGTAGTAGTACCTACTTACTGGTCACGGGAGGCTTCAATAACGTTTGAATGATAATCCATTTTGTAAATACATTTGTTGAAACAACTTTGTTGGCCAACGGCTCCTGCTATCTTAACGTTAGCTGCGCTCTAACGTTACGCTTAATTAACGTGCATAACATACCCGTGTTTAATCCAAACGTCCATTCGGAAACGTTGTATTATGAAACCAGTATGAGACGCTGTGCTTATTTATCGTTTCAATTCGGAAAGTTGATGCTCACATGGCTATTTTGTTTAGCCCGTCATTTAGCGAATACAAATTTCAGGGTGATGATCAGAGCCAATCAGAGGCAGATCGGGGCTGGTCTTTGCAGAATGCACGTGTTAGAGCCAATCAAAAGGCAGAGTTTTTTTTGTGGGGGGCAGGGACTGCTGCCAGACATCCAACTACGAGGAACCTAAAAGGACAATATACTACCCTATGCATACCGCTCCTTATGTGAATACTGTATACTTCATCAGATCATATATTTAGCATTTAGCATTTTTAGATTATATATTAGATTACATTTAGATTATAGATTGTAACTATTATTGTATGGCAAATATAACTGAAGACATACATACCCTCATATCGCACCTTGTTGACCATTATGTACATGTCCAGAGTTAATTATGTTATGTTAAGCATATTGATTCGTTATATTGTTTACACTGCTTTTTACTACCTGTACCTCTCCTCCCCCCTGCCCCATGCTGCTATGATGCCTGAATTTCCCCAAGGGGATCAATAAAAGAATATCTTATCTTATTAGGCAGTCATCATAAAAAAATGGAATTAGGTCTGGAGATTGAGATGGCCAGTTTAGAACATTGGTTTTGTTGTCAGTAACCGCTTCTTTGTTGATTTGGATGTATTTTGTTCATCATGGAGCTGGAAGGTCCATTTTGATCTCAGCCTGACCTCCTTGGGAGGGGGCGGATTATCATTATTTTTTAATGTCTTGGTAAGTATGGTGTTCATGATGCCGTCTATTTTAAAAGGTCCTCCAGGGCTTGTAGATGCAAAACAAATAATAAAAAAAAAAGATCACCTGCCATTATTTCAGTTTAGGCATGGGGTCTATTTCAGTTACACCCCATTGGCATGAAATAGATCCCATGCCTAGACTGAAATATAGTTTCTTTTAAAGACATTTAAAAAAGGAATAATCCAACCCCCTCCCAGGGATGTCAGGCTGGGATAACAATAGACCTTCCAGCACAATGATCCACAAAATACATCCTTCTTTGGAACAACTTCATTATTTTCATCTGCAACACAGCATAAGCAAACATTTCATAGATTGAATAATAACTTGTTTACACATAATAGAAAACATACAGAGCCCTCTCCAATTATGAAATGTCATGTTTTTGCCTTTACTAGACTTTACATACTTGGAAAAGGATGCGACGCTCCGCCTATTCATGCAGTAAGGGGTAAAAAAGTGACATTATGTATGGATTATAGGTGACATACTGCATGCTTGCACAAGCACACAATATCACACACCCAAAGAAAGGATGATGTTTAAAAGTTATAGATCAAGAAAGGGTTTGTGTACCAGAGGCGTCAGGGGGAACATCAACCTCGGTACCACAACTTGCATTGGAGACAGAACTGCTGTTAGACTTTGCTTCACTGCGTCTTCTCCTTCTTGCATATCTGAAACCACAGTAGAGGTCAATTGAGATTTCAATAATCTGTACACAATAAATAGTTATTGCAAGTTAACATTACAAGAGTATCCAGTCGGACAGCTGACTGGGTTGCTAGCTAATGCTAGTTACATAATGTTACCTTGCTTGTAGGCGTTCACGTTTCTCGTCTGTGCCTCGATCATGGGGAAATATTGAGGGGACGAAATCAGGGCTGTCACAGTCTATTGACGGTTTTCCTGAAAAGACAAAATATTACTTTTGACTGGACATCATGACTAGGAGCTGCATTTTAGAATGATAATGTCGGTGTGACCGTACGCAAGGAATTATGAAACGATTGACTATTCATTATGAGTGTTTCCCACAGGATTTTCAGAGACTATGGGGGGTGAACCTCCAACCCTCCAACCCCCCCCCCCCCCCCCCCCCCGTTTTTATTTATTTTTGTACATTTTAACGTTAAATGCATCAATCTGGTCCACTTTGAGAGCAAAATAAGAGGCTAGATCTATGATGAACTTTGTGCTCAAAACACAAAATCGACTAGAGTAGTGCTTCCCAATCCTCTCCTCGAAGCACCCCAGCCGTTCAATGTATTTGTTAAATTCCACAACCACAGCACACCTGATTCAACTTAACTAGCCATTTATTAGTTGAATCAGGTGTGCTGGTGGTGGAATTTAACAAATACATGGAACGGCTGGGGTGTCTCGAGGAGAGGTTTGGGAACCACTGGACTAGAGCATACATTTGAGCCATCAAAGAAATGAAGCAAAAGTAGTTACCTGTGTTGAACTAGTTTATTTTTTAGAAAATAAAAATATATAGTGTATTACTATTACGACTACTACCACTGCCAATACTACTGATACATCCCTATTGCCAAACTTTATATTTAAAAAATTGCAAAAAAGATATAATTTTTTTTTTTTTTTTTATTAATTTTTTTTGTTCATTATACAACTGTGGCGGGACTAATTAGACTGTCAATCAATCAATCAAATTTATTTATATAGCACGTTTAAACATGACGCTTGTCAACCAAAGTGCTTCACATAGCTAAGCTACAGTAAGTACAAAGAAAAGTATAAAATAAAATGAAAAAAAAATAAAAATCAACGGATAAACAAAGGAAAAACAGAACAACACGTCAACAAGTACGGCAAGAGTCAAAGTGAGTCAGGGAAGGCCAGGCGATATAGGTGGGTTTTGAGTTTTGATTTAAAAGACTTGATGGAGGGGGCAGATTTAATGGACATGGGGATGCTGTTCCAGAGGTCAGGGGCTGCGACCGCAAAAGCACGTCCCCCCCTAGACTTGAAGTTAGACCTACGGGTGGTTAGGAGACCCTTATCAGCCGATCTGAGGGCCCTGGCGTTGGTATAGGGGGTGAGGAGGTCTGCTAGGTAAGCAGGGGCCTTACCATTTAGGGCTTTATAAACCAATAAAAGGACCTTGAAGTCTATTCTAAGGCCCTTGTTACACACTGTTTTTGTGCTAGTTTTTATACGTTTTTGAATACGTTTGCTGTACCTTTTACACAGAAATGCGTTTTTTGGCAGATACGTTGTGGCCCTACTGAAAACGCTAAATTGTGTTTTCCGTTTTGGAGTAGCGCCAAAACTTGCCGACAGACGTGTAATCTGCACGGAGCCGTTGTTGCGAAAACGCCCATGCGCAGTAGATACCATCTGCGTGCCCCTTCCGGTGACAACAGAGTGTGTGTGTGTGTGGGTGTGGGTGTGTGTTTGGGACAGAGCTGTCCCAAATAGCTGCAGCTACCATGTGTTGTCAAGTTATTGTTATAAGGACCCCAGTCCAAGCTACAACAGTCTGCATTCCCTTAACAATTGTTTGTATTGAGCCGTATTGTATTGTACCCATTATGCAATATGTTAAATAAAGTTTACATCCATTCATTCTGCTAGCATTACCGATTGCACGAGCACTGCCACTGGCTAACATGAGCTAGCGTTAGCTATCAGACCCTGTTAGCTCAAAGCTCCTCTTTCAATCTTAACAAGCATTAAACAAAATGGCCCAGTCATCTATTCACCTTTGTTTAATACACACAGCGTTGTCTCTAATGTTATCTAGCTACTGATAGCTCCCGATATCATCAGTTTGGTGCTGGCTAACTAGCGTGAGCTAACGTTAGCTTCTAGCCACAATGCTATACTGTTATAATGGCATCTTCCATTCACGTTAGCATGCAGCTAACAATGTAGCTAACAAAGTCACCGATCTTTTTTGAGACTAAACTATCCGCTCTTGGTGGTCACTTGTGTTGATGTTAGTTTTGTTTCATCAACAAATGAGAGAGCAGAACACAGTGAATGTATCCGTTTTGTTTATTGCACTTTTATTACACTTTGCTGAAAAAGAAGTGCTGCATTGGGTAAATAGGCAAAGATGGTGGCGCCCGCCTTGTTGACATTTTCTTTGCAGGAAGTGTATTGGCACATTCAAGTTCTGATTGGTTGAGAATTGCCTTCATGTTCGCCACCTACTGCCATCTACTGCTTTGGCAGTGTACTACATCACTGTGCTCAGGTGACAAAACGAAAGTGTGACCCACCTCTCATACGTTGCGGCGAAACTCACCAGAAAATGAAACGAAAGTCTAACCGCAGCCTAAAGCGCACCGGGAGCCAGTGGAGGGAGGCAAGTACAGGGGTGATGTGGGCTCTCTTCCGGGTACCTGTGAGCAGTCTAGCGGCAGCGTTTTGGGAGAGTTGTAGATAGGCTATGGTGGATTTATTTAGCCCCAGGTACAGGGAGTTACAGTAGTCTAGGCGTGAGGATATGAAGGCGTGAATTACTCTTTCCATGTCTGAGGGGGAGAGAATGGCCTTGATCTTGGCTATGGACCGGAGCTGGAAAAAGCACCCCTTCACCACCGAGTTTACCTGCCTATTGAAGGAAAACTTGGGGTCAAAGAGCACGCCCAGGTTTTTTACAAAGGGCTTGACTAGGGGAGACAGGTTACCCAGGCTGCTGGCAATGACACTGGTTTGGTTCAGAGGGCCGAAAAGGAGGATTTCACACTTTGACTGATTGAGCTGTAGAAAATTGTGTGCCATCCAGCATTTGATGTTGTCTAGGCAGGAACGAAGACTGTCAAGATTGTTTGTATTGTTGGGTTTCATGGGGAGATAGACCTGAGTGTCATCAGCATAAAAATGGGATGTTGTGTTTTTTAATGATCAGACCAAGGGGCAGCATGTATAGGGAGAATAGGATAGGGCCAAAGATGGAGCCTTGTGGAACCCCGCAAGAGAGAGGCAGAGGGGGAGGAGCAGTTTCCGATATTAACGGAGAAGCTTCTATCACTGAGGTAGGAGGTGAACCATGATAGGGCTGTGCCACTGACACCAACTGCCTGGTCTCGGTCGATGAGGATAACATGGTCTATTGTATCGAAAGCTGCACTGAGGTCTAAGAGCATAAGGACAGCACAGTCCCGGTTGTCGGTAGTGAGGAGCAGGTCATTGGTGACCTTAAGCAGGGCAGATTCTGTGCTGTGGTTGGCTCTGAAACCTGACTGAAATGTGTCCAGGATGTTATTCAAGTGCAGTTTGGGAGACAGCTGAGAGAGAATAGCCTTTTCAAGGACCTTTGATAGGAATGGGAGCTTGGAGATTGGCCTGTAGTTATTGAGCTGGGTGGAGTCTAGGTTGGGTTTTTTCAGAAAGGGCTGGACCGCTGCATGTTTGAAGCAGGTTGGAACGGTACCAGTGGCTAGGGAGGTGTTTATGATAGAGAGGATGATGGGGACAGTTGTGGGAAATACTTCTTTGAGAAGAACAGAGGGAACTATGTCAAGGGGGGAGGTGGTTGGTTTCATGGCTGAGACTATATCTGTGAGAGTAGAGAGGGTGATGGGTTGAAAACAGGCCAGGGTGGATGAACAGGGCGGCGAGACATCTAAACTACGTGTAGGTGGGTGTGATGTTGTTTCTAATTAACTCAACTTTGTTTATGAAGAATTTTAAGAATTCCTCACATTTGGTTGGAGACACATCCAGACTAGTTCTAGGGGGGGGGCTGATGAAAGAGTTAATGGTGGCAAAGAGGGTCCTGGGCCCTCATTTATCAATTTTTCTTAGAAAGTATTCTATTTTCATACGTAAGCACAGAATTTAGAATGTGTGCATGCTCAAAAAAAACGGATTTATCACACGTGCGTACACAGGTCCTACGCACAGTTGTCTTGATAAATATCACCTTTCTCCTAAGCTGGAGCCCGTGCACTGTTTTAAGTATTTGCATACCAGAACCGCCCCGATTAACCATATACGGTAATGGAACACCCCCATGAAATGTGGAAAAGTGGACTAAGCCGAGGGAAGCGTGTTGTACATGGTGATGTCGGATATTATATCTATTAACTTCCTAAAAGACCATTGCTGCCTGGACACCGCAAACACTAATAAAGACCATTAACCACTGTTTTGCCGTTGCCCATTGGTGTCATTAATGCATGCTGGAATAAGAATGCCTTTCTTCATTTATTTTTAATATTAATAATTATTATATTACAATAAAAGACAGCTCCGTCTTTTAATACACACATATTGTACAGTAACGTCAAATAAATACTACAGTCCCCGCTGAAATAAAGGTTCTGCACGCACATACCAGCAGTGATCTACAGCAGTGGTTCCCAAAGTCGGGGTCGCGACCCAAAGGTGGGCCGCGAGCAGCCACGGGTGGGCCGCGAGATGATTTAAAAAAAATAAAAAAAAAACAAAAAAAAACATTTTTTTTATTTTTTATTTTTTATTTTTTTATTTTATTTTTTTTGTCAGGCCACTGAACTTAGAAGCAGGCCAGGACAGTGTTTCTAGTTGTATTCTAAAATTCTATTCTATTGTATTCTAAAATGTGACTATATGGTTTTATATTAACTTAATAAATAAACAAAAACGAAAAATCTACTTATTTCAACGAACATTTCAAACTAAATAACAGATTATGCACATAAAACGCTGAAAACAACCGAAGCAACAATAGTATTTTAATGAGGCTATTATTATTATCATTATTATTTTGCAACAAGTTAGCCCTCTCATAAATAGCACATATAAATGAATAACTAACTTGAACTAACTTAATAGGATTGAAGTGATATTTGGCTTAAAAAATCGGTCGCCTGGCAAAAAAAAAAAAAAAAAAAGCCAGACGATGTGCATTGGGCCGCGGCTCTCTGACGCCTTATTTTCTGGGCCCCGGCCTGAAAAGTTTGGGAACCCCTGATCTACAGCATAAAAGATAGCCACTTTATAATACTATTCTGAGTAGATAATTCATCTGTATCGCAACAGAGTCACAGATCTGGTCGGGGCAGGTAGCATTATGTCGGGAAAATCTTTATGAAATAAACAAATGTGAATTAAAGAATTTAAAAACGAAGTTTAGCATATTAAATCGTTTTATAAGCTTTCTGAGTAGATAATTCATCTGTATCGCAACAGAGTCACGGATCTGGTCGGGGCAGGTAGCATTATGTCGGGAAAATCTTTATGAAATAAACAAATGTGAATTAAAGAATTTAAAACGAAGTTTAGCATATTAAATCGTTTTATAAGCTTATAGCTTTTTTCGTGCTGATTTGAGAAGGGTCCAGCTGCAGCGCCGGAGAGCAACTCTCAGGGCCAAGATAGCACTTATACTATTTTGAGAGAGACAGCAGAGAGACAGACAGCAGAGAGACAGACAGACAGACAGACAGACAGACAGACACTGTTCCACAGTGTGTGTGTGTGTGAATGCGTGTGTGTGTGTGTGTGTGTGCGTGCGTGCGTGCGTCTACTAGTCTCCTAGTAGAGACTCAGCGCCCCCCCCCCCCCCCCCCCCCCCTCTTGACCAGCTCCTAGTAGAGACCGCCCCCCCCCCCCTGGACCACCTCCTAGTAGAGACTTCTCTAGGAAGAAGACGAAGATGAGGATTAATGACTTGACTTTTCTGGTTACAGCTGTGTACTGCAGTGAAAGGATTAAGTTTTGCTTGCGGTGGTTGCAATTCCCCCTCCTCATCGCAGCCCCGGTCGTACAGTCTCTACTAGGAGGTGGTCCAGGGGGGGGGGGGGGGTCTCTACTAGGAGGTGGTCCAGAGGGGGGGGGGTGAGTCTCTACTAGGAGGTGGTCCAGAGGGGGGGGGGTCACTACTAGGAGGTGGTCCAGAGGGGGGGGTCTCTACTAGTGGTCACACACACACACACACACACACAGTGAAACAGTGTCTATCTGTCTGTCTCTCTGCTGTCTGTCTCTCCGGCTCTGCAGCTGGACCTTCTCAAATAAGCACGGAAAAGCTTTTAAGCTTATAGCTCCAATTTGGGTCCCAAATTGTGGTACAAATGAAGGGGGTGTCTCGGGTAGTGGACTCTAGTTAATATTATGTTCTCTCTGCAATTAGACTGCCCCTCATTCATTCATTCATCCCTATCTGATGCTATCTCTGGAAACAGTTCCTGCGAGCGCAGGCAGTGCACCCGATAACGCTATATATAAACCTGCATTCATTCGGAGAGAAAGACCTATTCCACATGCTATTTAGGGTTTGACAATAATTACACTAATATCGCTATTTCACAATGAACTATAATGAATTACGGGGGTCATACAGAACACGTCAGTCAAGCTTATTTCCGCGTTGAAACTAATGCATGTAACTGATGAGAGCTATGCCGTCCGTCTGCAGTCCCCATATTCTACCACAGGGCGTCAGCTACGCATGCTCTGGGCTATGCGTAGACATAAGCACAAAGTCAAGTTCACGTTCAAATTGATAAATCCCACACTTTGCTTAGAAATGGTCGTACGCACGGGTTAAGCACATATCTGTGCGTACGCAACGTTGATGAATGAGGGCCCTGGGGTTTTGAGAGTTACGGATGAGGTCTGAGAAGTATGCGGCTCTCGCTGCTTTAACTGCTAACTGATATCTGATACGAGTGTCTCTAAGCGAGAGAGAGACATGGAGTCTATCATTTTTCCACTTACGCTCTGCTCTCCTGTACTCTCTCCTCTGGGCTCTGGTGGTGTCATTTAGCCACGGCTGGCCTTTAGACTTTGTTTGTTTTTTTAGTCTAAGGGGGGCTACTGAGTCCAGAATGTAGAGGCAGGTGGAATTAAACAGGGATGTGAGTTCATCTATGTTAAGGTGAGAGGGAGAGGCTTCAATAGTACAGATGTTAGGGGCAGCTAGGAAGGCGGAGGAAAACTTACTGGTTGTTAAGGGGTTAATGCTGCGGGAGGGACGCCCAGGGGAGGGGGATTTGCCTGGGGGGAGAGAGAGAGAGAGGAGGTGAACATTACAGCATAGTGATCAGAGGAGCATGCATTTTCATCAATATTCATATTTGACACTGAGAAATCATGGGTTAAAACTAAGTCAAGTTTATGGCCTAGCTTGTGGGTGGCGGTGGTAGTAAGCAGAGTGAGTTCGAATGAGTGGATCAGTTCCATGAAATCAGACACCATAGGCTTGGATGGGCAGCACACATGAATATTAAAGTCACCAAGATCAGGATTCTGTCATGGATGGACATGGTATTTGACAGAAACTCGGAAAATTGGGATATAAAGTCCTTGCTGCTAGGGGGCCGATAAACGAGGGCGATTAGGAGAGGTTTGTCCAAGGCAACCATGGTCAACTGAACTTTAAAGCTGGAAAATTGTGCACAGTTCACAACACGGCAGTTAAAGGAGTTTTTATATACCAAAACTAGACCACCTCCTTTTCCTGATGATCTGGGTGTGCTAAAAAAGTTACAGTCACTGGGACACATTTCCACGAGATGAGTGAACTCACCAGGGGTAGCCCATGTTTCAGTCACCATCAAAAAATGCAGTCCGTTTTTGGTCACAAAGTCATTTAAGACGAAGGTTTTGTTGGAGATGTGATTCGCGTTGATCAGAGCCATTTTCACTTCAACTGGGTCGGGGGCAGCAGTGGTGGTATAATCCGATGACGGTGGTATCCACACCAGCAGTGACTGTGGCGAGGTCATTAATGGGAAACCCTGTGTACATACCGTACTTTTCGGACTATAAGCCGCGGCTTTTCCCCCCATTTTTCGACCCTGCGGCTTATATAACGGTGCGGCTTATATGTGACTCGACGTGACCAAACCCGAAAATGTAAAAATCAAAATATTGCTTTTTTGACTGCATTGAAATGTTATTTATCTGTTCCCTTATTTGCTAAACTTAATACAACAAATTGCGGTACAAATGAAGGAGGTGTCTCAACTTGTACAACTTGTAAATGAGTTAATTCTTGTTATTTGTCCGACAGTATTGTGTCCCAATGCTAATTACATATGGTAATTCAACATTAAAACACCTGCGGCTTATAGTCCAGTGCGGCTTATATATGTACACATCATTCAATTTAGCTGCTGCGGCTTATATTCAGGTGCGGCTTATAGTGCGAAAAGTATGGTATATATATATAATATGATTTTGCATTCATATAATTCTATATACGTCTAGTAGGGCTGGGCGATAAAATGATAACGATAATTATCACGATATATTTTAATAATCGATATCGATCGATAAAAAAAATATCAAAATAAAAATATTCTAATGTTGTGACCTGCAACAGGGCCGTTTCAGGGCTCTACGCTAACCTTTTTCCCAAGGAGCACATGTGCTCCTAAATGAAAAAATGTAGGAGCACACAAAGAAATTTAGGAGCACCCAAAAATATTTAGGAGCACAGTGAAAATATTTCAAGTAACAGAGTTTATTTTTATTTTTTTTAAATAAATGTATATTTGTACTGTGCGTGCATGTGCAAACGGGAACAAGACACACATCTGTGCAATAGCACATACCACCAAAATAACTGGCCCACTGTGTGCGTGTGTGTGTATTGGCGTGTGCAAATGGGAATGGGACACAGACATTTGAACTATTAAGTGATTAATGCCTACTGTGGCAAAGTTGTAGCCAACAACTAGGCCTAATAAGAAAGGCAGTGACATTGAACAAAAAGGAGACACTGGCATTACCACCAGGGCCATCAGTAGAGGGCTATTTATTTATTGAAAGAGTTTTGCTGTCTCCTGGTGTAAATTAGCTCTTGCTACAACCTTGCATGTTTACATTTTGTATTTTGTACTTGATGTTCATTAACATGTGCTGTCCCTATCAAATAAACTATCAAATCAAACTACTGCTACAAAAGTAACAGTCACTTAACTTTAGCTTTTGCCCCTTTTATGCATACAATGACTATGCTTTGGCTAGTGTTGCTCTTCTAGAAAAATAATCCTTTCAGGGTTGCCTATTGAAATACTGTACACCTCCAGTACAGAAACATTGTTTATGAGTTTGCGTGTCAGGTAGACCATTGCTTGACAGTCGATTCTGCCAATTACGTCACACCGCTTGCACTCCGGCCGTCCGGCGCTGCAGCTGGACCCTATTGCCCACCTCTGCTGTTGATAACGCTAGCCAAGTTAGCTGTACACACATACACAGTGGGCCAGTTACTTTGGTGTAGGGATGTAACAATACATTGCAATGCATCGATCCTAAGGGGAAAATTCAACTGCATCGATTTGAAAATGTTAGAATCAATTATCGCAATTTTAATGTGTACACAGTGTTGCTATTCTCATGTCAGTTACAGCCAACACGACATACGCTACTGGATTCAGCGTTATGATTAACAAAGCAAGGCATTTGTTTTGTTGCATTAACGTTATATTACTATTGCTATCGATAAATCTAGGTGTTCTCAAATCTATTGCTATTGGTAAGACTAGAATAAGTTAACTTAATGTTACTTGTGTCTCGGAAAACGCTCGCATATCGCAATGGCGGACTCTCAGGAAGTAAAAGAGAAAATGAGAGCTTCCGATTGGTCATTTCATTTTCTTTTTTTTTAAACCAGTCACGTCACTCTACTGTGATTGGACCGTTGGCTTGAGTGCAATGTGGGACTTGTCGTTTTTGAACGATTATCAGCGGAGAAAAAAGCACGATTGAGGCTGTAATCTTCACTGGCACACCGTGCAAGTAATTGATTTTTCCGTTTCGCTCACACATATTTCTAGGGGCATATGCAAGCAATATGGTCGCACTGTAGAGCCCTGCGTTTTAAAACCAGAGACAGTGGACAGACTTGTCTTTCTTACCTGCAACTTAAAGTAATGGCTTTGCTTGTCCAAATGACAATACTGACCAAATTGAGATTTATTTTTCTCTTGTCCATTTATTTTATTTGCTTTCTAATTTAAAATACAGTTTGAAACCGTCTGTACACAGTAGGCTATGTGTGCTAGCAGAGCTAGTCTTCAGTTGCGAGTCACGGTGCACATGTGCAGTGGTTTGTCCACCAAAAAAGCGCCAAAAGATAGAAAATAAACTAGCAGAGTCAGAACTATTCAACTCCCCTGGAGCCACAGCCAGCAGAGAAGCCTGTTTACTTTTGCTTTCAAACCAGCTGCACCCTGAGAACTGGAGTGTGAGGGGCTGTAACACTAAAGATGGCGGCAACGACAAAGAATTGCTGCAAAATAAACATACATCTGTTGTTTAAAAGAAAAAAAGAAAAGATAATTAATACTTATAACATCGATGATTATCGATATTGAGTGATATGATAACATTATCATATAGTTATCGTGATATAATTTTTGGCCATATCGCCCAGCCCTACCGTCTAGTTCTTTATTGTTTTTGTTTTTTTACCTTGCTTAGTGTGCATATTCTAAGAACCAATGGAGAAACATTCCACTGCTCATCTTACTGGTATGATGTTGCATGTGACAAATAAAACCTTGAACTTGCACGTGGACTTGAACATCAATCATGTAAATTGAACCATGTCATCTGTGCGGGAGCTTAGAGGACTGTATATAATTATCACCTTAGGGGGGTGTGGTAGGATGCCTTAACTCTTAAACTAATTGTACCAAATACACAACTGAGTGAATAACTTAAAATGGAGTCACCTAAACTAGAAAGAGCGAGGAAACTGTTTGAATCATAATGCTTTTATATAAGCAAAAAAGGGGAAAAAAGATACATACAAAATATTGTTATCACGTTACACAATGCCTAATTAAATACCATTACTAAATTTAGATGGGCGCCCAAATAGTTCTATTAAAGTGTTCTGGCCAAACGTTGCCGCGGTTACCACTGTCAGAGGAACAATTCCCTCTGCAGGATGAGAGAGATGGAGAGAGTTAATAATCCTGGGGGTGAGAAAAGGACCCGGATGAGTTCTGTGATGAGGAGTAGTAGACCGCTGCGTGGTGATGAGGGCGGGAAGACGCTGCCCGGTCCAATAGGCGCCACCAGTCTGCTCCTGCAGACCAGATGCTCCGCTGTGGTGGATCCGAGTGTCTCGCTCCGCTCCGTGGTGCTGCACGGCGCACGCCGACAGCTGCTGCAGACACGCTGGTCCCCTCTGTACCACAGGCTACTGCTATGGCTACTTCTTAGGACTAGTTGTGTCCTTTTACAGCGACACAGACCCTATCTAAATGTTCTCTGGTCTGTGTTATATATCGACTGATATGTCCAGTATAGAGCAGCTATCGAAGCATGAGCCGAAGCTACTTTAGGTATTAGCGCCGAGCTAGCTAGCTTCGGCTAACTGGTAACGATAGATGGGGAATACTATAGTCCGCTGTAATATGCTAATCCCAGACGTTTACTAAACATCGAATTAGCTGGGTACTAAAACTCACTCTCTCTTGGTGGTATAATGTCCGCTTGGTAAGCCACTTTACATACTTGGTCACCGTCAAACTATAACGTTAACAAGAGCAACGCTGGGTGTACGTTTCTCTCTAACGTGTCCGGTCAAGTTCAACGTCAACAAGCTCATAGAGGAAGTGACGCAGATACGAGGGAACACTACCACCTCTGGCCCACTAGATGGCAGCACCGTCATATAACCTGAGATGGCATCAATAGGCAGACAGTGTAACATTATGTGGTAAATAATAACTTAACTCCCACATATCAACTTAAAGGGGGATTATTTTAGGTCTAATTTTACCTAATTGCAGACCCTTCAGCACAGCCGCCCCCTGATTTGCGGCGCTAATCAGTACTGAGGTCTGCTGAATGTCTAGTAGTCACTCAGGCTGGTCAGAGTCAGAGTACGGGGGTAGTCGGATCAGTCGAGCCACTGGTCTGTGGTATGTTCTTCCTCCGACATCCACGATAGCAGAGCGGACTCTTCCGTCTTGCCCTTTTACCACACTCTTCACCCCTCCGGTGAGCCAGCGGGCTCGGGGGAGTGCCTGATCCACGATCATGACTGGGGTTCCTGGTTCTAGGTTGCCTCTTTCAGTGATCCACTTGCGGCGGCCTTGCAGCGATGGGAGATATTCGGTGGTGAACCTCTTCCAGAATTGGTCGGCTAGAGCCTGACTATACCTCCATTGTCTTCTGCCGATGATCTCGGTGGAGGCGTAGACCGCAAAGGGAAGGGCCGCGTCTCGCCGCCCCATCAAAAGGCTGTTGGGTGTTATGGGGTCGAGATCGGTTGCGTCGCTACTGACGTACCCCAGTGGCTTGGAATTCAGAATGGCTTCAATCTCCACCAGCACGGTGTTGAAGACCTCTGCCTTCGGAACCTGTCCTCTGAGCGCGGCTGCTAGAGCAGCCTTTACTGACTTGACCTCTCTCTCCCACGTTCCACCGAAGTGGGGTGCATTTGGAGGGTTGTAGGAGAAGGTGACCTGTTGGGAGGCCAGCTCGTCCCTCAACTCCTCACTCATCTGGTGGTAACTCTTGATGAGTTCAGCTTCTCCTCCCTTGAAATTCGTCCCGTGATCAGACCATAAGGTATGGGGTCGCCCTCTCCTTCCAGTAAATCGACGGAATGACTGGAGGAAGCTGTCTGTTGTCATTTCAGCCAGCACCTCGAGATGGACGG
Organism: Notolepis coatsorum; assembly: GCF_963971535.1. NCBI lineage: Eukaryota > Metazoa > Chordata > Actinopteri > Aulopiformes > Paralepididae > Notolepis > Notolepis coatsorum. The sequence continues at coordinate 70,040,871 of NC_140168.1, forward strand.
CTCTCGTGGTGAGGCACTTGAAGATGATTCCCCATCTCTTAGCAGTTGCTCTCCCGATCTCCGCCTTGATGGTGAAGGGCCCGAAGCAGTCCATGCCCGTGTTGTGGAAGGGCGCTTCTTGGAGACGGAGGCGGCAGGATGGGAGGTCAGCCATTCGTGGCATGATGGGTTGGGCTCTGAGCTTCTGGCAGTCTGTGCATGACCGTTGGTAACGCCGCACAGCCTCCCGGCCGCGAAGTATCCAGAACCTTCTCCTGAGCTCCGCGAAGAGCCGCTCCGCTCCAGGGTGATACAATTTGGTGTCATAGTGACGAATCACCAAGTTAGTTACCGGATGCTTCGAGGGGAGTAGGATGGGGTGTTTGCTGTCCTCAGTGAGGCCCTGAGCCCGTCGTAGGCGGCCTCCGACACGTATGAGGTCTTTCTCGTCCAGTTCGGGGGCCAGTAGCCTCAGCTTGCTGTCTCTTGGTAGCTCCATCTTCCGTCCCAAGCACGCCATCTCGATCTGGAAGACCTCCCGCTGCACCCTCTGCAGCAACATGATCTCAGCTGCGGCGTAGTCGTCGGCGCTGAGAGGGGTCGGGTCTCCGGGTTCCGGTGGTGGAAGGTACGTACTTGGAGCTCTTCTAGGGTCTGGCAATCCTCAACCTTGGGACAGTCAGTATTTGAAGGGTCTTGGAGTCCAGTGAGGCCGCAGAAGATGGACTTCTTAAGTTCCACCTCCACCTCTGCGTTCTCCAAGTTCGGAGGAGAAGGCCAGTCTTTTTCTGGCTTGCGTAGGTAGTCGGGTCCACGGTGGTAGAGGTTGGGACGTGCCAATTCCTCGAGGGTCGCACCTCTGGTGATCACGTCCGCCGGGTTGACATCTGTCGAAACGTATCGCCAGCAGCTGATCCCCACAAGCTCTTGGATCTCTGTCACCCTTGTTCCTACGAATACTTTATATCTGCACGAAGTCGACTGGATCCACTGGATGACTGTTGTGGAGTCAGACCACATCGACACCGCGTGAAGGGGGAGGTGCAGCTCTTCCTTCAGCATCTTTCCCAACTGGGCTCCACTTAGAGCTGCGCAGAGCTCCAGCCGGGGAATGGATTGCTGCTTCTTGGGTGCAACTCTTGAGCGTGCAAGAATGAAGGAGACGTGGACTGTGTCGTCGGGCTCCATCGCGCGCAGGTACGCTACTGCACCATATGCCTTCTCAGACGCGTCACAGAATACATGAAGGGAGAGCTGGCTGCCGGTCAGACTGACGCTCGAGGGAAAGTAGCTCCTGGGAAACTCGATCTGTTGGAGGGTGGGGAGCTCTTCTTCCCACTTCTTCCACTTCGCCCCGAGTGTCTCTGGTAGGGGGTCATCCCATCCCTTCGCCTCAGTCCACAGCTCGCTGACCAGAGCCTTGGCACGAGTCGTGTAGGGGTTGATGTAACCCAACGGGTCATATTGACTCGCCAGAGTACTGTAGATCGACCTCCTGGTTACGTAATGGCGAGTTTCGATTTTCTTTTGCCGGTAACACAGGGTGTCAGACTTGAAACGCCAGAGGAGACCCAGAGTCATTTCCTGGGCGTCCTCACTTGACTGGGAGAGCCAGGTCTCACTGCTGTCAGCCTTCGCTTCGTCTGGGAGGTCTCGGACGACCTCAGGGTCGTTGGTGGCCCACTGGCGGACCTCAAAGCCAGCGGTGGCCAGGAAGGTGCGTATGTCATGCACCAGCTTGTAGGCCTCTTCCGCGGTCTCCACGCTGTGGAGGCAGTTGTCCACATAGAAACTGTGGTGGACAGCATCGGAGACTCCGGGGGGTGCGGCGCCGTCGTCGACATGAAGCTGCAGGGCGTAGGTGGCGCAACACGGGCTGCAGGTCGTCCCAAAGGGCAGCACCTCCCACTGATAGATGGACGGTTCCGGGTCGTCTGGGTTTTCTCTCCACAAGAACCTCATGAGTGGCTTATCTTCGTCGAGCAAACACACCTGATGGAACATGCGTTTGATGTCGCCACTGATGGCAGTCTTCTGTCGTCGGAAGCGCACCATGACTCCGAGGAGAGGAGGGGTCAGAGTCGGACCGGGCAGGAGATAGCGGTTGAGGTTCTGCTGGCGCACTTGAAAGCTGCAATTAAAGACCACTCTGTTCTTTCCGTTGTGCTTAACGTTATGGTGTGGAAGGTACCATGACTCTGTACTCCTTTCCGCCTCCTCAGGCTTCAGCCTCCTGACGAGTCCAGACTCTATGAGCTTGCTCATTTCTGTGGCGTAGGCGGCAGCCGTCTCGGGGTCTCTGCTGAGTCTTCTTTCAGTGCTAAGCAGACACGGCTTCGCTACTCCTGGGGGAACCTTGAAGGTCGGCATGGGCTCTCTTCTCAAGAGCGGTGTGGCGTATCTGAGGACACCGCGCACGCAGACACGCTTGGTCTTGGCTTGGAGAAGATCCATCGCCGCCTTATCTTCTTTGGAGCGAGTGTGTATCTTCTCGTTTTTGTATGGAGCAATGTCCAGCTGCCATAACCTCTGAACATTCTCCAGCAATGCCTCGTCTTCGTGCCCCGCTCCAATGAAGAGGCAGTGGGTCTGACGGGCGTTCAGATTTCTTAGACTGATGGGGCCCTGCAGGGTCCAGCCTAGCGGAGTCTCCAGGGCGACGGGACATCCGGGTGGACCCGGGATGATGTGCTTGGGTAAAGTGAGGTTCACATTATCGGAGCCGAGCAGGAGGGTGGGCTTCACCTCCATTGCAGCGTTGATCCCCAGATTACGGAGATGTGGGTACCTCTTCATGAGGGACTCCATCGGGTAGCCGTAACTGGAGAGGCACAACCCGGCAGCTGTGAATACGCGGCTCACTTTGAAGACTTCCTTCGGCCGTCCGGCCGGTGTGAGGGTGAGGGCCACACTTTCTCCTTGAATAGTGGTGCGCCCTGGTTGGATGGTGAGGAGATCCAGCTCCTCTGCGTCGCCCACGAGTCCAAGGGCGATGGCAGCCTCACGCATCAGCAGCGTGCGCTCCGAGCCATCGTCAATAACCGCGTAGGTCTCCAGAGTCTTGTCGCGGTTCCGCAGGACCACCGGCACAATCTTCAACAGCATGCGGGGAGTGCTGCCCCTCACGGGGCCCACGTAGTAGTTGCGTAGCTCTCTAGAGGGCTCATCACGGACTTCCGCCACATAAGGCTTAGCCTTGTCGTCTCTATTGTTGAGGTCGTGGAGGGCCGTGAGGTGGATCTTCCCGCACCCGCTCTGTCTGCAGGGTCCCTTGAGGGTGCAGTCCTTTGCTCTGTGCTCACGGGCGCACTTCCAGCACCGCTTATTCTCTATTATCCACTGTTTCTTTTCCTCTGTAGTCTTCTCCTTGAACACAGGACAGTTGTCTAGCCAGTGGACCTCTGTGCAGCACTGGCATGGCGGCGGAGTCTTCTTCTCTCCTTTCTTCTGGGAGAAGCCTCGTTGGCCTTTCGGGGGCCCTTGGTGCTCCTTTGATCTGGTTTCATGTACGGTGGTCAGCACCCTAACGGGCCGCCCCGTTCGGTCGGACTTGTCTCGTCCACTGCCTCTCGGCTCTTCCCGCTTGGGGAGGCGGATGTGCCTCATCTCCGACTTCAGGAACTCTGAGAGCTCCATCAGGGTAGACAGTGGCTGTTGGGGGTGGAGACGCTCGTGTTCCCGTCGGAACCTCTCTTCCCTTTCCTTTGGAAGCTTCCTGACGAAGCGTTCTACGTTGGAGCCTGCATAGAGCTCAGTGCGGCCGGCGGCTCCTTGAAACGTCAGGAGGCTCACCAGAGCCTGTACCTTCAAGGAGTATGCGTCCAGGGCGTGGTCGTCCTTTATGTCTGCCATTTCTCCCAGCTCGTGGATCTCATCCAATATGTGGTCCCACGGGCGTCCCCAGCGCTCGTCCAGGGCCTGGATAGACGAAGTATAGGGGGTGGGGGAGTATGCGTTGGCAGTGCATATGAGCTTGGCCGCAGGCAGCGTACAGTGCATAGACAGCTCGAGGAACTTCTGTTGCTCGCTGTGGTTGGCGGCGCCCAGGAGGAACTCCAGACACATCCTCATGTCATGGTACTGACTTCTAGAATTGTCTTTGAAGAATGGGATGGCGCTCCCTGGTGGGCGCTGTGGGAGCGGGTCGTACCTAGGGGCCGGTGCAGTTACGGGCCAATGTTGATGGGATCTGGAGGTTGCTCTGTGTGTGGCGGGTAGCCGCTCACATTGAGAGCGGGGTGGCACCTCTCTTGGTGCCGTATACTCCTCCTGCAGACGAGCCAGTCGCCTTTCCAGGTCTTCGGAGTCGGCCTTGTCTCTTGTTCGGGGTCGGGGATACGTAGCCGGGTGCTCCTCCCTTTCAGGCTGGCGGCGCTGGGGTGAGTTATTCCTAGTGGATGCTCTTGATGATTGCCTGGAGGCAGAGGCCGATTGCAGTTGGGCGGTAGCGAGCCGGGTGTACTCCAAGGCCTGGGCTGCCGCTCTATCGTGCTCCCGCTCCAGTGCTTCCGCGGCTCTTCTCTCTCTGTCGAGCGCATCTTCGCGTTGTTGTTGCATGCATTGGAATATGAATTCTGTTTGGCTGGTAACGCTCCCTCTGCTTTGTGCTCTGCTGGGGGGCCTACTAGTTCTGCGAGTGTCTAGGAAGAACTCTCCTGGTTGGAAGTGATTGAAGTCCTGCCTGCCGCGTGGCTCCACTCTGTCTGGGGGATTGATATCCTCTCCAGGTTGCGAGTCGTTTTCAGCGGAGTCACTCTCCTCTTCTTCTTCAGGCTCATCTTGCTCATACTCATCTTGGTTGGCGGTATCCAGTGGCGAGAAGGTAGTTATGTCTTTACTACATGAGACTGCCACCTGGTGTCTCTTCTTCTCTTCAGGCCGCTGGGGGGTGTCAGTCGGGTCTGACTCTGTTCTCAGAGTCTGATCTAACTGCGGTGTGGCAGCAGCACCCTCTACTAGCTGGGGTGTGCCTGCCGTCTGATCTAACTGTGGTGTGGCAGCAGCACCCTCTACTAGCTGGGGTGTGCCTGCCGTCTGGGTTGTAAAGTCCCCTACTGTCCGGTCAGCTGATGTGTTTAGCACATGCTGATTGCTCTCCGAACTAGGGCTACTGGGTGTACCCAGGACACAGTCATCTAGTCGGGAGGGTAATCTACGCTCCCTAGGAGCACGTGTCTTCCCTTCAGGGAAGGGGGGGGGGGGGACCCTTTGAACCTACCTCGCTCTTTCGTGACATCCTATCTGGTTTAACTCCGGCTCGAAGTGACCAAATTGTGCGGGAGCTTAGAGGACTGTATATAATTATCACCTTAGGGGGGTGTGGTAGGATGCCTTAACTCTTAAACTAATTGTACCAAATACACAACTGAGTGAATAACTTAAAATGGAGTCACCTAAACTAGAAAGAGCGAGGAAACTGTTTGAATCATAATGCTTTTATATAAGCAAAAAAGGGGAAAAAAGATACATACAAAATATTGTTATCACGTTACACAATGCCTAATTAAATACTATTACTAAATTTAGATGGGCGCCCAAATAGTTCTATTAAAGTGTTCTGGCCAAACGTTGCCGCGGTTACCACTGTCAGAGGAACAATTCCCTCTGCAGGATGAGAGAGATGGAGAGAGTTAATAATCCTGGGGGTGAGAAAAGGACCCGGATGAGTTCTGTGATGAGGAGTAGTAGACCGCTGCGTGGTGATGAGGGCGGGAAGACGCTGCCCGGTCCAATAGGCGCCACCAGTCTGCTCCTGCAGACCAGATGCTCCGCTGTGGTGGATCCGAGTGTCTCGCTCCGCTCCGTGGTGCTGCACGGCGCACGCCGACAGCTGCTGCAGACACGCTGGTCCCCTCTGTACCACAGGCTACTGCTATGGCTACTTCTTAGGACTAGTTGTGTCCTTTTACAGCGACACAGACCCCATCTAAATGTTCTCTGGTCTGTGTTATATATCGACTGATATGTCCAGTATAGAGCAGCTATCGAAGCATGAGCCGAAGCTACTTTAGGTATTAGCGCCGAGCTAGCTAGCTTCGGCTAACTGGTAACGATAGATGGGGAATACTATAGTCCGCTGTAATATGCTAATCCCAGACGTTTACTAAACATCGAATTAGCTGGGTACTAAAACTCACTCTCTCTTGGTGGTATAATGTCCGCTTGGTAAGCCACTTTACATACTTGGTCACCGTCAAACTATAACGTTAACAAGAGCAACGCTGGGTGTACGTTTCTCTCTAACGTGTCCGGTCAAGTTCAACATCAACAAGCTCATAGAGGAAGTGACGCAGATACGAGGGAACACTACCACCTCTGGCCCACTAGATGGCAGCACCGTCATATAACCTGAGATGCCATCAATAGGCAGACAGTGTAACATTATGTGGTAAATAATAACTTAACTCCCACATATTAACTTAAAGGGGGATTATTTTAGGTCTAATTTTACCTAATTGCAGACCCTTCAGCACATCATCCAATAATCAGTGATCAGTTGCGCTATTTAAAAAGGGCCAATTCTGCACCCTAGGCCTACACACACAATATGGCATATCTACTGTACTGCTGCTGGAAGATATCACTGATTGTGTGCTGAGGATGGATTGCCAGTATCGCAGGATCATGCAGACCTATTCGCAGAGAGCGATGAGTACCTAGTGGGATGCTTCAGGCTAACAAGACCTGTCCTAACCAGGTATATCTATCATCACCATATCTTTTTTGTATTTTATTTTTTTATTATTTTTTAAACAAACACATAAACAAACATGACAACACACGATAAGATATACAAGCATTAGTTGTCAGTGCACATCCAATGAAATCACATTTTAGTTAATTGTCTTATATAGGATATACCCTTAATACCTAAATCCTACCTTTATCTAAAAACCTACACACATATGCTCCAGCTCGTACCCCCCCCCTTCCGGACCCCCCATTGGATAATCCATCCATTTTCCCTCGCTCCTAACCAGACATTACCATTATATGCTAGCTTTTATTTTCTCCACCACTTCTAACCACAATATCATCACCATATCTATCATCATCACCAGGTATATCACCATCACCAGGTTTATATATATATATATTAGAGCTGGGCCGTTAACGGCGTTAACGTGCTGCGTTAACGCTATACTAGTATCGCGCGATAATATAATTAACGCATTAATCTAAAAAAAGAAAGAAAAAAAAAAGATTTTTCTTTTTTTTTTACCTTTATTTACCCAGGGTAGGTTCGCTGAGCACATATGCTCTTTTTCAGGAACGCCCTGCTTCACATTCACACAGTTCCATTCACACCTGGGAGCTGCCCAGTACAACCACAGTTGACACCATTGGCCACTGAGCAACTCCACTGGAGCAGTTGATTCAAGCCATGTCACATAGTTCAAGTTTGAAATGATTCTTTCTGTTTTGCTCCCGAGAGTGCTAGATACTGTACTGTACTGGTAATATTATTTATTTGTGTTAACTTCTGAATAAAACAACTAAACACAAGTACATCTTATTGAACATTATTTTGATATTTCATTACCAATTATCATAGCAAAACAGCTTTTTCAAACAGCCTGTAATGCATTTTGGAAACGGGAGATGGGCTCATGGTGTAATGGGCCACCTGGCCTGAGAAACATAAGGAGGAAAGAAAAAGTAAGGACTTACTTCTGGTCATTATTTGGGTAGAACACACATATTTTGAATGCCTTCGGCATTTTTTTTCTTTTTTTTTTTTAGCCATTTTAATCTAGATTAATCTAGATTAAATCCAGGATTGCAGATAGATTAATCTAGATTAAAAAAAATTATCTATGCCCACCTCTAATATATATATATGTCTACTCATTTGTTTGCTTTTGTTTTAACATCAAGAATAATAATGGAATCATAACAATAATGTGTCTTGTTTTGTAGTATAACAAAACAAGTAAGTAAGTAAGTAAGTAAAACAGCCTAACATGAATAATAATATGAGTCTCAATCACCACTAAGCACAAAAACATACGTTTGAATGGTTTTGGGGTCATACCTCGTCTTGGTCCGTCCTCTCTCCAAATCTTCGCACATTTCCGGTATCTGAGGGATGAGGGAAACATGGTTTTAAGACGACCCTTTGCGGTAAACTGCATGTATATTCATCTATCGATGTGTGAATGAGGAGGGATGTATCCGGCTACCAAGAACTTCATCGACTTTCAAATTTGGCAGTTGATTTGTCTTTTTCAGACTCCCTTTTCAAACTTATAGCTGGACTGTTAATGTTTTGCTGGAAAGAAATCGCACAAAATGATTGGCCTAAAGAAGGCTTGTAGAATTCAATCTAAGCAATGTTAACCTCTTAAAAAACGCAACAGCCCACCCATATAATATTATATCGAATTAAAGCCCTATTTGTTGCCTGTCGATTGGATCAAAATCCGTCCAGCGGTTCTCGAGTTACATGCCGATATGTGAGGCGTGCGCCAAAGTCTTTAGCAGACTTTTTTTTATTTATTTTTTAATACCACTCCCGACTCCCAGCCCAACGCTCTAACTCCGTCAATCATTTGGCGATCGCAAAAAATATTGGACAGGGTTGTAAACAATGTGTGGCTTTCCAATGATACCCCACGTGGGGATGAGCGAATCAGGGATCTAGGTGAAAAGTCACAAGCGAAAACAGGAAGTAAAAAATGCGGCGAATGCATTGGAGTCTATTGCCGCTTTTCCACTGCATGGTACATACTCGACTTGACTACTCGACTCTACTCGCTATTGGTACCTGGTACTTCGATCGTTTTCCACTGCAGGTAGTGTCAGTGTAGCTGGTCGTCATAGGGCGCCGTGACGTCACCTTCAACGCAGGTCGTGACACACACACACACATATCGAAGCTAGCTATGGATCCAGTGCCTTATTAGCTAATGTACACTAGCCCCAATGCTAACGGTTATAATGGGAAATCCCAGTTATATGTCGATACTGGCTACGCGTCTTGCTCGCTATTGGACTAGCTCGTTTATACATATTGTATACATTGAAAGTATTTCCCATGCACCTTACATCTACTCAGCCACGCCCACTCCCGGTCACGTATATAACCCAGTTGTTTAGAGTCTGAGGTTTAATTGTTTTTCTCAGCAAATTTAGTTTAGCGATGGCATTGCCACCAACCAAACAGTCCTTGTCAGAACTCCACCAACGCCCCCACCGCTCACCGTGGGGGATCCCTGTCATGGCAAGCAGGTGAGCCCACGTGGCGTGCGGTGCTGGGTTTGGGCGACCCGGATGCCGTAGCGGGTCCCTCAGACATGAGGAGGATCCCCGGTCCTGGTGTCCCCGTTAGTCTGGGCAGGCCACCAACCAGCCCGGGTGGGGTCTCTCTGATGGCGGATGACTTGCGGCTCAAGCTCTCCGCTCACGCTTGCTCCCGTCGTTCGACGGTGAGCGAGTGTAGCGGGTGGTCAGGGGAGGAGGAGGTTGAGTATGCGGGGCCAAACGTCTTCGGTCCCGCAAAGACCCCGACCCGGAAGATATTTGTTTGGAGGAAGAGAGGCAGCAGAACAGGCTTCGCTCTCTTCCCCAAGCTGATGGCAATGGCGGCCGCAGCCAACGGTGCCCTGTTGCCCGAGCCCACGCCGATACCTGTCCCCGATGGCATGGTGGGACACGTCTTTCGGGAGAACCCACGTGGCAGGCCGGACATGCTATGCCCAGGGTTTCCCCCTATGGACACCTACGTGGCCCGGGACAGGTGGTGTCCCACATCCAAGGCCTGACGCGTTCCCACCTGCCTTTTACACAGGTGGAGGGTCGGGTCCGGGGTTTGAAGGCTGGCGTGCCACGGCTGGACAAGCCGCTGGCAGCAGTCCTCTGCCCCGACATGATGTAGCACCCTAACCAGAAGCCGAGGGGGAAGTCGGCCGGGCAGCTGGCGGTGTGGGCCGACAAAGCCTACATCGCCGCCACCCAGGATCTGGCCGCCGCAACCAACATCGCCCAGCTCTCGTCCTTCCAGTCGAGGCTGGGCCCTGGGCCCCAACCATTGTGAGGTCCTCGCCCAAGCCCTGGGGGCTATCCTGCACCTGTCCCAGCTGCAGGGCATAGCCTCTGAGAAGATGATGGCGCAGTCTTCATAAGAAGAACGGAGAAGGCTGCCTCTCCTCCTGGCCCCCCTCTCTGAAGACGGCCTGTTCGGGTCCTCTATCGAGGAAGTGGCGGTGGCCTGCAGGGAGATGGAGCAGCAGCGGTTGCTCCTTGGTCGCCATTTCTCCAGGCCGGAGACCAGGGAGCGACCCAACGTGAGGCATTGCAAGGCCGCAGCCAGCGTGTCCCCGCAGCGCCGGCGCTCCCCCCAGCGTTCTCTACCTCGAGGAAGCATGGGCCTGCCGAGGGATAGGCCCGGCAGCGCGTGCCGCTTCCGCGGCGAGCCCAGCGCCTCCGCCTACCCTGTGCTCGGATGGGAAGGTAGGGATCTGCAAGCAGCCAGACCCCCGACTTGTCCCGCCAGGCGTCTGCCCCTCTGGGCAAGCGAGGGCGCACTGCACGAGGCAGCAGGAGGTGACGTTGCGGGACTAGGCCTAAACCGCCGGTGATTTTGTCTTGGGAAATGGAGCCATGGGGCTCTCTCGTGTGCACGTTTTTAAACAACGTAGCCTCAGAGCCCACGGATGGGGGTTGGGTCTCGTGTTGGGTTTTCAAGAGATAAAGAGGACATATGCTTTGCGTATGTTTTTCACTTATAAATCAACACAGGGCTAAAACACTATTCCGGTTTCACCTCGTATGTTTTTGCTTTCATGAGGTTGTCCGGGGGGTGAAGATATAAACCCTTATCTTTTGGGTGTACTATATGAATTTTGTGAAATCCCTCTGCGGGAGAAACTAGCGTTGCTCCCTCTCAAAGAGGTGAATGTGGGGCGCCAGAGTGGCGCACCACGTAACACACTGCAGTGCAACGCGGCCATCCCGGGTTCGACTCCCGGACCCGGCGACCTTTGCAGAATGTCCTCCCCCCATATCTTCTCCTATCCTTCCTCTCTGCCGGGTCTCTCCAATAAAGCAATAAAATGCCAAAAAAGAAAATCGTAAAAAAACAGGTCTCCCCTATTTTCAGGTGGGGGAGAAACGATGGGTTGGGGCTTGTCTTATCAATACCCCCAACACCGTTCTCGGGTTTGTTATCTCTGTTATCAGAGCCCGCAGCTATGACAGCCCTGGCCAAACAGAGGCCCCAATGTATGGGTTGTAAATATAAAGGTCTGTCCCCTGTTTTTTTTATACAATTAACTTACTGGGGAAAGGAAGGCGGTGCCTGGTCCCGGGCGTTTTTTAACGCTGTCTTAGGGACCGGCACGCCCTGGTCTGTCCGAACAGCATAACAGCGTTTATGTGGTCAATCAGGAGAGAGTACGTCTCCGCCAGGCGGCAGTCAAGCTCTGCTCTTGCTAAGGAATCTATCAAAGCGGTGCGGCAGCATTGGGGACCCAGGACTCCTTCTGGTCGCGCCGGACTGGATCAGTCCAGCCCGGTGTCCGCCAGGCGACGGTCGAGCTCTGCTCTTACTAAGGACCTGTCAGCGTGAAGGCCCTGTGCTTTTCCAGGAGGAAATAACAGGGCAGGCATCAAGGGGGGGGGGGGCACAGAGGTACTGTTTTTAAGCAGTTAGCCCCTCTAAGCACCCCCTGTGTGGCTCATGGTCTAAGGAGCAGACGTCTCCTTTTTTATTATTATTATTATTATAATTTTTTTTTTACATTTTACCTAAATCGCTATATATCACTCTATGGACCCAGGGTGTTTTTTCAGCCATACATTTTTTTTGGAAATATACTTTTGGATATTGCAACTACTACAGAAAAACGTGAATAACAAGTTTTTCTACAACTCAAGTTCAGACCTACAGTATGTTACTCTATTTCATTAGCACTAAAAGTGAATTTTCTTTATTGTATCAGACACTTCAGAATGTAATCTTTCAAAAGAGACCAGGATCATAGATGTGCTATAAGTATAAAGTATAGTATTTTGGTTCGCAAAAAAAAGTATGCAGTCCTCAAGTTCAAGTAAAAAAAAAAAATTCCACTTTTGGGGGCGCCAGTTAAGAGGTTAACAAATACTGTGCTCAACACGGCTAATGGTACATAGCAGGCTGTTAACCACAAGACTCACTGTAGTGAATTATCAATGAAACATGCGCAACTTACATGCAGCACTGTCGCTTGGTGTTGGGCCCACCAAACTTGGGCTTATCGAGACAGTTCTGACACTTGCCACAGTCGTGCTTTATAAGGCAGGTTGAACACTCTCCACATCGCCGGGTCTTTTTCCCGTTGATTATTCTGCGTTTTGTCTGTGGTGGCAAAAGAAAGCTTGTTTAAAAACGAGAATTTTGAGTATTGTGCTTAATGACCATTGTGCATTTAGTTAACTTAGGACTCACCCTTCTAAAGAAAATATTTTTACTAACACGACACCTCCCTGAGGTGACTGTCCAGTGAGAGCCCTCCAGATCAGAAACGTCATCGTCGTCATCTCCAGTATCTGGAGCTAAGGCGAGAGAGAAGAGCAGCAGGTGAGTATCTTATGATTAGGGGTCAGAGATATAGTGGATTTACATAGGACTTAGCAGTACCTTTTTGCCTTCTCCATTCCCAATTCAATAATCCCAAATTCTTAGTCCTGTTCTCTGCGTTTTGAATCATGTGTCATTTAACCATCCAATAGTAACTGTTGTCAATTCTAGTGACAATTGTAGCAACAATACCTGGAGGTAATATGCACCGAACTAGTGTAAAGATTACTTTATATCGCCATGAGTTACTTATTATATGTATTGTGTGATATCTCTCCACTCCACAGGATACGATTACAATACTTTTTTTTATATATAGGCCTATATATACATAATTTAGATCTTTTATCCTTTTTAATAAAATAGGCTCAGGAATCAGGATTGTTAAAGCTAATAATCCATGTCAAAAAGAAGTAAATTTACACACACACAAGAGAGAAGGAGAATACATGTAGCTTATAGCAGACTTAATGATTTTACAAAATGTTTGCTAATGAAGTGAAATATTTATTATCATCAACTATCCAGTTCGTTTTTATAGTGTAACTTTTGGCTACTTCATTGATCATCATCATTGAACATACAGAGAGAAAGAGAGAGGGAGAATGAGACGGGCTCAGCCCATCCCCCCCTTTCCAGCACAAAACCGAAACAGATTTCTCCTCTCCTGTGTCTGTGAGCTATTTAGCTTAGTTAGCAGCTAAGGTTTTACCGCGACGTGGGCATACAGGAATGATGAGGATGCATAGCATGTTAGACACATTGGACCTGTTGCTTGCAGATAGAAACACTGCACATAGAAACAGCGCAACTCACGAGAGGAATTGTCACAATGCTGTCAAAAACAGGGCTGAAGAGCTAGATGTCATAGCTTCTAATATTTAAGGTGGGGGTATCGTATCAGGCTCAGCCCCTCCCTTGCAGCTGGAGTTGACATCAAACACGGAAGTTATCAAATGCAAGCGAAACGCGCACTGTCGAGTGCCTGGCTCTAGGGAGAATCACGAATAAGCGAATAAGGGAACTAGGTCAAAGTTGATGAGCGAAATCAGACTTCAGAATGCACTGCGGTGGATGAGGAAATGGATTTTGGAATGCTTTTTTTTCTTGGCGTCGGTTTTACTCGGACGTCTCTCAAAGACTCATTTCTGAACGGATGTTTATAAAATTTGGACCTGTACTACATAAGACGTCAGGCTATGGAACCAGTTTTCCAGCTCATACCTCTATACTGGAATATTGGAATATGGAATCTTGCAACCACTAAAGAAAATTGTGAGTACAAAAGGAGAATAAATTATTATTATAATTTTTTTCCATCTTTGACGGTGAATAACACCATGCTAACATTGACCAGACGTGAAGAATTGCCAGAGCTCATTCAGCACCTTCTTGAGATCAAGTGTACAAAAAATCTAAGCAAATTAATAAAGGCCAGATCATAGATGATTTACAGGGGGTTTTGTAGATACAGTACTGAATTTTGACATCCGGACACATGCCATTTGAAATATGAATATAGAATATAAGGCCTATAAATGACCTTATTATGACCAAGTCATACATCTATGGATCGGGCCAATCTCCTCTTTCCAATGGCAGAGTTCAATCTGGATTTAGTACCACCAGGCGTCAGTAACAGGGCAGCAAAGACTGTGACTGAAATCTACTGTAAGTACAGTTACATCGAGTCCTGCTTATCTGAAATAAAATACTGGCTGAGCCATAACCTCCTCAAACTCAACAGTGACAAGACTGTTCATTGGCACCAAATCCACCCTCAGCTAATCCGGACCCATCACACTCACTATCCAAGACTCAACCATCACCCCCCCCCCCTCCCCCCCTGGTTCACAACCTCTGCATCATCCTGGATCCCACCCTCTCATTCAACCTCTTAGGGGCGCTATCGCGATAATGCAGTGTGCCCTGTGGCTGAACGGTGGACTTTTTTTTTTTTTTTTTTTACTTTCAATGGAGTTTTATGTTAGCTCGATTCTGGATCTGCAGCCTGTAGCTTGGATTACGTTTTGCATCGCAGATTTCACTATGCAATAAGGGGATTTATCATCAGCCAATGGACATATCGATCTACCAGATGGCGATCGATAACGGGGAAATGCTCGGGGGGATCCCACCGGCCCACGGTAAGATCTTTTTCACGTAAAGTACATCCCGATCAGGCCTTGTTTTGATAGCCATCCATCCGATCGGCCTATGTGGCTAGTTAGACGAACACGGTTATTGGTAATCAATAATAAGAAACAACGTCCCCCGCCGTCCCCCCCTTTCATGCATACATGCTTGAGGATCGTGCCGATCATATGCAGTTTGAGTTTTAACTGTAGCATCTGTAAAACGGAAATGCCATTGGATATAACGTTAGCAGCCATTAGCCCTATATCTAGCCATCCAGAAAATATACTAGACCAAATCCTGTATAACGCTTATATTCACGGCGCTATAAAATGAGAATGTTGTTTTTAAATGTTACTGATTGTGTTAAATGGGCATATAATATCGTCTCATATCGATCGCAGGCACCTGAATCGTATCGTATCGTATCGTGGCAGACTTCGTGATATCGGAAAATATCATATCGTTGTCCAAAGAATCGATATCGTATCGTATCGTGATGAAACTGGTGATTCCCACCCCTAGTAATCGCTAAAGTCAGCGGCGAATCTCAAGGTGCGGCCGTTCACCACCGGAGGTTTCAGTCTGGCCTCTCTCAATATATGCTGTTATATGTCTCGTCTGGAATCTCAGGCAGCAGAATATGAATGTGCGAGGGTTTGCACGCTCGCCCTTCAACTGGGTAGCGGGTCTGAAGATCCTATGTGCTCTTTCGATCTCGGGGCTAGCCAGTTTCGGAAACCATTTTGGTATCATCTCCTCAAGGTATTTTATCGGTTCGTCCTCCTCCGTTTCATCCGGTAACCCGTATATCCTAACATTCTACCACGGTCCTCCAGGTCCGCCGACTTCATCTCACAATCACGTAGTTTGTCCTCAAAGTATAATATTCCCACGACGTTGGTCTCAGCTACCTCCACGACCGCGGACATACCTCCCTCCTCCATGGCTAATCGTGCGTCTATGGCGGTCACCGTCTCCTGTAGTGCATATATCCTGCCGGCTAGCTTAGCCATGATAGCATCTGTTTCCTCATGGAATATCGCCCTGATGAGTTCCTTATCCACATCGTTCAGGGTTCCCATCCTGTTCTGCGTCTGTTTAGACATAATTATAACTTCAAGAAAATCAAATGGTATAAAAAATAAAACGTAATCAGGGTTAATGTGGTTTGGTTGCCGAGCTCCGTAAAATCAGCCAGCCATGCGCTGCGGATCGGAACCGGAAGTCCTCGCCAGGAGTTTTATGAACATGGGGAACGAGCCAGCAAATTGCTATGTTAAAACAGCTAAGACAATCTGCAGAGGCCGGACTTATTGCAGAGATTGACACTTCAGATGGAATAGCTACCGATAGGGCTGTACCGAATGCTTCGAAGCTTCGATCATAATGTTGACATTCAAATTCTAAATCAACATTCGAATTGTAAATAAAAATAAATTTCAGTTATCCAAATTATACAACTTCCATTTCATTCCCCATTCCTATCCCCCAACCCCACCCCATCCCACCCAGTGAGGGCGACGACAAACATACATATAATTCACATAAATAAAAAATTTAAATTAAATAAAATTAAAATAATTAAACATAAATACAGATGTGACAGACAAAACTACGCAAAAAGAAATAAGAAATAAATTTAAAGAAATAAGAAAAAATATAAATAAGAAAGACCGTAATAATAATATATAATATAAGTAATACTCTCCATTTTAGTAGCGTAATTTCCAGATGGTAAAACAAATAAAATGGAAAGTAAATTTAACACCCTCAGCAGACCACCACAATGCCATCTCCCCAGCCATACGTGGGCTAGCAGTGTCAGGAAGGTAGATGGGGGAAGGAGGGGGGTCATGGGGTCCAAAGTTTGGAAGGAGTCATATGGGTTTTTAAATGAAGTAGGAAGGGCTGCCATGTTTTGTGGAAAGTATCGGTGTGGCCTTGTGTTGTAAATCTGATTTTCTCTATATGTATAAGAGACATAACATCCCTCATCCAGTGTAAATGTGAAGGGGGAGTGGCTGCCTTCCAGTTGATTAGGATGAGGCGTCTGGCAATGAGTGAGGCAAAGGCCATGGCATTGGATTGCCCAATAGATATCGCAGCGTTCTCCGGTGTCAGAATAATGCATTAAGAGGGCATGGGTCAACATTCACAAAATATATCTGAATAAGATTTAAAAATGGAAGTCCAGAAAGGGGCCAGTGCTGGACAATGCCAAAACATATGGATAAGTGAGCCAGGGGCTTGGTGGCACCGGTCGCATGTGGGATCCATGCCAGGGTTTATCTTCGCAAGTCTAGTCTTTGACCAATATAGACTGTGGAGGAGCTTGAACTGTATCAGTGAATGGTGGGCACATATTGAAAAAGAGTGTATTCGGGCAAGAGCATTTTCCCATTCTTTGTCTGTAAATTGATGATTTAGATTGGACTCCCAGTTTTGTCTTATAGCCAGCCAGTACTGAAGAAGGTAGGGATAGGGATATGATGTTATATAGTTTAGATATTGAGCCTTTGATTGCAACCTTCACCTCCAAGATGCGGTCGATCACAGTTTTTGGAGGTATATGGGGGAACTGAGCAAATTTGTTCATAACGAAATCACGTATCTGTAAATATCTGAAAAAAATAGTTTTTGGTAAGTTAAACTTTAGGGACAATTGTGTGAAAGACATAAATGAACTGTCTTGGTACAAATCATAAATGCTCAGAATGCCATTCTTAAACCAGTTGCTGAAGGCTTCATCCACCATAGAGGGAGGGAAAAGGACGTTTTTGTGGACAGGTGAGGATGGTGACATGGCGTGGAGACCAAAGTGTTTTCTGAACTGGGTCCAGATCCGGAGGGAGTGTTGTACTAAGGGGTTGTTTGTATACTGGGCGGTTGTGACTGGGAGCGAAGAGCAAACTAAGTGCCCTGCACACATTCATTTTATAATTCTAACCCTTTAAATGCCAGTGTGTGTGATGGCATATATTTGCAATATATCAAATGCAAAGTAGATTTTTCTGGGGGGGATTATTACAGGCTAGCATGTGTCAATGATTAGCAACAACAGTTTTTTGTAAGGGTCCCGCCTCCACCAATCACATGCGGCTCCCTTTGTGTGTGTGAGAGCAAGAGAGAGAGAGAGAGAGAGAGATAGTTCTCCAACTTGTGTGAGTTGCAGTGATCTCCTGGTTGTTCCCCACCTAGGTTATCTAACTATTGCGCTGTGCAACTAGAAACACTGGCCTGGCCTGCTTCTAAGTTCAGTGGCCTGACTGCATAAAAATTTTTATTTTCTTAAAAATTCTTTTCTTTTTTGAGTTTTATTTTTTGGGAGCCCCTGGTCTACAACAAGACAACCTAACAAGACAATCGACCAAGACAAAGATTAAAGACACAACACCAGAATGTATCGATAGATAAGGTATTGATTATTATGGATGATGATTTGTTATATGTGACGGTTGATGTTTTAGCTACGGTTTTAATGGACTTTCAATTGCTAATGGTATCATTTGTATGCATTTGTATGTTGTACAGATTTTACGGTTTGGATGAAGGTTTGGATGGAGATTGGACAAAGCTTCATTAAAATCAGTTCAAGAAATCTACTTGTGTTAATTGCGTCGTGCCCGGAGGATGTCACACTTATACACTGTACTTAAATAAATAACTAATTTGGAACTGACCCTTGTGTTGCAGAAAATTACAGCAAATGGCTTCCTTTATTGCTATTCTTTTAGCTTCCTAGACAGACCACCCCCTAGTTGTGACAAAACTGAGGAAAACAACAATAAACCATGTGAACTTTGGAAATTACTCAATAATCAACTAGGCTGCAGTAAAAAACTTAAAACCAGGTTCTCAAACATAAACATAAAGACGGACAACACGCTCATCACAGACAAGCTGGATGTAGCCAATTACTTAAACACTTTCTTCACAAACATAGCCACAACACTGGTAAACAAACTACCCTCCCACTCAGGGCATTATGGGGTAGAACACATAGTAGCATACTACAAGAACCTAGGCGTCCACAAAGACGACTTCAAACTGGAAATGGTAACTACAGATGAGGTACTCAAAAAACTGAGGGCCCTCCAACCGAACAAGGCCACTGGCCATGACAACATCCCCTCCAAATTCCTCAGAGACTCAGCAGCCGCCATCACCCCAGTCATCACACACATAATAAACCTCTCCATAAAACAGGGACATGTCCCCAGGGACTTCAAAATTGCAAGTGTAACACCCCTGCACAAAAAGGGCAGCAAATTAGACCCAGGCAACTACCGCCCTGTTTCTATCCTTACATCCATCTCGAAAGTCATGGAAAAAATAGTATACGAACAGGTCGAAAAGTAGCTAGCGGAAAAAATCGAATCTACGAATTCCAATCTGGCTTCAGAACATCCCACTCCACTGACACATGCCGTCTCTATTTGAACGACCACATCAAACAAGAGGTGGACGCGAGCAAATACTGCGGCATGGTCATGCTGGACCTACAAAAGGCCTTCGACACTGTCAATCACTCCATTCTGATTGACAAGCTAAAAGCAATTGGTTTTGATAGTCTATCAGTGAGCTGGAAGGGATGCCCCGATCGATCGGCCACCGATCGTTATCGGCCGATAATCAGTATAAATATGCGATCGGTGATAATGCTTTATTTTCGCCGATCGTCAAAACAGATCTCACTCGCTGAGTTCTGTCTCAGACACCGGGAGCTGCACACAGTGCTGCACGTCTGCTCCTCCTCCAGCTCCTCCCGCACGCATGTAAACACGGGTCTAGTCTAGTGGGACGGGACCTCCATGAGCTAACGTTAGCTACCGTTACAAAATGACCCAGTCAACTATTCACTTTTAGTTTAATACATGATGAGGCATTGTCTAACTGAACGGTATCTAGCCGGCTAGCTACTGATAGCTCCTGATATCAACAAATGCTCCAGCAATAGTCTAGTTATCTAGTACTAGTGTATGATACCTCTGTTAGCTCACGTTAGCTTAGCTCACTGTTCAAAACGAAATGTCCCATTCAACTAAATAGTTCACTGAGGCGTTGTCTTAACGTTATATTTCCGGCTAGCAGTAGCTACAGACAGGTCCTGATATCAATGTCTTATAACACTCATTCGATGCATATTCGAAGCCCGGCTTGCGTCGCAGTCACTAACGGGGATAGCTGAGGGAGTAGGGTATATCTGCAGAGCCTAGGGTAAATCTGCAGAGCCGAATGTAATTTGATCAAAGCAAGAGTATACACACAGACAGTGGAGATAGCGAGCATTTTGACTTGTTGCGTGGTGGCGTTGTCTCGCAGATAATACAACTACAAGTACAAGTCTAATTATATAATATATAAATTTTATAAAAAAAAAAAAAAAAATTATATAATTTTTATTTTTTTTTATTAATCAAAAACGATCGGTATCGGATCTGTATCGGATCGGTATCGGCCGATATGGCTCAAGACGATCGGTATCGGTGGCAAAAAACGTGATCGGGGCATCCCTAAGCTGGATACAATCCTACCTGGAGGGGAGAGAACAGATGGTGGAGGTAAACGGTACCCTATCCACTAGGGATGCACTGAATGGGAAATTCTTGGCCGAAACCGATACCGAAAATAGAAAACAGTTGGCCGAAAACCGAAAGGCCGAAAATGATTCATAGAATAGATTTTTTTTTACCAATGTTGTGGAACATTATGATTATGGAAAAATATACGATTATGGCAAAACTTAACTTAAATAATAAATAATCACTATTATGGGTCCATAAAACATTTATTCAGCACTTCTGAATGCATACAGTACATTAATTCCATCTTTTTAATCAAATTGTGACCCCAAGAATCGAAATTGAATCCCAAAGACACCCTGAAAAGTCAGTGCAGTCAATGACACAATGCTGGTCTGATATATATTATTGTTCTGAGGAAACCTCATTAAACCCACACTGAAACACAGCTACCAAGACACAGAACATTAGATTTCACCAACCTGCTCTGTGTAACTTTATTACTGGTTGTAAACCCAAATCCAGCAGGTGGCGGTGATGGTCTATTTCCTGCTTTGCACGATAAATGTCCCCCTGGTATTCTTTAATGGTCCTTTTGACGATTCCACAGATCTCCATGGCAACAGTATTGGGTCTCTCGTAGACCTTGCGATAATCATCACTGCCGCAGCGGACATCTGTGCTCTACTGAGCGCACCTTTCTAGTCCCCAGCTGAATGTGCTCGCTTGACTCGGCACAGTAGACGCGCGACAGACAGACGTCAATGTGAGAAACACAATCCCCCCCCCCCCTCGCTCTGAATAATATGCATATTAGATTAACAGCGACGGGCATATGGTGAATGGGGATGTAAAGGCATGTTGAAGACGCATTTGTTGGACGCGTTGCGCGCAGAGTTTACATGGAGGCGGCGCGACTCCCGACAGCGCAACATCATCACAACAACACGCGAATGATATGCATATTAGATCACTCCCACCGCGATCACTCCTACCGCGACGGGCATAATAGTGAATGAGGATATGGAAGCATGTTGGGGACGCATTTGTTGGGACGCGTTGCGCGCAGAGTTTACATAGGGGCAGCGCGACTCCCGACAGTGCGACATCATCACAACAACACGCAAGGTTGTTTCTTTTTCGGTGATATATTTTTGGTGAAAAAACTCTTTCGGCCGAAAGCCGAAAGGCAATTTTTTTTGCCATTTTCGGCCGAAAAGTTTTTCGGTGCCGAAATTTCGGTGCATCCCTACTATCCACCCCCCTCCCAGTGAGCTGTGGTGTTCCACAAGGAAGCATACTAGAACCGCTACTGTTCCTAATTTATGCAAATTACATGTCGTCAGCTTGTGACTGCAACTTGTTCCTATTTGCGGACGACTCAGCCCTGCTGGTCTCTGACAAGAACAAGTTACAGGTTGAAAAAACTCTCAGCTCGGAACTAGGCAAAATCTGCATATGGCTTGCAGATAACAAACGATCATTACACATGGGCAAAACAGAGTCCATTCTCTTCGGTTCAAATAACAAACTCAGCAAGACCGACGGCTTCTCAGTTACAGTGGGTGACAATATTGTCACAAGGAAAGATGAAATTACCTACCTGGGTTCCATCCTAGAGGCTAATCTTTCCTGTGACAAAATGGCATCCAATGTAATAAAAAAAAGTCAACCAACGAACTCGATTCTTGTACCGGATCTCCTCTCTGGTAAACAAGAATACCCTGAAGACTCTGGCAGGAGCACTCATTCAAGGGTACTACGACTATGCTTGCACCTCATGGTAACAAACCACCTCAAAGGCACTAAAAACCAAATTACAAACATCTCAAAACAAACTAGTCAGACTACTGCTTGACCTGACTCCTAGAACCCACCTCACCCCTGCCCACTTTAACAACCTAGGATGGCTTAGAGTAGACGACAGAGTACAGCAACTTGCAATGGGCCTGGTCTACAAGATACACTACACGACCAAGGTACCCATGTACATGTCAAAATACTTCCCAACGGTCAGTGAATACCACGATCACAACACCAGAGGGAGCTCCGCAAATCATGTTAAACCCAGATTCGGCTCAAACAAGGGACTAAACACGTTTCGCAATTATGCCACATCAATGTGGAACACCCTACACAAATGTCCTAACCCAGTTGTACAGTAAATGATCAAGTATGGCTTGTCAGTATTCCAATGTACAGTGTAAAGTGTCGCCCACCCACCCCCTACCCACAGTGATTCGCTACAGGGGTTTAATGGCTTCAGCTGGGTTTTGATTATCAGTTAAGCAATGCAGATTCAATTATGTGCGTCTGTATGTGTACTGTCGTGAGTTTGTGAGTCACGTTGGTGGTTGGTCTCATTTCAGCTTCCGTTATTTGTTTCGTATGTCGTTTCATATCTGTGTGTCTCGCATATGTGCGTGCTGTGCAGTTTGTTTACGTTGGTAACACGGGTCGCTAAGGAATTTAGGTTTGAAGGAACTGCCCTAATGTCAAAGCGTTTCAATATAAGCATCTTGTATCATTCTTAAGATACCACAGCTATGTTGTGGATGTAAATTAATGTGTGCTTGCTTATGTAGAAACAATGCATAAGATAACGTGACCTTTTCATTATAACGTCTTGCAACTATGGTTATGATTAAGATATCAAGTATTTACTCACGGAAAATCTTTATGTATGGTGATAACGAGTATTATTGTTGAAAGTCATACCGTCATATACCGGGGTGTGATGTCAGAAAGGTATGAAAAAAATTATAGCGCCCAAGCCTAGCATGTACTGAATCAAGAATTGATTTTTAATCAAATTGTGACCCCAAGAATCGAAATTGAATCCCAAAGACACCCTGAAAAGTCAGTGCAGTCAATGACACAATGCTGGTCTGATATATATTATTGTTCTGAGGAAACCTCATTAAACCCACACTGAAACACAGCTACCAAGACACAGAACATTAGATTTCACCAACCTGCTCTGTGTAACTTTATTACTGGTTGTAAAACCAAATCCAGCAGGTGGCGCTGATGGTCTATTTCCTGCTTTGCACGATAAATGTCCCCCTGGTATTCTTTAATGGTCCTTTTGACGATTCCACAGATCTCCATGGCAACAGTATTGAGTCTCTCGTAGACCTTGCGATAATCATCACTGTCTTCCATCTCTGTTTCAGACCAGTCTGGAGAGAGGAGCTGACCATCTCTAGCAGGTTCTGATACTCCACAGTCCTTTCCATCAGGTTCTGTTTTCATCTGTTCAGTTGAGGTGCTGGCTAGATGCTCATGGGTTTGGTTAAACCATGAGGACTGAGGTTTCTCTTCATCATGTTCACTCTTCACAGGGACAGGAGTGGATGTTAACTCTATGATGTCAGCCTCCTCTGGACCTTGAAGCTGCTCTCCCTCCTGACTGGTCCAGAGTTCCTCCTGTTCCTCTTTAATCTGTAGGAGCTCTGGCTGCTCCTGGCCCAGACTGGGGCTCCTCTCCTGCTGCTCATGGGGAACCTCCTCTTTACAAACAGGGAGCTGTAGGTGGCCTAGATTGAGGAACACAAAATAGAATGATAAAAATAGCTGATCAATGAATGAAGATGACATCACGTCATAAATCCATGTCTACAGACTGTATGAATAAATGTTTTTTTCAAATGTAGCCAAGAGTAAAGACCCAAATCCTGTCAAAACAGCAATCATAGTGTATATTTTCAACAATACATTTGTTTACCAATAGGTTAAATTGTTATTAATGAAATATCAGTTCAGGAATTGTATTCATAAGCTAGCGAATTTCAACAGGAAATAAATGCGAGCGGACATTTTGTTGTAGTCATTATGATGACACTCAGGTCTTTCAATGAGCGTTGGAATTTCGAAAAACGACATTACCCAGCTCAAGCCAGCTACTGTACAGCTAATTACTTGTGGATGAATTTTATTTAATTTTTCAGGATTATCTACCACAAAACTGAACGTTATTGGCATAAATTAGAACACAGTTAGTTTATCTACCTTTCTAGCAAGGATCCGCATTGCAATCCGATTCAAAATGGCGGACCGGTCTCCATAATAAGAAAGTTCTGTATTTACACTAGATTTCATTCACGGTTCTTGCTGCACGCCTGGTGATACTAAATCCAAATGTAACTCTGCCATTGGAAAGAGTAGATTTGTCCCGATCCATAGATGTGCAACTTGGCTATAATAAGGTCATTTATAGGCCTGATATTCTATAATAATATTTCAAATTGCATGTGTCCGGATGGCAGAATTCAGTACTGTATAATCTACAAAACCTTCTGTTTAATCATCTTCCCTTTATTCATTTGCTTAGATTTTATGTACATGTGATCTCAAGAAGGTGCTGAACGAGCTCAGTGGCAGTTTTCCATGTCTGGTCATGTGTAGCATGGTGTTATTCACCATCAAAGAAAAATCATAATTTATATTCTCCTTTGTTTCATCACAATTTACTCAAGCCTAGTAACAGACACAATATTTCTGACACAGGGAATACATTCCCTGAGATCCATAGATGTCCCTAGATACATGCAAATGGACCTTGTAGAAGTGGAGCAATCTTCCATTTATGTATGTATTATTATTATTATGTAGGTATTGTGTATTTTTTGGCGGATTTTCAGAAAATAGAGCTAGGGCTTAACAGGTTATGGGCTGAATTTGTGAGAAATCATTGGTGATTGCATTCACATCGATTCTACAGACATCCCCAGATTCAAATAATAATAATAATAATAATAATAATAATAATAATAATAATAATAAATAATACAAGAATATTTGTATCATTAACAATTACGTTTTACATTTATAGTCATGACTCAATGAGGCATGATGAAGTCCTAAAATAAATTAAATAAAAGCATTACACAAACACTGCAAATGGCAGTGATCAGTGAATAAATAAATAAGCACGTATATAGCTATAGTGGAATAGAATGGACACATCTACCTTCTGCTCTCAGCACATCCAATTCCTTTCATGTACCCTATATACTGTGCATATATATAATATCTTTTGTATTCATTTTCTATATACCGTCTAGTTTATTGTTGTTGTTTTTTCTTTTTTTGCTAAGTGTGCATATTCTAAGAGCCAGTGGAGAAACATTCCACTGATCATCTTACTGGTATGATGTTGCATGTGACAAATAAAACCTTGAACTTGACTTGAACATCAATCATGTAAATTGAACCATGTCATCCAATAATCAGTGAACAGTTGCACTATTTAAAAAGGGCCATGTGACAGTCTGCACCCTAGGCCTACACACACAATATGGCATATCTACTGTACTGCTGCTGGTAGGGATTCCCCGATCACGTTTTTTGCCACCGATACCGATCGTCTTGAGCCATATCGGCCGATACCGATCCGATATCGATCGATTTTGATTAAAAATAAAATAAATTTTATTTTATATAAATATATATATTTTTTTTATAAAATATATATATTATATAATTATACTTGTAGTTGTATTATCTGCAAGACATCGCCACCACGCAGCAACAAGTCAAAATGCTCGCTATCTCCACTGTCTGTGTGTATACTCTGCTTTGATCAAATCACATTCAGCATGCCCTCAGCAGGGTATATCTGCAGCTCTACAGATATACCCTAGGCTCTGCAGATATACCCTACTCCCTCAGCTAGCCCCGTTTGTGACTGCAATGCAAGCCGGGGCTCGAATACGCATCGAATCACTGTTATAAGACATTGATATCAGGAGCTATCTGTAGCTACTGCTAGCCGGCTATATAACGTTAAGACAACGCCTCAGTGAACTATTTAGTTTAATGGGACATTTTGTTTTGAACAGTGAGCTAACGTGCGCTAACGTGAGCTATCATGCACGTCTACAAGACTATTGCTGGAGCATTTGTTGATATCAGGAGCTATCAGTAGCTAGCCGGCTAGATACCGTTAGACAATGCCTCATGTATTAAACTAAAAGTGAATAGTTGACTGGGTCATTCTGTTTAAACAGTAACGGTAGCTAACGTTAGGTCACGGAGCTCGCATGCACTAGGTTAGAGCAGACTATTGCCCGAGCTTGTTTACACGGGGAAGGGAGGAGGAGGAGACGGAGCGTCTGAGACAGAACTCAGCGAGTGAGATCTCGTTTTTCGATCGGTTTTGACGATCGGGAAAAATAAGGCATCATCACCGATCACCGATCGCATATTTATACTGATTATCGGCCGATAACGATCGGTGGCCGATCGATCGGGGCATCCCTAGCTGCTGGAAGATATCACTGATTGTGTGCTGAGCATGGAGTGCCAGTACCGCAGGAGTGGACCATGCAGACCTATTCACAGAGAGCGATGAGTACCTAGTGCAGGGGTCAGCAACCTTTAAGAGCCATTCCCCCCCCCCCCCCCCCCCCCCCTCCCACAAAATAAAATTCCTCTGGAGCCGCAAAACCAATTTACCCTTAAAATGAAGATAACAGAGTGTATAACATTTTATATATAGTTATCCCCAAGCATACCCCACATTTAGCATAAAACGCCTGACAATTGCATACCCAAAGTCATTTGCAATTTATTATACTTTATACTTATAGCACACAGTAAAGCAACAAAAATAAAATGGACTTTTTATTGCTGTTTTTAGTTTACCTGTTATAACAAAGGAACACCTCAAACTCTTATGAAGAGGAGAAAAAAGACTGGCTGTGTAGACCTATTTTTAAATAAAACACAGAAGAGGAGACAAAACACTGATGTCTGTAGACCGACTTTGAAATAAAACCCTGAACTATTCAGGTATATTTGAGTCCTTCCCTTATTTGTGGAACATTTATAAAATAAAAAGTAGTCGACTTTGAAAAAAGACTACCATGTGTAGACCTACTTTGAAATAAAACACAGAAGAGGAGAAAAAACACTGGCATCTGTAGACCTACTTTGAAATAAAACCCTGAACTATTCAGGTATATTTGAGTCCTTCCCTTATTTGTGGAACATTTATAAAATAAAAAGTAGTCGACTTTGAAAAAAGACTACCATGTGTAGACCTACTTTGAAATAAAACACAGAAGAGGAGAAAAAACACTGGCATCTGTAGACCTACTTTGAAATAAAACCCTGAACTATGCAGGTATATTCCCTTATTTGTGGAACATTTATAAAATAAAAAGTAGTTCACTTTGAAAAAAAGACCACCATGTGTAGACCTACTTTGAAATAAAACCCTGAACTATGCAGCTCTATTTGAGTCCTTCCCTTATTTGTGGAAAATAAAAAGTAAATTTTTTGTTGTTCGCAAATTTCTCACAGCATATCAGGCATACAGGTAAGCCTGCATCGTTAGTCGTGAAAGCAAATTAATCTGTCCACGCTGAATTAAACCCTCTATTTTCCTCAGACTTTCCTTTTTTTGGATTTATCCATGGTTAGCTTACTGGGGGGTCAGAAACTCAAGATTAGCCACTTGCAGACGGCAGGGAGAGGCGCGGGGTGTGACGCACTGTATTTATTTATTTTCTTTGGCCAGGGAGCCGCAGCTGATTGGCTAAAGAGCCGCATGCGGCTCCGGAGCCGCAGGTTGCCGACCCCTGACCTAGTGGGACGCTTCAGGCTAACAAGACCTAATGGAGCTGTGCAATACCCTGGAGCCAGCACTGAGGAGTAGGGATGCACGATAATTATCGGGCCGATATCAGCAATTATGACGTCATCCCGATAAACTCGATAACGTTATTAATAGCTCCGATAATATAATATATTTTTTGGTAAAAAAAAAATGCGGTGTGGGTGAATTGGAATGAAGTGCGTTTGTTTTGACTAAAGGCTCCTCCCGTTTTGCCAGTACTGTGGTACGACTGATGCGTGTGGTTTAGGAACAGGGAGTTTTTCACAAATCCAGCGCTCCCTTTCTTGGCTGTGACGTAGTTACATGACGTTACATTCGGAGGCAGACAGTCAATCTGCCAATTACGTCCCACCGCTTGCACCCACCTCTTCTTCTTACCACCAATCGGAAGCTCTCATTCGTTTATTTACTTCCGGATTGTCAGCCATTATTCTACTCGGAGCTAACGTTAGCTCCCCGCCAGCCACATTGACAAGTACCAGCGCTTATACATTACTGGCAAATGTCTTGTTGCACTTGTGGCAACGAGCGTTGTCAGCATCGACTTTAGTCAAATAGACCCAGACTTTTGAACGTTTCGTTCTGTCCGCCATGATGAGAGCAGAGCTGTCTGTACTCGGCAGCACCCGTGTGTGTGTGTGTGTGTGTGTGTGTGTGTGTGTGTGTGTGTGTGTGTGTGTGTGAGTGAGTGTGTGAGCACAGCACAGCCCGCTCCTCGCGCAGGCAGAGACACCGAGGCAGGAGAGATATAGAAAACGGCCAACAAGATTAGTTTGCGACGTTTAAATTCCTCAAAGAAAAACTCCATAATTTCTAGAGTACCGATAGCAGTACCGATGACATCGGAGCTTATAAATACTCAAAAAAAAAATGTATCAAAAAGAAATATATATATATACATTTAAAAAAAATTATAATACAATAAATATCGGTTATCGGTATCGGTTATCGGCTTGAGGAGCATAAAGTTATCGGTATCGGTGTCAAAATCAATATCGTGCATCCCTAATCTTTATGCAGTTTTAAAGCACCGTGGCTTTGTTCTGAATGCACTTTGTTGTAGTTATCCTACAGAGAAAAGAAAATGCACTTGACTTTAATGCACATTTTGTTGACTTCCGGTTTTAGCACAACATGTAGTGCACGCATTTTGCAATTGCTCCGCTCCCACCAACGCTAATTTCGTTTAAAAACATTATTTGGACAGTAAAGAAAGAGAATAGACCACATCGTATGTATTGTTAAGACCCTCTACTAACCATATCAAAAGACAAAATGGTTAAAGGTAGAAAGGTGGCAGAGAAAATAACTACGGCAACTTCAACGGCGCAGGACGTAACAAAACGAGGAAGACACTTCCTAACCGTCGCTGGTTCTGAGCCGACGGCGACAAGCTCCGAGGAGGAGAAGGAAGAGGACAATTTACCGGGATCATCGATTACGGTCCCCGAAAGAGAGTTAATAGAGACCAACATAAAAGAAGGTACAGAATCAAGCTCCGTGAAAGCGAGAGCAGCCAGATTTATGGATTCCAACGTCACTGCATCTATCTACCATATGCCGCCAACTGAAGAAAGCAGAAATCCACCCGATTTCAACACACTGACTAACCTGATGGTAGAACAGTCTAACCTGATGAAAGAACAGATGGTAGAACAGTCTAACCTGCAGATTACAGACATCAAGGCGCTCGAGGCAAACGTCGATGCTAAATTCGATCGCATCGAGGCTAAATTCGATCGCATCGATGAGAAATTAGAAGAAGTCAAGAAAGCGATCGATGCACAGTCAAAGCGAATCACGACAGTGGAGATTTCGGTGACAGAAAACACAAAAGCAGTCAAGGCGAACGAAGGTAGCATGACAGAGATGGGAGAAGAGATGGAAAAAGTGAAAGATGAATATCGGAGGGAAATACAAGGGCTTAAAAACGAAGCGATGGAGAGGCAACTAGAAACCCAACGTTACCACAGGCGGAATAACATCCGCATTGTGGGGCTTGATGAAGCAGTGAACTGCGAAGACATCAACTTTCCAAAAGAGTTATCAACGATTTTGGATAACACCGATCCAAACAAAGTGCCAGAAGTGGAACAAGTTTACAGAATCGGTTCCCAGGGGCAAAGTATCAACGGGCCGAGAGTCATCATTGTCACTCTGCGGAAAACTACAACAAGGGATGACATCATCAAATATGCTCGCAACCAACGTGGGAAGCTGAAGTATGGTGATAAACCAATATTTATCTACGAAGATTTGAGCAAAGAGGCCATCATCCGACGTCTACCATACAAAGATGTGATGCAAAAGCTGTACAAAGCCGGCTACAAGCCAAGGCTAGCATATCCGGCGCTGTTATCATTCTTGGGCAATAACGGCCGCAGGTCAGGTCCATATACACCTTTTGAAGCTGAGGATTTCCTGAATCAAAATGTAGCAAATAACCCAAAGCATGACGAAAATGCCGGAAACAGTTAAGCCTCTCTCTAAATATATACCAGTGTTGGAATGACTTTATTGTGTTCATCAATGAGGTCATTCCACCAGTGTTGGAATGACATTGTTGTGTTCATCAAAGTAGCAAACGATATGCAAGTCGTCTATAACAAAGTGTACTGTGTATAATACGATTCATAATACATTATAATTTCAGTCTCTGGTCTCAGAGGGGACAAATAAATATCATTGTAAAAAGATCTATCTGGAATATTCTGGGTTTATCGCTCAAATGCCCTGGGACTCTTAGATCATTCTGGAAAGTAAAATAGTCTAGGCACTAGTATATTCTACAACCTTCTAGTATATAAGGCACCATGACAACGAAGCATACAACTCTAACAATAACATTCGGTGTGTATACACATAGCAGATAATAAATTAAATGAAGCGCAATCAGTCCTTAATAATACTTTAAAATTAACCACACACAAACGTATGAGCACAGCAAGGTTATTCTAACAATTTAAGTAATCACTCCATTAAAGGCACATTGAAGCGCTAAAAGGCGCTGCTTTTCTATCTTATCTAATCAGTTAAATCGGTTCTAGTGGCTTCTCCACGTTGATAATTATTTATCTCTTATTCCTTATCTATATCTTTCCATTGATTTTTATTTTATTTAATTTTTTCTTCTCATTACTCTATATTTTTTAAATATATTTTAACTTACATTGTTCTTTTCCAATGTTCTTCACATTAAGGTGTCAATATTACTCTATATTTTTTAAATATATTTTAACTTACATTATTCTTTTCCAATGTTCTTCACATTAAGGTGTCAATATTGCTCTACAATCTTTTCCTTTTTTTTCCCCACACGTTAGTGGAGGGTTCAAAGGAATGTGTCGATGAAGGTTTATTCTCTTTTTTTATTTTATTTTTTATTTTTATCTTTATGTTATTTATCACAATACTTCATTACAGTAAGGGAAGGTGCAAGACCAAAAGCGACATTCTATTGCAATAGAATGGAAATGTTAGATCCTATGGCAATTAGCATAGGAAAATTAGGATTACAATGCTCAGTTTGGGCAATCCGGTGGACCATGGGAGAAAGTCAATCGCGGAGGATGTGTTCTTGGAACACAGGCATGTTCGACTTTCTGGGTGAGGGGAAAATAGGGGATTTTTATTTGTATATATATATGTTTTTAAGCTCAGCTCTCAACGGGACCTCATTAATTGGATGTGCATCTATTGTAGCTTCATACTCCAGAAACATTACCAAAAACTACACGAAAACATGCATAGACTATGGCTAGTTTGAATATAATGGTATGGAACACCGGTGGGATAAACAAACAACACAAGCGCAAAAGCGTGCTCACACTGATGAAAAAAGAACATGTGGACGTGGCTCTATTAAGCGAAACGCACATTTTAGAGGGAGACATAAATACGTTAGCGGATAACATATACCATAATATTAGTCACTCTTCTTTTGCTACGAGAACTAGAGGGGTAGCCATAGTCGTCAGACGCAAATTAAATATCGAATTGAAAGGGGTATGGTCGGATGCTGAGGGGCGCATAACTATAGCTAGGATTATACACAATAACAGGAAAATTGCATTGGCAGCGGTATATGCCCCGAATTTGTACGAAGTGGGTTTCTTCACTTCACTAACAGGAGAAATGTTAAACCATCCCGAGTACTCATATATAATAGGTGCGGATTTTAATGCCATTTGGAACCCAAGGATGGACAAAACTTACCTTTCCTTCTCAAGCGAACAAAAGAATTCATCTAAAGCATTAAAAGATTGGTCGAAATCAACAGGAGTAACTGATTTATGGCGTTCACTTAACCCCATGACCCGCAAGTACTCCTGTCGTTCGGCGAGACACAACACACTATCCAGAATTGATTACGTCTTTGCATCCCCGAGAATATTTGATAAATATGAAGTGGAAATGACACCCAATGCGCTATCAGATCACTGCTACTTAATCCTGAAAGCAACATTTGGTACACTATCTGCCCGGGCCCCAAGATGGCGTTTTAATTCGATGCTGCTTAACAACAAGGAATTCATTACACAAATTAAAGAAGCTCTCACAGTATTCCTACAAGACAATGCTAACTCGGTGCAAGATCCCAGAATATTATGGATGTCGGTAAAGAATATGATCAAGGATTTCTCGGATAGATTTACCTCCATATTGCGCAAAAATCAAAACACAAAACTGTCTGAAATGGAAACGCTTTACTCAACGCTTTTTAATTCTTTAAAATACAACAACTCTACCAGACTAGATAACCAAGTTAACATTCTAAAGACAGAGATCAAAGCAATGTACAGACAAAAATCGGAATTGCAAATACGCAGCACTAGACAACAGCAGTACTTCCAAGGTTCTAAACCTAGTCACCTATTAGCCATGCGACTAAGAATTAATGCAAAATTTGCAGATATAACTGCCATTAGGAAACAACAAGCTCTAGTAACAGAACCCAAAATAATAAACGATACATTCAAAGAATTCTACTCCGATTTATATAACTCAGAAACGACCTTTGATCAAGACAAATTAGACACATATCTTAATCAAATTACTCTCCCTTACCGTCCTTTAAGCCTCCTCGGAACCGATGTCAAACTGTACTCTAAGATATTAGCCATCAGATTGCAAAAGCATATGACGTCTTTAGTTCATCCGGACCAAACAGGCTTCATAAAAGGTCGCCTGATCAATGATAACATAAGGCGAATACTGCACGTACTAGATACAGACAAAGAGGACATCACACCTAAGGCGATACTATCCCTGGATGCTATGAAAGCATTTGACAGGTTGGAATGGTCGTTTCTATGGGCAGTATTGGAAAGGATGGGGTTAGGAAAAGGTTTCATTGATATGATTAAAGTACTATACAAGGACCCATCGGCCAGGATTACAACAGGCACATTCATCTCCGATATCTTTCCGGTATCACGCTCAGCCAGACAAGGTTGCCCTCTTAGTCCCGGACTATTCGATCTATCATTAGAACCTTTAGCACAATTTATAAGACAATCCCAACACATAGAACCAATAGTAATCAAGGGCACACATCATAAAATTAGTTTATATGCGGACGACGTAATATTGTTCATGCAAAACCCCAACAACACATTGCCGCTTATACTCAAGTTGATAGAGAACTTTGGTGATTTATCGGGATTTAAAATAAATTGGCCTAAATCGGCTTTTCTTCCTCTTAACACCAGTGCAAAAAAAGAGACAACCCTCCCAGGTGCGATACCCATGGTCAAACATTTCAGATGCTTGGGTGTGGAAATATTTCCCACCATAAGACAAACGGTGAAGCACAATTACACAAAAATACAGAACAAAATCAAAGACGACCTGGACAGGTGGGCAAAACTTAAAAACGCAGTACAGGCAAGGGTATCAATAGTTAAGATGGATGTATTACCAAGAATCAATTTCTTCAGCTCAATGCTTCCGTTACCTCCTCCAGAGGGCTACTGGAAAAGATTACAAACCTCCACATACAAATTTATTTGGAATAACAAACCACCTCGCATAAAAAGATCCACCGCACAGAGAAATAAAGCAGACGGTGGCATGGCAGTCCCAGATTTTTTACAATATTTTAATGCCTTCACATTAAGACCATTGAAGAAGATATGGTTTGACCCCGAGGCTTTGGTATCTTGGAGAAAATTAGAAGAAAACATAGTAGCCCCACAGAGATTGAAAGACATAGCATACACTAAACTTTCAATCAAGCATTGTGAGCGAGAATTTGGCCCAATAATTACCCATGCAATCAGGACATGGCGGGAAACACAAAGGAAATTTCCTAACCCTCAAGTATGGCATAATCACACTCCCATATTCAATAACAATGCTCTCTTAATGGGAAAACGACCTATAAGATTCCCTATATGGGAAGAGAGAGGCATACACTCATTAGGGGATATTTTTAATAACAAGGGCCTCTGTAGTTATGTCGAAATATGCATAAAGTTTAACCTCACCGAGTCCACATGGCTTTTTTACATACAGTTACGACTTTGTATGAGATCTCACGGTGTTCCATTACACATACCAATTGAACACCACAGATACCACAAATTTTTCTATGAAAGAGATACATTGGGAGGTTTTGTATCAGGTTTTTATTATCAATTACTAACGTCCTCGTATGAAACCCTTCAACTAGACAATGTCTGGAGGAGGGATATACCAGACCTGGAAAATGACTTTGATTGGCAAGGAGCCTGGGCAAATGTCCGACTTACATCAAGGAACCCGGATCATCAACAAATCAATCTGAACTATATTCACAGGACATACTTGACTCCTATAAGGCTGTGCAAAATGGGGCTTATACAAGACTCCAAATGCTCCCAATGTACAAATGGGGACGAAGGAACATTTATGCACATGTATTGGGACTGCCCACCAGTTAAGGCATTCTGGAAAGATGTGTCCCAACAATTATCAATACTCGTATTTTGGAATATACCTGTACACCCCGCGGTATTGCTATTGAATGATGTTTTTGAGTTTGCAGTGAATCCACAACTAAAAAGATTGGTTTTATCGGGTATCACAGTAGCTAAAAAACTGATCGCATCACGTTGGTTTCAACCGGAAAAAATGTGCCGGAAAGTGTGGTTTCTTACATATCTCGATGTGATATATCAAGAAATATCTACAGCAAGAATTCTGGGGCTCAATGAATCCAAAATGTCAATGTGGTTAGAAGTGGTGGAGAGAATAAAAGCTAGCCTATAATGGTAGTGTCTGGTTAGGAGTGAGGGATAATGGAGGTACTATCCAAGAGGGGGTCCGGGAGGGGGGGGTTTGAGCTGGAGCATATGTGTGTAGGGTTTTAGAAAATAGGTATTAGGGGTATATTATATACTAACATTTATATAATTGTAACTTCGCTGGATATACACTGTATACGGTTAAAATGTTATTATTGACTATTTTTGTTTTATCCTGTTTCTGTACTTGCATATATTTTAACCACCTTTACTGAAAGTTTCATTATACATTGTGTGTTGAGTACTGACTTTTAATAAGTTTTGTTTTGCAATAATAAAAAAAATAAAAAAAAAAAAAAATGCACATTTTGTTGTATGCAAAGATAAAGAATTTAAATTGTACAATCTTTCAGCAGTCAGTCTGGAATTAATGTATGCATTCAAAAGTGCTGAATAAATGTTTTATGGGCCCATAAGTGATTATTAATATTATATAAGATAAGTTTTGCCATAATCATGTCTTTTGCCATAATCAGGTAGCTGGGAAAAAAATACATTATATATATATTTATATTAAAGGGGAACTATTTTACTATTTCTTTCACCATTTGGACACTTTTACACAATTCCTGTGAGTTTATGGAACACCTCTGTAATTTTTTTTTTTATTCATTGTTTTGTATTTCTAATCAAGTCCTCAAAAACAGCATTTTTCTACCTCAAGATCTTAAGCCGTTTTGAGCCTGGGCTCCAACCACAATGGTAACTGTGTGAGTCTCAACATGCAGCTGGGTCTCTCTGACATCACAAATCAGCACATGTTCAGATGACTCAGTTCAGTGAGGGTGAATATTGTGAGAGGAGAATTGGAAGAATGCGCCAATATGAGAATTAGAGACATAGATCATATTAAAATAAGTCCACATAGCTAGGAAACAATGCTAAACACTGAAAAAGGCCATTTATAAGATAGTTCCCCATTAATCATTTTCGGCTTTTCGGCCAACTGTTTCCTATTTTCGGTATCGGTTTCGGCCAAGAATTTCCCATTCGGTGCATCCCTAGCAGGGAACAAAATAAGCACCCACCAAGCGCCAATGGCGTGTAGATTTAAGGTTTGGCGAGTAAAAATGAGAGGTCTGCCCGCCACCTGGCGTGTAGTTCATATCGATACTCATATTTTGAAAATCCTGTGCGGGTCTCATTTCCGCCCCAAGCGCAGCTCCAGTCATAATATCTATGGCTCCGGCAGCTAGCAACGTTTGGTTCATATGATACTCTTATTTTGAAAAACCCTGTAGCAACTCCGCGAGTCATATCCGCCCAGTCCGTGCTTCTGAAAGCAGAGCAGCGCTACACAGCAGTGCGCCTACACGGCCCGAAATAAGTCTGTGGTGTGTTTTTTCTTCTCACAACGGGTCAAATGCATCTACATGCTTTGCACCGTCGCCATTCCTTTATGCCCACATCGCCCGAAATTAACGTTTATGTACCATTACAATCACTACAACGTTAGCGTAAGCTAACAAGCTAATCCTGATCAGAGGCAGAGGCGCAGAGCCATAGAGAACAGCAGACAGTGTGGACTGGGGAAAGGGAAATGGGGGGGGCACTCTCCCCTTCCCTGTGTGTGTGTGCGTTTGGAAAGACGATGAAGTCACTAGTCAGGACTCAGGACAGGAGTATATTATAGTAAACTGAGGATTACTGAGGATGGACAGATAATGTTGATATACAAATATAAAAAAGTTTCGAGAGGAGTGGAAGTTTGAAGACAGACTACAATATGATGCGGGGGTGGTGAGTTGAAACAGTGTGTGTGTGTCCCGACCCCACTTCTATGTTTCAATAAATTATTTGCATTTAAAACTATTAACGCTGACTCATTCCTTCAGTCCACTCAAAATTATGCTAATATTCCTTATGTTGTTTTTATTTTTTTTATCAAATTTTTTTATTATTATTACTTACATGAAACAAGACAACACATTAATCACAATACACAGAACTTCACAGGAAAATAACAAAAACAATAATAATACAGAAGGGCGGCTACGTGGCGTAGTGGGCAAGGCGCTCGCCAAATGCGGAGACGCTGGGCTCGCCTGTTCGAGCCCAGCGCTCCACATTGCTTTCAGTTTAGCTGGTCGTTCATACTAATACACATTGGCCGTATTAGGGGGTGGGAAAACTGATGGGGGGTGGGGATCGGGCGTTGTGGACAGCGACTCCTACAGGTCGGTTGGTGCGCCTGCGCAGTAGAATCAGGAAGTGTCGGGGGCAGCGTGAGCCTCCCACGCGTTACTCCTCGACACAGAGATCGAGCTGCGCAGGTGAAAAGATGCGACTGCTGTTACCTCAAGTACCGGAGGGGACTTGTGCTATGTATGACTTAGTCAACATTGCAGCCGGCGTGTGGGAGGCAAGAAACAGCGTTCGTGACAGGGGAGGGTTGAATTGGATGATACGAAATTGGGATGGGAGAAAATATAGAAAATGGGAGAAAAAGTGGATAAAAAAAAAAACAATAATAATACAGAATAGAGCTGCCGCGATTACCGCAGGCTATATGCTATAAAAAGTAGACTACTACTTAAAAAAAAAATGCATTCAAACTTTTTATTTTTTTTTTGTGCGTGCGGTAATAACCGCGGCGGTAGGAAATATTTTGCAAATCCGTGCGGTAAGGAAAACATCAATACCGCGGCAGCTCTAATACAGAATATAACAATTTATAAATTATAAAGACAAAAAGAAAAGAAAACATAGTTCAACCTTTTTAAATTTAAATTCAAAATTCCAGGGGTACTATCTAATAGATGACCAAATAGCGAAGAACTAGCTAAATAGCTGCCCCCCAATAAAATCAGTAGTTAAATTCAAGACATCACAAAAGACAAGACAGACAAGACATTTCCTCCTCCCCCTCCCACGAGACCGCCGGACTCACCCGAACAAGCACCCCAACCCCGCTCAGCCGCACACGGCGGTCCTAACCTTCTCAGCTGCTGCGAACCATAGGTCAATCCCAGCCTGCCCCACCCCAATCACCCGCGCCGTGGATATCTCAAGATAAATCACATCCAACAGTGTTAGGGACCAGTTAATCACTGTGAGCTTCTCAGGCTCCTTCCATCTCATTGCTATTAGCTTCTTTGCCGCTGTGACGCCCGCTAGGACAGTTGTACGGACGCGGGTAGTGTTGTTATATCGTTCAGGAGTAGCGTAACAGCTGTGAATGGGATAGTTAAGCCACACAGATCTGAAAGTTTGTCCGCTATTGACCTCCAGAAGCGGGCCACTGGTGGGCAATCCCAATACATATGCATATAAGTGCCAGTGGCCTTTTGAGAGCACA
Organism: Notolepis coatsorum; assembly: GCF_963971535.1. Lineage (NCBI taxonomy): Eukaryota > Metazoa > Chordata > Actinopteri > Aulopiformes > Paralepididae > Notolepis > Notolepis coatsorum. Next base: position 70,079,278 of record NC_140168.1, read on the forward strand.
AAGTGCACCGAGAGTCGGTTATCAGTCCCATAGCAAATAGCTTCCTAGGTGTAAGATAGGTCCTATGAATATAATTAAAATTAACTTGCTGGTGATTGGGGTTGCGGGAAGACAATGCCACATTTGCCCAAACATCATCCCAGTCAAACTCGGGGTCCAACTCCGGGATATCCACACGCCAGATTGTATCCAATGATACACTTTTATACGTGGACTGAATTAAGAGCGTATAAAAGTCTGAGACAAACCCTCTGGAGGTCGTCCTGTCCACTATGAGCCTGAGGAAGGGGTGTGGTTGCAAAGCTTGAGCCCACGGCACGCCATGCCCCCTCAGCGCTGACCTTAGTTGAAGGTAAAGAAAGAAGGACTCGCCGGGAAGATCATAAAATTCTCTTAAGTCCTGAAACGCACAGAGGCCGTTCTTATCATAAACATCCTCCAGAGTATGAACCCCCCTCCTTTGCCATTGAGGAATATTAACCGGCTTGTGCCCAACAAGTAATTGCTGGTTATTAAAAATTGGAGAGTCCAGGTGCCATGGGCATTTAACCCCACGACTTCTGTACATTACGCCTCATCTGGATCACGTGAGTTATGATCGGTCCATACCTCAGTCGGCATTTCAAAAAAGGGACAGTGGAGTACACCACATCCTGCAATCTTAGCGGTGAGACCGCCGCCGCTTCTAAGGAGCGCCAAGATACAGCATCTACAGGGTCTAGCCAGCACATCAGAGGTCTCAGTGAAAAGGACCAGAAATAAAGCTTAAAATCAGGGATTGCGAGGCCCCCATCTTGTTTCCTACGTTGAGTAGTAGCTCTTTTGATTCTCGGGCGTTTGTTATTCGAGATAAACTTAGATACCATCGATTGTACCTTGCGCCAGTGGTCTATTGGAGGGGGCAGGGGGAGCATTGAGCTAACAATTTATCCTAGGCAGGACGTTCATTTTGATTATGGAAGCTCGGGCTTGTAAGGAGTTAGGAAGGGACGACCATCTGTCTAGATCCTGGCGTATTTTATCATAAGTACCCGTGAAGTTGAACTTAGTAGTTTGACTCAGCGTGGGGAATATCTCTATGCCTAAGTATTTAAAATGTTCCACTATGGGGATATCAGCTGGTAGTCGCACCGCTTCGGCCAGCTCATTGAGAGGTAGGCCGGCTGATTTGTTCCAGTTAATCTTAAAGCCTGACAATTTACCAAAGTCGTCGATTATTCCCAATAATTTTGTGGCCGACCGGGAAGGGTCATCCATAAAAATCAGTAGGTCATCCGCATAGAGAGCAATTTTGTGTAGTGTATTATTGATCATTATGGGGACGATGTCCTCCGATTGCCTAATAAATTGGGCCAATGGTTCGAGGGAAAGCGCGAATAGTCCTGGGCTCAGAGGACAACCCTGTCTAGAAGATCTGGAGACTGGGAAAAGTGTGGAACAGTTTTTTCCTGTCAGTATCATTGCCGACGGCGAGGCATACAGGACTTTAATCATATGAATAAAATTCTTTCCAAGACCCATGACCTCAAGTACCTTCCACAGGTATGACCATTCTAGTCTGTCAAACGCCTTCATGGCATCCAAAGACAGAACTGTGGACGGAGCTGTATTGTCTTTACTGTTATCGACTACATGCAACAGCCTCCTAAGATTATCTGCAGCCAGGCGCCCCGGGATAAAACCAGTTTGATCGCAGTGTACCAATACCGTCATAAATCTCTGCAGGCGGCGGGCCAGCACCTTGGCAAACACTTTTAAATCGGCCCCGAGAAGACTCAAGGGCCTATAGCTACCACAATCATTGGGATCTTGTCCTTCTTGAGAAGTAAAGAAATCAACGCCATGTTGACATCTCTTGAGAACTCCCCTTGTTTGATAGCGTAATTGATCATATTGAGCATCAATGGACCCAGTTGGTCCCAGAAAGCTAAATACACCTCGGGTGGAATACCATCCCAGCCTGGTGCCTTACCCCTCTGCATTTCAGCAATCGTCTCCCTTAGTTCCATAAGAGTGATCGGTTTCCCCAGTTCCTTAGCCTCTTCCTCAGAAATGTGGGGTATCTCAAGCCCGCCAATGAACGATTCAAATTTAGAGTCGTCGAGATTAACCTCTGAGCTATATAACTGTGAGTAAAACTCTTTAAAAGTGTCGTTGATCTTTTTCGAATCAGTAGTGACTGTACCCTGTCGCGTCTTGATCGAGGGGATATCCGAGAAATTATCATTCGAGCGTATTTTCGTTGCCAATAGATGGCTAGGCCTGGAGCCGTGAAAGTAGTAATTTTGCCTTGTCCTATGTATCAAGAACTCAGACTGTTGTTTAAGTATGGAGTTTATTTCTTTCTTGACTATCTTACGCTGTGTGTTTAGTCGTTCACTATAGTTAGTTTGCAAAGATGCGTATAGGTCCGCATATAATGTTTCCAGTCCTTCTAGTTTTTTTGACCAGGATTTACGCAAATTGGAGGCGAAAAGTGTGACATGACCCCTGATAAATCCTTTCAATGCGTTCCATAGGACCCTGGGGTCATCGACCGTGCCAACATTGATCTGCAAGAATTCAGCTAGTTTACTCCTGAACTCAGAACAGAAATCATCGTTCTTTAATAAGGTTGAGTTAAAACGCCACCTGGGAGCTCTCGTGGAGAGCCTGCCAAAGGTTGCCACAAGGAAAATCCCTTTGTGGTCCGAGAGAGCCAGGGGAACCAATGAGACGTCGAAACTATCAAACATATTAGGGGACGCGAATGCATAGTCTATTCGAGAGAAGGTTGTGTGTCTGGCTGACAGGTGAGAGTAATCCTTGAGGGTGGGATTGGATAAGCGCCATAGGTCTGCGAGCCCCGTGTCCTGGGCCCACATCCTGAGGGCCTTAGAGGACCGTTTTTGGTCGCTTGTTTCAGAGGACCCGGACCTATCCATCTCTGCATCCCAGCACGCATTAAAATCGCCACCCACAATGAGAGCGTATCCAGTAAGTTCCAACATATTCTTCGTGATTGTATTATAGAACGCTGAATCAAATGCGTTAGGGGCATACAATGCTATTATTGCCATCTTCCTATGAGAGAACTCAACTTTTGCTATAGTAATCCTTCCCTCCGTGTCCGACCACACATCAAGGTTACGTCTTGTAACTATGACGACTCCTTTCGTCTTATCATCGGCTGAGGATGAGGAGATAACGTGATATTGTCGATTTGCTAGCCTTGACACATCACCCACCAATAAATGCGTCTCACTAAGGAGAGCAATGTCAATATTTCTTCTCTTCAATAACCAAAGGACACTGGCACGCTTGTGTGGGGCGTTAAGACCCCCTGCGTTCCAAATTAAAATATTCAATTTAGCCATGGTCGAGTTTGTCTAAATGCGTAGAGAACATACCAGTGCAGCCAGGCTGAGTACAGAGGCGCTGATCCAGGCGGGCCCAGACGGTCAATCCCAGGAGTTCAGAGGAGGAACAATTACACACATATAAGACAACAGTACATAAAACAAAGAAAAATACCACCCCAGTTACAACCCCCCCTCCTTCTACTCTAAACCCTAACCCACCCGTCCTATTATAAACCCTCCTATACCCACTGTAAGATCCTGATCAAACTGGCCAGTATCATGTCTTCGTCTGTTTTGGCTCTTCATCCAATTCCTCTGCGTTGTGTCATTTTAATGGTCCTGACGTCTCCTATACTGGCAGATAAGATCCTTATCTCCCCCGTTAGTGCAATCCATAAACCATACTAATTCTCCACCTCCGTAAGAATTCGACACTTCGACACCGTGAAATACCTTATGAGGAAAAGCGTTGTTTTATTGCTATAAACAGAACCTCATAATCAGATGTTATCAGATGTTATCAAATTGTATCGTCCTTGAAGAGTCTATTCTAATGATCTTTCGGTGTGTTCGTCTATCGTCCTTTTGTTATTCAGTCCAATAGTGTTCAGGCCTGGTCTTTAGCCTAACCCTCCTCGCGTTAGCCGGAGCTAATGATGATGTGGCATTCTTCCCCCCCCCCCCCCCCCCCCTCTCAACGAGAGGAGAGAGTGTCTTCTGTGTGATCTCAGTCCTACTCGCTCTTGGTCAGATTCTAGTCTGCCTTACACCCGGAAACACCGTTCGACTTATAGATCTTCGTCGTAACAACGACGGCCCACCCCTTTCTGGTTGTCATGTGCCGCGTTGTCATGACAACTGCGTTAATAACCTTTCACACCATTAAACGTTTCATTCACTGTTGGTTGACAAGGATGGTCATCTTCCTATCATTTCCCACTGGAGTCATGGATCCAATAAGACGCTCTCCACTCCGACCCCCCTCTAGATAAACCCCTGATTAAACCCCCACTAGTCCAATAAACACAAATTAAAATTAAATTCAATAAAGATATCGGTCGAAAACCACCGTGAGCCTTGGCCCCAACATGAGACAACTATAATGGAAAAAATAGCCATTATTATATAATAACTCAACATCAACCCTGTAACCATCTACTTCCGAGTCTGCGTATTAATGTCGCAATGTTATAGCATAAATGGATAAAGGAAAATTCAAAACAAAATTAAATTAAAGCATACCAGCAGATAGTCTAAGGTAGGGCTGGGCGATATGACGATATTATATAAATATCTGGTACAGTTCATTAACGATACACTTTTTTAACGTATTGTGGATATCGTGATGTTTTGCCCAAGAGGATTGTGTCGCGTCAATCTGGTCCACACCCGTTCAAACTTTTGAACAACGCCGCCCCCACACACACTACTGCATCAAAGTTACTAATTATTATTAACAAAGGCATTCGTTTTGTGGCATTAACGTTATATAGTTACACGTTCAATAACATTAGCGTATTTACCCAAACATAGCAATGTCCGATGACGACATAGATAGCAAGCGTTACTGTTCATATCTCAGCCCGTGCGGAGTTGTGCATGCCCATTCTGCGGTCTGTTAATAAAGTTTTCAATCAGACAGATGTATGGAAAGGCTTTTATTATAACATTCGTTGCAATAAAATCATTATGGCTTGTTTAGTCATGCTGCGGTGCGCTGGTAATCACTCGTCTGCCGCAGGGAGCTGTTGTTGTCGTTGAGCTGAGCTCAGCTCTCGTCAAAATCAATTGCGGAAGTAAAAAACGCATAGAGCTTGCCGATTGGTGCTAAGAACAGCAGGGCGGGTTCAATCGGTGTGACGTAATTGGCAGACTCGACTGTCAATCAAAATTATTCTGTTGCCGGCTGAATGATCGAATGAATGAAAACGTTATTAACGATTGCAGAATGGGTACAATACAGTACAGCTCAATACAACAACAGTGGACTGGGGGATGAAGACCAGAAAAAGACTTTCGGCTTTTTTACATAAGGGTCCTCCATTTTCAATTCATCAAAACATTTAGAGACATACAAATATACAGTAGTTTCATAAAAATGCTAAAATGCTATTTATTGATTGATTGATTGATTTAAAACTTTATTAACATATTGCAGAATGGGTACAGTACAGCTCAATACATACAATTGTTAAGGGGATGCAGACCAGAGAAAGTCTTTCGTCTTGTTTACATCAGGGTCCCCCATTTTCAATTAATCATATTTCATATCTAAATCATATAATATCTCATTGCTAAATATATGCAATATATAATCTAATAATCCAATAATCTAAATCTAATATATAATATAAAAATGCTAAATGCATGGGTATTTTATTTAGTCTTTAATGTTAGCTTGCAAACTCAAATACTGTCTTGGTAAGCCTCATAATGAATTGTTTGGGGAAAAAAAGAAAAACATCGTGATGTGTATCGTGTATCGCCGAAAGGTCAGAAAATATCGTGATATCATATTTAGGCCATATCGCCCAGCCCTAGTCTAAGGCAGGATCGGATCACAGTTAAATTGCGCAAACAGATGTCATTTAAACATCGACAATAAGAAGAAAGGGAAAAAAGGGGGTTATGGTCAAAGTGCACGCATGTAACAGCCCCTCTGATCAGGCACAACGGCTGGAATGACATAACCTATGTAAGAATAGAATTAAACACCTTCATTAACCCGGGGATAGTAATAAGCTATACCTGACACAACCTGTTATCATATATTGTATATATATATAATCAACCGACCTACTGGAGCCCAAAGCTCAAAACAGCCTGGATATAAAAATAAAAGCATACAAGAAGTTAGTTAAGGACCCGATCACCGTTGAATTGTGCAAACCGATGTCACTTAAACAGCAACAACAACCAAAATACGTAAACATTAACGGGTCTCGAGTGTCTCGGCGCGGGCGATAGACACAGCCTGCTAGCTAGCCCGAGGCTAGCGCGTAAGCTAGTGATGAATCCGACTAGCACGCTAGAATCTGTTTTATACATTGTTCAGCTAGCTCGCTAGCTTTCATAGAGGCGACACACCCGTACGACCATGAGGTCAGCATTAGCAAGTAACAGAAGTCATTGGGATGCCCCGCTAGTTTGGATGGGTAGTGGACAGTTAGCATGTCTGGCATGACAACAAGCATCTGTGAGTAGTCCGCCCCATCAATGTATTCAGGCCCACACCGCCAAGTCACTCACCCGACATAGATATCAAGCTACAGTCTCGGCTATCCCTCCCGAGATATTCCTTCGCTTTAGCCAAAGACCAAAATGAACGGCGATCATCGTCCTTACGCAGCACAGATAATTTCGCAGGAGCGAATAGCGTAGGCCTCAGGCCTAGTTTCCATAGCCTGGACATGACCACTTTGTATTCGCCTCTCTGTGCTTGAACCTCCGGCATAAAGTCTTCGAAAATGGCCACTTTGTGATCGCCAAGACTTAGTTTACCCCTTCTGGCACGGGCCGACCGCATGATGAGCTCCCTCTGCTGAAGCCTGTTCAGCTTGACAATAATGGGCCTCGGCTCTTTGTTCACTCCAGGACTGGTCCTGCCCGCTCTGTAGGCCGATTCACATACGGGAGGGCTGGGGAGGACATCTTTCCCCAGTATTTCCTGCAGCAATTCCGGCATGGTCTCCGAGAGACGGCCTCCCTCGTTGCCCTCCGGTACACCAACAATCCTGATTCCTGGCGTCTCTCCCGGGACTGCATTTCCACAATTACCGACTGTAGTTTGGCAACTTCAGCCTGCCTAGCCAGCAGGGAGGTCTCCAGACCCGCCATCCTCTCGCCTTGTAGTGAGACCTCTGTCGTTAGCGTGGCTAGTTCGTTAGCATTAGCCGAGGAGACAACGTGCAGCGACTCCATCTCGTCTTTCAACGGGTCGACCGCCAACCTAATTTCCTCTGACATCTCTCGATGAAGGTTATCAAAAAATTCCGCCTGCACTTTTCTTTGTGTTTCAGCGAAGCGTGTCTCAAAGTCTGCATGGAGTTTGGTCATGACCGAGAGTACAGCTTCGCTTATCTCACTGATACCGGGCGACGGCGCGGTTAGGCCCGGTGGCAGTTTGCTGGCTGGGGTGCTCATGGATCTGGTCTCCACCACCGACATCGCAGAAAGTTGAAAAAAGTCGACGACAGTAGTTGAAACTCGACGACTCAACAAGCAGACAAATAACAAATAAAAATAAAATAAAGACTAATGGGGAGAAAAGTATATTTCGCACGATAGAAGGGAGCTCACGTGAAACACGTCTACTCCATGATCGCCTAGCTCCGCCCTCATATTCCTTATGTTGTTTATGATATTAATTGAAAATAGCATATGAGAGTATTATATAGTAATAATAACACATGGCGATATACTAAAAAGCTATTTATAATTTTTGGCTGGTAAAAAAAGTTAAGTTTGTTCCCTGATCCCTAGTGTGCAGTAACTAATTGTACTTGTAGGGCTGTCAACGAATATTCTATATTGAAATGAATAATCGACTTGTAAAAAAATAAAAATTATAATAATTATATTAGATTGTGAAAAAAAACAGCCCCCGGTGGGCGGTCGTTAGTGGTTAACATACCGTTGTAGGGGTGGACGGTATGGTCTAAAATGTATATCACGGTATAATTTGAAGCATAGACGGTAACGGTATATATCACGGTATAGGGTTTCCGTTAGAATAATTTTTTTGCCTGATAGGCAGGCTATATAAAGAATGACATCCTCAAGGCATGTAGATTTATAATATTTTAAAGGGGAACTATCTTATAAATGACCTTTTCCAGTGTTTAGGGTCATTTTCTAGCTATGTGGACTTATAGTAATAGGATCTATGTCTCTAATTCTCGATTTGGCGCATTCTTCCAATTCTCATCTCACAATAATGTCCCTCCCTCAAGTGAGTCATCTGAAAATTAGCGTATTCGGGACGTCAGTTGGTCCTCATTTGCATAATAACGCCCGCCCCCCTCTAGCTGCCAGCCGAGAGAGAGACCCACGGTGGTGGACCAACTGGACCTCGGTGTCTGTATTAGACAAAACATGTCGGCGCGCGCGGACCAACTGGACCTCGGTGTCTTTATTCGACAGGCTTTTGTCCCAATCGGCGCACCAACTGGCCCTCTCTCGCGGACCAACTGGGTCGTGCAGGATAACTGGATAGGCTGTGTCCTGTATTAGCCAGGCTTCTGTCCCAAACGGCAATGAAGTCACTAGTCAGGACTCAGGACAGGAGTATATTATAGTAAACTGAGGATTACAGAGGATGGACAGATAATGTTGATATTCAAATATAAAAAAGTTTTGAGAGGAGTGGAAGTTTGAAGACAGACTACAATATGATGCGGGGGTGGTGAGTTGAAACAGTGTGTGTGTGTGTGTGTCCCCCGACCCCACTTCTATGTTTCAATAAATTATTTGCATTTAAAACTATTAACGCTGACTCATTCCTTCAGTCCACTCAAAATTATGCTAATATTCCTTATGTTGTTTATGATATTAATTGAAAATAGCATATGAGAGTATTATATGTAATAATAACACTTGGCGATATACTAAAAAGCTATTTATAATTTTTGGCTGGTATAAAAATCTGCCCGGCTGGTACTTTTAAAAATCTACCAGCCAAATGGCTGGTAAGTCAAAAAGTTTAGTTTGTTCCCTGCTAACAGCCATGTCAGACAGAGCAGATGTGGAAACTGAGCTACACTTTCTAACAACCTGCCCACTACCAAGATAGATATCAGAGACATATACTCCCCAGTCCCCATGAATTGCAAACACCCAAAGAGAGTTTGAAACAGGGTTAGAAATTAAAAAAAAATTTCAAGGGCTTTTTTTGCCCCCCTTAATTGCTTTTCGGGGGCTTTTTTTTGTATTTCGGGGGCACAACATTTTTATAATGAAAATTAACATAAAGATTATAAAACATTGTTGACACTTTTTTACAGTCTTCGTCCCTATGTTTGATAACGTAATGTTAATGTCTCCATATATAGGGCTCTACGCTAACCTTTTTCCCAAGGAGCACATGTGCTCCTAAATAAAATGTTAATAAATAAAATCTAAATACAAATTTAGGAGCACACAGAAATTTAGGAGCACAGTGACAATTGTTCAAGTAACACACACACACACACACACACGATGTGTGACATCATGGCTTGGTTTCATGTTTTGAGGTACCTTCAATTATCTGTAAATAATACATACATACTCTATCTAAATAGATTACATATTATTGTCCCTGAGTGAGGGCAAGTTGTGTTGTTGTCTTGATATAATAACCGGTTGCCTCTGGATCAATGAATGTCTAATATTGAATAATATTATTAGATATTTTATTTTTAACATCCCTAATTCCAACAGTCAAGAGGCTTGTTTCAAATTGATGAAAAACCCCACACACGCAACGTTTGTGAGTATAGGCTCTGGCCAGATCGATCAATGAAATACGTTGCGCGCTCAGCGCTGTGGAATGAAGGAAATGCGCATCGGGATCGGATTTGGATGTTATTCTTTTGGAGTTGTGTTACAAATGGAATGGTCTTTCCCCGCCGAACACAAGTTACTTAACGTTACACAGCCAGGTCGCGCTATGCAGATGCTTAGCTTGCTAACGTTAAGATAGCAGTGTAATGCTTGATGAGAGCAGAGCGCTCTCTCTGTGTTCGCAGCACCTCTCAAGTGCCTGTAACACGCAGCGGGCCCCGCCTCCCTCCTCCTTGGAACAAACATTCCACCCAAAAACTGAATTTCAGTCCAGTTTCAATCTGAACTATTAACAGCGGAGCTGTTTTGTAATTCTTCACAATCACTCGTCTGTCTCGCACACTGCAAGTAAATGATTTTTCCGGTTTGCACACACACATATTATTAGGGGCAATACGAGGGAAATGCTCGCACTGTAGAGCATATATATAATTATATATATAATTAGTAAACTGTCGGGGGCTTTTTTTGCCCCCCTTAACTGATATTCGGGGGCATTTGGTCAATTTTCGAGGGCATTTTGCCCCAAGCCCCCGTTAATTTCAAACCCTGGTTTGAAAACATGTATTGTGCCTTAACGTGCGGTTTCGTTTTTGTGGTCAACAAAACGTGACGTAATTTATTTTTTGCGCATTGTACCGAAAATTGGCACCGTTGGATCTCACGTGAATCGATACACGGTAGTAGCGACGTGTTTTGGTCAGTACCCTTAAAAGTACCGAATTCGGTACCCATCCCTACCGCTGAGCAGGAAAAAATTACGGGGGAAATATAATTTTTTGGAGCATGATGTAAATTAGCTTGAGGAATAACGACCTGTTATTCAATAGATTAAATTTAGGGATGCCCCGATCACGTTTTTTGCCACCGATACCGATCACCGATCGTCGTGAGCCATATCGGCTGATACCGATCCGATACCGATCGTTTTTGATTAAAAAGAAATTAAAAATTATTTTATATAAATTTTTTTTTTATATAAAATATATATATTATATAATTAGACTTGTACTTGTATTATCTGCGAGACATCGCCACCACGCAACAAGTCAAAATGCTCGCTATCTGCAAACCGCGCCACTGTCTGTGTACTCTAGTAGCCTCCAGCTCCAAAAAGGATTCTCCGGCGCTGCAGCTGGGCCCTATTGGTATAACGTTACTACAGTCACATTCAGCAAGCCCTCAGCTCGAATACGCATTCAATCAATGTTATAAGACATTGATATCAGGAGCTATCTGTAGCTACTGCTAGCCGGCTAGATGACGTTAAGACAACTATTTAGTTCAATCGGACATTTCGTTTTGAACTGTGAACTAACGTCAGCTAACGCAAGCTAACGCAAGCTAACGGAGATATCAACATGGACTACTAGACTTCCTGGGGCATTTGTTGATATCCGGAGCTATCAGTAGCTAGCCGGCTAAATACCGTTAGACAATGCCTACTAAAAGTGAATAGTTGACTGGGTAATTTTGTTTAAACAGTAACGATAGCTAGGTAGCTAACGTTAGCTCAGGTCGAATGCACTATCTAGACTCAGCAGAGGAGGTCCGCCTCCTCTGTGTTTACAAACTCTACACGGGTGCGGGCGGTGCTAGGGAGGAGGAGCAGTTTGCAGGTCCTGTGCGTCTGAGACAAGCGAGTGAGATATCCACTTGATCAGTTTCCGCGATCGGCGAATATGACTCATTATCGGAATTCCCCGATCGCATATTTATACGGATTATCGGCCGATAACGATCGGTGGCCGATCGATCGGGGCATCCCTAATTAAATTAGTTTAAGAATAAAAGAATAAATACATTTTAAGAGAATCTCAAATACATTATTTTATTTAAGTGTAGGCTATAGTTAATGTTTTATTTTTTACAGTTTTTGTATTTTTCTGACATGGGGGCTCAACAATAAATGACAATCAGAAATGTCAAGTTGCATGTTGTTATTCTAACCAGCTTAGACCCCTACGCTCTGCATCTTCTGGCCGCCTCAGACCTACTCCTATCCAAGCTCCGGGAGGGTCATCAAAGAGAAGTCGCCTATTCTCAGTCCTTGCCCCACAATGGTGGAATGAACTACCAGTACCCACCCCAGTTAGGACAGCCGAATCACGTCCAATCTTTCGCCGTCGACTAAAGACGCACTTCTTCAACCATTATCTGAATAAAAAAAAATATATCTAACCCTAACTAAACGTACTGTCATGCACTTGTCCTAATAAACTAACCTACACTGTAGCACTCAACACTTGGATGAACATTGCTGATAGAGTTGTGCCCTTCCTGATGGCTTGTCGTACAGAACTTGTAAGTCGCTTTGGATAAAAGCGTCAGCTAAATGACTAAATGTAAATGTAGTTCTGTTGCATTTCCAATTTATTTATTTAAATCATAAATTGATCAGGTATCGATAAGGGAATCGATAAAGAATCGAATCAATACGCAGAATCGATAATGGAATCGTATCGATAAAATCCTATCAATTCCCATCCCTATTGATTACCAATAACCGCGTTAGCCTCAGTACAGTAGCCACATTCGCTGACCGGGTGGATGGCTATCATAACAAGGTCTGATCAGCATGTAATTTACGTGAAAAAGATCTTACCGTGGGCCGGTTGGATCCCCCAAGGATTTCCCAGTTATCGATAGCCATCTGGTAGATCCATATGTCCATTGGCTGATGATATATTCCTTTATTGCACACTGAAATCCGCGCTACACAGCAGTGCGGCTATTTTGCGATCCGAAATAAGTCTGTGGTGTTTTTTTTTTCTCACAATGGGTCAAATGCATCTAACAAGCTTTGCATCGTCACCATTCATTTATGCCCACATCGCCCGAAATGAACGTTACCTTAGCGTAAGCTAATAAGCTAATCCTGATTAGAGGCGCAGAGCCAGAGAACACTAGCAGACAGTGTGGACTGGGGAAAGGGTGTGTGTGTGTGTGCGTTTGGAAAGACGATGAAGTCAGTCAGGAGTATATTATAGTAAACTGAGGATTACTGAGGATGGACAGATAATGTTGATATTCAAATATAAAAAAGTTTCGAGAGGAGTGGAAGTTTGAAGACAGACTAGACTACTATATGATGCGGGGGTGGTGAGTTGAAACAGTGTGAATTAATGAAAACTTTATTTAACAGATTGCAGAATGGGTACAATTAGGGCTGCCGCGGTATTGATTTTTTCCTTACCGCACAAATTTTGCGAAGCTATTCAAACCGCTGCGGTAACCGGAAGAAAGAAAGAAAAAAAAAGTTTGAATGCATTTTTTATTTTATTTTTAGTAGTCTATTCTTTATAGCATATAGCCTGCCTCTAGTCTAAATGTCTATCTTTAGAGGATGACTTTGCAGCATGAATATTGTTTGGGATTCGGCATTGGCACGCATTCGTTATTGAAAGTGAAACACAACATCACCAACATCACCACAACATAGGCTACTGAACAGTGAACACTGTTTATTGACGCTTGCAGTGAGGTACAACGTGAGGCTCACTCGAGGTAGATGGTGGACGGGTCTATTGAGGAGCTGAGGCGCGCGCCTCTCTCCCCTTCCCGTCGACCAAGAGTGAATACCTGTAGTCCCCTGGGCTCTGTCCCGACCGGTGTGCGGATCCCCCCCGAAAGGATGGGTGAGCCGCGGCCGGGGAAGACCGGGCGAGCCCGACTTAACGAGAACCATAAAACCTGAGCGCGGTGTGGCTCCGGCCCCTCGCGCGCCGCCGCGGTTCCCAACTACCCTCTCCCTCACTGGGAGAGGCGGGGGGATTCGAAGTCTCCCCTCTGGTCGTGCGCCGTTCACTCTGTGTCGCGGGCAGGGGTGGTAGCGCCCGGCGGTTACCCCCCCGACCCTTTCTTCTTCTTCTTATTATTATTATTATAAAAAACAGCGGTGATGCGGTATTCAGCCTAACTCTGAGGTGGGCATGATGTAACAGCGATACAGCGGTAATGCGGTAACCGCGGCAGCTCTAGGTACAATACAGTACGGCTCAATACACACAATTGTTAAGGGGATGCAGACCAGAGAAAGACGTTTGTCTTGTTTACATCAGGGTCCCCCATTGTGTGTGTGTGTGTGTGTGTGTGTCCCAACCGACCCCATTTCTATGTTTCAATAAATTATTTGCATTTAAAACTATTAATGCTGACTCATTCCTTCAGTCCACTCAATTATGCTAATATTCCTTATGTTGTTTATGATATTAATTGAAAATAGCATATGAGAGTATTATAGTAATAATAACACATGGCGATATACTAAAAAGCTATTTATAATTTTTGGCTGGTAAAAAATCTGCCTGGCTGGTAGTTTTTAAAATCTACCAGCCAAATGGCTGGTAAATCAAAAAGTTAAGTTTGTTCCCTGACACATGTATATTACATACGTTTAAACCACCGTGTGTATCCGTGGTCGTCTGCACTGAGCGGCTCGGAGCGGCTGACAGCTCTCGCTCCGGAAATCACTCTGACCCATTTTAAAACCCACTCCGCGCTCACTTCAAAATCCACCCGCTCCACTCCTCGCTCCGCTCACATGCTCTGGCTCCCACGCCCGTGTTCCGATCTGTGCAATAATATTCACAGAGGTATATATTGTCATTTGAAACAAGTTACCAATGCATTGTCCCGTGGGATTATGCCCCCCGTGGCGAAATTAATTAGTATCCCCATCAATCTCGGTATCTGCAGGTTTAGCCCAGTCAGATTTAAGGCTTTTTAAGACTTTTTAATGCCACTCAGAATTAAATTTAATACCAATTTCACGATAACAAAATGGCAAAAATCATGGGTACTCTCAGTACACTCATTCAAGGGTACTACGACTATGCCTGCACCTCATGGTACTACCAAAGCACCTCAAAGGCACTAAAAACAAGATTACAAACATCACAAAACAAACTGGTCAGACTACTGCTTAACCTCACTCCTAAAACCCACTTTACCCCTGCCCACATTCAAAACCGCTCTTAAAGAGCACCTACGGGAGGCTGCAATTCGAAACTGGCCACCGTAAATGTCCAACCCCCCCCCCTCCTCCTAATGTACAGTCTCATCCCCATCATATATATATATAATATTTTCTGTTATGATCTCTGGGTAACAGTACTGTATATTATTTGCATATCGTATGTCACAAATGTAACAGTACTACAGTATATACCTGTATGTCATGATGTCATGTATGTTTTTACTCTATTTATTTCTGTATATTTTATTTCATTTTTATTCTATTTTACTCTACTCTTATCCTAGGCAACTTGATTGATTTGTGTTATTATTCTAATTTGTGACCTGTCCTGTCTAAATGTTTAAATGTTGAGCGATTTGCAGTGTCAAATTTCCCACGGGATAATAAAAGTATTTCTATTCTATCTATTCTATGTTGTGTATGTCAATATGAATTGAAAATGGGGGACCCTGATGTAAACAAGACAAACGTCTTTCTCTGGTGTGCATCCCCTTATTATTGTGTGTATTGAGCTGTACTGTATTGTACACATTCTGCAATCTGTTAAATAAAGTTTTCATTCATCCAGTTGTTTTGTTTTTGTGGTTTGGTTGAATGAATACTTTATTTAACAGATTTCAGAATGGGTACAATACAGTACAGCTCAATACACAATAATAAGGGGATGCAGACCAGAGAAAGACGTTTGTCTTGTTTACATCAGGGTCCCCCATTTTCAATTCATAGTGACATTTATGACATGCACAACATACATGACATTTATGGCATAGGGATATACATGACATACAGGTATATATTACTGTTACATTTGTGACATACATGATATGCAAATATACAGTACTGTTACGCATAGATCCTAACAGAGTCAGGGAACATCGCTTGAAACACCTCTCCTAGTCCCTCATTTCCATTGTAGGACTGATGCTTTGCGACCGTATTTAGAACCCACAGTACCTCAGCTTCAAGGGTTGGCGTGGAGCCGAACGTTACCCGGACAGGTGCAGATGTAATTGGTGGTAGACCTACCTGTCCCTGAGCAGTTGATGTGGACGGCGTCGAAAATAAATTTGATATTGAAGTTGTCTGCAGGCGGGTTTTTGCAGAGGTAAACATGCTTAGCGCTGTGCATGTGTGACTCGACTGCTTTTATTCCCATCGTTCCCAGTTTAAAATCCTTTTTGCAGAGTTTGCAGCGGGCCTCGTACTTTCACTGGGACCAACCACGGTGCAAACAGAGGGTTTTCGAGCCAGTTCTCATTAAATTTGCACTTTCCCATGTTAAATTAACGAGTGCAAATAAATACAAATCAATTAAACTAAACTAAACGTCAGCGTTATCGCTACGGCTTGAATAACGTGTTACCTATGCTCCGGTGTTCTGAAATAGCTCCCGACGGCGACACACATTAAGGACCATAAATTGGTTCCGCCCCACTGCGTACCGTTTGCGTGAAAGAAAAAAAAAAGCCTGACTTTATCTCCCGTTAATAATAGTTTCCCCCCAGATTTCACAATGAAACATAAGATGACATGGCATGTTTTTAAGACCTCCGAAAGTCGGATTTAGGACATTTTAAGACAAATTAAGGCCTTAATAGTTGATAGTTGAATTTAAGACTTTTTAAGACTTTTTAAGGTCCCGCGGACACCCTGTCTATCTCTGTCTGCCAGTCGCAGACTGTGTGGGTGACTGTCACTCAAAGCGCTTATGGGCGGAGCCCAGCAAAAACAGCATGAAAACCTGCAGGTTGAACATTTTTGCTTTTGAGTACTTGATTAAAAATATAAAACAATGAATTAAAAAAAATTACAGATGTGTTCCATAGACTCACAGGAATTGTGTAAAGTTGCCCAAATAGTGAAAGGAATAGCAATGCATGTCCCCTTTAACAACAATAGGGATTTGTTGGTATAACTACATGTTTAACTAGCCTATCTTTACGTGCATTTGAGCATAGGAGTTGTATCACTATCACCCATGATGCCCATCACTGCCCAGAAGGTGAAAACATATAGACTGTTAGATAAGTGAAATCTCATGAGATATAGACCTCGGACATGTTTGTGGGGTGAATGCTCTGTTATGACATTGTCTAAACCAGAAGTTCCAAAACAAGACAAATACATTGACATAAAACTTGGCTAAAATCACACTGCAAGCATTCGTGCTCAATTATGATGTATTGCTCAGATCAGATTTTTTTTTACTGTTCATATATTATTTGTGGCCAATATCAGATTCCGGTGTGGACTGGCCTCTCTTGGGGAAAAAAACCAGCATGCTCAAATGAACAATAAAGAAAATGGACATAAAAAGAAATGTGACTAGTGTCAATCTAGAGTGACGTAAAAGTTGCATGATTGTTCAGACTGAGGTCACATTGCAAAAAAAACAACGTTTGGCAATAACGTGTTTTACTGACCTACTCTGACGCTGGATAGTTTGATTTCAGGTTTCAAAACAGCATCCAGTCGCGCGCTCATGCACTCGATTTCCTGCCTCGCGCGCAGAACTTCGCCCTCGTATCCTTCAAAGCTCGCTTCAAATATCCAGAATATCTCCTCGGTGGCCGCAGTGAGTCGTCCGTTGACCAAACCTTTCAGCGTTCGTATTTTAGACATAATTAAATAATATATTTAAAACAACAACACCAACTACAGTTGAATAACGCCCTGGCTCCTAGCGCGACCAATATGGCGCCATGGTGACTTCCGTCGGACCCATTGGCGTAGCGGAGCATAGATATATATATAAAGACTAGATGACTCACCCGCGCTGCTGGGCGTGATTATCAAAACAAGCCGCATTTCTCGGAGACGTTCTATGATTGGCCGACGCCTGTTTCTACAGTGGTTAAGCTTAGGCACTCTTCGAAGTTGGTTAAGGTTAGAGTTTGTTTTAGAGCGTGACGGCAAGTTCTTTCGACGGTTAAGCTTAGGCACTCTTTCAAAGTTGGTTAAGGTTAGAGTTTGTCTTAGAGCATGGCGATAGAACGCCAGGTAGTTTGCAGGCTGTTTGACGAGGAAATGGGCAAAGACACAGCTCGTCACGGATTGGCCAAACGCGTCAGTGGCCAATCAGAGAGCGTCTCCGAGAAATGCGGCTTGTTTTGGTAATCACGCCGCTGGCGGCCAACGGCAATAGTACCCAGCTGCAGCTCCGGAGACCAGCGCTTACAAGCCCCGCACATACAAGCCCGCACATAGCAACCCCTCGCTTCCATTGGCTGATTTTGGTCACGTGATTTTGGGTCACGTTGCACTGCGGGATTGATTGATTGAAAACTTTATTAACAGATTGCCGTATGATTTGGGTCACGTTGCACTGCGGGATTGATTGATTGATTGATTGATTGATTCATTGATTCATTGATTCATTGATTGATTGATTGAAAACTTTATTAACAGATTGATTGATTGATTGAAAACTTTATTAACAGATTGCCGAATGGGTACACGTGACCACAGGCCCTGATTGATTGATTGAAAACTTTATTAACAGATTGTAGAATGGGTACACGTGACCTGACCGATTGATTGATTGATTGATTGATTGATTGATTGATTGAAAACTTTATTAACAGATTGCAGAATGGGTACAGTGACCGATTGATTGATTGATTGATTGATTGATTGATTGATTGATTGATTGAAAACTTTATTAACAGATTGCAGAATGCAGTACAGCTCAATACACACAATTGTTAAGGGGATGCAGACCATGCAGTACTGTTACATTTGTGACATACAGTAAATATATACAAGGGGGAGGGAACTGTACATTTATGATGAATTGAAAATGGGGGACCCTGATGTAAACAAGACGGAAGTCTTTCTCTGGTCTGCATCCCCTTAACAATTGTGTGTATTGAGCTGTACTGCAGATATATTTCAATTGCCTTACTTATTTACATAAGTATTATAGGCCTACAGCAGTATTGTACAGACAGTCTGTGTGAAGTCTGTGTGGTTCTCCAGCTGCACAAAGGCAGAGCAAGAGGCTCTACAGAGGGTGGTGATGATAAAGCCATGATAAAGACCTTCAATCAGCTGAAGGGGAATCCCTCCAAGCTGCTGTCAGCGCTACACACCTTCGGCCGCTCTGGTATCAGCCATGCATCAAAACGTGCACACGCACTCAGGCGAGTCGCTAACCGTGCTGGGCCAAGTATAGCGGCTCAACCCACCTCTGTTGCCCGTCGTAAAATGAAGCTCGGGGGTCGACAACGGCTCGCTGCGGGGAGGCCGAAGAAAAGTGTGTAGTTAGGCATTAACTGTGTTAATCTAAATGTTATATTGTTAACTGTCTAGTTAAGGCATTAACTGGGTTAATTAATCTAAATGTTATATTGTTAACTGTCTAGTTAAGGCATTAACTGGGTTAAGTGGGGAGTGCGTCATGGTACAGTTTCAGTAAGTGGGGAGTGTAAACAAGTTGAACGCGTCACGTGAAATAACGTTACGTGAATAAACATATAACGTTACAATGTACAGTTTCTGACAGCTGGCTGTGTTGTGAAATGTGCATAACGTTATGAATAAACCGCGAAGTCACGCGAAATAACGTTATAAACGCGAATCTGGTAGTATATTTATTTGTATCTTCTTGAGATGATAACATTAACATCCGCATTTTACCGCATGGCGAGCTAAACCAATCAGAGAGGGGCTTCGCTCAACCAATCAAAGAGGGGGCTGCAGAAATGGAGCCCAACCAATCAGAGAGGCGTCTGCAGAACTTCAGCCATTGGGTGGGACCCAAATCACGTGACCAAAATCAGCCAATGGAAGCGAGGGGTTGCTATGTGCGGGCTTGTATGTGCGGGGCTTGTAAGCGCTGGTCTCCGGAGCTGCAGCTGGAAGCATCTCGCCAACGGAGACCGATGTTGCCACATGGCGGCCATCTTGCGTAGGTGGAGCACGCCCACTCATAACATGCATATCTATGGTGTATGGGGGTAGATTTCTATCAAAAATAAACAAACGCAAAAGTAGAATCTACAATCGTAAAAACGACCCACACACACACACCTCAGAATCCACAATCGTAAAATTGTGGATTCTACTTTTACGTTTGTTTATTTTTGATAGAAATCTACCCCCATAATGGTGCATACTATTGAAAAACCATAGCTTGCTAAATTTCCAACCGTTTGGTTTGTTAAAAATGTCAGAGATGTAGTTATCATACTGCATACTTATAATGGACTTTCATATGAATTTTCTTTTTAAATGAAATACAAATTCTTCCAAGCGTTTGTAACATTTGTAATAAACCAAACCGTTTGTAAATCCGTCAAGATTTCAGTGAGTTAAGTGTATTTATGTTTGTGCAAATCACTCAACTTACAGCAGCTGCCAGCTACCATAATACGTACCAGAATAGTCCACCTACAGAAGATGGCCACCGGTGAACTACGCGGGAGACTCCGCCTTGTGCCATCTAGTCTTTTGATTGATTGATTGATTGATTGAAAACTTTATTAACAGATTGCAGAATGGGTACAGTACAGTATGCGTGTATGCTTTCTACAACGCAGTTCGGCGATTTGCGAATCTGATTGGCCACTGACGTTTCTGGTCATGTGACATGTGCGCCCAATAGCGTGACAAGCTGTGTCTTTGCCCATTTCCGCGTCGAACAGCCTGCAAAGCACCTGGCGTTCTATCGCCATGCTCTAAGACAAACTCTAACCTTAACCAACTTCGAAAGAGTGCCTAAGCATAACCGTCGAAAGAAGGGCAGGCGTTCTATCGCCATGCTCTAAGACAAACTCTAACCATAACCAACTTCGAAAGAGCGCCTAAGCTTAACCAGTGTAGACACTGGCGGTCCCACGATTGGGCGTACATGTCACATGACCAGAAATGACCTGGCCAATCAGATTTGCAAATCGCCGAACTGCGTTGTAGAAAGCATACAAGCGTACAGCACAGCTCAATACATACAATTGTTAAGGGATTGCAGACCAGAGAAAGACTTTCGTCTTGTTTACATCAGGGTCCCCCATTTTCAATTCATCATAACATATATGACATACACGACATACAGATAGACAGTACTGCTACATCTATACATTTATAACATACCAGATTTGCAAATACAGTACTGTTTGTGATACAAAAAGAGTCCAGAAAAGAGAGTATATACATTTGACGTAGAAACTGTACATTGGAGGAGGTTGGGTAGGTGGGGTGGGGTTGAGAGGGTGGGGGGGGGGGGGGGGGGGGGGGGGGGCGTGTATGCTTTTACCAACGCGTTCGTGTTTCCGGGTTCCCGTTTTGCGCTCTGATTGGCCACTGACCTATGCTATTACGCCCCCCTTTACGCTCTCGCCTGAGGCAGCGGTGGCCTAATGGTTAGAGAAGCGGGTTTGTGACCGGAAGGTCGCCGGTTCGATCCCCGGGAACGGCAGGAAAAATCTGCCGCTGAAGTGCCCTTGAGCAAGGCACTTAACCCCCAACTCCAGTGGAGTTGCTCAGTGGCCAATGGTGTCAGACTGTGGTTGTACTGGGCAGCTCCCAGGTATGAATGGAACTGTGTGAATGTGAAGCAGGGCGTAGCTGAAAAAGAGCATCTGTGCTCAGCGAACCTACCCTGGGTAAATAAAGGTTAAACAAACATGACTCGGTCCAGCTCCAGCAGCAGCGGCCGTCTTCCGCCTGCGGTATCCTCCCTCCAGGCCCCCGAGGCGGCTCGTTCTTATTATTATCCCCCATTGTTCAGGTCGACATGGTCGCACAAACACGTAGGTTTCAATCACTGAGCTGTCTGTCTGTTGTTGTGTGTCTTCTAATCGGCTACTGTACATGGAGATGAGACCCCCCGCCTCTCTCTCCATAATAGACGCAACCAGGCGTGCATTCTCGTGGGAAAACCTCCTTGTACAACTGTACATTGGAATATTGACAAAACCATACTTGGTCATTTACTGTACATTGGAGGGGGTTGGGTTAGGACATTTACAGGGGCCAGTTTTGAATTGCAGTCTCCTGTAGGTGTTCTTTGAGAGTGGTTTTGAAAGTGGGTACTGATTCACATTCCTTTACAGCTTTGGGTAGGGCATTCCACATTGATGTGGCATAATTGCGAAACGTGTTTAGTCCCTTGTTTGAGCCGAATATGGGTTTAACATGATTTGTGGAGCTCCCTCTGGTGTTGTGATCGTGGTATTCACTGACCTTTGGGAAGTATTTTGACATGTACATGGGTACCTTGGTCGTGTAGTGTATCTTGTAGACCAGGCCCATTGCAAGTTGCTGTACTCTGTCGTCTACTCTAAGCCATCCTAGGTTGTCAAAGTGGGCAGGGGTGAGGTGGGTTCTAGGAGTAAGGTCAAGCAGTAGTCTGACCAGTTTGTTTTGAGATGTTTGTAATTTTGTTTTTAGCGCCTTTGAGGTGCTTTGGTACCATGAGGTGCAAGCATAGTCGTAGTACCCTTGAATGAGTGCTCCTGCCAGAGTCTTCGGGGTATTCTTGTTTACCAGAGAGGAGATCCGGTACAAGAATCAAGTTCGTTGGTTGACTTTTTTTATTACATTGGATGCCATTTTGTCACAGGAAAGATTTGCCTCTAGGATGGAACCCAGGTAGGTAATTTCTTCTTTCCTTGTGACAATCTTGTCACCCACTGTAACTGAGAAGCCGTCGGTCTTGCTGAGTTTGTTATTTGAACCGAAGAGAATGGACTCTGTTTTGCCCATGTGTAATGATAGTTTGTTATCAGCGAGCCATATGCAGATTTTGCCTAGTTCCGAGCTGAGGGTTTTTTCAACCTGTAACTTGTTCTTGTCAGAGACCAGCAGGGCTGAGTCGTCCGCAAACAGGAGCAAGTTGCATTCACAAGCTGACGACATGTCATTTGCATAAATTAGGAACAGTACCGGTCCTAGTATGCTTCCTTGTGGAACACCACAGCTGACTGTGAGGGGGGGGGATAGGGTACCGTTTACCTCCACCATCTGTTCTCTCCCCTCCATATCTATTTATATCTATGTAGCAGAGGCCCCGGCACTAAGGGGCCAATTCAGCATTATGGTTGCCCTCAAAGGGCCAGTTGTAACTGTAAGACAGTATAAATGTAAATGTAATGTAATGTAAAGTAATGTAATTACTCCTTTACATATTGTTAAATAACAATGTTTCTGTATTTATTCAAGTTACAAATATTACGCATTTGCAGATATAAAAATATGTTAGCCTATTGCTTTGTTATTTTAACATAAATCATTTTAATTTATCAGGTTAAGATTAAGAATTACTCAGCAATCAATGGTCAAACTATTCAAGTAAATAACAAATAAAAATATAATCAAATACAAGCTATGACATTAACTTTTTTGTCACAGTCAAGAGGGGCAGAACTATACTGCAAATGCAACCAACAATTGTGAACTGCTAAGAACATGTGTGACAGATTTGAGCATTTACAAAAACACATGGCTGCACACAATGCGTCAACTTTTCTTTACCTGGACATTTTGGCATCATATTTTTCAATTCGACTTGTTGGAATCGCCGTAATAAACACTGATGATGTACACTGCGATCTAGTCGCGGGATGCCGTCACTTCGCGGGCCACAAGTCTATGTATTGTGGGCTGCATTTTTCGCCGAGCAACCAATACATTGTTGGAAAGTTAGCAACCCCACGGTCAGCTCAGAGTCACGGCAGACAGCAGACAGACCCGTTACAGCCGAGCCAGCTAGTCATGCCTCGCGTTTCGAGACAGGTTAGAATAATAGAACGTTTTATTCGCCATAACCAGTAGAGTAGGCTTGATTGATTGATTGATTGAATTATTTTTTATTTTTTTTAAACTTTGACCAGTCAGCTGGTTCTTTTAGCGTTTATCGCTTTTTCATCGCATTCATACTTGGTCAAGTTCGACCGACAGAAGCAGGCTGAAAGGGTTCAGATGGGGGGGAAGACACTCTGGGAAAGGCACGGCTGCCGTCCGGGATTCGAACGCGCTCAGCCCCAGATCCGTGACGAGCACGGTTGTCCACGGCGCTGAAATAGCACTCGCGGTACGTGGTGAGCTACTGGAGCTCCCCGATTGAAAACTTTATTAACAGATTGCAGAATGGGTACAGTACAGTACAGCTCAACGCCGGATAATTTTCAGCATAGCTTGACTTAAGCCAGACATTTCTGTTCCCCGACGTCAGATTTTCTAAGGCCCCGTCCACACGAGCGCTGGATTTAATGTAACCATGATTGTATGTGCGCAGTTGCACTGTTCGGGCACACACAACCGGGGTTTTGCTACACTGCAACCGCGGTCTTTGAAGTTTTGCTACACTGCAACCGCGGTCTTTGAAGTTTTGCGCACATCCCGGTTGCAGTGGGTGCGTGTGGGCATAGCAACCGAGGTTATTCCCAGTGTTTACAGCAGAGCTGTCGCAATTATTTCCCATGTTCACGGCAGACTGTCGCAAACAATAGCAAGTTAGCAACCGAGCGCGGGGTAGAGAGATTAGAGCAGAGCTGTCCCAAGTAGCGTTATATGAAAATGATTGTAACAAACTTTTGTTCGAAACGTATCGTCTGTGTTGAAGAGTGTTGTGATCGACTGATGTCTGTTGTCACATTCCTGACCTGACGCTCAGAGTAAACATGTAGCTGCGGCTAAACAAAACTCATGTGTTGTCAAGTTATTGTTATAAGGAACCCAGTCCAGACTGCATCCCCTTAACAATTGTTTGTATTGAGCCGTATTGTATTGTACCCATTCTGCAATGTGTTAAATAACGTTTGCATCCATTCATCCTACTAGCGGTAACGTTACCACATTATTACGTTAGCATGTAAGCTAACAAAATCGCCTCAGCTAGCCTCAGCTAGCCTCGATGCTTACTATAGAATGCCATTCACATTAGCATGTAGCTAACAACACCGGAGCTCTTTTGTGAGACTAAACTATCCGCTCTTGGTGGTAAATTGTGTTGCTGTTGGTTTTGTTTCATCAACAAATGAGAGGCAGAACACAGTGAATGTATCCGTTTGTTTATTGCACTTTTATTGCACTTTCTTTGCTGAAAAAGATATGCTACATTGGCTAAATGGCTAACGCAAGGTATTTAAAGATGGCGGCTTTGTAGTTTTTAAGCAGGAAGTGTAGTGAGCGTTCAACCTTTTCTGATTGGTTGAAATGGCCTTCATGTCTGAACAACATCGCCGCCTACTGCTTTGGCATTGTACTACATGTATCGGTTGCTGGTTTTCCAGCCGCCGTGAGTACGTGGTTATACGCGGTTATTTACCTGTGTGGACAGAGGTTTATTTTTTTCAAAACTTCTGTGTCATTAATACCCGTGATCGCGTGGACAGGGCCTGAGTCGCCATGGCAACAGATTGAAAAGTTTGAACCTGCTCCGCAGCAGGGTTTAGTTCAGTTAGCTGGATAACCTGCATGGCCACACCCTCGCAAAGAAATGCCAGCTCGCTTCCTGAAATAATTCTCACAGTCTAGATCCCATTATAGTCTGGTCAGTTTGGGGCAAATATGGGGTCAAGGCTGCAAATTATGATTAACATTTGAGCCAATGTTTTTCTGTTCATTTAGGGTCCAATAAAGAAAAAAATGCAAGGAGCCCAAAAAATTAGGTAGGCGAAGTCTCTGAAACGGCCACGCCCACTTCTTAGATCTGCAATTTTGTATCTCGGCTCCTGGAGGTCGCAGAGAGTTGATTTTGGGCTAGAAGGTTGCGGAAATACCACATTTATATTAGTGTTATGAACAAACATATGCCCTAAAACCTTTACTTTTTGAGATATTCATGAAAAACCTTTTTTTATCTCTGAATTGATCAGCGCCCAATCCACTTCAGCCAAATCTGCTCATGAAGGCCATGCAGTTAGTTTGGGCCAAAGTTCTAAATCTACTCATGGGGCATACTAGTGTTTAGGTTGAGGCTTTGTTATAAGATGAGGACCCCAACAACCACCCAAGAAACAAAGCAAACCACTTGAAGTCCAAAAAAACTTTATTTGAACACATCACACATCCCATCACACAGGATTCAAACACTTGCTGAGGCACTTGCAATAAATTAGACATTTCATCCCCCTGCCAGCACAAGAACATGAGGTGCATTTATTAGATCTGCAACTACACACCCCTGTTACCTGAGACAATGTGTCTCCTGCGGAAACTGTGCTCCACTTGACGAAGAGTTTCTCCCCATCGGTAGTCCATCCCCATTCAACAACCGGGGAACAAGGGAGTTGTAGAAGGCTGTTCCCCCACAGCCATCCTGCCTGGACTGTATCTCTCAACAGATGCTGTAGAAGTGCATCCTGGCTTGGGGGCAGGTCTCGCAGCTCCTCTTTAACTGAGTGCTTGAACAGCTGGAATCTGAGTCCATCTATAGGCTACTTGCACAGTCGTACAGTCCAGCCTTGTTGTACCAGCTCATTACCCAGGGTTCAATAACTTCCATGCTGTTCTTAACAGTCTCGATTCTAGGGCAGCAACTTACTGTGGTTCATCCAGGCTTTGAATTGAGCATTCTTTGAGTGGCCAAAGAAGGCACTCACAGAATCATAGCCACTGAAAGAATGGAACACAGGCATGGCATCAGCCACATCTCCACCAAGCTTCTTGTGTGCTTCTGTGATTGAGTATAACTGGCATTTGTCCGGAACAGCAAAGTTGACGAAGTTGCAAATCACAACATACTGACAGGAACTTTGTAGTGAACCCTAGTAGGATGACAACTACATCGGAGTTGACTGTTCGAACCGTAACTGACTTGATCCCCTTGTTTAGCATGTCCATCACATGGAAAATGATGCAGTTGTTAGCCTCCTCAAGCATCTCTATGCGGTCATAAAGCTGGATCTCAACATTTTCGCCAACGTTTGCAAGGATCTTCCTGCCGTAGGTGATGCTGAACTCCTTGCTCCAGTTCCATGCATGTTCCTTAGCAATCCTGGCGAACATTAAATTCAGGGCTACCTTGTTGTCTTGATTAGACAGAAAACCTTCAAAGAATTGCTTAGATTCCGGCACAGTGTCATTCTCGCTGAAGGCCATCTGTGAACTACCTGCTGACCCCAGATTATTTATAGTCACTGTCTCAATGCTCATAGTCTGGTAGAGGTCAGCCACAATGTCAATACGATTTGCTCCCTTCTCATGACCAATCTTGGCAACGCTGTTCAACACCTTGATGACAAAGTCCCGGAATGTCATGCCTTTGGTGAGAGACTTTGCCAGGATTCGTACTTGCACAGATAGATCTATCACAAGTCCCTCTGAGGCTATAGATTGAACTTGTACTCCGATGTCCTTCAGGATTTGAGACTTTTGGCTGTGATAAATGTCTCCATCCTTTCTTGACAGGGCTTCTGGTAAACCTGTGATTGAAATGAATAGTTTTACCAAAACTAAATTAGCACTGTCAAATCAATTCACTTATAAAATGAATAATTGAACATCACTGTATCGAGAATCTGGTAAGACGAAAGTTGCCTGCGTCTAAAACATTGAATAACTTTGAAATTATATTAACTAGATTTACCTGTGAATTCACCACCAAAGAGCCTCCTTGTCTCTTCTTCTCTTGATCTGCAGGCCTCCTTCAGCTTTGCAAAGGTTCCTTTAGGTGGCTTGATTGCAGGGCTAGCAAGCTGGGCCCTCATTTATCAACAATGCTTAGAAAGTGTTCTATTTCCGTTCTGTCCAAAGATTAAAACCTGATTAACAGTGAAACTGTATATAGCCTCCAAGCCTCTCTGACACGTTATTTCGGGTCGCGCCTTGAAACTTTGGGAACCATGTATTTATATATAAAGTACATGATAACTTCCGGTTTGACAGCAGTATGTAGCAGGCGCGTTTGGTTACAGCTCCGCTCCCGTCAACGTTAATTTCGTTTAAAAACCTTATTTTAACAACACTAATGAGATTAAACCACATTGTATATATTAAATAAGACCTTCTACTAACTATATCAAAAGACATAAAGATTCAACATGGAACCTAAAGACAAGAAAAAGAGTGGAAAGAGACTCGGAGCCGACATTCCAACGGCGCAGGTTTTGACACGTTCGAAGGATACAGCTGTCGCCAGTACAACAGTGCCGTTGTTGACTGGCCCCGTCGGGGAGACAATAGTGGAGAATATACCGGGACCAACGACGACAGGCCCCGAGAGGGTGACAGCAGACGACAACATAACGGTAACGGCGGGGAAAAACACAGTGAGAGATAAAGCAGGGGAACTTGAGAAGAAAATTTCCATCAAACCCACTGTGTACCCTAATGCACCTACAACGTCAATTGACACAAGCAGTGAAGTTACACAACCCGACTTCAATTCTCTGACTAACCTGATAAAAGATCAGATACAAGTAGGGAAGGATCAGATGGTCGCTTTCAAATTACACATTGATGAATTCAAAGTACACATCGATGAATTCAAATCACACATCGATGCTAAATTCGAAGAGGTTATAAAAGCGGCCGCTGTACAGGCCGGGCGAATCACTGCAGTGGAGAATACGGTGCTAGGAATTACACTGGTGGTCCAAGAGAACGAGAAGACCGTTAACGATGGATTTACAGAGTTAACGAAGGAGATAAAACAGGTGGAAGAAGCGTTTCGGAAGAAAATACAAGACATCGAAGAGGAAGCAATGGAGAGGCGGCTCGAGATCCAACGTTACTACCGGAGAAATAATATCCGTATTGTGGGACTGGATGAATCAGTCAATTGCACAGACGACATGTTTCCAACTGTGTTAGCAGATATTCTAGGTAACCACACCCTACCCACAGCGCCGATAGTGGACCAATGTTACAGAGTCGGTACACGAGACCAAAGAGGCAACGGTCCGAGGGTTATCATTGCTACTCTGCGCAAGACATAAATAAGAGACGCCATCATCAGAGGGGCGCGCAATCAAAGGGGGAAACTGAAATATGGTGATAATTCAGTATCTATCTCCGAAGATCTATGCAAGGAGGCCATCGCTCAGCGTGTCCCCTACAAGGATGTGATGCAGAGATTGTACAAGAGAGGTTTTAAACCAAGCCTTAAGTACCCGGCACTACTATCCATCTTGGGGAAAGATGGTATTAGGCACGGATTACGCACGCCTAAAGACGCAGAGGAATACATGAAGCAACATGGATCTGGTCCCCCGGGGCCGGACGCAACATAGGCTCGAATCAGATAAGCCTACTCATCTTTCTCTTTTTCTCAATTTTTTTTCCTCTTTGTATTTTAGTACTTTTATTAGAATGACTTTACCACGGCTCAACAAAAGCAACAGATGATATGCATGCTGGCAACACTGAGGCACAAGGTGTTTAATACGGATCGTAAGGCATTATATTTATAGACTTCTGGTCTCTGAGGAGACAATAATCCAATATTGACATTGGGAACATTCTGGAATATTCTGGACTCCTCTCTCGACTCCTCGGGGCACAATGGAATATTCCGGAAAATACTAGTAGTCATGACTCCTGGGTAGGAAGATCATTCTGGAAAATAACAGCAGTGTTTACGAATTTACAAGGGTATTCTACAACCTTCTAGAATATAATGCACTCCTACAACGAAGGCCTGTAACTTTAACATTAACATCCGGTATGTATAAACATATGATCTAATGACGGAAGTTTAATAAGGCTTTAAAAAAACATCAGCCACATCTAAAGGTATAAGCATGACAATGTTATTCTAATATTTTAAATAATTACTACACTGATTTAGAGATTTGCATAATGTAGCTCTAAAAGTCTCTGTTTTTCTCTTTATTCAATTTCTTTTCTTTTTTCTGATGAGTTTTATTTGAATTCTCACTTTTTTCTTTTTGATTTTTTTTATGGTGTTAGTATTTTTCTCCACTCTTTTCCTTTTTCTGATGGTTCCAACATAAGTTAGTAGAAGGTTCAAATGAATATATCAATGAAGGTATATTTTTCATTTTTCACACTATTGTTATCCTTGAAGTCTAAAGTTTCTAGCTCCACCTTCTCAGAATATTCTCTTTTTTTTTTGTTACATAATGTAAAATTACAGATTCATACCTTCAAAATAAGCCATCAATTGTCAAATTTGAGACGATAGTTTTCAATCAATGTCCTATCAAACATTCTAGTAAAATCCTAACAACTTTTCAGTATAGGACTTGAACTAGATCCAAGTTCATTCAGCTATCTGATGAGAGAACTACACTCCCAGAATTCAATGTGATCATTGTCATTAGAACCATTTCACACCTGGAGCAAAGGCCCAGTCATTCCTTTGTTATTCCAGTGAATGGACCCAGCAGGAGGCCTAGCCTAGCGACAAGCGGCCACTACATAGTTGGGTATTGAAAAAATGCTCATATACACATAGAGAATAATAATCAACAAGAAACATCAACTGTATCAATTGTATTGTACAATGAACAACCCTATATATCGCTTTTGGATTACAATAGTAATACAAGGTAATGTACTGATTTCTTTTGATTTCTCTGTTTGAGAGAGAGAGAGAGAGTGTGTGTGTGTGTGTGTGTGTGCAGGGGAGTAGCTGGGGGGGGGGGGGGGGGGGGTAGGATGATTCCAAGGGCCCAGCAAATGCCCCAAATTTTTTTATAGATTGGGGGCCCCACATTTTTTTAATAGATTGGGGGCCCACAAATTGATTCTTTTCATGGGGCGCAGAATCTCCAGCTACGCCCCTGTGAGCGCACCTTTCTCTAGAGAGCTGTCATCACTGTGATGCGCGCTTGAATGAACTGCGAGATAACTCATAACTCGTACACACACGCACTCTGTCTCTGCCAGTTATGTTGATGAAAAGCATGTTAGACTACTTTTAATACATAAATTAACGTTCCGTCGGGGTCCAGTGTATTCTAGAGAATGATAATAATAATAATAATAATTAATAATAATAATAATAATAATAATAATAATAATAATAATAATAATAATAATAATAATAATAATAATAATAATAATAATAATAATGCAGGACGCGCTGAAGAAGCATACATAGAAGCAGACTCGACATTAACGTTCCGTCGGGTCCCGTGTATTCTAGAGAATGATAATAATAATAATAATAATAATAATAATGCAGGACGCGCTGAAGAAGCATACATAGAAGCAGACTCGACACAAGTTTCGTCTCGACGCTGCGTCTCAGCGCACACACACACATACACGCACACCACATTATTCTGCGAAGCAGCTCAGTGTCCCGTGGATATTATTGCAAGAGATAATTCATACATATTATGAAAAGCCGATGCCGATCTGTTGTTTAGAATTTGGATGGGGGGTAGCGAGTCTCTGATACCTCTCACCTCTGCGCGGGGGTCTAACACCTATTCACAGCGCACACGCTTCTCTTGTGTCATATGTGTGCGCGCGTGCGTGTATGTGTGTTTCGTGACGCGCTGTAGTTCTCTCGCAAACGGAAATAATTACAAGCATACCATCTAGCAAGAATTAAACGTATTTACAAGTCGTAGTATGTTTAGCAAGTAATGAGACATGTATAGTACATCTCAAAGCACTCAAAATTGTAATTTTTCTATTTTTATCGATTTCTGAAAATATGTACGTTTAGAGCATTTAGAAGACATTCTAATTATTTTGTTCTCCGCCCACGGGAGCAATACGCCCCATTGACTCCTAAGGGTTAATGGGAAGGCGCAAGACCAAAAGCGACATTCTATTGAATTAGAATGAAAGTTTTAGATCCTATGGCAATTAGCATAGGAAGAGTAGGGTTACAAAGCTCATTTTGGGCAACCCGGTTGCTTAAGGAAGGGAGTCATATGCGTAGGATGTGTCTATGGAACACAGTCCTGTACGACTCTCGGTGGGAGGGGGGATTAGGGGATTTTTATTTGTATATATGTATGTTTTTAAGCTCGGCTCTCAACGGGACCTCAATAGTTGGATGTATATCTATTGTAGCTTCGCACTCCAGATTACCAACAACTACACAACAACATGTATAGATTATGGCTAGTTTGAATATAATGATCTGGAACACTGGGGGAATAAATAATCAACACAAATGCAAAAGCGTGCTCACACTGATGAAAAAAGAACAGGTTGACGTGGCTCTGCTAAGCGAAACGCACATTTTAGAGAAAGACATAGATACGTTAGCGGACAACACATATCATAACATTAGTCACTCTTCCTTTGGAACGAGAACTCGGGGTGTTGCCATAGTCGTTAGACGGAAGTTGAATATTGAATTGAAGGGAGTATGGTCTGATGCAGATGGTCGGATAACTATAGCTAAGATTGTACACAAGAACAGGAAAATAGCGTTGGTAGCGGTATACGCCCCAAATTTGTACGAAGTGGGTTTCTTCACTACACTTACCAAAGCAATGTTAGACCTTCCCGATTACTCATTTATAATTGGTGCAGATTTTAATGCCATTTGGAATCCAAGGATGGACAAATCTTACCTCTCCTTTTCCAACGAACAAAAGAATTCATCTAATGCATTAAAGGATTGGTCGAAGATTACAGGTGTAAATGACTTATGGCGATCACTTAACCCCACAACCCGAAAGTACTCTTGTCGATCTGCGAGACATAACACATTATCCAGAATAGATTATGTTTTTGCATCCCCGAGACTATTTGATAACTATGATGTGGAAATGATACCCAATGCATTATCAGATCACTGTTATTTACTCCTAAAAGGAACATTTGGTATACTATCTTCCCGAGCCCCAAATGGCGATTTAACTCGATGCTGCTTAATAACAAGGAATTCATTACACAACTCAAAGAAGCTCTTACAGTATTCCTACGGAGGAATGCAAACTCGGTGCAGGACCCCAGAATATTATGGATGTCGGTAAAGGGAATGATCAAGGATTTCACTGATAGCTTTTCCTCCAAATGCACAAGAATCGATGCTCAAAACTGGCTGAACTGGAAACGCTTTACTCAACGTTATTTAATTATTTACAATACAACAACTCGATTCAACTGGAAAATCAAGTGAATGTACTAAAAAAAGAGATTAACGCCATAATAGACTACATTCTGAAATACAAATACGTAGCACAAGACAACAGCAGTACTCTCAAGGTTTCAAACCAAGTCACCTATTAGCTATGCGATTAAGAGTTAATGCAAAATTTGCAGATATAACTACCATTAGAGCACAACAAGTACTTGTTACAGACCCTGAAAAAATAAACGCGACATTCAAAGAATTCTACTCCAACTTGTATAAATCAGAAACGACCTTCGATCAAAAAAAATTGACACATATCTTAATCAAATTAACCTCCCTAAACTTTCAGAGGATGACGCTAAACAGTTAGAAACACCGATCACACTAGAGGAACTCAAGAAGGCCATATCCGAAATGCAAAGTGGTAAGGCTCCTGGAAGAGACGGTATCCCACCAGAAATGTACCTCTCTTGTTGGGACATAATTGGACCCTTATTACTAAATATGATTTTATACTCAGTCAAGGAGGGGAACTTCCATAAGAACGACAATATTGCTCCTCCTTAAAAAAGACAAAGACCCCACAGAGTGCGGTAGTTATAGACCCTTAAGCCTCCTCGGAACCGATATCAAACTGTACTCTAAGGCAGTGATTCCCAACCTGGGGTCCGCGGACCCCCTGGGGGTCCGCCAGGGGGCGCAGGGGGTCCGCCAGACCACAGATGATTTGAGGTATTTCTTTTCTTTTTTTAATAATTTCTTTCTTTCAGAGAAATATATTAATTAATTAATATTTAATTAGCATATTTTTATCATCAGAAGCATGAATAGTCTCTCCACTACAATAAAAAATAAAGATAAATAAATAAACATCTAGACATGATTTTTGAACGTTAACAGTAGGCTACCGGGTAGCCGCTAAAACGCGAATCAGTTGACTGTATCACTTTCCGTAGCTAGCCTAGCACGCTAGTTAACTTTCTCGGCTCGTCTGCAGTCAGCCGCCAGAGGCGAAAATGTGTGACAAACGAAAAGGAGATGACGGCAGCTCATCTGCAAAAAAAGTTAGGACCTACAGCAATCGCGAAAATTACATCAACTAGGCTTCACTGAAGGACCAGACAAACGACCTGAGTGTGTGATTTGTGGAGAAAAGTTGGCAAACTCGAGCCTGAAGCCCAGCAAGCTGAAGAGACATCAGGCGTCTAAGCACCCAGAAACCGTTGGGAAGGATCTGGACTTTTTTCGGAGGAAAGAACAGTCTCTCAAGGCGAACAAGCCCGTTGATGTTAGAGTAGCGTGGAGCAGGGGTGGCAGTGATTTACAGAAGGCTACTGAAGCCTCCTTTGAGTGTTCGCTTTTAATTGCAAAAGCAAAGAAACCGCACAATATTGGCGAGCAGCTCATCAAACCAGCCTGCATCAAAATGGTTTAGAAACTGTGCGGCCCACAGGTGGCGGATAAACTAAAATCAGTACCACTCTCGAACAATGTAGTGAAAGACCGAATTGATAAGATGTCAAGTGATTGCGAGCAGCAGCTGTCAGAAAAGCTTAGAAAGGGTCCATTTGCCATACAACTTGATGAAACTACAACTGTCGCAGACGAGGCTGTGCTCATTGTTTATGTGCAGTATATCGAAAATGAGGATCTGAAGCAGGACATTCTCATGTCAGTCAACCTTACTACCACCACTCGAGGTGAGGATATTTTTACTGCAGTGGATTCTTACTTCATTCAACATAAATGCAAACAGTTCACCATTAGGGCCTGATTTGAGAGGATGAATACAGGATTTGAATATTGGCCAACATTTTGAAATACATATGGTGCAAGATGAGATTTGTTGATTGAAGGCACAAGTCAAAGAAGCATAGTGGGTCTAATTATGATGCATATGCCTGTGTATAAGCAGTTTGTTATTAAAATGACAAAAAAAAGTATTAAAATGACAAAAAAAAAGTATTTTATGGTATTTTATTAGGAGGGGGGTCCAGGAATTTAATCAGAGATGTTTGGGGGTCCCTGGGGGAAAAAAGGTTGGGAACCCCTGCTCTAAGGTATTAGCCATCAGACTACAAAAGCATATGACGTCTTTAATTCATCCGGACCAAACTGGCTTCATAAGAGGCCGCTTGATCACTGATAACATAAGACGATTACTGCACGTACTAGATGCTGACAAGGATGACACCACACCTAAGGCGATGCTGTCCCTGGATGCAATGAAAGCTTTTGACAGGTTGGAATGGTCGTATCTATGGGCAGTATTAGAAAGGATGGGGTTAGGTAAAGGTTTCATTGATATGATTAAAGTATTATACAAAGACCCACGGCCATGATTACAACAGGTATAATCACCTCCGGAATCTTTCTGGTATCACGCTCATCTAGACAGGGTTGCCCTCTTAGTCCCGGACTATTCGATCTATAATTAGAGCCTTTAGCACAATATATAAGACAATCCCAATCCATAGAACCAATCGTAATCAAGGGCACACAACATAAAATGTGTTTATATGCGGACGACGTAATACTGTTCATGCAAAACCCCAACACCACATTGCCTCATCTGCTCAATTTGATTGAGGACTTTGGAGATTTATCGGAATTTAAGATAAATTGGCCGAAGTCGGCTTTCCTTCCACTTAACGCTCCTGCAAAAAAAAATATAACCCTCCCAGAAGAGATACCTATGGTAAAACACTTTAGATGTTTGGGAGTGGAAATATTCCCCACCATAAGACAAACGGTGAAGCACAATTACATAAAAATCCAAAACAAAATCAAAGACGACCTTGACAGGTGGTCAAAACTTAAAAACTCAGTACAGGCACGGATATCAATAGTTAAGACGTACTACCTAGGATCAACTTCTTCAGCTCAATGCTACCGTTACCCCCTCCAGAGGGTTACTGGAAAAAATTACACTCCTCCACATACAAATTTATTTGGAATAACAAACCACCACGTATAAAAAGATCCACCGCACAGAGAAACAAAGCAGATGGTGGTATGGCATTTCCAGATTTTTTCCACTATTTTAAGGCGTACACTTTAAGACCATTGACAACATGGTTTGATCCCCAAGCATTAGTATCCTGGAGAAATTTAGAAGAAAATATAGTAGCCCCACATAGACTGAAGGACATAGCATACACTAAATTATCAATTAAGCAATGCGAACGGAAATTTGGCCCCATAATTACTCATGCGATCCGGATATGGCGTGAAACACAGAAAAAATATTCGAACCCACATAAATGGCATAATCATACTCCCTTATTCAATAACAATGCACTCTTGATTGGAAAATGACCTATAAGATTCCCTATATGGGAAAAGCAAGACATACACTCATTAGGTGATGTTTTTAACAAACAGGGTTTTTGTAGTTATGAAGAGATACGCAAAAAGATTTTTTATCTCACCGATTCCACACATTATTTTTACGCACAGTTATTGTTATGTTTGAAGTCTCACGGTGTTCCATTAAAGATACCAATTGAACACCACAGATACCACAAATTCTTCTATGAAAGAGAGACATCGAGAGGTTTTGTTTCAGATTTTTATCATCAATTACTAACGTCCTCGTATGAAACCCTCCACCTAGACTCTGTCTGGAGGAGGGATATACCAGACCTGGAAAGTGATTTTGATTGGCAAGAAGCCTGGGCAAATGTTAGATTTACATCAAGGAACCCGGACCATCAACAAATCAATCTTAACTATATTCACAGGACATACTTGACTCCTATAAGACTGAAAAAAATTGGTCTTAAACAAGACAAGGGGACATTTATGCACATGTACTGGGACTGCCCACCAGTTAAGATATTCTGGAAAGAGGTGACCCAGCAATTATCAAATCTCTTAACTCTGAATATACCTGTACACCCCTCTGTATTACTGCTGAATGATGTTTTTGAGTGTGCAGTACATCCACAGCTAAAGAGATTGGTTTTATCGGGTATCACAGTGGCTAAAAAGCTGATAGCATCACAATGGTTCCAACCGGAAAAAATTTGCCGAAAGGTCTGGATTATTACATATCTCGATGTGATTTATCAAGAAATATCTACAGCAAGAATTTTGGGTCTCAATTAATCCAAAATGACAATGTGGTTAGAAGTGGTGGAGAGAATAAAAGCTAGCATATAATGGTAGTGTCTGGTTAGGAGTGAGGGATAATGGATGGATTATCCAATGGGGGGTCCGGGAGGGGGGGGTACGAGCTAGAGCATATGTGTGTAGGGTATTAGATAGCAGGTATTAGGGGTATATCCTGTATAAGACATTTAACTAAATGGTGATTTCTTTGGATGTGCACTGTTAATAATGCTTGTATATCTTATCGTGTGTTGTCATGTTTGTTTATACGTTTGTTTAAAAAATTATAAAAAAATTAAATACAAAAAAAAAGTACATGATACCTAAGCTGAGCGCATACACTGTACAGATATCCTCATAAGTATCTATTAATTCGTAACAATTAGATACTCTTTGGGCTTGTTTGTATCTACTTATTCTGAAAGTTGAACTAATTATTTTCTCTAACAATAGATCTCATTTGATTATTCATTCCATGATTAAGCCTACTGCCAGCAGGCACAATAAATATAATCTGATTGATTGGGGTAATGAGGGACTTAAAATTAGCCTATAGATATGCATTTAACTTGTCGGCGAGGCTATTGAGCCGTACTGTATTGTACCCATTCTGCAATCTGTTAATAAAGTTTTAAATCAATCAATCAATGGCGTTAGAAAATCAGGATTTCTGTGATCGACACCTGCTGTCTTTTCAGGTCAGGCGGCCGCGCGCAATTATCCTGAGTATCAAGTCTGGTTTGAATTAACGAGACTGAATCAGCGTTCGAGGAACAGGGAAAGCATGGATTCAAACATCAGGTTAATTGAATCTGGATAATGGGACTTTTGATTGACTTAGTTGAACCGGGGAATAGAAAAACTTTCTTCTTTCAGGGTCCCCCATTTTCAATTCATCATAACATATATGACATACACGACATACAGATAGTCAGTACTGTACTGCTAGATCTATACATTTATGACATACCAGATTTGCAAATACAGTAATGTTTGTGATACAAAAAGAGTCCAGAAAAGAGAGTATATACATTTGACGTAGAAACTGTACATTGGAGGAGGTTGGGTAGGTGGGGTGGGGTTGAGTGGGTGGGGGGGGGGTACTGTACATTGGAGGTGGTTGGGTGGGTGGGGTGGGTGGCTGGGGGTCACTGTACAACTGTACAAGCAAAACTGTACATTGGAATATTGACAAAACCCTTTGGTCATTTACTGTACATTGGAGGGGGTTGGGTTAGGACATTTACAGGGGCCAGTTTCGAATTGCAGTCTCCCGTAAGTGTTCTTTGAGAGTGGTTTTGAAAATGATATAAATGCACTTTTAACCTATTGCTAAACTATTGCCAACCTAACGTTTTACATTCTACATGTATTTGTGACATAGTAGTGATAATAATACTTGAAAACGTTTGATTTTAAAAACGTTAATTTATTGCATCACTCATAAAAATATTAATATA
The DNA here is from genome assembly GCF_963971535.1 of Notolepis coatsorum. Classification (NCBI taxonomy): domain Eukaryota; kingdom Metazoa; phylum Chordata; class Actinopteri; order Aulopiformes; family Paralepididae; genus Notolepis; species Notolepis coatsorum. The sequence goes on from NC_140168.1 coordinate 70,117,666, forward strand.
TGATAATAATGTCAAAAGGGGTCGGTACCCCGGCGGACAACGGGTTAACTGACCTGGACCAGAGTGACCAGAACCAGTCCCGTGCCCTAATCACGCCGACATCCCCAACTCTAGGAGGGGGGGTAGGTACGCGTGTCGATCTAAAACATTATAAAGGGCGCCACCCAGACGGTCCCGTTCGTACCGCGCTCAGTGGCCCACCCCAAGGGCGTGAGACCCCTCTACCTATGCTTTGATCTATTCCGTTAACATCCCCAAGATATGAACGAGAATTCGTCGAGACAAACCTAGTAAACTGGCGCTCGGAAGAGACAAACTCCATCCCAGTTGCCCCATAAAAACGCTGTTTTAATGATGAGCAACCAAGGCGCACAAGCCTCATGCGTGATTCCTATCAGAAACACCCAGGGCCAGCACTATGTACACGTCGAGACCCAAAACACATCAATGGATAGTCTAACAAGATACCGTTCCTCCAAGCCGCCTGGGGAACGACAAGAAGCCGTTTTTTTTATTAGAAAAAATTCAGAAAAAAGAAAAAATTATACGGACATGGGTCCCATGCGACGCGGCTGAGGGAAAACACCAACCCGTCAACCACACTTCATAAGAGGGGACGGTGAGCGACGTACCCCTATGACAGGGGGAAACCCATGACTCAACAGACCCGTAAGGCGAGGAGTTAGGGAAACCCTAAACAATACCCTGTCCACCTACTCCAAAAAGGAGAGGACGGGGAACCCCCAGAGAGACTTCCCACGTGAGCTGTATAGATTGAAAAGACATATTGCAGCATTGAGCTATGTAACAATTGGGTTAGGACTCTCCGAGGAGGAGCTCTGAACTCCCCAAGGAGAAACTCCGACACCAGAGGAGGAGGCTCTGACCCAATACACACACTACCAGTAGGGAGCAGCGCAGAAGAACCACATCTCTACTGCGCTGCATCACCCACCAAGCTCAATAATCGAATTGAATTGAATCGAATACACATACAACAGAGCAGAACTCCTTTTCGAAGTTCTACTCACCTTGACAATCTGAGGAGGAGGCTCTGAAACTCTGAGGAGGCTCCCTCACTGGGAGGGAGGGTCCGAACTCACAGAAGGCTCTTCTCCCTGAAGAAGAGCTCTGTGAGGAGGAGGCTCTGAAAACTCCCTGAAACAGAACCATAACATGGAACCTGACCAACTCACGGAAGTCTTACCAATAGAAACACGCCCAGTGACGTACTCTATGGCGGGGGAATTTCCGCGGTGCACACGCCCAATCTTTCAGGGCGTGGGACCAGGAACCCCCCCCCCCTTTTTCTGCCCAAACAGAAAAAGGGGGAGCAAGGGTTTACCAGTTCACCCCTTTACGACCCCTCACCCCTGATACGATGTAATGACAAAGTAGAGCCATGACACCAGTCATAGCGTGCTACATGAAGCATTTAACAGCTTCACATAGCTCATGTGCGAACCTGCTATCTGATTTTTACTAAAAAAAAACACAGAAAAGAGAGGGCCCCTTTAATAGCCCCGGTACCAGACTTACACATGTGCTTCTGTGGGCCAAAACCTAACCCAGTTGTAGATCTCAACGACACACACAACCCTTCATCACAACAAAAAATGGCAAAAGTACACTCTTACTACAGAGGAATGCCGTTTTTCATAACGAGAGAGACATAAGTCCTCGATTATGTATTGACCACAGGCCTTGCTAAGCACACATGACAGTGACCAAACAACCTTTTCCCTAGGAAAAAAATTGTTTCTCAAGCAGAAGCACAACCCCAGCAGTTTAAGCTGAGGGTTACATCGTATCCCCACAAACACAGTGACACAATATATTGTAAACAAAACATGTTTGAGAGGAGGGGGGGGGAAGCCCCAGGGAACAACCGGGGGGGTCACCCCTCCCTACCTTACCCTTGATACGACCAGGTTGAACGGTACCCCTGTTAATATGTGAACACGCTGTTCATTGTCATCACAGGCTGAGAGAAGAATTTATTCCTCAATCACATGTCACTAAGCATAGCTTCACAGGTTAATTAACCCACTTAGTTGTGAGTTCAACCACGTTACTAACGTTACATGAACACACATGTTCTCATCACAATTAAACCAGTTCATTTTTACACACGTAAAAAACAACGCCAATTTTCTATGTAGAGAGAAGCTATACCAGTGACAAGACAATTCACACACAACACGTGTCGTATCCTCAATGTATTGCAGCAACACACGTTTTGGAAAACATCGTTATTACAAAACATTTAGAAGGGAAGGAAAGAAGAAGTGTTAAAGTCCGACAGGACTCCTACCTCCACCCTGAGCGCAGGCTGAGAGGACTGGGAACACTGGTTAACGGGACAGCCGAAGTCGAACCCGGCATCTCCTGCGTTGGTGACGAGGGTAATGTCCGCTGCGCCACCCAGCCGCTACGTTCTCCATGTTGACGAAGTCCTCGCTGGCAGGGCACCCGGTGTAGGGTCGACTAACATCCTCTGTCAAAGATGACGTCGTAGTCAGAGTGTTTAAGGCTTGTTATACTTACAGTAACATTCAACAGTGTAGCATTAAGCTAACAGCCGCTCCCGACTGATAACAAGCTAACGTTTCCTAGCCTAGTGAACACAATGAGCTAGCGCCGCAGCTAACAGCTGACTGGCTAACAGTAGGCCACAAAGGTAGGGTGTACTCTCACATTCATTTGAAAGATGGGGCCTTCACGGGACAGAGAAGCATCCGCTCGTCCAGAGAACCCCGGGTTTAAACCAGATCTCGGTTGCGGCCCACTAGTTTGACCATCATGGGCGTCAGACCAGGACCCTCCGTCCGTCGCCTAAGAGGCCGAGCAGAGGACCCCAATCTGGGGCCGGCCTTCGTAAAATTGTCAGCCAACCCCCATAGCATTAGCAGACAACTGGTGCTCGCATAGAAAAACATTACTCACCCAGCCCAGAAAACAACCAGTTCTGTATCGTATTAGCTCTCGCTCGGCGTCACTCTCTGCACTGTCCTCGCACACGTGCACACGCACTGAATAAAGACCACAATGTACCTTTAATCCCAATATTTGTCTGACCACACCCCTATCAGCTTACCCATATAAGCAGGGGTGGGGCCACCCACTCGCCTCCTTTTCGCTTTCACCACAAGGAAGTGCCTCGGTAGATCCCCACACTTGAAGTGATGTGATGGTAGGAGAAGAGTTGGAAAACAAAGATACGTTGACATCATATCTTTATTTTCTCTCTCACTATTTTCGAGAAAATACGGCGATATTGTCTTCGTACTGGAGTGTCTGGAAGATGATGATCATTCTAAAAATCCTCCACCGGTTTTCGTATTGGGAGTTCGCGCCGCTACATGCTTTTCCAACTGCAGTCCTTGCTGTGTGCTGGTTGCGGTAAAGACACAGCTGGGCTGTAGGACGCGCCGCTGTTGTGAGAAGCGGTGGGTTCCGGGTTTGGTGAGTTATGTTTAGCTGGCAGGCTCCACTTGTCTGTTAGTGCTATGGGGGCTAATTGACAATGTTTATGAAAACCGGCCCCAGGCTAGGGTCCTTTGTTCAGCCTCTTAGGCGACAGAAGACCTTGGTCTGAAGCCCATTATAGTTTTAACTAGTGGGCCACGACCATTAACACTGGTGATCCCTGTGTTTTCTGGACGAGTGGATATCTCTCTGTCACCGTGTAGGCCCCTTCTTTCATATCCAAATGAGAGTATTCCCTCACGAGGAGATATGGGATATGGGCATAGATGTTCGATAGTGTGGTAAAATCACTGTTGTAAAACTGTGTTAACATCTTGTTTCTCTTTTCTCTTAAAAAGTGAGGAGGGTTTCAGAACGGCGGCCTGTCTGGGTGAGTGTTATATCATTGTGTACACGTTCAGGTGATAGCTGCTTAGCTTACGTGCTAGTGGTGGCCTACTGTTAACCAGTCAGCTGTTAGCTGCGGCGCTAGCCTGCTGTGATCACTAGGTGGCCTACTAGGTTAGGCTGGGGAACGTTAGCTTGCTGCTATCGGCCTAGGTCCAGCGCGGGGTGGCTCCGGCACCTCGCGCGCCGCCGCGGTTCCTGACTCTCCTCTCCCTCACGGGGAGAGGCGGGGGGATTCGAAGCTACTCTCTGGTCGCGCGTGCCGTTCGCTCGGCGTCTCGTGGGCGGGGGCGGTAGCGTCCGACGGTTAGGGCGGCCGTTAGCTTAATGCTACTCTGTTGAACGTGCTTTGATTATAACATGTTTTACACTCTTGACTACGACGTCATCTTTGACAGGGGATGTTCGTCGACCCTGCCCTGAGCCAGGACGGCAAGGATTGCGTCAACAAAGGGGACCGTAGCGACGGGTTGGAGCGGCGACGCTGGCCGGGTCGGCAACACAGGACGGCTGTGTTTACTACGGGGCCTTGAGACTGCACTTCGTTGATCTACGCTCCGGGTAGGCAAGGTTTGGCCAGACCTTATACACGTCTTCTGGCTTTACCTTCTAAATGTTTTGTAAATAACGATGTTTTCCAAAAACGTGTGTTGCTGCAATACATTTAGGATACGACGCGAGTTATGTGTGAATTGTCTTGTCACTGGTAATTAGCTTCTCCATGCAAATCGGGTTGTTGTTACAGATGTGAAAATTATCTGGTTGTTGTGTGAGAAACATCATGTGTGTTTATATGTACCGTGTACTCACAACTAAGGGGGTTAACTAACCTATGAAGCTATGCTTAGTGACAAATGAGTAAAGAATGGTTCTTTTCTCAGCCTGTAATGACAATAAACAGTGTGTTCACATATTAACAGGTTTTCCTGTTTTAACTGGCCGTATTAAGGGTAAAGTAGGAGGATTGTGTTTTTCCCCCCGGTTCCCTGGGGACTTCTTCATCCTCCTATCAGAGTGGACATGTTGTTGCACTACATTGTATCAATGTGTGGTAGGGATACGATGTAACCCTTAGCTTGATTGCTGAGGTTGTGCAAAATCTGCTGGAGAACCTTTATTTTCCTAAAAGAAAAGATTGTTGGTCGCTTTCGTGTGTGCTTAGCAAGGCCTGTGGCCGATACTAATCGAGAATTATGTATTCTCTCATTATGAAAAACGGCGTTCCTCTGTAGAGTGTTTTTGCCATTTTTTGTAGGTGATGATGGGTTGTGTGTGTCATGTGACCTACAACTGGGTTGGACTGGCCACAGAAGCACATGTGTAAGTTTGGACCGGGGCTCTTAGAGAGCCCTCTCTATTCTGTGTTTTTTCCTTAGTAAAAATCAGATAGCAGGTTAGCTCATGCGCTGTGTGAAGCTGTCAAACGCTTCATAGAGCTGACTATGACTGTGTCATACTCTCTTTTTGTCATTACATCGTATCATGGGTGTGGGGTCGTAAAGGGGTGAACTGGTAACCTTTCCTCTCCCCCTTTTTTCTGTTGGTCAGGGGTACACCCCCTGTCCTTCAAGGTTCCTGTCACGTTGCGGTTCGGCACGTTACGGGGTGAGGGGGGGGGGGGGGGGGGGAGGGAGTTTCCTGGTCCCACGGCCTGGAATATTGGGCGTGTGCACCGCAGAAATTCCCCCGCCATAGAGTACGTCACCGTGCGCGTCTCTGTTGGTAGGACTTCCGTGTGCTGTTCAGGTCCATGTGATGGATCTGTTTTCGGGGGGTGGTCAGGGCTCCTCCTCACCAAGCGCCTATTCGGGCCTTCTGTGAGTTCGGACTCCTCCTTCCATGTGAGGGAGCCTCCTTCAGAGTACAGAGCCTCCTCCTCAGATTGTCAAGGTGAGTGGACCCTCTAGAAGGTGTCCTATTCTATTGTGTATGTATTCGATTCAATTCGATTATTGAGTGTGTATGGGTTCAGTGCCTCTTCCCCGGAGAGCCCTAAAACCAATTTTTTACATGGCTCAAGGTGCAATATATTCTTTTCAATATGTACAGCTCGCATGGGAAGTCTCTCTGGGGATTCCCGTCTCCTTCCTATGGGAGGGTGGTGGGATGTAAAAATGTGAATTTTTTTTACCCCCGGCTGTGTAGACTGGGATACATACTGTTGGTGCTTCCTTCTTTTCTATTAAAAAAGAGTTGGAGTTAGGAAGTGTCACACCCCTCTTGTCGTTCCCCTGGGCGCCTTGGGGATTCAATGACAGGTCTAAATAGCCTGTTCATTGATGTGGGTGTGTCCCAACGCACGTATAGTGCTAGCTCGCTGTAAACAGGCGACTGACTGGCACGCCTTGGTTGCTTGAGGTTAAAACGGCGTTTTTATAAAGCAACTGGGATGGAGGTTTTTCCTCTTCCGACGACCACATCCCACGACCTGGGTTGGTTATCGACGGATTCTCGTTCATGTCTGGGGGATGATGACGGAATGGATCTGAACATATGTAGAGGGGTCTCACGCCCTGGGGGTGGGCCACCGGGCACGGTTCGCCCGAACGTCTGGGTGGCGCCTTCTTTTCATGTTAAGATCAACACGCATATCTGCCCTTTCTCCTGGAGTAGGCATGTCGGCGTGGTTAGGGCACGGGACTGGTTCTGGTCACGCTGGTCCGGATCAGTTGAACCCGTTGTCCGCCGGGGATGCAGATCTGCTGTTCTGGTACCCTGAGGGACTTGGGCTTTTTTCAGGGGGAAAAATGCCAGGTCGGTCCGGGTGTCACAGGGTTAAGCGCTATGGAGACCCTGGTTGGGTACATTTTTTACTCAGCACTGTCGTAATGGCTTACGGCCATGCCAACCTGTACACGCTCGATCTCGTCGGATATCGGCCGCTACACAGGTTGGTCCTGGTTAGTACTTGGTTGGGAGACCGCCTGGGAATACCTAGTACGGTGTGCTTGGGGCTGGTTCTCCATTATTTTTCGCTCTTCTCTCACGCATGGCGAAGAGGGGCCTGTTGGGGTGGTCTTTGACCTCCTCTGGTGACCCTGTGCTTCCCGTATCGCCAGGCCCGGTCCGAAGTAATGTTTCGTCAACCCGTAGGCCTGGGTTAACCCTTTTTGAAAACTGAAACACTTGTACTGCGGTATAGCCGGTGTATACTCGCAGGTGTGTTTTGGAGTTTTTTCTTGAGGGGTTATAGGAACAACCGCCGCATTGGGTAACACCAAGGTGGTTGATTCCCTGGTGTGTTGGAGCAGTGTCAACTCCCGGGTTCACGGGTTGAGGGTGCCCCTGCACGTTCATGACGTCTGCCAATCGTGTCAGCCTTCTCTGCCTCAACCCCTCTGGGTGGGTTTTTTTTAAATGGAGGCTTGGTCATGCAACAACGCCAGCATACGCCCCTTCCGCCGGGGCGGCTGTGTTCAGCTGTCCCCTCTGGCGCCTGTCTCGTCCGCAGTCTCCAGGCTAGGGTTAACAGCCTGTTGCCTGGTTTTTCCCCGGTGCGCTGCCTGCTTCCGTTGGTTAACCTTTTTTGTGTGCTTACGGCCATGCTGACTGCCTGTTCTGCAGGGTCAGTGTGCCAGGCGGTGTACTATTGGGGGGACAGGGCCCGCTCGGCTGAGGGGCCTTTGTCCGAATACGCTGGCGATGTGGGGGGCGGGGTCACTAAGTGCCCACCTGGTGGGGTCTTGATGCTGGCATCATGGACTTCTCCGGGCCCCCGTTCCAGGGGGTCCAGTCCCTTTGGTGGGTCTGGGTCTTCCTTCGCGCTCCGCTGCTACGGCCTTGCCACGGGGTTGGGTTTGCCCTTGACCCCGTGATTCTGGGGGCAGTAACGAGGTTGTTTCCTCCGTTCGTTCCCGGGTGGCATGCGGGTTGTGCGTGTGTGTAGTCGTGGGGTCAAGCCACGGTCTGCTCACCCTGTGCGTTGAGTTGCTTGAGTGCCTCTTCGCACGGTCGGGTCCGTCGCCCTCCCGTGAAGCCCCCAATAGGGGGGGTGCCCTCCATTAGGGTGGGTCGGGGGGGCTCGGCCCTCCCTGTTCTGATGGTTGTGGGGGGCTTTCAGCGGGGTGTATTTGTCGGCCGATGGCTCTCGCTCGGCCTCCCTTGTGCAGAGAGTGACGCCGAGCGAGAGCTAATACGATACAGAACGTTAGGTTATGACTATAACCAAGTTCTGTTAGTATAGCGACGCTCGCCGTCCGACGCCGCTGCAGCCCTTGATCTCGCCTTGTGGTGAAAGCTTGGGAAGGAGGCGAGTGGGTGGCCCCACCCCTGCTTATATGGGTAAGCTGATAGGGGTGTGGTCAGACAAATATTGGGATTAAAGGTACATTGTGGTCTTTATTCAGTGCGTGTGCACGTGTGCGAGGACAGTGCAGAGAGTGACGCCGAGCATCGCTATACTAACAGAACTTGGTTATAGTCATAACCTAACGTTTCTCCTACAGTCCAGCTGTATAACCGGAGGTTCAATACCTATCCAGCCGCAGCAAGGAGGACTGCAGGTTGGGAGTAGATCAGCGACGCGAGCCCCTAATATGAAAAAGCCGGTGGAGGTCAGAATGATCATCATCTTCCAGACACCCCAGTGACGAAGACATTATCGCCGTATTTTCTCGAAAATAGTGAGAGAGAAAATAAAGATATAACGTCAACGTATCTCCTTGTTCTTCTGTTTTCCTTTCTTCAGCTAAACAACCTCGTCAAGTGATTGGTATACAGGCACTCTCTTGTGGTGAATTTTGAGAAGGAGATGAGTGTGTGGCCACACCCCTGCTTATGTAGGTAGCAGATGGGGGTGTGGCCAGACGGATGTTGGTATGTAAAGGTACATTGTGAAATTTTTATTCAGTGCACGTCACTGGAGTGAGATATGTGCAGTAGACGCTGAGCGGAAGCTAATACGATATAGAACCCTTAATATGGTAGATCGATTTGAATTTCAAGGACTTTCCAAGCAGGCTTTGATCTCTTTTTTTTGTTGTTGTCAAAAACAAGCACTAAGCATTTCAAGGACCTTGTGCGAACCCTCCCTCCTCCCTCCCATTCTCCCTCCCCTGTCCTACCCAATCCTACAAATACACAACAGAAAACATAGAACATACAAACACATATCTCTCTCACTCATCCTTCCTTCTCATTGTCCTAGTGTCTTTAGCTTGGCTATGTAACCAATAAAAGGGCCCCATACTATTTCAAACATTTCACTAGACCCCCTTAGGTTGTATTTAATTTTCTCCAGATTTAAAAAGAACATGAGATCTTTGAGCCATAGGGATGCTTTGGGGGCTGCTGGTGATTTCCACTCTAGCAAGATCATTCTGCGTGCTAGTAGGGATGCAAAGGCAATTCTATCTCAAGTTTCAAGTTTCTTTAATAGTTGTCATACAGAAGTACAGAATACTTTTATACAAAATGCTTCTTACTGTTTCGCTCCAGAGACTGTGTTAGACAAGATAAGTATGAAATAAAATAGTATAGCATGTAAAATAGAAGTAAAAATAGAGGTCACAGTGTTCAGTATAGACATATGTACAATGTTCGATGCAGAATTGTTATGTACAAGGAGCCTGATCACTCCTGTGTCACTGTGCATGCAGGCCTGATCACTCCTGTGTCACGGGGCATGCAGGTGAGGGCTGCCAATTAGCTAATTGCTGCTGATTGGCTACCTGCTGGCAGCTTTAAAACCAGCCCTGGTAACACACATGCAGGGTCTGTGGTTAGAGAAGTGTTGGGTAACAGATAGCTATCACGGTCTTCTGTCCTTGTACTTTAGTTTACACCAGTAATTCCTTAATAGAGTAGCATTTTGAGTTTGAGCACGGGGTTTTGGTGTTGGTTTGCACATAGGTTGCGGGCCTTTGAGCCAGGGTCGTAACAGTTGGGCGCTCGTCCGGGATATTTACCCCTAGAAATTCGTTTGGTGGTTTTTTTTTTGTGTTACACGGGGTGTCATGGTGTTATGGTTTGGGTGGTGTTCGTTACATATTGTGTAACGTGGGGGCTTGAGCCGTTTCATCAAACAGGTGAGTATGCCTTATTTGTTTGTAATTTGATGTGACTACTTATGCTGTTAAAATATATAGTTTAGTGGGCACCACATGTAGATAGGGACAGTATTTTCTGGTTGTTGGTTAGCTTCCTGTGCACCACATACTCCTGGGGCAGTCAGGGAAGTGATGAGCACCATCTACTTGTCTGGTACCGTATCATGTACTGGACGGGTGGATGGTCAAGTATGATCTTTGACTGGTAGCAGGTGTGGTTGAAGATGGTTAGGTCTACAGGGCATTAGTTTAAGGGTAGGTAGATTAGGGGTAGTAGAAAAGACTCACGCACATCCCAAATGTAGTCACGGGTGCTAGACTCGAATTAGATCTGTAATGTTTGTGGAAGAAAAGTCTGCACACCGTCTAGTGTTCCCAAGTTTTAATGTACTTGAACACAAGTACATTAAAACTTGGGAACACTAGACGGTGTGCAGACTTTTCTTCCACAAACATTATAGGTAGATTACGGGGCCAGAAAACACAGGTAGTGTGGTAGGGCCTGATTTAGTGTTTCTTAGGGTAGACATGTGGTGGGCAGGTTTTGACTGCAGTTTGGATGTAGAAGCATATATAGTCATATCAGGTTAGAAGGCGCACCTGTTTGGATTTGTTTGTTGAATTTATTTTGTTTGTTTGAGTGTTTGGTGAGCATACCTGGTAGCACCTGACCTCCTGCGTGTATGACACGTCTATTTATTTCAGGGTGGTTGTGTTTTATTTTGTATTTTTTATTTTTTTTATTTTTTGCAAACTAGAAAGGTGCGCTCCGTAGAGCTAAAATCTCCACCGCGTTCCCTTCTGGTTGTTGTTATTGGCATTAGCATTCTTCGATGGTTCTTCAGTGGTTCTTTAGTGGTTCTTCGTGGTTCGTTAGTGGTTCTTCGTGACTATAAGGTAAAGTGGGTAGCTTGTGGTGACTGGTACAGTAACGATGGCTTCCATCAGGGACTTTGTTGATCGCCCGTCTCATGACATGTTGGAGAAGTTTTCCAAGGAACAACTTCTAGAACTTGCTGTACACTACAGGGTAGAGCTTACTGCAAGTGAGAAACGTTTGAAGCCAACTGCCTTGAGTGCTTTAAGGGTGTTACTCATTAGAGAGCAGGTGCTTGAGGAGAGGGTGGAGGAGCCTCCTTTGTCTGACGCGTCTCCGCTATTACCTGGTGCAGAGGGTGAGTGGAGGATTAGGGAGTTAGAATTTAAGGAAAGGCAGCTAGAGCGAGAGCGTGAGGAGAGGAGAGAGGAGCGTGAGCTTAAGGAGAGAGAGAGGAGAGAGGAGCGTGAGCTTAAAGAGAGGAAAGAGGAGCGGGAGCTTAAGGAGAGACAAATGTTGCTGGAGCACGAGCGTGCGCAGAAGGAGCTTGAGTTTAAGCATGCTGCCTTACAGGCGGGTGCTCTGCATTCAGAGTCACGTTCCGGTTTTGATGTAGGCAGGAATATTAGGATGGTGCCTCCATTTTTTGAGAAAGACGTGGAAAGATATTTTCCCCTTTTTGAACGGGTGGCGACCACATTGAAGTGGCCTGATACCGCCTGGACACTGCTGCTACAATGTGTTTTAGTTGGTAGGGCACAAGAAGCCTATACTGCTCTGTCCCTTGAACAAAGCGCTGATTATGAGCTTGTTAAAGCTTCCATTTTGAGGGCTTATGAGTTCCCGAGGCCTATCGTCAGCGTTTTAGAGGCTATCGCAGGTCGGAGGGACAGTCGTATGTTGAATTCGGAAAAGAGAAGGAGAACCTGTTTGACCGGTGGTGCACCTCGCAAAAAGCAGAGTCAAGGGAGCAGCTTAGACAGTTGGTTCTCCTAGAGGAATTTAAGAGGTGTGTTCCTGATAACGTTTCCACACATCTAAATGAGCATAAGGTATCGAAGATAGGCGACGCTGCTGTCTTGGCTGATGAGTTTGTGCTAACACACAAATCTGTCTTTGTAGAGGAGGGCCGTGTGGAGTCCAGGAGTAGTAGGCGTCCTTTTCAGGGGAGCCGGTTCCCGGCACCCGTGTCTGCTGGTCGGTTTACTTCGACTCCTAGGCAAGGTGGCTCTGCTAGTGCATTCCCAGAGGCGGTTATCTGTTTTTACTGTAAGGAGCCTGGTCATATCGTTGCTGGGTGCCCTGTGCTTAAGCAGAAAAATGTAAAAACTGTGGCTCTGGTAGAAATCATGGACAGGACACCTATGCCGACATTAGAGGGTGGGGTGCGAAGTATCAAAGGTGCAGACAGGGAGCTAGAGGGCTCCTCAACGTTTATGATGGATGGATTTGTTTCACTGGTTGGTGCATTAGGATCAAAGCAGGCTATTACAATATGGAGAGATACAGGAGCTTTCCAGTCTCTCATTCTGGATGGGATTTTGCCATTTTCTGAAGATTCTTCATTGCATTCCGGTGCCATTGTTCAGGGCTTTGGAGGAGGCTTTGTGAATACTCCTTTGCATGAGGTCTCGCTAAACTCTCCCTTAGTATCAGGCAATGTTGTTGTAGGAGTGTGTTCTCACATTCCCATAAAGGGGGTGTCCTTCATTCTAGGGAATGATTTGGCCGGTGGCAAAGTGCTGGCTACTCCAGTTGTAATTCCCGTCCCTGTAGTTTCTGAGGTTCCTGATGAGCTCGCACAGAAGCATCCAGGAGTGTTTCCTGTGTGTGCGGTAACACGCGCAATGTCAAAGGTCAAATGTGACACCCATGATGTTGTTAACTCAGATTGTGATATGACACTTAGTGACACGTTCTTTGTTGAGTTGAAAAGTGGCCCTGATGAGGGTTTTGGTAAGGTGATACCGTCTCATGAGCAGTTGGTACTAGAGCAAAACAAGGATGTCTCCTTGTCGTCCCTCTTTGAAGAGGCGGTTTTAGAGGATGCAATGATAGATACGTCTCAAGGATACTTTGTTAGCAATGACGTGCTCATGAGAAAGTGGACACCACCTAACCTGTCCAGTCTGGATGACTGGGGCAGTGTGTTTCAGATTGTTGTTCCAGCCGTGTATCGTCCTGATATACTGCATCTAGCACATGATCATGATCTTGCTGGTCACATGGGAGTCAGGAAGACTTATGACCGTGTGCTGAGACATTTTTGTTGGCCTGGTTTGAAGTCGGATGTGGCACAATATTGCCGCTCGTGCCATGTGTGTCAGGTTGTTGGTAAACCAAACCAGAAGATCCCTTAGGCTCCTCTGCAGCCTATTCCTGCCGTTGGGGAACCTTTTGAGCGGATCCTCATTGACTGTGTTGGTCCCCTCCCTCGAACTAAGACAGGGAACCAGTACCTTTTGACTATTATGTGTGCAGCGACCCGTTTTCCTGAAGCCATTCCTTTACGCAAGATCACAGCCCCAGCTATATCCAAAGCTCTGGTTAGTTTTTTTTTTCGACGTTTGGTTTACCAAAGGTTATTCAATCAGATCAAGGGTCTAACTTCATGTCCCGTCTCTTTGCTCAGGTCCTCCAGCAGTTGTCTATCCAGCATTACCCTTCCTCTGCCTATCATCCAGAGTCCCAGGGGGCGCTGGAGAGATTTCACCAGACTATCAAAACAATGCTGCGGGCATATTGTACGGAGTTCGAAAAAGACTGGGATGATGGAATCCCTTTGCTTCTGTTTGCTGCTAGGGAGGTAACCCAGGAGTCTCTTGGATTCAGCCCGGCTGAGCTGGTGTTCGGCCACACAGTGAGGGGTCATTTGAAACTGCTGAAGGAAAAGTGGTTGGCTGACCAGACTCCTTCCTCTACTAACTTGTTGGACTATGTGTGTGACTTCAGGCTTAAGCTTAGTAGAGCATGTGAACTAGCGAAAGAGAACCTAAAGGTAGCCCAAGGAAAAATGAAGGTGTGGTATGATAGGCGGGCCCGACATAGGGTGTTCTCACCGGGAGACAAGGTGTTGGTTCTCTCGCCTATTCTTGGGTCTGCATTACAGGCTAAATATAGTGGGCCATACTCCGTTGAGCGCAAAGTTGGTGAGGTCGACTACTTGATTAAGACTCCCGACCGCAGGCGCAAGAGTAGATTATGTCACGTCAATATGTTGAAGGCGTACAATGATAGGGCTCAGATTGACCAGTCAGGGGTCAAGCCTGTGGCTGTTCTAACAGTTTCTGCATCTCCTATTGTAGCCGACTGTTCTGTGTCGAAGGAGATTTCTCAGGGCAGGTTGCCAAACACCCAGATACTAGGTGACTTGGACTCACACCTGTCGTACTTGCCACTTCCTGAGCGTACGGATGTGGTGCGCCTACTTAGACAGCATATACGTTTGTTTTCTGATGTCCCTAGTCGTACTAATGTACTCAAGCATGACATTGATGTTGGTAGTGCAGGGCCAATTAAGCAACATGCCTACAGGGTGAATCCGGAAAAACGACGGATCTTGAGTAAGGAAGTAGACTATATGGTGAGACATGGCATTGCGGAGCCCAGTTCTAGTGCGTGGAGCTCCCCCTACCTGCTTGTTGATAAGCCAGACTGCACTCATCGGTTCTGTACTGACTTCCGTAAAGTTAATGCAGTAACCAAGCCGGACTCGTACCCTCTTCCTCGGATGGACGACTGTATCGATCGGGTGGGTTCAGCAGCCTTTGTAAGTAAATTGGATTTGCTAAAGGGATACTGGCAGGTTCCGCTTACTCCGCGAGCACGTGAGATATCCGCTTTTGTCACACCAGAGAGTTTCTGCCAGTATACAGTGATGGCCTTAGGCATGCGAAATGCCCCAGCGACGTTTCAGCGGCTAGTGAACAAGGTCCTGGCCGGGGTAGCATTCTGTGAGGCATATCTGGATGACCTGGTTATCCATAGTTCCTCTTGGTCACAACATGTGGAGCATCTGGCGGAAGTGTTCAAGCGGTTGGGTGATGCTTACTTGACAGTTAACCTTGCAAAATGTGAATTTGGACAGGCCATGGTTACCTACCTGGGTAAGGTGGTTGGACGTGGGCATGTGTGCCCCATTGCAGCTAAGGTGGAGGCTATAGTGGGCTTCCCTGCTCCCATCACCAGGCGGGAGTTAAAGCGCTTCCTAGGTATGGCAGGGTACTATAGGAGTTTCTGTAGGAACTTTGCTTCTGTTGTTGCCCCTTTGACCAATCTGCTCAGTCCTAAGGTACCTTTCGTGTGGACTGAGACTTGTCAACAGTCTTTTGAGAGCATCAAGGGTATTCTGATTAGCGCTCCCGTTCTGTCAGCTCCCGATTTTCAACTGCCATTCAAGTTGGCAGTGGATGCTAGTGACCTCGGTGCTGGAGCCGTCCTCCTGCAAGAGGATGCATTAGAGGTGGAGCACCCAGTGTGCTACTTTTCTAAAAAGTTTGACAGGCATCAACTGCACTACTCTACTATAGAGAAGGAGGCGCTCGCTTTGGTTCTTGCCTTGAACCATTTTGATGTTTACGTTGGATCCTCCAGTTTACCCCTTGTTGTGTATACAGACCATAACCCTTTGGTTTTTCTTTGCAGCATGGTGAACTCGAACCATCGTTTGATGCGATGGAGTTTGTTCCTCCAAGCGTATAACTTGGATATTCGCCACATTCGTGGGAGGGACAACGTGCTAGCAGACGCCCTCTCACGGTCATAGTACCGGTGTTTGTGGTACCCGTTATCGCTGTTGTGGTAGTGGCCCTGACAACTAATGGGTCACAGTTGTTTTTTTGTTTTGTTTATGGGTTGTTGTGTAGTGGTTGCCTCTTGGGCAACCAGTTTGGTGGGGGAGGTGTTATGTACTAGGAGCCTGATCACTCCTGTGTCACTGTGCATGCAGGCCTGATCACTCCTGTGTCACGGGGCATGCAGGTGAGGGCTGCCAATTAGCTAATTGCTGCTGATTGGCTACCTGCTGGCAGCTTTAAAACCAGCCCTGGTAACACACATGCAGGGTCTGTGGTTAGAGAAGTGTTGGGTAACAGATAGCTATCACGGTCTTCTGTCCTTGTACTTTAGTTTACACCAGTAATTCCTTAATAGAGTAGCATTTTGAGTTTGAGCACGGGGTTTTGGTGTTGGTTTGCACATAGGTTGCGGGCCTTTGAGCCAGGGTCGTAACAAGAATAGAAGTAACTGAGTTACCATACAATATACAATATACTATGCAATGTACTAATATACAATACTATATAGTGCAGAGCAGAAATGGGATGAGGTACAATTTAGGTACAATTTACAGTAAGGTGTACGAGTTGTAGTGCAAATCCTTTACCAATAAATATAAAGTGTAAAGTGTGTTTAGGTGTTCTAAAGTGTGTAAAGTGGATGCTGCAGTGAGTTGTTTGTTTAAAGTGAGTGTGTGCGTGTGGATGTGTGTGCTGTGTGCATTTGATGGTTGTTGCATAGTGTTTATTGTTCGTTGAGCAGCCTGATGGCCTGGGGATAGAAGCTTCTTCTGAGTCTTTCTGTGCTCGCCTTAAGACTCCGGTATCGCTTGCCTGACCGCAGCAGTTCAAAGAGGCAGTTGTTCGGGTGGCTGGAGTCCTTGATGATTCTCTTAGCCTTCCCCCTGCACCGCTTGTTGTAAATGTTCTGGAGGGTGGGAAGCCCCCCTCCAATTGTGCGTTCGGCTGAACGTGTCACTCTTTGTAGTCTGCTACGGTCTTGTGCAGTGCTATTCCCAAACCAGGAGGTGATGTTGCCAGTCAGGATGCTCTCTATTGTTCTTCTCCTAACCCTTTGGTGATCCGGTCTTGGTAAGACGCCAAAGATGGCTATTTCTGCACAGGGAGTTAGCTCCATGTCGAAGGCCTCTGCGAGGTGTTTGAAAATAGCTGTCCAGAAGCTGTGTAGGCGGGGACAAGACCAAAACATGTGCGTCATATTTGCTGGGGGACATGTGACATCTATTACAAGAGTCTGTAATAATGGGATATATTTTGGCGAGTTTAGAGTTTGTGAAGTAGATGCGATGGACCACCTTAAATTGCATCAGATTGGGAGGGCGGAGCTAGGCGATCATGGAGTGAGACGTGTTTCACGTGAGCTCCCTTCTATCGTGCAAAATATTCTTTTCTCCCCATTAGTCTTTATTTTATTTTTATTTGTTATTTGTCTGCTTGTTGAGTCGTCGAGTTTCAACTACTGTTGTCGACTTTTTCAACTTTCTGCGATGTCGGTGGTGGAGACCAGATCCATGAGCACCCCATCCGGCAAACTGCCACCGGGTCTACCCTCGCCGTCGCCCGGTATCAGTGAGATAAGCGAAGCTGTTCTCTCGGTCATGACCAAACTCCATGCAGACTTTGATATACGCTTCGCTGAAACACAAAGAAAAGTGCAGGCGGAATTTTTTGATAACCTTCATCGAGAGATGTCAGAGGAAATTAGGTTGGCGGTCGACCCGTTGAGAGACAAGATGGAGTCGCTGCACGCTGTCTCCTCGGCTAATGCTAACGAACTAGCCACGCTAACGACAAAGGCCTCACTACAAGGCGAGAGGATGGCGGGTCTGGAGACCTCCCTGCTGGCTAGGCAGGCTGAAGTTGCCAAACTACAGTCGGTAATTGTGGAAATGCAGTCCCGGGAGAGACGCTACAACATCAGGATTGTTGGTGTACCAGAGGGCAACGAGGGAGGCCGTCTCTCGGAGACCATGCCGGAATTGCTGCAGGAAATACTGGGGAAAGATGTCCTCCCCAGCCCTCCCGTATGTGAGTCGGCCTACAGAGCGGGCAAGACCAGTCCTGGAGTGAACAAAGAGCCGAGGCCCATCATTGTCAAGCTGAACAGGCTTCAGCAGAGGGAGCTCATCATGCGGTCAGCCCGTGCCAGAAGGGGTAAACTAAGTCTTGGCGATCACAAAGTGGCCATTTTCGAAGACTTTACGCCGGAGGTTCAAGCACAGAGAGGCGAATACAAAGTGGTCATGTCCAGGCTATGGAAACTAGGCCTGAGGCCTACGCTATTATCTGTGCTGGGTAAGGACGATGATCGGCGTTCATTTTGGTCGTTGGCTAAAGCGAAGGAATATCTCGGGGGGATAGCCGAGACTGTAGCTTGATATCTATGTCGGGTGAGTGACTTGGCGATGTGGGCCTGAATACATTGATAGGGCGGACTACTCACAAATGCTTGTTGTCATGCCCAGACATGCTAACTGTCCACTGCCCATCCAAACTAGCGGGGCATCCCAATTACTTCTGTTACTTGCTAATGCTGACCTCATGGTCGTACGTGTGTGTCGCCTCTATGAAAGCTAGCGAGCTAGCTGAACAATGTACATAACAGATTCTAGCGTGCTAGCCGGATTCATCACTAGCTTACGCGCTAGCCTCGGGCTAGCTAGCAGGCTGTGTCTATCGCCCGCGCCGAGACATTCGAGACCCGTTAATGTTTACGTATTTTGGTTGTTGTTGCTGTTTAAGTGACATCGGTTTGCACAATTCAACGGTGATCGGGTCCTTAACTAACTTCTTGTATGCCTTTATTTTTATATCCAGGCTGTTTTGAGCTTTGGGCTCCAGTAGTAGAAGGTCGGTTGAATATATATATACAATATATGATAACAGGTTGTGTCAGGTATAGCTTATTACTATCCCCGGGTTAATGAAGGTGTTTAATTCTATTCTTACATAGGTTATGTCATTCCAGCCATTGTGCCTGACCAGAGGGGCTGTTACATGCGTGCACTTTGACCATAACCCTTTTTTCCTTTTCTTCTTATTGTCGCTGTTTAAATGACATCTGTTTGCGCAATTTAACTGTGATCCGATCCTGCTTTAGACTATCTGCTGGTATGCTTTAATTAAATTTTGTTTTGAATTTTCCTTTATCCATTTATGCTATAACATTGCAACATTAATACGCAGACTCGGAAGTAGATGGTTACAGGGTTGATGTTGAGTTATTATATAATAATGGCTATTTTTTCCATTATAGTTGTCTCATGTTAGGGCCAAGGCTCACGGTGGTTTTCGACCGATATCTTTATTGAATTTAATTTTAATTTTAATTTGTGTTTATTGGACTAGTGGGGGTTTAATCAGGGGTTTGTCTAGAGGGGGGTCGGAGTGGAGAGCGTCTTATTGGATCCATGACTCCAGTGGGAAATGATAGGGAGATGACCATCCTTAGTGGATGGGGCATAGGGAGGGGATTGGAGAGTGGGTATAGGAGGGTTAATAATAGGACGGGTGGGTTAGGGTTTAGAGTAGAAGGAGGGGGGGTTGTAACTGGGGTGGTATTTTTCTGTGTTTTATGTACTGTTGTCTTATATGTGTGTAATTGTTCCTCCTCTGAACTCCTGGGATTTACCGTCTGGGCCCGCCTGGATCAGCGCCTCTGTACTCAGCCTGGCTGCACTGGTATGTTCTCTACGCATTTAGACAAATTCGACCATGGCTAAATTGAATATTTTAATTTGAAACGCAGGGGGTCTTAACGCCCCACACAAGCGTGCCAGTGTCCTTTGGTTATTGAAGAGAAGAAATATTGACATTGCTCTCCTTAGTGAGACGCATTTATTGGTGGGTGATGTGTCAAGGCTAGCAAATCGACAATATCACGTTATCTCCTCATCCTCAGCCGATGATAAGACGAAAGGAGTCGTCATAGTTACAAGACATAACCTTGATATCAAAGTCCTGGATGTGTGGTCGGACACGGAGGGAAGGATTACTATAGCAAAAGTTGAGTTCTCTCATAGGAAGATGGCAATAATAGCATTGTATGCCCCTAACACATTTGATTCAGCGTTCTATAATACAATCACGAAGAATATGTTGGAACTTACTGGATACGCTCTCATTGTGGGTGGCTATTTTAATGCGTGCTGGGATGCGGAGATGGATAGGTCCGGGTCCTCTGAAACAAGCGACCAAAAACGGTCCTCTAAGGCCCTCAGGATGTGGGCCCAGGACACGGGGCTCGCAGACCTATGGCGCTTATCCAATCCCACCCTCAAGGATTACTCTCACCTGTCAGCCAGACACAAAACCTTCTCTCGAATAGACTATGCATTCGCGTCCCCTAATATGTTTGATAGTTTCGACGTCTCATTGGTTCCCCTGGCTCTCTCGGACCACAAGGGGATTTTCCTTGTGGCAACCTTTGGCAGGCTCTCCACGAGAGCTCCCAGGTGGCGTTTTAACTCAACCTTATTAAAGAACGATGATTTCTGTTCTGAGTTCAGGAGTAAACTAGCTGAATTCTTGCAGATCAATGTTGGCACGGTCGTTGACCCCAGGGTCCTATGGAACACATTGAAAGGATTTATCAGGGGTCATGTCACACTTTTCGCCTCCAATTTGCGTAAATCCCAGTAAAGAAAACTAGAAGGACTGGAAACATTATATGCGGACCTATACGCATCTTTGCAAACTAACTATAGTGAACGACTAAACACACAACGTAAGATAGTCAAGAAAGAAATAAACTCCATACTTAAACAACAGTCTGAGTTCTTGATACATAGGACAAGGCAAAATTACTACTTTCACGGCTCCAGGCCTAGCCATCTATTGGCAATGAAAATACGCTTGAATAATCATTTCTCGGATATCCCCTCGATCAAGACGCGACAGGGTACAGTCACTACTGATTCGAAAAATATCAACGACACTTTTAAAGAGTTTTACTCACAGTTATATAGCTCAGAGGTTAATCTCGACGACTCTATATTTGATTCGTTCATTGGCGGGCTTGAGATACCCCACATTTCTGAGGAAGAGGCTAAGGAACTGGGGAAACCGATCACTCTTATGGAACTAAGGGAGACGATTGCTGAAATGCAGAGGGGTAAGGCACCAGGCTGGGATGGTATTCCACCCGAGGTGTATTTAGCTTTCTGGGACCCTTTTATTATCACCCCGTATTGTGAAAACAGCTAAAAACTAGGTTGATATGTCTATTTTAAGTGTATCGGCCAGTTTCATGATTTGATATGCTTATATTTTATGTGTATCATTGACACTCAAACCTTAAACAATAACGCCTTTTAAGATATGAAAGAGGGGTCAATAAAAGGATATATGCTTATCATGTTCTCTGTATAGACTACATATGGAAATTAGCTTCTGCTAAATCTGGTGCATCCATGTTTTCATATAACAAAGATATAAATACAAATTGTCTATAGTAAATACAAAAATAATATATTTGAATGTTCTAGACCTTATCTTGACTATTTAATGCTGATTTTATTTGTGCACTTACTGTCTTACTCTTTTGTGCAAATTATCTTTGCATACGTTATGGCTAAGTCTGTTTTACTGCTGTGAAACCTTTTTGAGTTCCAATTCTTGCATGACCTTTGGTATACAAATACAACTTATTATTATTATATAGATTATAGATTTGTATTCACCTACATCCTGATAAAATGGAAACACTAAAACGACTCTAATCTTTGTGTAATTGCAGCACCAAAACTGTTTGTCTTAGGTGTGATGGGGGCTGCGGGTGATACATGTCAGCCCCCTGACAAATTAGCATTATCCTCTCACTCGTAGAGATCTGTCTGACCCTTGTATGGAATTACATTTTATTTACCCTAGAACTGTCATCTTTGTCTTGATTGAATATTTCATGCTGTGTGTATACTATAGTTTGTAATGCAGGTTGAAATATTGAGAGCGAAAGTAGTACTCAGGGGCTTTCTTATTATTTAGTGTACCTGAAAAAAAAAATTTAACTAGACCCTGTTCTGTAATTCTGTAATTCAGAAATGAGTTGTATAATGTATCTTAGAACAGGAGAGATATCTTTGGGGCTTGACAGTACTACCCTTCTAAAAAATACTGTTATGTTTAAGCACTTTTTATCAAACCGCATTGTGTAAAACGTCTATTTTATGTGTATCACCCAGTTTCATGTTTTGATATGTTTATATTTCTAGGTGCATCATTGACATTCAAAGAAAAAGCACGATTTGTTTCTGAAAAAGAAACCCAACCTCACTTTTAGCCTCTTGACCAGGCTTTCAATGTGTTTTATTCACATTCAGCCTGCTACAGAATATCTGGTAGGTAAAAAACAACTCAGGACCAAGCTACAAATCTTCAACTCAAAACGTAAAGCTTAGTGAGATTGTATTATAGTATAACCTCCAGTTCTAATATTAGTGGTGTAAAAAAAAAGACATATGAAATACCCTTTTGAAACAGCTAAAACAGCTTGGACACACACACACCCTTTTGAAACAGTTAAAAACAGTTAAAAACAATTAAAAACAGCTGAAACAGCTTGGACACACACACTCACACACACATGTACAGTTTTTACGTCAAATGTATATACTCTCTTTTCTGGACTCTTTTTGTATCACAAACAATGCTGTATTTGTAAATCTGGTATGTCATAAATGTATGGTTGTAGCAGTACTGTCTATCTGTATGTCATGTATGTCATATATGTCCTGATGAATTGAGAATGGGGGACCCTGATGCAAACAAGACAAAAGTCTTTCTCTGGTCTGTATCCCCTTAACATTGTGTGTATTGAGCTGTACTGTATTGTACCCATTCTGCAATCTGTTGATAACATTTTCAATCAATCAATCAAAACACACACACACATAGGCGTAGGGGAGACCCTTTTGGCTGTAAGTTCCCCACCCTGCCCCTGCCACCGCTGGCAACCCCCCGGTCAGCACCGCGTCCAGGCTGACATCAGACCGACATCCCTCCCCCCAGGACACCAGCCACGCTACAACAGCCCATACAGGTTAGAATAATAGAACGTTTTATTAGCCAAAACCACTGCGAGTAGGATAGAGGTTATAGTGGAATTGGAATCTAATCCGTTAATTTTTTAGTACCTGGTTTAAATTGTGCTCATAACGCTCCATAAGTTCTATGATAGATAAGAAATTACCATTATCTATATCACCTTTTTTCTCTCACTGACTCCGGGGAAACAGAGTTGTGAGAGGCCAGTGCTAGTCTATCAGTTATTCTAGTTAGGACCTCGATCCAAAACCCTTACTCTCTCTTAAACTATCAGATGATATTTGCGCTTCAATGGTCAGATTATGTTACAGCGATAAACAATATTCATCATAAATTTGTAGGCTCCTTTTCTTTTATACAGAATTATGTTATGTGAACCATTCCATTGTGTGAACTCAAATTATGTTATGGCTATAACGTTCTACAATACCTTCATGTTACAAAAATACAAAGCCACTTGTATTTGTCATTGAATGATGCCTGAAAAAACTCTAACAGGGCCCTATGCATGACCTCCCCCTAAAACTGATGGCCTTTTCTCCATCAGTGAGCGTTAACACCTAGGGGCCTAATCACCCACACACACACACACACACACACACACACCCAGACACACACGCCTCTGCAGAAAGGGGGAAGTCTGAGGGTCATAAATCTGCTTTGACAGAAGCTGCATATAGCAGTTTTGAGCCATCCCATTCGCTATCGTCATTCTCCTGCCTTCTATGACAGCGAAGGGGGTGTCACTTTTCAGAATCGTGACAGTGTCAGAACCACTCTAATGTTTCTGAATGTCATTTCACCCTACAGAGTGGATACAGTCTACTGAGAGGGAGAATTCTTTCTGCTTAAAGAAACAGCAAACTGACCGAGAGATATTCAGTTTGACAGAGAGGCTATTGAGCAACCACTTGCAAGAAAACACACATTCTTAAGAAACACACACTCACCACTTGGAATAAAGCACTTTCTGAAGAATAATACATTGTATTTTACATTTGGCATTTGGAATACACAAAATGTATTGTATTCTTAATTCTGTAACTTAAACCACACACATTTATTCTTAAGATTGTTGTGAAACTATATTCTGAAGATACACACACACACAAAATACCTTCTGAAGATATTGTGAAATGTTTAATCTGAAAACCTTGGAATACACACAATCTGAAAATAAAAAAAAACGTTTGAATCTTTTATTTTGAAGAACTTTTCTTTTTTGAAAAAAAAATTTAAACTTTTATTTTGAAAAAACTCTGAAAACTCCTCCCCTTCCGTAACCAGATGTCCCTCCCCCTCCTAAACCGGATATCCCTCCCCTCAAAACCGGATGTCCCGCCTCCTTGAATCCTCGACCAATCAGAGAAGGGGGCGGGACTTAGGGGGTCATAAATCATCTCAAAAGGGGCGTGGTTACAATCAATCAAACTTTCCTTATAAGGAGTGACAGAATGTGCCTCCCTATTCTCTCTCTCAGGGGTTCCCAAACTTTTCAGGCCGGGACCCAGAAAATAAGGCGTCAGAGAGCCGCGGCCCAATGCACATCGTCAGGCTTTTTTTTATTTAATTTTTTCCAGGCGACCGATTTTTTAAGCCAAATATCACTTCAATCCTATTAAGTTAGTTCAAGTTAGTTATTCATTTATATGTGCTATTTATGAGAGGGCTAACTTGTTGCAAAATAATAATGATAATAATAGCCTCATTAAAATACTATTGTTGCTTTGGTTGTTTTCAGCGTTTTATGTGCATAATCTGTTATTTAGTTTGAAATGTTCGTTGAAATAAGTAGATTTTTCGTTTTTGTTTATTTATTAAGTTAATATAAAACCATATAGTCACATTTTAGAATACAATAGAATAGAATTTTAGAATACAACTAGAAACACTGTCCTCGCCTGCTTCTAAGTTCAGTGGCCTGACAAAAAAAAAAAAATTTTTTTTTTTTTTTTTTTTGGAAATCATCTCGCGGCCCTCCCGTGGCTGCTCGCGGCCCACCTTTGGGTCGCGACCCCGACTTTGGGAACCACTGGTCTATACTGTAGGCAGGCATGAGTTAGGCTAGCTAAGAGGAGCTAATGATTGGGAGATGCAGGTAGATTTGGGAGGAAAACTGCTTAGTATATGTACATGGGGTTCCTATTGAGTATACTGCTTAGTAAGAGTGCATGGGGTTCCTATTGAATATACTGCTTACTATAAGTGCATGGGGTTTCTATTGAATATACTGCTTAGTATAAGTACATGGGGTTCCTATTGAATATACTGCAAACTGTGTTTTGAGACCAGGTCTCTTTATTCTTTTCAATTCTACTCACAGCTTAAACTGAACAGCAGTCTTGGCGTGTGAAAAAAAAGTGCAGATCAAGTGCACTGCACTTTCAATTATTGGAGAAATGGGATACAGTTGCGCACTTAGTCAAGTCAAGTGCCCAAGCGTGTAAGTGTGATCAAGCGTGCGTATTTGGACAGCCTCTTTCTCTCCATTGAGCTCCTGTGTGTCTCTTCAGACTACCTTTCCCACAAACTGGACAACTAAATGGTTTCTCTCCTGTATGAGTTCTCATGTGTTTCATCAGATCTTACTTCCTACTAAACCCTTTTCCACAAACTGAACAACCATAGTCATCCTTCCTACTGAACGCTTTCTCACAAATTGTACTAAATGGTTTCTTTACATATTTTCTGACTGAACCCGTTTCCACAAACTGAACTAAAATGTTTGGGGTTGTCCCCATTTCTCCACACTTGGCTGAGTGCACTTGGGTTTACTGTATATACTGTGACGAGCCTGGTGGTGTTCAGACTCGTCACGGTTCAAAAAACAAACAAATTAAATTGTCCACACAAGTGCAATATCAATCAATACGAATATTTATTGATTAAAGGCAGAATATAGTCCGATGGGCAAAATAGAATGGTCGTAATACAGTCCGATGTCCAAAACACAAAAACAGGCTCTCGTACAAAAAAAGGATTGTTCAATACTCAAGAGAAGTCTTCCGGTCCAGTACACAAGGGGGTTTCTCAGCCAGTGTAGGGTCCAGTACACAATGAACACCTTCTCGCCTTCACCTCTCCGCTCACTACCTCACCTTACAACACTCTGTTAACAACAATCACTTTCTACACATACTCAGCTCCAACCTCACCTCCTCTCAACAATACTCTTATCTGTCCTAGTGTTTTATGGTATGTGTGTCTGGTGTGTGTGCGTGTGGGATGTGGGTGATCTAATGGTGCACAGGTGTGTTCTATCAGTCCTAATCAGCGACCTAATTGCTTCCACTCCTCCCGTGGCAGTAGTATCTCCCGTCCTTCACATATCCATGAGACGGGGGGTGATATCTGCCACAATACACTTTGGTGATACAGTATATTGCGAGGTGGAACGTACATTTGCTTATAGTGCGCAAGTAGGTATTAAGTGCCCAAGTGTGCAGGGATATTTAAAACAATTAGGACACACTTGATAACCCCTTTCATCCATTGTGGATTGTGAAGATCTAACGTAACTGTTCTACATGAAAATGCAGCTGATGGTGCTGGCTATGTTTAAATGCAGCTAGTTGTGCTGGCTATGTTTAAATGCAGCTGATGGTGCTGGCTATGTTTAAATGCAGCTAGTTGTGCTGGCTATGTTTAAATGCAGCTAGTTGTGCTGGCTATGTTTAAATGCAGCTAGTTGTGCTGGCTATGTTTAATGCAGCTGATGGTGCTGGCTATGTTTGGCATTGTTCTTGCCCACATTCCTAGGATGACCCACCAGCAATTAATGTTTAAGGCGTAAGCAAGAGAGCAAAATTCTAACTTTGATAATCAGGATGTTTTGCTTAAAATATCACTGCATCTTTTCTTTATTTTCTTTCAACTTGTCTTCACACACGTCACCCAATGCACAGACATGAGAGGGTGTTCTTATTATTGGCACGGTGATGTGGTCCGGAACAAGGCGCTTGCCTTAGCTGTCTCTGAAAAATAACTGATACTGATACGACTGCTATTCATTTATTGAAATACATAACCAATAACCAATTGAAATAAATGACAGAGAGAAGGAAGCTACTCACTGGTATCCATCAGTATTCTTTGGTAAACAGGAATGTCATTCTTTGCTCTCAATTTGATTAACTAGAACATTTTGTTCTGTGGTCCCTATTTCAAATAAATGTATTGTGGTAACACTGCTATTAATAGCTGTTCAAAACTCGATGTGGGCTTACTAACTGCAGACAAATGAACAGAGCTTGCTAACGTTATATTCACATTAACAATACCATTCATAATTTTACAAACTGAAGAGAGTGAGAGCAGGCAACTGCACCTCCTCATCCATCACCCTCAACATAGGGGCCCCCCAGGGCTGTGTTCTGAGTCCCCTCCTCTACTCCCTGTACACACACGACTGTGTGGCTCAGCGGAGTAGCAATACAATCGTCAAATTTGCTGACGACACAGTGGTGGTGGGCCTGATCTCTGCCAACGACGAGAGGGCCTACCTGGAAGAGGTCAAGGTCCTGGCGGGATGGTGCCAGGAAAACAGCCTCTCCCTGAACGTCAGCAAAACAAAGGAGATGATTGTGGACTTCAGGAGGTCGGGGGTCAAGGACTACAGCCCCCTCAGCATCGACGGGGCACCGGTTGAGAGAGTCAACAGCTTCAAGTACCTCGGAGCCCACATATCCGAGGACTTGAAATGGACCATACACATTAACAGTGTGGTGAAGAAGGCACGACAACGCCTCTACTTCCTCAGGCGCCTAAGGAAGTTCCAAGTCAGCCAGAAGATCCTTAAGAACTTCTACTCATGTACAATAGAGAGCATCTTGACCGGCAACATCACCTCCTGGTTTGGGAATAGCACTGCAAAAGACCAAAGCAGACTACAAAGAGTGACACGTTCAGCCGAACGCACAATCGGAGGGGGGCTCCCCACCCTCCAGAACATTTACTACAAGCGTTGCAAGGGGAAGGCTAAGAGAATTATTAAGGACTCGAGCCACCCGAACAACTGCCTCTTTGAACTGCTGCCGTCAGGCAAGCGATACAGGAGTCTCAAGGCGAGCACAGAAAGACTCAGAAGTAGCTTCTATCCCCAGGCCATCAGGCTGCTAAACGAACAATGAATGAACACTACACAACAACAACCACCAAACACACATAGCACACACATCCACACGCACACACTCACTTTAAACAAACACACTGTAGCACCCACTACACACACTTTATAGCACACACCCACTTTAAACAAACACACTGTAGCACCCACTCCCCACACTTTATATTTATGGATGAAGGATTGCACTACAACTCGTACACCTTACTGTAAATTGTACCTAAAATTGTACCTCATCCCATTTCTGCTTTGCACTAGATAGTACTGTACATTAGTACACTGCATAGTTGTGTATTGTATATTATATGGTAACTCAGAACATTGTACATATGTCTATACCGAACAACTGTGACCTCATTTTCTTCTTCTAAATTCATGCTATATTATGTTATTATGTTATTTGATACTATCTTGTCTAGCACAGTCTCTGGAGCGTAACAGTAAGAAGCATTTTGTATGAAAGTATTCTGTACTTCTGTATGACAACTATTAAAGAACTTGAATATAATACATTTGCATCTTTGCGTTGACATCTCTGCACGCCACGTGGGTAACCGGCTTCCTCCTGGTGATGTCAACAATAAACATGACAACCTTGATGCATTGTGGGTCTGTGTACTTGACCAAATACCACCCTGTACCAGTCTTGGCGTAAGTGTGAATAAAGTGCACATCAAGTGCACTGCACTTTCAATTATTGGAGACATGTGCAGAGCGACAGTGGCTCAGGAGGTGGAGCGTCACCTGGTAGTCGGAAGGTTCCCGGTTCGATTCCCGCTCCTCCTGGGCAGCGCGTCGAATTGTCCTTGAACAAGATACTTAACCCCTAACTGAGCAGGTTGGTACCTTGCATGGTTGCCTCCGCCGTCGGTGTGTGAATGGGTAAAATGTGAGGAACAATTTTTTTTAAAGTGCTTTATAAATGCACCATTTACATGCACGTCAAGTGCCCAAGCATGCACGTGTGATCAAGTGTGCATATTGGGACAGCCTCTTTCTCTCCATTGAGCTCTTGTATGTCTCTTCAGACTACCTTTCTGACTGAACTCTTTCCCACAAACTGAACTAAATGGCTTCTCCCCTGCATGCGTTCTAGTGCGTTTCTTCAGCTCTCCATTCCATCTTAACCCTTTCTCTCTTCCTCTCCAGTATGAGTTCTCATGTGTGTCTTCACACTTCCTCTCACTGAACCATTTCCACAAACTAAACAATTAAATGGTTTCTCTCCAGTATGAGTTCTCATGTGTTCCTTCACACTTCCTCTCTCACTGAACCCTTTTCCACAAACTGAACAACTAAATGGTTTCTCTCCAGTATGAGTTCTCGTGTGACTTCACACGATTTCTGACTGAACCCTTTTCCACAAACTGAACAATTAAATAGTTTCTCTACATATGAGTTATCATGTGCTTCTTCACACTTCTTCTCTCACTGAACCCTTTTCCACAAACTGAACAACTAAATGGTTTCTCTCCAGTATGAGTTCTCATGTGTGACTTCACACTTGAGTTCTGACTAAACCCTATCCCACAGACTGAACAACTAAATGGTTTCTCTCCAGTATGAGTTCTCATGTGTCTCTTCAGATCTCCCGTGCGACTGAACCCTATCCCACAGACTGAACATTTAAATGGTTTCTCCCCAGTATGAGTTCTGGTGTGCATCTTCAGATGTCCCATCTGACTGAACTCTTTCCCACAAACTGAACAACTAAATGGTTTCTCTCCAGTATGAGTTCTGGTGTGCGTCTTCAGATGGCTTGTCTGACTGAACTCTTTCCCACAAACTGAACAACTAAATGGTTTCTCTCCAGTATGATTTTGTATGCGTCTCTTCAGATCTCCCTTCTTGCTGAAACCAGGCCGGCTGTTAGACAGACTTTGTATTTTCTGTGTCATCTTTGGTTTCAGACTCATCAAACCTGTTCCTCGGCTCTCTTCCCAGTCATTGCTGTCATCAGTCTCAGTTCCAGAACAGTCTGAAGAGAGGAGCTGGACATCTCTAGTTGTTTCGTAGTTACTGGCTGGTTCTGATACTCCACAGTCCTCTCCATCAGGTTCTGTTTTCATCTGTTCAGCTTCTCTGTTTTTCTCCCTCTGGGTTTGAGGAGGCTGGAAGAACTGAGTGGTGTCTTTACTATCTTCACATATCACTGAGAATACTGTGACCTTAGACTCTTCTTCAATCTGTAGGATCTCTGGGTCCGGGGTTTGGCTGAGCTGTGAGGACAAAGTATTCTCATCATCCGTTTCATATTTCACAAGGTGTAAGGTCATCTTGGAGCCATCAGTTTCCTCTAGATCTTGAAATAGTTCCTCCAGTTCCTCTTTAATCTGTAGGGACTCTGTGTCCTGGGTTTTGTTAAGCCACAATGACTGAGGTTTCTCTTCATCGTGTTCACTCTTCACAGGGACAGGAGTGAATGTGAACTCCTCCATCCCTTGAAGCTGCTCTCCCTCCTGACTGGTCCAGAGTCCCTCCTGTTCCTCTTTGGAGCCCCTGTTCTCCTCCTCTTCACAGATAAACAGCTGTAATGCAGAGTCTAGAAAGAAGAGCATAGAGTAATTTAATTTGATGTAACCATTGCTTTTGAAAGAAACAAAAAGGGACTGATCACTATTTCACACAGTGAACCAATATATAGGAATGCACTATCCCTTATAATAGAGGGATACTGTCAAACTGTTCGTTAAATGTTGTTAATAGTTGGTTAATGATTTAAAACTACAGTATGTCTTATAAAGTTAATAGGTTAACAAGATATTAATAAACTATTTACTAATGACTTAGAGCCCTCTTCTCTAGTCAGCCACCTACTACAGCCAGCCAGCACCAGAGCCCTCTTTTCTAGTCAGCCACCTACTACAGCCAGCCAGCACCAGAGGGCTCTTTTCTAGTCAGCCACCTACTACAGCCAGCCAGCACCAGAGCCCTCTTTTCTAGTCAGCCACCTACTACAGCCAGCCAGCACCAGAGCCCTCTTTTCTAGTCAGCCACATACTACAGCCACCCAGCACCAGAGCGCTCTTCTCTAGTCAGCCACCTACTACAGCCACCCAGCACCAGATCCCTCTTCTCTAGTCAGCCACCTACTACAGCCACCCAGCACCAGAGCCCTCTTTTCTAGCCGAGTCATCTTTGTAGTCATCATGTCCATATTGACTACAGGCAATTACTTGAAAATTCCTCTTTGATCTTTTATATCAATAATTGTCTTTATAAAAATATAAAAATAATAAAGAGATTGCAACAATAACAATAATCATTCAACAGCAAGTTGCATGATGGATAAAAAAAATTATTATACAAGCTTCAGCAAGTACAAAACGCTGCTGACCGACAAAAGAGAATCCCTCTCTGAGGAAAACAAGGCCTAACCATCATGTATCACAATGGTGATGTCAGCCAGAGATGGGGAGAAGCATGAACCTTAACCACTTAACTGATGCGCACATTTTTCAGAAAACGTCTGAAGATTGCATACCCAAAGTAATCTGCAATTTATTATACTTTATACTTATAGCACATGCATGACTCTGGTCTCTTTTGAAGGAAACATTCTGAATTTTCATCCACAACAGATCATTTTGAAGTTTAAACTTTTTATTTTTACTTCCATTTGAATTATCTTGCAAACAGAGGCCTCTTACAGGTTCCAACTTCCAGCTGATGGGTATGACCTGGAAACCACAATGGGTCCATATCCTAAAGCCGTATCTAGTACAGGTCCAGAGTTGATAACAATACCACAGAAAATGAGTGTTTTACTAAACTTTTTATAATGGTATGTCTATGCGTTTTTCCAAAATGGCTGCTTGGAGTCTCCAAATGGCCACTATGTCTCCAAACGCTATGGCTGCGTCCCATTCCTCCCCATGGCCCTACCACTTGGCCCTACGCAGGGGCGGAGCTTCCTACAGGCGATATAGGCGGTCGCCTAGAGTGCCACCCAGAGGGGGGCGCAAAAAAAAAAAAAATTATTATATTTATTTTTTTGCTATGCGCAGTTTTGGCGCCCCCTCTATATCTGCAACCATTATTTTTACATAAAAAAAATTCTAACATAAGGGAAAATGAGCCAAAAATCTAAAACGGTCGGTCGGTCTGAGCCTCAGCTTTAGGTGTTCACAGTCAGAACATGCTAGAGCGCTGTGCATTGATGGGTATCGGTCAAGTGTTTATAGAATTGAGCGTTGAGGAAAGAAAGACTAACGTTAGAGAACTATGAAGAGGCAAAAGCCATCCGGCCATCCAGTATAAAAAGAGATGAAAAGAAGAAGACGAGAAACGTGCCAAGGTGAAAGGTATGCAATTTTGTACAACTTCCAAGACCTGCCACACCAAGAGCTGATGAAGCAAGCAGAGGCACTTGTACACACCTTAAACCATGGAGGGCAATCCGATTTGGATGGGAAGGAGCTGGCTCAGGAGTTGGACAATTTGATGTGATTGATGACTTTGCAGCAAGGAAGGCCAGAAGGATTGCACTGTAAATGGAAACCAGTAGGAGCTACAGGCTAACCTTGAAGTGTGATGATAGGGAGTGGAATGTAAATAGTTCTTTAGACAAAGTGAATTTGTAATTTTTATTTATTTGTTTGTTTATTTAGCATATTATATTTTGATTATATATGTGTAACATATTTTACAATACATAATTCTCTTTTAAAGCAAATTTGCACATTATTTTATTGTTTGTTATTATTATTATTATTATTATTATTATTATTATTATTATTATTATTATTATTGTGTGTTAGCTAAGTTGTTTATTTGTTTTAATTCTTTAGTGTGCACTTTACATTTATTCTTAGCGCTTGTTCTTGCTTGTAAAAAATAAAGGTGCAGTACTTTACTATATAACTGTTAACCATTTCACTGCCACACGACGGAGGGTTAACCCTTTACTATCACACAACCGACGGTCGTGAAAGGGTTAACCTTCGTGTATTGTCGCAGTGAAAAGGGTTAACCGGTTGGTAGCGCGGCAATGTTTTGATTTTTTGGGGGGGGGGGGGGGGGGGGCGCAGTGGTGAACCTCGCCTAGGGCGCCAAATGTGCTAGGTCCGCCCCTGGCCCTACGCCTCTGTTTTGCGCGTTCCCGCGAAGTGTATGGGTGTCACATTTCACTTTGGATCAAGGGGTAGTGACGTTTCATCGAAACGTTGTATCTGCTGCTATTATTTGTCAATTAAAAGACCTTGGAGCATCAAAAGTGAGTTGCGAGCCCCGCTTTGTTTTATGTAGTGATGTTTCAGCCCTCCAAATGCGGCTACAAACGGAGTCTGGCAAGATGCAGGCTCGATAAGAAGGGAGTGACATATTTCCCAGAATGCATGGCAAACCTTTCGCAAATGTAAAAGAAAAGAAAATGGCGGAGATAAGACCAGTAATTTATACAAATGGAAGTATTGATTTCTTCGTAACGAATCCTTCAAAAAATATACAGTCAACTGGAATATGTTAGTTTTTTACACATATATCCATGAAGTTGGACCCAATTCATCATGCGTGCCAATAGACACGTCACTTCCGACTGAGAGAACGTCGCGCGCGTTTGGTTGCCGCTCACAACAGAGTTTGTTTGTTGTTTTGGTGTATTCTTATCTAAAACTGGCAAGACAGGCAAAGCCAAGCGAAAATGGAACCAAAGAAAACTTCGCCGAATGAGGATGTTGACGAGATTAAGAGATCTCTTGACTTTCTGGCGGAGGTCTCTGATGTCAAACGGCAGCAGAAAGCCATCCTCGAATTGGTGGAGGAGGTAAAGGCTCTGAGGCTGCAGAATGATGAGAAAGACCGGAGAATGAATTTTCTGGAGAGAAGAGTGGAGGACCTGGAGCAATACACCAGGATGAATGATATTATTGTCACTGGGCTCCAAATCAAACCCCGGTCATACGCTTGGGCGGTGACCGCTGTCAATGGGGAAGAGCCGAGTGCGCTGGATACAAACTCGGTGGAGCAACAAGTGGCTGCCTTCCTCCAGTCCAATGGGATTGAGCTGGACTGTAATAACATTGAGGCTTGCCACCCACTGCCCCGAAGAAATGGCAATGACAAACCGGCCATCATAATGAGGTTTGTAAACAGGAAAAAACTAAATTGCACTACTGAAACAAGGAAGAAAACTGAAGGGATCAAACATCTTTATCAATGAGCATCTTACAAAGCGCAACGCTGACATCGCCAGAAAGGCCCACTACATGAGGAAACGGCAATCAATTCAATCTACATGGACCTCTAGCTGCAAAGTATTCATCAAGCTGAATGGACCACCGGAGGAGGCCAAAGTGCTACTCATCAGAGACATAAATATGGAGGAGCTGGACAAATACCAATAAACATCATGACAAGACTGTAAGGTTTGATTGATTGGAAACCTCATCATGACTGGAAACCCCATATAAAATATTTGTGTTCAAAGTTAGCGAGAAGTATTGGTATACTGGGCAAGACTAGATATATCCTGAATCAGAAAACTCTATATACATTATATTGCACACTCATTGTACCATATCTATCATTGTGTTGAAATCTGGGGAAATACTTATAAAAGCAACTTACAAAATATATGCACACTGCAAAAAAGAGCCATACGGATAGTACATCATGGTAGATATTTAGATCACACAAATAGTCTGTTTGTAAGGAGTCAAACATAAAAATTCATGGACTTAATCAAATTCAAATCTGCACAAATTATGTTTCTGGCAATAAAAAACTAATTACCAAGCAACATTCAAAAAATGTTCACGGCTAGAGAGAGTGTTTATAATTTTAGAGGGACATTAGCTTTAAAGCAACCTACGGTACGTACAACTCTTAAAAGTATGTGCATTGCAGTTTGTGGGGTATCACTCTGGAATGGTCTGGATGCGAATATAAAATTAAGCAAAAATATCAATACATTTAAAGGTAGCTATAAACAAGCACTTATGGACACATATAAGAGAGAGGAGCTTGAGCAGTAATGTGACTGTGAATATTTTTTCTCATTTGGATATATAAAAAAAAAACTGTACTTTTATTTAATTTTTTATGTTATATTATTTTTGTTTTTTATTAAATTATAATGTCAAATATTGTAAGGAAGGGCAGGGCTTGATAAGTTGTTTTACTTCCCCGTGTTCCTTCTCGAACACTTATTGTATGGAAATAGTCTTTGACTATTTACCTTTTTGTTTTTTTAAACTTGTTTTATGTTTCTATGTTCGAGACAAATACAAATCAAATCAAATCAAATCAAATCAAATCAAATTGATTGATTGAAAAGTTTATTAACAGATTGCAGAATGGGTACAGTACAGTACAGCTCAATACATACAATTGTTAAGGGGATGCAGACCAGAGAAAGACTTTCGTCTTGTTTACATCAGGGTCCCCCATCTTCAATTCATAATAACATATATGACACACATGACATACAGATAGACAGTACTGCTACATCTATACATTTATGACATACCAGTTTTGCAAATACAGTACTGTTTGTGATACAAAAAGTGTCCAGAAAAAGCGTGTATATACATTTGTCGTAGAAACTGTACATTGGGGGAGGTTGGGTAGGTGGGGTGGGGTTGGGTGGGTGGGGGGGGGACTGTACATTGGAGGTGGGGGGGGGGGGGGGGGTTGAGTTGGGGGGGGGGGGACACTGTACATTGGAATACTGACAACGCCATACTTGGTCATTTACTGTACAACTGGGTTAGGACATTTGTAGGGGCCAGTTTCGAATTGCAGTCTCCTGTAGGTGTTCTTTGAGAGTGTTTTTGAAAGTGGGTAGTGATTCACATTCCTTTACAACTTTGGGTAGGGCGTTCCACATTGATGTGGCATAATTGCGAAACGTGTTTAGTCCCTTGTTTGAGACGAATCTGGGTTTAACATGATTTGTGGAATTCCCTCTGGTGTTGTGATTGTGGTATTCACTGACCTTTGGGAAGTATTTTGACATGTACATGGGTACCTTGGTCGTGTAGTGTATCTTGTAGACCAGGCCCATTGCAAGTTGCTGTACTCTGTCATCTACTCTAAGCCATCCTAGGTTGTCAAAGTGGGCAGGGGTGAGGTGGGTTCTAGGAGTCAGGTCAAGCAGTAGTCTGACTAGTTTGTTTTGAGATGTTTGTAATTAGTTTTTTAGTGCCTTTGAGGTGCTTTGGTATCATGATGCAAGCATAGTCGTAGTACCCTTGAATGAGTGCTCCTGCCAGAGTCTTCAGGGTATTCTTGTTTACCAGAGAGGAGATCCGGTACAAGAATCGAGTTCGTTGGTTGACTTTTTTTATTACATTGGATGCCATTTTGTCACAGGAAAGATTAGCCTCTAGGATGGAACCCAGGTAGGTAATTTCATCTTTCCTTGTGACAATATTGTCTCCCACTGTAACTGAGAAGCCGTCGGTCTTGCTGAGTTTGTTATTTGAACCGAAGAGAATGGACTCTGTTTTGCCCATGTGTAATGATAGTTTGTTATCGGCGAGCCATATGCAGATTTTGCCTAGTTCCGAGCTTAGGGTTTATTCAACCTGTAACTTGTTCTTGTCAGAGACCAGCAGGGCTGAGTCGTCCGCAAACAGGAATAGAGACACACTGGAAAAAATTACACAACTTACAACCATGACGCATAGGCCTACTGAAATAATCCATTCATCTACATCTGGAGACGATATGGATTTGACACAGTGGATTCTTGAACATGAAAAAATGAAACTTAAAAACATTTGAATACACTGAGCACAATCTACAGGATATAGAAAATGATATTGACCCAGCAAATAATCTATTCTTCAACATCAACGACAACTGCTGCTACTATACAGATGATCAGTACAACCGGACAATTAACAAACTATCAATAATTCACTTCAATTCAAGAAGTCTGTACGCAAACTTGAACAGCATTAAGGAATATTTAAACCAGTTTACACAACCATTTAACATAATTGCCATATCAGAAACTTGGATGAACGAGGAAAAGGGAATGGATTTTGAAATGGACGGATATGAACTCAACTACAGTCATGAACAGAAAAAATAAGAGTGGAGGAGGAGTGGCTGTGTATGTGGATAAAAACTTGAATTATAAGATGGTAGAAAGAATGACAAATGTGATTGATAATTTATTAGAATGTATAACAATAGAAATATGTGTAGAAAAAAAGAAAAATATAATTGTGAGCTGTATATATAGAGCACCAGGTTCAAATATAGAAGTTTTCAAGGACTGGATGGAAGAAATGTATATAAACAATAATCAAACGGCTATTTTCATCTGTGGGGATTTTAACATTGATCTTTTAAATCCAAACAAACATAAAATGACTGAGGAATTCATCAACACGATATTCTAATGTATTGAGCTGCACCTGTATATATGCTTTATTACATGTATTTATTGTTCCTATGTCTGCCCATTGCGAACACGGGAGCTCTCTAACCCCTGTCCCTGTCTCTGTGAGTGGATGTCTCGAGTGATGGTGTGTTGAACTTATACAGGTATACAGCCAGCCCTGATCCTGCCCCCTGTTTGACCTGTCAAGGTGGTGTGATCTTCCCTGCGCTGGTCCTTGATGTGGCAAACCGTGCCGACTGCAGTGGCTATTCTTCCTCAAACCGGATCTACTATTTTGCAATGAAAATTGTGAAATTGTCACAATTAGTTCTACCCCGGGTAGGGGTATCTAAAATGTTTTAGTGTTAGTTCCTGCCAAGTTTGGTACTATTTTTATTTATTTTTTTACCCTTGATTAAATCCTTTTAAATCCTCTTTGAAATCTTGTAAATGATTCTCCCTTATTTTCTATTGTCTACCTCACTGCAGTGTTCTCCGCCTAGCACTGTCTCAGGGCTCCACGTCTTGTTTCGAAACTGGCCACCGTAAATGTCCAAACCCCCCACCCCCTCCTAATAGACAGTTTCCTCCCCACCGCATGTATATATTCTCTCCCAGCCGTATGTATATTTCTCTCCCACCCACCCACCCCCTCCAAATGTACAGTCTCCTCCCCACCATATGTATATTTCTCTCCCGCCCACCCACCCCCTCCTAATGTACAGTCCCCTCCCCATCATATGTATATACTCTGTCAGGATCTATGGGTAATAGTACTGTATATTTGAATACCGTTTGTCACAAATGTCAGTACTAAATACCTGTATGTCCCTATGCCATAAATGTCATGTATGTTGTGTATGTCATAAATGTCAATATGAATTGAAAATGGGGGACCCTGATGGAAACAAGACAAACGTCTTTCTCTGGTCTGCATCCCCTTAACAATTGTATGTATTGAGCCGTACTGTATTGTACCCATTCTGCAATCTGTTAAATAAAGTTTTCATTCATTCATTCATTCAACACATTGTATAGTTTGAGCCTTTATCCAAAAATCACAAGACTCAGCCGAATCACATCCCATTGTGCCACTCTGATAGACAATTTATGAATATTATAGAAAACAATACAGTGAGTGGCTTACTAATAAATGACATCAGTGACCATTTACCAGTTTTTACAGTTTATGACAACAACTACACAGAAAACAAGCAGGACAATAAACTACAATTTAAACGAGTGAGGACAGAAGAATCAATGAACGCTTTCAAAAATGATTTGCTACTACAAAATTGGGAGATAGTATATAAAGAGGAAGACACTGATACAGCATATGAAACATTCTTATCTATATTTAACTTATTATATCATAAACATTGTCCAATAAAAGAATAGCAGTAAACATAAACACTCAGACAGCCCATGGATCACAAGGGGATTACAGAATGCATGTAAAAAGAAAAATACACTATATAGAGAATTTATAAAACATAGAACTAAAGAGGCAGAAAATAAATATAAGAAATATAAAAATTAGTTAACTAATATTATGAGAAGTAAGAAGGATCATTATAGTAGAATATTAGATAACAACAAATATAATATTAAAGGTGTTTGGAATATATTAAATGGTATTATTAGGAATGGCTCAAGACAAGTAAGATATCCTCAGTATTTTATGGAAAATTATCAAACTATAACAACTTTAATAAATTTTTTGTAAATATTGGACCAGAATTAGCAGGGAAAATCCCAGATTCAGTGACTCCTGAAGACATAAATGACAATTATATTGAAAGAAATCCTAGTTCAATGTTTCTGGAAGCGGTAGATGAAAATGAAATTAACTACTAATAAATGTAAAAACAAAACATCTACCGACAGTAATGAAATAAATATGAAAATAGTAAAACATTTCATTCATGGGATTTCAAAACCACTCATGCACATCTGCAATAAAAAAAATAAAAAATAATGTTATTCGGAAACTGTAGATTAAATACTCAAGTACAAGTTAAAATAAATGATGTGATTATTGAAAGCGTTTATGAAAATAAATTCCTAGGTGTAATAATAGACCATGAAATCTGCTGGAAACCTCACATAAAACATGTCCAAACTAAACTGTCAAGAAGCATTTCAGTCATGAGTAAAGTAAAGCACATTCTGGATAAAAAATCACTCTACATTCTCTACTGTTCACTGGTTTTACCATATTTAAATTACTGTGATGAAGTCTGGGGAAACACTTATAATTCTACACTACAACCACTTTTTATGCTCAAATGGGCCATAAGGATAGTTCACATTGCAGGTTATCGTGATCACACAAACATAATTTTTTAAGTAAAAGAATTAAGGTTAAATGATCTTCTCAATCAATTAATGTATAAAGCAAAAGGTAATGTACTTCCAGGAAACATTCAAGAACTGTTCTTTGATGGAGAGGGGGGTTATAATCTGAGGGGAGAACTCAATTTAAAAGTTCTTAGTGTACGCATGAGAAGACACTGCATTTAAATATGTGGAGTGAAATTGTGGAACAGTCTGAATGTGGTGCTAAAGCAATGTCCAAATATGAGACAATTCAAACAGAATTATAAGGAAATGATGTTCACAAGGTACAGGGATGAGGAAGGGATTTGACATTCACGGGTGTTTACATTTTTATTTTATTTCTTTCATGTTTTACATATAGTTTTTGGTTTTTTGTTTTGTTTTGCATATATATATTTGTTTTTGTTTTTTTGTTTTGCATATAGGTATATATATATTTGTTTTTGTTTTTTTGTTTTGCATATATATATATATATTTGTTTTAAATTATACACTCATTTGAGTAGTGGAAAAGGGGTAGGATTAAATAAGTGTATACTTCTACTCCTTTTCGAACATGTAAATTGAGTTATGTTTTGCTTTTGTTTATTTATTTATTTTGTTTGTATTTATTTACATGTTCGAAATAAAGATTTCAAAGCAAATCAAAAGAAAAATCTTCGTAACGAATCCTTCAAAAAATATACAGTCAACTGGAATATGTTATTTTTTTACACATATGTTGGATTATGTAATTGGTTTGTCATGACAAACCAATAAAAAATAGCTGATTAACCTGTGTGAACAGTCAGTACATCCATATGGTTTCTCTCCATGGAACAGAAGCGCCATTGATTGATTGATTGAACATTTTATTAACAAGATTGCAGAATGGATACAATACAGTATGGCTCAATAGATACACACAATTGTTAAGGGGATGCAGACCAGAGAAAGACTTTCGTCTTGTTTACATCAGGGTCCCCCATTTTCAAGTCATCATAACATTTATGACATGCATGACATACAGTTAAACAGTACTGTTACATCCAGAAATGTATGACATATATGAATGTGAATCCATGAAGAGAGCGAGGCCCAAAACAGATCGCTTCTTGGCCCTGTTTCAACGCATGGTTGACAAAATGCCAGAACAAGTGTGGGTACTGTATGGGGGGGGGGATTTGTATTCTCTTTACATATACATGCGAATTACTAGACCATGTAATACACTACAGTACTCTGCATTTAACCTGCAATACCATGTTGTACACTGTACTACCATGGTCATATTCTGTTGTATCATGTAATATGCTATACTGCCATGTAGTACCATGCAATACCATGTAGTACAGTACTACTGTATATGCTTTATTATAGTCTCCAAAACGAGGGCACTACAAAACGAGGGGTAGGGCCAAAGGGAGGAATGGGACGCAGCCTATAACTCTTGAACGCTTCAACGTACAGTCAAAATCTCGGGCTCTAATGAAAGGTTACACATAGTTACACATTATTTATAATAATTATTTTATTTTATTATAATAATAAGAAAATATAATAAATATATATATTTTAATTATTTTTTGTAAATTAAGCACAATCTCAGGAGGCTCACACAGGTTCATGACAGGCAGCGAGCGAGCGAACTGGAGACGAAATTGCGCGCGACACTGTCCTGATATGACGCGGCGCTTGTCCGAGTGTGTCTGTGTGTGTGTATTTACCTGGAAGCACAGGGGCAAAGCAGCTTGCGATTCTCGACCAATAAAAAGTGTTTAGGGGCGGGACTCGGCCGCGTAATCGCTCAACTAGAGACACAGCGAGCGAATATTTGAGGGGGGAGCGACATCGCCGCTCAGTTCGCTGTCGCTCGCGGTAGGTCAGGATAGTCCGATTGAAACGAATACATTTTAATCATTTTCGCAATCACGCTCGCTCGCGTCGCTCCCTGTCAGGAACCGGTGTCATACAGAACGTATGGTTATTCTATAACCCTAGTTACATGATACTGAGATAACCTCTTATCTCCTCGCACCTAGCGTGCACACGAAACAAAAACAAATGCACCCACTTGCACGTGACCGCGCCACCCCCATGCGTCCCTATATGACGCCGGAAGTGGTCACGCCTCACCCTTCCCAGTTCGATTTCCATAAGCGGAAACAACCCCCAAGGGACCTCAGGGCGCTAAGAGTGAGACGCTCAGCCAGTATCATGTAACTAGGGTTATAGAATAACCATACGTTACATTTCAACTGGCCTCGCGTCTCGCTCTGCTACTGAGATAAGGAGCAGAGCGGACGCGTGGCCCGACAAATGCACCCCCTGAGGGCCCGTAAGCCCCAGCCAGGGAGGAGGGGAGTCCCGTCCACCCACTCGTCCTAACAAAGGGGGGGAGGCAGTCAACTCCACCAAAGTGCGAAAAAGGGGGAAACAGGCACCCCTGAACACACAGCACAGGCGGGACCACGTGTGACACAGCACCCCGCGGTCCACACCCACACACCCCTGCTAGCCCACCTGATGCAGGAGAGGTCCTGGACCTCAGGACCGCCTGGGAGACAGAACCCCCAGTCATGTCCATGAGGTAAAACCTAACGAAAAGACCCGGCGAGGACCAGGAGGCCGCAGCACAGATGTCCTCCAATGAGGCCCCCCCTAACAGGGCAGCAGAGGCCGCCACACCACGAGTGGAGTGTGCCCTTACGCCCCCGGGGGGGACCTGTCCAGCCAACGTGTAGAAAAGGGCAATGCCCTCGCACAACCAATGTGACAGGCGCTGCTTGGATAGCGCCTTACCCGCGCGAGGGCCACCGTAACAAACAAACAGTTGATCGGAAGCCCTGAGATCCTGCGTCCGACTAAGGTAAACCCTCAGTGCACGGACAGGACACGATAGGTGAAGGTTCGCCTCCAACCCACTAGCGTGAGGAGGCAGATGAAACGCCTGAACCACAATATCCCTGGAGCGAAAAGAGCTCCGGATATTCTTCGGCACGAAGACTGGATTAGGCCTCAGAGTCGCACCGCTATCGGCCCGAATACAGGCACTCAGGCCGAGAGAGCACACAGCTCACCCACGCACTTAGCGGAGGTGATGGCCAAAAGGAACGCGGTCTTAAAGGAGGTAAAACCTAACGAAAAGACCCGGCGAGGACCAGGAGGCCGCAGCACAGATGTCCTCCAATGAGGCCCCCCCTAACAGGGCAGCAGAGGCCGCCACACCACGAGTGGAGTGTGCCCTTACGCCCCCGGGGGGGACCTGTCCAGCCAACGTGTAGAAAAGGGCAATGCCCTCGCACAACCAATGTGACAGGCGCTGCTTGGATAGCGCCTTACCTGCGCGAGGGCCACCGTAACAAACAAACAGTTGATCGGAAGCCCTGAGATCCTGCGTCCGACTAAGGTAAACCCTCAGTGCACGGACAGGACACGATAGGTGAAGGTTCGCCTCCAACCCACTAGCGTGAGGAGGCAGATGAAACGCCTGAACCACAATATCCCTGGAGCGAAAAGAGCTCCGGATATTCTTCGGCACGAAGACTGGATTAGGCCTCAGAGTCGCACCGCTATCGGCCCGAATACAGGCACTCAGGCCGAGAGAGCACACAGCTCACCCACGCACTTAGCGGAGGTGATGGCCAAAAGGAACGCGGTCTTAAAGGACAGCCAATCCAATGGCGCCTGCTCAAGAGGCTCAAACGGGGCCTCCGACAACCGGCCCAGGACCAGTTGGAGGTCCCAACTCGGAGACCAAGAACGTTCCACAAGCTTGAGACGCCGAGCGCCAAGCAGGAAACGTTTCACGAGAGGGTGGCTGAACATCGTACCGTCCTCAAAACCCACGTGACAAGAGGATATAGCCGCGGCGTATACCCTCACTGTCGAGGCCGACAGCCTATTCAGGATAGACCGGAGGAAGGAAAGAACAGAATCCAGGGGACTGGGTCCAGGCCCCCAACCTCACACCACTCTTGAAAAGCACGCCGCTGGGGGCGGAGCCAGGCGTTCATGGAGTAGGTCACGTTTTCACGGGAGCTCCCTATTATTGTGCGAAATACACTTGTCACCCCACTAGTCTTTATTTTATTTAAATTTTTTATTGGTCCTTTTGTTGAGTGGTCGAGTATCTACTACTTTCGTCGACCTTTTTTCAATTTTTCACAATGTCAATGGGAACCAGAGCCTCGAGCACCCCAGCCGGCAAAATGACACCGGGCCCATCCACGCTGTCGCCAGAAATGAGTGAAATTCTCTCGGTCGTGACCAAACTCCATGCGGACTTTGAGGAACGCTTCGCTGAGGCACAAAGGAAAGCGCAGGCGGAGCTGTTTGATACCTTTCATCGGGTAATATCGGAGGAAATCAGGCTGGCGGTCGCCCCGATGAGAGAAGAGATGGAGTCGTTACACGCTACCACCGCGGCTAATGCTAACGAGCTAGCATCGCTAACGACAGAGGCCACTCGACAGAGCGAGAGGGTGGCGGGTCTGGAGAGCTCCCTGCTGGCTAGGCAGGCTGACGTTTCCCAACTACAGTGGGTGATTATGGATATGCAGTCCCGGGAGAGACGATACAACATCAGGATTGTCGTGTACCGGAGGGCAGTGAGGGAGCAGGAGGACGTCTCTCGGAGAGCATGCCGGAGCTACTGCAGAAGATACTGGGGAAGGAAGTCCTCTCCGACCCTCCCGTGTGTGAATCGGCCTACAGAGCGGGCAAGGCCAGTCCTGGTGTGAGCAGGGAGCCGAGGCCCATCATTGTAAAGCTAAACAGGCTACAACAGAGGGAACTCATCATGCGGTCGGCCCGTGCCAGGAGGGGGGAACTCTGTCTCGGCAATCACAAAGTGGCCATTTTCGAGGACTTCACGCCAGTGGTTCAAGCGGAGAGAGGCAAATACAAAGTGGTCATGGCCAGGCTATGGGAACTGGGCATGAGGCCTACACTATTTGCCCCCGCAAGATTG
The DNA here is from genome assembly GCF_963971535.1 of Notolepis coatsorum. Taxonomy (NCBI): domain Eukaryota; kingdom Metazoa; phylum Chordata; class Actinopteri; order Aulopiformes; family Paralepididae; genus Notolepis; species Notolepis coatsorum. The sequence continues at coordinate 70,161,993 of NC_140168.1, forward strand.
TCTGTGCGGTGCAAGGGCGATGACTGTCGCTCATTTTGGACGATGGCCAGGGCGGAGGAATATCTAAGGGGGTTAGCCGAGACGGTGGCTTGATAGCTATGTCGGGTGAGTGACTTGATGTGGTGGACCTAGATACAACACTTCCCTTAGGACTGGTATTTTCCCGGATGCCTTTAAAACAGCAGTTGTAAAGCCATTACTAAAAAAAACCTAACTTGGATAGTAATGAAATGGCAAATTATCGTCCAATATCCAACCTACCATTCATTAGTAAAGTACTTGAAAAGATAGTTTCAGTTCAAATAAATTCCTTTCTTGAAGAAAACAACATCTTAGAAGAATTTCAGTCAGGATTCAGAAAATATCACAGCACTGAAACTGCCCTCACCAAAATAATCAGTGACCTCAGACTAAACTCTGACGAGAATAAGATCTCCATCCTTATCCTGTTAGATCTCAGTGCAGCATTTGATACAATCGATCACGATATTCTAATCGATCGTCTTGAAAACCATGTCGGTTTCTCAGACCATGTGCTGGGCTGGTTTAAAACATACATCAGAGGGAGGAAATTCTATGTTAAACTAGGAGATCACATGTCTGATATATACGACAACAACTATGGAGTTGCACAAGGGAGTTGCTTAGATCCTTTACTCTTCTCCCTTTACATGTTACCGCTGGGTGATATCATCAGAGAACATAATGTAGATTTCCATAGCTATGCGGATGATAGACAACTGTACATATCTGCTGAACCAAATGATACAGCGATTAGCTCCATTACAGACTGCTTACTGGCAATAAATAAATGGATGAGTAAGAGCTTCCTGAAACTAAACGAGAACAAAACTGAAATTCTAATTATCGGCTCCAAAACTAAAAAAGAAACATTAATAAAGAACCTGGGGGGACTAACCCCTTGGATCAAATCTGAGGTCACTAGTCTTGGGGTTATCATAGATTCAGAACTGAACTTCAATTCTCATATTAGCAAAGTGACGAAAACATCGTTCTTCCATCTCAGAAATATAGCAAAAGTACGACCATTTATTAATCAGAACGATGCTGAGAAGCTAATTCATGCATTCATATCTAGCCGGTTAGACTACTGTAATGCACTTTTCACAGGTCTCCCTAAGAAAACCACAGAGAGGCTTCAGCTAATCCAAAACTCTGCAGCCCGACTGCTAACTAGAACCAAAAGGAGAGAGCACATTAGTCCAGTCCTAGCCGCTTTACACTGGCTTCCTGTAACATTTAGAATTGACTTTAAGGTCCTTCTCCTTACATACAAAGCTCTAAATGGACAGGGACCTAGCTACATCGCCAACACTCTAATAAATTACACACCAGCAAGAACACTGCGATCATCAGCTGCTGGACTACTAGAGGCTCCCAGAAGCAGTCAAAAGAGGATCGGTAATGCAGCCTTTATCAACTATGCCCCAAAACTATGGAACAAACTACCCCAAAACATCAGGGAAGCCAACTCGCTAGACATCTTTAAAAGACAGCTTAAAACCTATCTCTTTGCTCAGGCATTTCACTGATAGATATCTGCTACCACCTAGTGGCAAGAGGAAACATCAGGGATATCCTGACACAACTTGTATTTATTCTTACCCTGCCTACTCTTTTACACTGCCTATCAAATTCATGTGTCGGTTATTGCACTTTTTACTTCTTACTGATGACTATTTTTAAACTGAATCATTTTAAACTATTCTTATTATTTGCTAGATCCAAATGTGAAACACTGATTATTTATGACTATTTTTAAACTGAATCATTTTATTCTTATTATTTACTAGATCCAAATGTGAAACACTGATTATTTGTTCATGAACTACAGGAGTATTACTGAATAGAGAGCCTATTAGGATGCTAGATCCTAATGTGAAACACTGTGATTTGCCATATCTTGCTATGCTCGCTCATGCCTGTATTTTTTATGTCCGTTCTATTTTATAATTTTTTGACTATTTTTAAACTGAATCATTTTAAACTATTTTTACTATTTGTGTTACTGAAAACTGTAAGCGGAGAGCCTATTGGGATGCTAGATCCTAATGTGAAACACTGTGATTCTACCCGTCTATCTTTTTATGCTCGCTTATGCCTGTATTTTTTACTGTTGTGAAGCACTTTGAACTGCAACCTCTGTATGAAAAGTGCTATACAAATAAAGTTATTATTATTATTATTATTATTGATAGGGCGGACTATGCACAAATGCTGGTTGTCATGCCCAATGACTTCTGTGACTTGCTAAATGCTGACCTCATGGTCGTACGTGTGCGTCGCCTCTATGATAGCTAGCGAGCTAGCTGGACAATGTTCATTTCAGATGCATGCGTACGGGCTGGTTTCATCACTAGCTTGCGCGCTAGCATCGAGCTAACTAGCAGGCTACGGCTATCGCCCGCATCGAGACATTCGAGACCCGATAATGTTTGCGTATGCACAATTCAACGGTTATCGGGTCCTTATCTTACTTCTTGTATGCCTTAATTTTTATTTCCAGGCTGTTTTGAGCTTTGGGCTCCAGTAGTAGAAGGTCGGTTGAGTATATATATGCAATATGTGATAACAGGTTGTGTCAGGTATAGCTTATTATTATCCCCGGGTTAATGAAGGTGTTTAATTCTATTCTTACATAGGTTATGTCATTCCAGCCGTTGTGCCTGACCAGAGGGGCTGTTACATGCTTGCACTTAGTCCATAACCCCTTTTTCCTTTTCTTCTCATTGTCGCTGTTTAAATGACATCTATTTGCGCAATTTAATTGTGACCCGATCCTGCCTTAGTCTATCTGCTGGTATGCTTTAATTTAATTTTATTTTGAATTTTCCTTTATCCATTTATGCTATAACGTTGCGACATTAATATGCAGACTCGGAAGTAGATGGTTACAGGGCTGATGTTGAGCTATTATATAGTAATGGCAAATTTTTCCATTATAGTTGTCTCATGTTAGGGCCTAGGCCAGGGGTCGCCAATTAGTTTTCGCCGCGGGCCAGATTTTCCCCAAGCCGTTGCTTGGCGGGCCAGGATCAAAAACAATGGCTAATTTAATATACTGATATTGAAAAAAGACAAACGTTTTTCTCTGGTCTGCATCCCCTTAACAATTGTGTGTATTGCGCCGTACTGTATTGTACCCATAACCCATTCTGCAATCTGTTAAATAAAGTTTTCATTCATTCATTCATTCATCATGAACAGCAGATCAGCTGTTGCAGATCACAGCGGCGTGTGATGAACACAGATCAAAATGCATGAAAACACGACTCACCATACCTTGTTTGTTGTTAAGTCCTCCAAAATCCCTGCTAATGTTTGAAACATGTCATATCCACTCGCCGCCCTCCAATTCCAGATTGGCGTTGAATGCTTTATCTGAACTTTATCTGCCAACTTGAACACAGTTGTCATCATTGCCTCGTTGTTGTTGTTGTTGTTGTCGCCACATATTATGCAGAGAGGACGTCGGCTCGGCACGCAAGAATCACCGACCTGTTGCGATAAACCCGTATTTTAAGTATTGCTCCTGTTTATTAAAAGAAGCGTTATATTTCCCCGTTTTCTTTTTAACTCGCTCGCATCTCGAACGCGGAAGTGAACGTGCGTTCGGGAAATATACACAGGCCCGGTGGGACTATTCCATTGGTTCTCCCAGTCCACGTGACCATTTCTAGCATTTCAATTGGCTATAGTGACAGACATGATGACTACCGGTAGATAGATACAGCTTCACAATAAAAGACACCCTGGCGTCCCGAGTGAATATTTCCCGCGCGTCACATAAATATCATATTCTCAAAATAATCTGACGGGCCAGAAATTATTGCTGGCGGGCCAATGTCGGCCCGCGGGCCGCCTATTGCCGATCCCTGGCCTAGGCTCACGGTGGTTTTCGACCGATATCTTTATTGAATTTAATTAAATTTTTATTTGTGTTTAGTGGATTAGTGGGGGTTTAATCAGGGGTTTATCTAGAGGGGGGTCGATGTGGAGAGTGTCTTATTGGATCCATGACTCCAGTGGGAAATGTTAGGAAGATGACCATCCTTAGTGGATGGGGCAGAGTGAGGGGATGGGAGAGTGGGTATAGGAGGGTTAATGCTAGGACGGGTGGGTTAGGGTTTAGAGTAGAAGGAGGGGGGGTTGTAACTGGGGTGGTATTGTTCTGTGTTTTATGTACTGTTGTCTTATATGTGTGTGATTGTTCCTCCTCTGAACTCCTGGGATTGACCGTCTGGGCCCGCCTGGATCAGCGCCTCGAGCCTCAGCCTGGCTGCACTGGTATGTTCTCTACGCATTTAGACAAATTTGACCATGGCTAAATTGAATATTTTAATTTGGAACGCTGGGGGTCTTAACGCCCCACACAAGCGTGCCAGTGTCCTTTGGTTATTGAGGAGAAGAAATATTGACATTGCTCTCCTTAGTGAGATGCATTTATTGGTGGGTGATGTGTCAAGGCTGGCAAATCGACAATATCACGTTATCTCCTCATCCTCAGCCGATAAGACGAAAGGAGTCGTCATAGTTACAAGACGTAACCTTGATATCAAAGTCCTGGACGTGTGGTCGGACATGGAGGGAATGATTACTATAGCAAAAGTTGAGTTCTCTCATAGGAAGATGGCAATAATAGCATTGTATGCCCCTAACACATTTGATTCAGCGTTCTACAATACAATCACGATGAATATGTTGGAACTTACTGGATACGCTCTCATTGTGGGTGGCGATTTTAATGCGTGCTGGGATGCAGAGATGGATAGGTCCGGGTCCTCTGAAACAGGTGACCAAAAACGGTCCTCTAAGGCCCTCAGGATGTGGGCCCAGGACACGGGGCTCGCAGACCTATGGCGCATATCCAATCCCACCCTCAAGGATTACTCTCACCTGTCAGCCAGACACAAAACCTTCTCTCGAATAGACTATGCATTCGCGTCCCCTAATATGTTTGATAGTTTCGACGTCTCATTGGTTCCCCTGGCTCTCTCGGACCACAAGGGGATTTTCCTTACGGCAACCTTTGGCAGGCTCTCCACGAGAGCTCCCAGGTGGCGTTTTAACTCAACCTTATTAAAGAACGATGATTTCTGTTCTGAATTCAGGAGTAAACTAGCTGAATTCTTGCAGATCAACGTTGGCACGGTCGAAGACCCTAGGGTCCTGTGGAACGCATTGAAAGGATTTATCAGGGGTCATGTCACACTTTTCGCCTCCAATTTGCGTAAATCCTGGTCAAAAAAGCTAGAAGGACTGGAAACATTATTTGCGGACCTATACGCATCCTTGCAAATTAACTATAGTGAATGACTAAACACACAACGTAAGATAGTCAAGAAAGAAATAAACTCCATACTTAAACAACAGTCTGAGTTCTTGATACATAGGACAAGGCAAAATTACTACTTTCACGGCTCCAGGCCTAGCCATCTATTGGCAATGAAAATACGCTCGAATGATCAATTCTCGGATATCCCTTCGATCAAGACGCGACAGGGAACAGTCACTACTGATTCGAAAAAGATCAACAACACTTTTAAAGAGTTTTACTCACAGTTATATAGCTCAGAGGTTAATCTCGACGACTCTAAATTTGAGTCGTTCATTGGCGGGCTTGAGATACCCCACATTTCTGAGGAAGAGGCCAAGGAACTGGGGAAACCGATCACTCTTTTGGAACTGAGGGAGACGATTGCTGAAATGCAGAGGGGTAAGGCACCAGGCTGGGATGGTATTCCACCCGAGGTGTATTTAGCTTTCTGGGACCAACTGGGTCCATTGATGCTCGATATGATCAATTACGCTATCGAACAAGGGGAGTTCTCAAGAGATGTCAACATGGCGTTGATTTCTTTACTTCTCAAGAAGGACAAAGATCCCAATGATTGTGGTAGCTATAGGCCCTTGAGTCTTCTCGGGGCCGATTTAAAAGTGTTTGCCAAGGTGCTGGCCCGCCGCCTGCAGAAATGTATGATGGTATTGGTACACTGCGATCAAACTGGTTTTATCCCGGGGCGCCTGGCTGCAGATAATCTTAGGAGGTTGTTGCATGTAGTCGATAACAGTAAAGTCAATACAGCTCCGTCCACAGTTCTGTCTTTGGATGCCATGAAGGCGTTTGACAGACTAGAATGGTCATACCTGTGGAAGGTACTTGAGGTCATGGGTCTTGGAAAGAATTTTATTCATATGATCAAAGTCCTGTATGCCTCGCCGTCGGCAATGATACTGACAGGCAAAAACTGTTCCACACTTTTCCCAGTCTCCAGATCTTCTAGACAGGGTTGTCCTCTGAGCCCAGGACTATTCGCGCTTTCCCTCGAACCGTTGGCCCAATTTATTAGGCAATCGGAGGACATCGTCCCCATAATGATCAATAATACACCACACAAGATTGCTCTCTATGCGGATGATCTACTGATTTTTATGGATGACCCTTCCCGGTCGGCCACAAAATTATTGGGAATAATCGACGACTTTGGTAAATTGTCAGGCTTTAAGATTAACTGGAACAAATCAGCCTGCCTACCTCTTAATGAGCTGGCCAAGGCGGTGCGACTACCAGCTGATATCCCCATAGTAGAACATTTTAAATACTTCGGTATAGAGATATTCCCCACGCTGAGTCAAACTACTAAGTACAACTTCACGGGTACTTATGATAAAATACGCCAGGATCTAGACAGGTGGTCGTCCCTTCCTAACTCCTTACAAGCCCGGGCTTCCATAATCAAAATGAACGTCCTGCCTAGGATACATTTTGTTAGCTCAATGCTCCCCTGGGCCCCTCCTATAGACCACTGGCGCAAAGTACAATCGATGGTATCTAAGTTTATCTGGAATAACAAACGCCCGAGAATCAAAAGAGCTACTAGACCCTGTAGAGGCTGTATCTTGGCGCTCCTTAGAAGCGGCGGCGGTTTCACCGCTAAGATTGCAGGATGTAGTGTACTCCACTGTCCCTATTTCGAAATGCCGACTGAGGTATGGACCGATCATAACTCACGTGATCCAGACGTGGCGTAGTGTACAGAAGTCGTGTGGGGTTAAATGCCCATGGCACCTGGACTCTCCAATTTTTAATAGCCAGCAACTACTTATTGGGCAGAAGCCGGTTAATATTCCTCAATGGCAAAGAAGGGGGGTTCATACTCTGGAGGATATTTATGATAAGAACGGCCTCCGTGCGTTTCAGGACTTAAGAGATTTTTATGATCTTCCCGGCGAGTCCTTCTTTCTTTACCTTCAACTAAGGTCAGCGCTGAGGGCGCATGGCGTGCCGTGGGCTCAAGCTTTGCAACCACACCCCTTCCTCAGGCTCATAGTGGACAGGACGACCTCCAGAGGGTTTGTCTCAGACTTTTATACGCTCTTAATTCAGTCCACGTATAAAAATGTATCATTGGATACAATATGGCGTGTGGATATCCCGGAGTTGGACCCCGAGTTTGACTGGGATGATGTTTGGGCAAATGTGGCATTATCTTCCCGCAAGAAGATACTGCCTAGGAGGCTATTTGCTATGGGTCTGGTAACCGACTCCCAGTGCACTTTGTGCTCTCAAAGGGCCGCTGGCACTTATATGTATTGGGATTGCCCACCAGTGGCCCGCTTCTGGAGATCAATAACGGACAAACTTTCAGATCTGTGTGGCTTAACTATCCCATTCACAGCTGTTACGCTACTCCTGAACGATATAACAACACTACCCGCATCCATACAACTGAAAAGGGTTGTCCTGGCGGGCGTCACAGCGGCGAAGAAGCTAATAGCAATGAGATGGAAGGAGCCTGAGAAGCTCACAGTGATTAACTGGTCCCTAACACTGTTGGATGTGATTTATCTTGATATCCACGGCGCGGGTGATTGGGGTGGGGCAGGCTGGTATTGACCTGTGGTTTGCAGCAGCTGAGAAGGTCAGGACCGCCGTGTGCGGCTGAGCGGGGTTGGGGTGAGTGTTCGGGGGAGTCCGGAGGTCTCGTGGGAGGTGGAGGAGGAATTGTCTTGTCTGTCTTGTCTTTTGTCTTGTCCTTCTTAACTTTAACTGGGGGAATATTATTGGGGGGGAGCTATTTTGCTGTTTCTTCACTAGTTGGGCACTTTTGCACGATTCCTGTGAGTCTATGGAACACTGTAGGTTTTTGTTTTTCGAAGGGGTTCATTGTTTTGTATTTCTGGTCAAGTACTCAAAAGCAGCGTTTTCTACCTCAAGATCTTAAGATGAGAATTAAAGACATAAGTCTTATTAATATAGAACCACACGGCCGGGAAACGGTACTGAATACTGGGAAAGGCCATTTGTAGGATAGTATCCCCTTGAAATTTAAAATTTAAAATGTTGTACTCTGTTTTTATAATTTGTTATTCTTTTATTATTGTTTCTGTTATCTCCCTGTGAAGTTCTGTGTATTGTTATTATGGTTATTGTATTGTGTTGTCTTGTTTTCATGTGAATAAAAAAAATTTGATACAAAAAAAGAAAAGCACGCCACTTACCTTCGTAAACCGCGGTAGTGGACGGAGCGCGCGCGTTCCGGATGGTGTTAACCACAGTAGGGTTAAGACACATCGCCTCCAGACTCACCCTTTCAGCAGCCAAACCATCAACGGCTGCCCCAGAACAGGGGGCAGACACAGCGTTCCGCGTGCCTGAGAGAGGGCCCGCGGCGACCATGGAACAGGCCACGGCGGGGCTACCAAGAGCTGGATCAGGACCGGGAACCACACAGGCGTGTCCCGGCCCGGCGCGATCAGGATCAAAGTCCTGCGCTCCCGACGTACCCGCTCCAACAGCTGAGCTATCAGGTGTATGGGGGGGGAACACGTACAGAATCCAGGGCGGCCACAGATACATCGAGAAGGCATCCACCCCCATCCAAGTTACAGGTTGAAAAAACCCTCAGCTCGGAACTAGGCAAAATCTGCATATGGCTCGCCGACAACAAACTATCATTACACATGGGCAAAACAGAGTCCATTCTCTTCGGTTCAAATAACAAACTCAGCAAAACAGACGGCTTCTCAGTTACAGTGGGTGACAATATTGTCACAAGGAAAGATGAAATTACCTACCTGGGTTCCATCCTAGAGGCTAATCTTTCCTGTGACAAAATGGCATCCAATGTAATAAAAAAAGTCAATCAACGAACTCGATTCTTGTACCGGATCTCCTCCCTGGTAAACAAGAATACCCTGAAGACTCTGGCAGGAGCACTCATTCAAGGGTACTACGACTATGCTTGCACCTCATGGTACCAAAGCACCTCAAAGGCGCTAAAAACAAAATTACAAACATCTCAAAACAAACTAGTCAGACTACTGCTTGACCTGACTCCTAGAACCCACCTCACCCCTGCACACTTTGCCAACCTAGGATGGCTTAGAGTAGACAACAGAGTACAGCAACTTGCAATGGGCCTGGTCTACAAGATACACTACACGACCAAGGTACCCATGTACATGTCAAAATACTTCCCAAAGGTCAGTGAATACCACAATCACAACACCAGAGGGAGCTCCACAAATCATGTAAAACCCAGATTCGGCTCAAACAAGGGACTAAACACGTTTCGCAATTATGCCACAACAATGTGGAACGCCCTACCCAAAGCTGTAAAGGAATGTAAATCACTACCCACCTTCAAAAACACTCTCAAAGAACACCTACGGGAGACTGCAATTCAAAACTGGCCCCTACAAATGTCCTAACCCAGTTGTACAATAAAGACCAAGCATGGCTTTGTCAGTATTCCAATGTACAGCCCCACCCAACCCCACCCCACCTACCCAACCTCCTCCAATGTACAGTTTCCATGTCAAATGTATGTCAGTATTCCAATGTACAGTGTCCCCCCCCCCCTACCCAACCCCCCCCCCCCCCCCCCCACCTCCAATGTACAGCCCCACCCCACCTATCCAACCTCCCCCAATGCACAGTTTCTATGTCAAATGTATATACTCTTCTTCTGGATTTTTTTAGTATCACAAACAGTACTGTATTTGAAAATCTGGTATGTCATAAATGTATAGATGTAGCAGTACTGTCTATCTGTATGTCATGTGTGTCATATGATGAATTGAAAATGGGGGACCTGATGGAAACAAGACGAAAGTCTTTCTCAGGTCTGCATCCTCTTAACAATTGTATTTATCGAGCTGTACTGTACTGTACCCATTCTGCAATCTGTTAATAAACTTTTCAATCAATCAATCAATCAAACAATGTGATCCTAGTTTGTTTGTTGTGTACCTTGTGTAAGACAGGGTTCTATAATCAAATGTGAAATCTATCTTATTTGTATGAAAAAGATCCTCCTTCCCTGTCCAACAGGCTGGTCGCGCCGCCTGAGTGCAGCCAGCCTGAGCCAACGTGCCAACACTGTTTTTTTCACTGGTAGTTTGTGGAAATTAACCAACTTTCCTCTCTCTCACATGGTAAAATTAGTTTGAACAGCCAGGAGCAATACAAACAGAACCACCGCGGTCCCGTTGTTTTGTAGGCAACATTTTATTTACTGACTGACCCATTCACTATAGGCAGTTATACAACGGCATGCAAATTTCTCGATTCTGATTGGCTGAAACAGTCCATTTACACGTCTTTATTGGCAACAATCCACGGTCCTGGGCTCAGGACCCGCCCACAACCGAATCACATATCACTCCCCGGCTCACTCCGGGAGAATGTTGATAGCGCCAGAATGTTGATAGCGCCATAACGACTAAATATGAAGCGATTCTGTCAAGGGGAATGTGTTAGTCCTTTAAACAATGTTGGATGATGTAATTGATGGGTCTTGAGTCAATCTAGAACAAAAGAAAAATCGCGGATTGATTGATTGATTAATTGATTGATTTAAATTTCTACTTCCTTCCCACTGACTGCAGCGTTCACTCTCACACTGTCGCCTGTAACTGTTCCGCAACAGTAAGTGACTTCCGGGGTAGGCCTGATTGGCCCCGACAGGCACGTGACGCGGCAAACTCAGGACGCGCAACGAGGCTGCTGAGAGCTGTCGCGCGGAAATAGGCTGTCTATTGCCATTCTCTAACACAAACTCTAACCTTAACCAGCTCCTTAACAGCGCCTAAACTTAACCGTTCTAACCTTAACCAACTCCGAAACAATGCCTAACCTTAACCTTAACCATGCCTAACCTTAACCATAGAAAGAATATTGCCATTCTCTAAGACAAACTCTAACCTTAACCAGCTCCTTAACAGCGCCTAAACTTAACCGTTCTAACCTTAACCAACTCCGAAACAATGCCTAACCTTAACCTTAACCATAACCATGCCTAACCTTAACCGGCGAAAGAATACACGTTAAAAAAAAATCATGTTAAAAAAAAAAGATTTGATGGGATTCGAACTCGTCAACAACGGACCGCAGGATCGCAGGACCGCTGCTCTGCCAGGTGAGCTGAAGCGCCGAATGAAAGTCATGGCATATTTGGACGGTTACGTAATTCCGCAAGCTCTGCCGCTCGGCTCCGCGGAGCGTGCCGCGCGGCAGAGAAAGTTGCGCGTCACGTGCCTGTCGGGGCCAATCAGGCCTACCCCGGAAGTAACTTACTGTTGCGGATAAGCTATAAGCGTCCGACGCTGGCGTACCCACAAACACACACACACACACACACACACACTGTGACACACACGCACACACACACACACACACACACACACACTCCTGTCTGCAACAGCGGGGGAGTCAGACTGAGAGAGAAGCAGCGCTGTTTTAAGTGAGCATGGTCTATTGAATTGATTGATTGGTTGATTGCTAATTTTATTACTGTACCCCTGGTTTCCAACTGGTTAAGTTTAGGCTAAAAGAAATAAATAAAAAAATAGGGCGAAGAAAACGTTTTTTTCCTATAGGGCAAAGAAAACGTTTTAATTTGTTTTACCTACTTTATATAGAAGCATCTAAGAATGAAGTTCTATGGAAAGTAGGTCTGCATTCCCTTAACAATTGTGTGTATTGAGCCGTACTGTATTGTACCCATTCTGCATCTGGTAATAAAATTTTCAATCAATCATTCCAATAATACACAGTTGGATGTGTTAGTTGGTTGGATGCACTTCAAGCTGCTTCCACATGAGGCAACTTCTCTCAATCATTCCAATAATACACAGTTGGATGTGTTAGTTTGGTTGGATGCACTTCAAGCTGCTTCCACATGGAGGCAACTTGTCTTTTTTGTAGTTGTGGGAACTACTTTTTCTGGCGGATGGTTTTTTCAATAAATCTTCGATTAATGTGTGTTTATTGTATAGAAATAAGGTTGGATGAATCTGGCAGTTGTATAAACGCTTTACACCACTTGCAGTCGTGATTTGTGAACAATAAACCATGCCTAGGGGGGTCTAACGACCCTCGGCTGCGCCTCGGGCCTAACGACCACCCCTAGGCATGGTTTATTGTTCACAAACCACTCCTGCGCGTGATGTAATGCTTAACTAACCAGCAGTGTATACACCAAACAAGCCCCATGACGTCAGCAAACAAAATGGCCGCGCCCATAATGATAAATGCTTCAGAAATGCACACAACAAATCGTTTTTTCTTAGAAACTGCTTATTTTTATAACGTGATTTCTTCTGTGGCTTATCTAAATACTAATGTGATGCTATGAATATGTATTTATCGCACTGCTTCATCTCCACTTTAAGTAGAAAAATCATATTTTTAATCTAGATTAATTACAGAAAATTGTGAGATGAATTCGTTTTTTTTGTAATCTATTGACAGCACTAATATATATATATATATATTAGTGCTGTCAATCGATACAAATATTTAATCTGATTAATCGCATGATTGTCCATAGTTAACTCGCGATTAATCGCAAATGAATCGCATACCAGACCGCAAATGACATCCCGTCATAAATCAAGCTCTCCAGACTGTCTGACATAATTATCGTTTTTTTTCCAAACGTATTCAAGAATAAACATCATAACCATGTCACAACAGCAGTTATATAGTCGTACTGGCGAATCGCGTCCTGCTCTTCGCCATCGAGATATACCTCATCTCCAGTACCTAGTGTACTCCATCAACGAATAAAACAAATACACCCAGCACCTGCCAGGCCCCGCCCTAGTGACGTACTATAAAGCACTAGGCGTGGTCACCACTCGCTCTTCCTCTATTTTTGTTTCCATCATGGCGGATGCTTGCACCCTGTGAAACTAGTTGTAATGAAAAGTTTAGAGAAATTACGCAATGTTGAGTGCTTACCGGAGATTTGCCTACCCCTGGAATCTTCGCGGCATGTTCTGACGGCGCTCGTATGGGTTCTGCGACTCTGCAGCGGGATGCATTTCGATGCATCTCAGCTTCGAGTCTGTAGTCTCCTCGTCTTGTTGACAGCAGACAGAGGGACGGCGTGTGAGGTGTAGCTATCGAGCTACCTCACACAAGGTAGGATCTGCGCCACTAGGCATTAATGCTGGAGTTAGTAATGCTGCTTGTTGTGTTGTTAGAGTTTCAAGTTTCAAGTTCCTATGCAGGGGTTGACACTAAGGTATCAGAGGCACTTGCCAATCGGGCAAGTACAGGTCATCTTCTACTTGCCCAAAGGTCATGCCCACTTGCCCGAAAAGTTAATTGTCCACTATAAAGTGATACTGTAGGTAAAAAGAAAATTACCATAAATTGAATTATCGTTAAATTGAACACTTATTGTTTTACTTTAAACAATGTGAAAATAGCACATTATAGGTCAACAGTGCTCTTATTTTACATTCCACAGACCAGAAGACCCGACCTGACCACGTTCAGGTGTTTAGACAGATATCTCGTGTTGTGTTTATAGACCGTTGTTTTCCCTCTCAAACAAGCACTTGCCCGGTCGGACAACCGGAAAAGCAAACTCTACCTGCCCGAAAGTTTTATTTACCTGCAAGGGGCAGGTGGGCAACCCTTAGTGTCAACGCCTGCCACATGCTAATGATAACACTGCTGTGGTACTTACCAGCAGTAATGATTAAGCAGGTAGACCATGACCAGAGAACACAGCCATGAACAGGCTTTGAACAGAGAACAAAATCAACAGAACTCCATATGCTAATGATAACACTGCTGTGATACTTACCAGCAAGCAGGTAGACCATGAACAGAGAACACAGCCATGAACAGGCTTTGAACAGAGAACATGAACATGCAATCAACAGAACTGGAACGGGCCATAAACAGAAAACTAGGCCATGAACAGCCCATACGAGTCAAGTCCATAACGTGACTGACGAGAGCACCCACAGGGCTCCAGAGGGCACCCATTTGGGAATCAGATGCACCCCAAAAAAAATATGTTAATTATTATTTTTTTGGTCGCACCAGTGCACCTTACATTTAGCAGGTCTGTCTATGTGTGTGTACGTATAGGTGCACCTGAATTATGCATTACATGAAAAAAGTTAGGTGCACGTGCAACCAACTAAAACGTTTAGTACTCTGGACGAGCCCTGAACAAACACCGCCCTTCCACCCTACTCTTAAACTGTGGGGCTTTTCATTCTTCTTCAGTGACCTGTAGTTCAAGTTTCTTTATTAGTTGTCATACAGAAGTACAGAATACAAAATGCTTCTTTCTGTTACGCTCCAGAGACTGTGCTAGACAAAAATAGATAAGTATAAAATAAAATAAGTATAGCAAGTATAAAATAGAAGTCACGTACGTAGACAAGTGTTCAGTATGTACATATGTACAATGTTCAATGCAGAGTAGAAGTAACTGTTACCATACAATATACTATACAATATACTAATATACAATATACTATATAGTGCAAAGCAGAATGGGATGAGGTACAATTTAGGTACAATTTACAGTAAGGTGTAATGAGGTATGGGTTGTAGTGCAAATTCTTTACCAATCAATATAAAGTGTGTTTAGGTGTTCTAAAGTGTGTAAAGTGGGTGCTGCAGTGAGTTGTTTGTTTAAAGTGAGTGTGTGTGTGTGTGGATGTGTGTGCTGTGAGTGCATTTGATGGTTGTTACATAGTGTTATTGTTCGTTGAGCATCCTGATGGCTTAGCAACAGGCTCTGATGCTGACTTCACCTGTCAGCTTGTCTTTATTTGAAAATGTCAGGCATAAAACATGACATGATGAATAACAAAATAGTTTGACTTTTGATTGATTTAATACTTTATTAGCAGTTTGTATACAAAAAGCAAATGACAGTACAGTTCAATACAGGGTCTGATAAGAGGATTTAAACCCAAGAAAGCAATATGGCTTGTTTACATTGGGGTCCTTTGTCAACACAAATTGTAAAGGAAAAATGTACAACACCTTCATAATCGAAGATATAGCTGGACACATATAGTTTAAAACCCTTGTCCAGCAAAGAGTTTGATGCTTTACTGCTCGCTTTTGCAATCCTGTGGACATCCGTCACGTTCATCCTTGGTAGCTCTTCTAAGCATCTGGTGTAAAAAAAAAAGGGCCATGCTGCATTGCTGCTGGTTAGGGATGTTGAATGAATGTTACTCACAGCAGGTCCCTGTATGCAAAAACTAGATGTGAAAGGATTAGATTTTCATAAAGAATCAGTCTATTTTGAGAATCACACATAAATAATGCTGCATTCTTTTAGGTACAATGTCTTGCACATAGAAGTACATTTGACTTGGTGAGGTTGGTGATGTATAATACAGCCTGCAGATAGCATTACAGATAGCATTTTACATACAGGTAAACAGGAGAAAAGACATGTATGCAGCACAATAACGCTTCCCAGATCGGCATAACATGATAAAATGTCTTCTGATTATCAAACACAGCAGTGGAGGTTATTGTATGACTACTAGTGAGGCAGTGCTTCACTAGTATACAGACAAAGAAAATATATATATTAGGGATGCCCCGATCACGTTTTTTGCCACCGATACCGATCACCGATCGTCGTGAGCCATATCGGCCGATACCGATCCGATACCGATCGTTTTTGATTAAAAAGAAATTAAAAATTATTTTATATAAAGTTTTTTTTTTTTTTTTTTTTTATAAAATATATATATTATATAATTAGACTTGTAGTTGTATTATCTGCGAGACATCGCCACCACGCAACAAGTCAAAATGCTCGCTATCTGCAAACAGCTCCACTGTCTGTGTGTACTCTAGTAGCCCTAGCTCCAAAAAGGATTCTCCGGCGCTGCAGCGGGACCCTATTGGTAACGTTATGCTTTGGTCATTTCACATTCAGCAAGCCCTCAGCTCGAATACGCATTCAATCAATGTTATAAGACATTGATATCAGGAGCTATCTGTAGCTACTGCTAGCCGGCTAGATGACGTTAAGACAACTATTTAGTTCAATCGGACATTTCGTTTTGAACCGTGAACTAACGCAAGCTAACGGAGATATCAACATGGGCTACTGGACTTCCTGGGGCATTTGTTGATATCCGGAGCTATCAGTAGCTAGCCGGCTCAATACCGTTAGACAATGCCTACTAAAAGTGAATAGTTGACTGGGTCATTTTGTTTAAACAGTAACGAGGGAGAGAGAGGGAGAGAGCCCCGGACTCAGCGGGACTGAGAATGAAACGCTGTGTAAAAAAGGACTCTCTCCTCTCTCTCTCCCTCCCCTCCTCACAGCGAGGCAGATAGTGAAACCAGACACCTCGACTGCACTCTGAGAGAGGGAGAGAGAGAGAGGGAGAGACAGAGAGAGACAGAGAGAGGGAGCCCTGGACTCAGTGGGACTGAGAATGAAACGCTGTGTAAACAAGCACACGCAGACGCGGGTTCTCTCCTCTCTCTCTCTCTCCCTCTCTGGCAGAGTGCAGTCGAGATGTCGGGTTTCACTATCTGCCTCGCTGTGATATCCACTCGCTCTGCTATCGCTGTGTGGGCTGCCTAGGTTGTGGGCGGGCATTGGCTATCTAGACTCAGCAGAGGAGGTCCGCCTCCGTGTTTACAAACTCTACACGGGTACGGGCGGGGCTAGGGAGGAGGAGCCGTTTGCAGGTCCTGTGCGTCTGAGACAAGCGAGTGAGATATCCACTTGATCAGTTTCCGCGATCGGCGAATATGACTAATTATCGGAATTCCCCGATCGCATATTTATACTGATTATCGGCCGATAACGATCGGTGGCCGATCGATCGGGGCATCCCTAATATATATATATATTATTAATATCCTTTATTATTAATATTCCCTCCCAAAATCCAACCCTAACGTCCTCGTCGTGGGAGGGGGAAGCAGGTTAAGCTGACCAATAGGGCAATGGTAAAACTCATGGGCCAATCCCCCGTGAAGTGGATAATTGGATTACAGAAACATTGAATAAAAGTAAGAAACCCTGCACCCTAGGAGATGGAAGCTCTTCAAGCATACGAGCTGAAGAGACTATGAAGACGCATGCTGAAAACCACATGGAGAGGGTGCGTCAGAACCTTCTATCCCCTAGGTGGTCTACCAACATCGCAACCTGGAATATCAGGACCATGTACACAGCGGGGAAGACGTCAGTCATCGCAGAAGAGATGAAAAGATACAAGCTCTCTATCCTCGGCTTGTGTGAAACCAGATGGCTCCAGACAGGAGAAGTCAAACTGACCAGTGGTGAATACATAATCTTCTCTGGACACCCGGATGAGAAAGCACCACACACGGAGGGAGTGGCACTCATGCTCTCCAAAGAAGCGCAGAGGGCCCTCATCAGTTGGGAGCCCATCAATTCCAGAATCATCACCGCAAGATTTAAAACCACCCATAAAAGAATTAACCTACATGTCATCCAATGTTATGCACCCACCAACACCACAGATGAGGAAATAAAGGACAACTTCTACAACCAGCTACAACAGCTACTCCAGGCCAGGAGAGAAAAAGACATCTTTCTCCTCATGGGCGACATGAATGCAAAGGTTGGGAACAACAACAATGGATACGAGCTGATTATGGGAAAGCATGAAATCGGCAGCATGAATGAAAATGGTGAAAGATTAGCAAACGCCTGTGCGGACTACAACCTGGTCATAGGAGGGACAGTTTACCCCCACAAACCTGTTCACAAAGCCACATGGATATCACCTGACCACACCACAGAAAACCAAATAGATCATATGTATAAACAGGAAGTTCAGACGTTCCCTCCTGGATGTACGAGTGAAGAGGGGGGCAGATCATCACCTACTGGCTGCAAAACTCCAACTCAAGCTGAAGCGCTGTAACAGCCCCACTGACAACAGAGCAAAGTACAACATCCAGCTTTTCCAGGACATAGGAATAACGGAACTATACCAAATCACCCTACAGAACAGGTTCCAAGCCCTGCAAGAACAAGCTCAAAAACCAGTGGAAGAGCACTGGAACAACCTGAAAACCGTATGGAAGGAGACATGCCTAGAAGTGGTAGGGAGAAAGAAAACAAGCAACAAACCCTGGATATCCACTGAAACACTGAAAAGAATAGAGGAGAGGAGGGCAAAAAAAGACACAATAAACAAATGCAAAACTCAAGCAAAAAAAGGGAGCAGCTCACAGAGACTACAAAGTAGCAAACAAGGAGGTGAAGAAAAGCATCAAACGCGACAAACATAAATACATAGAAGACTTGGCGCAAGAAGCAGAGGAAGCAGCGGGAAAGAATAACCTCAAGGAACTCTACCTGACCACCAAGAAACTAACCGGGAGGTTACACAGACAAACACACAAATCCGTGACAAACAAGGACGACTGCTCACCACCAAGGAAGAACAACACCAAAAGTGGACTGAGCACTTTAGGGAGCTCCTCAACAGAGAGCCCCCTGTCCAAGAGGTGGAGATTCCGCCAGCTGCACACATGCTGGAGATCAACTGTGCTCCCCCAACAAGATATGAGGTGAAAAAGGCCATCAATGCCTTGCGACGTGACAAGGCAGCAGGGCCAGATGACATTCCAGCAGAAGCTTTAAAGGCAGACGTTGAAACCTCAGCCACCATGCTACACCAGCTGATCAAAAGGATCTGGGAGAAAGAAGGAAATGTACCAACAGACTGGAAGGACGGGCTCATTGCTATTATACCCAAGAAAGGAGACCTTAAGAACTGCAACAACTATCGTGGGATTATGTTGCTCTCAACACCAGGCAAAGTGTTCAACCGCATTATCTTGGACAGACTGCGAAAAGGGGTCGATGATGAACTGAGAGAAAACCAAGCCGGTTTCAGGAACGGTAGATCGTGCAGTGACCAAATTGCCACCCTCAGGATCATCATCGAGCAATCCATAGAATGGCACGCACCTGTCTGTCAATTTCATAGATTTTGAAAAGGCATTCGATAGTGTAGACCACGAGCTGCTTTGGAAACTCATGGCACACTATACATCAGCATAATCAAAAAAAAAAAAATCAAAAATCTAACCCCGACTAACCTTAATGTCATGCACTTGTCCTAATAAACTAACCTACACTGTAACACGCAACACTTTGATGAACATTGTTACTCAGCTGATAGAGTTATACCCTTCTTGCTGTCTTGTCGCACAGAACTTGTAAGTCGCTTTGGATAAAAGCGTCAGCTAAATGACTAAATGTAAATGTAAATGTAATCAAGAACATGTATCAGGACATGAAATGCCAAGTGTTACATAACGGATGTGCACAAGAACACTTCAAAGTGCTTACTGGCGTGAAACAGGGCTGCCTACTTTCCCCCTTCCTCTTCCTCCTATGCATCGACTGGATCATGAGGCAAACCACAACCAATAAAAAGACTGGCATCCAGTGGAGTCTAACGGAGCACCTCGAAGACCTGGACTTTGCGGATGACATTGCACTACTCTCACACAACCATCAACAGATGCAAGACAAAACCCAGCTGCTAGAAACAACTGCAGCTGGACTTGGGCTCAAAATAAATGGACAAAAAACTCAAGTAATCAGAGTCAATAATAAAAGCACAAACCCCATAACCATCGGGGGCCAGACACTGGAAGAGGTTGACAAATTCACATACTTGGGTAGTGTTATAGCTGTTGATGGCGGGACTGAGGAAGACATAAGGGCAAGAATAGGAAAAGCAAGAGCAACATTCAACATGTTAAACAAGATATGGAAAACCCGAAACATCAAACTCAACACCAAGCTCAAAATCTTCAACTCCAATGTCAAATCCATTCTGCTATATGGCTCTGAAACCTGGAAAACCACGACTAACATCAACAATAAACTGCAGACCTTCATCAACCATTGTCTGAGACGTATCCTCAGGATCTTCTGGCCAAACACAATCACCAACATCAAGCTGTGGGAATGCACCAAGCAAGAATCAGTGGAGGTCCAGCTGACCAGGAGAAAATGGAGCTGGATTGGGCACACACTTCGAAGACACAAAACCGCAATAACCAAACAGGCATTAACCTGGAACCCACAAGGCAAGCGAGGCAGAGGAAGACCCAAAAACACCTGGAGAAGAGACACTGAGCAGGAACTCAAGACAAGGGGACTGACGTGGAAACAGCTGGAGAGGATGGCGCAAGACAGACTAGGGTGGAAACTTTTCATCAATGGCCTATGTTCCGAAAGGAATAAAAGGCCTAAGTAAAAAGTAAGTGTCGTAAATTAAATTGATCAAAATGACCCGTATAAGCATTACAGGAGGGATTAAAATCATCTAGCGGTTTCTGGAAAAGGCCACAGGAGAATTCAGTCAAAAGCTAATAGTGCAACCCTTCACCCTTCACCTAGCAGCTATAGGAAAAAGCCCAGAGTGCCATAAAAATAAGAACAGATCAAATGGCAAACAGATGACACATCTTCCTCCACAACGAACAGGGATGGTGCGCCAAATAACTAAACTTTTAAGTCAAGAAGTGACGGCCTGAAGGCCAACATCCGAGTTCTGTTTACTTTAGCTAAGCAGACCAAACAGGCCATTCTGTGATACCCACTGTTAGGTTGAATGGGTACTATATTTCCATCTGTATGAGGGTCGCATTCAGGGACACTTGGGTAAATCATTCTAAAAGGAAACTAGTTCATATCCCCTCTGTAAGGTCACCTTGTAACGCTGTTTCGCAAGACCCAAATCACTGAGAGGGGAGACCTTCTAGCCAATAGGAAAGCAGGCTCTCTGGGGTGACGGCACTGGATGGCGCAAGGGCTGGGGGGGGTTCTCTCTTCTCTATAAAACCTACAGGTTGAATGATGGAGGTGAGACAGAGACACGGAGACACCGAGACGCAGAGAGACACGCAGAGAGAACGGAGAAGCAGAGACGGAGAATCCACCCCACCAGTTCGAGAATAAGAGACGCCACTAAGAAGCCCTCCGGGAAAAGCTGATTAGAGATAGAAAATAATTGATGCTGTGAACCAGATAATTTAAGCTGTTGGATATTCCAATAAAACAACGGTCAGAACCGTTTTCACCCGCAGCGCTGTCTCCGCCTCCACGTGATTTCCAAAGGACCACATTTGAATGAACTGTTACTTTAACGGGAAACACAACGAGCAGAGTAAGCTATTCCACTATACATTAGAGAAAGATCATATAGCTATAACATAGAATCATTGAGAAGATACATTAATCTGGCGCCGTGACTGCCGGTCTGTACATCCGAACGGGACCCAGGACAAGGACAACAGAACTTCAAAAACTCTCAGAGCAGAGCAGCGACGCCTGACTACACCATCCTCGAGCAACAACAACCAGCAGAGGCCAACCGGTGAGTTGAAGATGTGTCTGTATTGTCGGGGTTTGTTTGGGCAGATTTCGAACAGGGGTAGAGAATGGTTGCATTGGCGCGATCGAATTAAACGATTGAGCGCACAGCCGTATCGGCACTAATGAAATGAAGGGGATTGGCGCGATCGGGTTGGACAATAAAATAGTTCAGGTCGCGCACTGCTGAGGGGCTAGAGGATTGCGCCAGGTTAGGCGACAGAGACTCTTGTTTAGAATCGTAGGTTCAAATGCAATGACAAGAACTGGAGACGTCTGGTTTGTACGTTGCTAAAGACAAATCGACGTCGTACGAATCCGTTTAGTTCTTACGGAACAAGAGCTCTGGAGCGCGTAAGGTAGTCCTCTTAAACCTCGGAAAAATTAGCACTTGTGCACTGGGGGGTTATAAAGATCTGCGCTTATGTTCGAACTAAAAAACTGCACTTAGAAGCGATGAGGCATTATATAAGGACTTTGGTATGTAACAATGTATATATGTTGTTTAGATGAAATAGGATGACACATGCATGGTATCATGGCTATAATCAAACGTACGTCATCATAACGCTAAACGTCGCGGATTACTATATTACAACCAATACGGAATAAAGCCGTTTTATACCCGGGAAGCTACTGCTATACAAAGCAGGGCTAATACATGCTAAGCTACGTTGCAAGCTAACGGGGAATGCTTGGGGTTATTAATGTTTAGTACGACTGTTGTGTTGAGATGACGGAACTTATAGCTTCATCCATGGTGGCTGAAAAAGGCTACCAAATGATGCTACATGATGTGCAAGGTTGACCAGTGCTAAGAATGATTATGTTGCTGAATGGAAGTATGAGTGTAACTGTGCGGATGAGAGAGGATGTGTGTGAATGAGTCTGCTAGAGGTTATGGAGTGGATGCCGGTATTTTTTGTATCATTATGATAACTCTAGGGACTGGTACGGCCGCGGGGACACCATAGCACTGTCCGCAAAAACGTCGTACATACCGTATGGACGCTGCGTTGCGATATCGAATGAATTGAGTGAATGACGAGTGAGATGGAACCAAAAGGATGTGTCACGTTATTTGAATTTTTTTAAATCAGTGGTAATGAGGTCGTGGTTTAATGTGGTAAAGATCAAAGAAAGCAGGGTTCTTCTTCTGCTACAATGATTTAATGGCAGATCGCGGCCACCACTGATGACGTCACTAGGAGCATCTGCTTGGTGGGGGCCTAGAGGGGGTGCGTTAGATTTAAAATGCGGGGCTGGATCGGGAGCGCTAGATTTAAAATACGGAGCCGGCCGGGGCCGGACGGGCGTACAAACGAGAAAATGATACTGTAAGGTTTATGAACGAATGCTTAATAAATTTAAAATTATGTTATAAAGTATGACTGGGTTGTGCAAAACGTCGCGATGTGTTGTGCTGCTCAAATCAACAGGATAGTGGGCCGTATAGGAAACGCTATTGTAAGGGGCTAGGCTAAGCTAACTAGCCGTGCTAGGCTGATCGAGCGATAGCAACATTGAGCTAAGCTAAACGGTATTAAGCTAATGGTGTTGGCAGTGGACAGCTAACTATGCTAAAAATGCTAAGCTAACTATGCTAAAAATGCTAAGCTAACTATGCTAACATGCTAAAGCTACCTGTGCTAACAATGTTGCATGCTGGGAGTCTCGGGGAATATCGCGTGATGCTATTTTGGCTGGCAGCGGGACCTTGTGTGTGTAAACGTGACGTAAGCCTGTGGCGACGTCTCGCGGGAAGCCATCCTTAATGCCGGACTACGATTCGGTACAGGGAATTCTGGGAATTGGGGTTCATGTTGTGTGAGCACGTCGGCTGACGTCATGGGAGGAGTGGCTGCGTGATGACGCACTGTGGGGCAATGGGGTTGCGAATAGAGACAGCAGGGGGCAGTGTTGTCTTTGAAATGGATACACCTCTGCTGTTGCTTGGCCCCTCTCTCCCTAGGTTGCCCCCCTACATCCCTCTCCCTCCCTCCCTCCCTCCCTCCCTCTCTCTCCCTCCCTCCCTCCCTCCCTCCCTCTCTCTCTCTCTCTCTCTCTCCCTCCCTCCCTCCCTCTCTCTCTCTCCCTCCCTCCCTCCTTCCCTCTCTCTCTCTCTCCCTCCCTCCCTCCCTCTCTCTCTCTCTCTCTCTCCCCCTCCCTCCCTCCCTCTCCTCTCCTCTCCTCTCCTCTCCTCTCCTCTCTCTCCCTCCCTCACCTCCTTTTCTTCCTCCATCCCTCCCTCCCATTTTCACTCCCTCCCTCCTTTATTCCCCTTTTATGGCTAAAATGGTATAGTATATGAGAAGATACTAGAAGTTTCATCAGGGCCCCCCCTCTCCACTGTAGTCTTCCCTATAGGGTATGCCCCCTCCTGCGCTATTATAATGGGTGCCATCCTGCATTATCACAGTGTGCCCCCTCCTGCGCTATTAGAATGGGTGCCATCCTGCACTATCATAGTGGGTACCATATTCCATTCCATCCTTCCATCTCTAATATGGTGTGAGCTCCCTGTGGTGCAGCTCCTTCCTTGGAATACTTCCTTTCTTTCATAGTCTCTCCCTTCATAGCTTCTATGGTGTGTGCCCCCCCCCCGTACCGGTGTAGTACTCATTCCCTCCACATCCCTCTCTATTCACGGTGTATTTTGCCTTTGCTTTCTTTCCAGTTTCTAAAAAAAATAAAAATAAAAATAAAAATAAAATAAAATGATAAGGCATAGAGATAAATTGAACTGTTAAGGTTGACTAATGCATGACTAATCTGACCAGTTAAAGATGGTGAAAGGCCAGACGGTGGAACGGCGGTCTGCACCACAGGGCTGGTTCGCAAGGGCGATCGCAAGATTGAGGGGAACCAATGCGCCGACTGCATCATCACCAGTGTCTCGTGGTGCTCAGGTCCGGTCAAAGAGGCTTATGAGGGAGCTTCAGGAGATCAGACGACTGGGAGGCGGTTTTATTACGGTGGAGTTGGTTGAGGACAATCTCTTTAACTGGGAAGTTCGGTTGTTTCAAGTAGATGTGGACTCTCTGTTGTGGCAGGACATGAAAGAAACGGGGACGGAGTTCATATTACTGAGTGTCTCTTTCCCTGAAAATTTCCCATTCTCTCCGCCTTTCGTGCGGGTGCTCGCCCCGAATTTAGAGCAGGGGTACGTGAGTAAGGGTGGGGTCATATGTATGGAGCTGTTGACGCCGCGTGGTTGGTCTAGCGCGTACACCAGGGAGGCTGTCGTGAGGCAGTTTGCCACTAGCCTAGTGATGGGACAGAGTCGCATGGTTAGAGGGGAGGAAGAGGCAAATGGGGTATCTTTCAGCCAGAAGGAAGCGGAGGCTGCCTTTGAGACCCTGGTGGAAAACCATGACAGGTTTGGCTGGCGGTCTCCACCAAAATCGGAAGGTTAGGGGACGCCGCCTACCTCCCTTTAGAGATGGACTATGGTTTCGTGTTATTGTGTGTATAGTATTGTTGTTTCGGCCCCCCTCGTCTAAATCTTTTTTCCTCCCTCCCTCCCCTCCTTTCCTAGCTCCTTTCCTAGGTACATCACTCCCTCCCTAGTAGTACACTCCCGCTCTAGACATTCACTCCCTCCCTAGGCTGTTTTTCCGTAAAATTCCTCCCTTCCTGTCTAGTCTGACATACTCTAGTCTTCCCTGGACTCCTCTCCCCTAGAGACTCGTATATGCTCCCTCCTTCCCGGGCCCCTCCCAGGTGTTTCCCTCCCTCACTGTCACTCCTTGCGTGTGTGTCCCCCTCCCCGGCCCGGCAACACCCTCCCACCCCCTCTCTTCCGCTCTCCTGTTAGATAATATTGGAGGGTTGGTTAGGGGTGGGGTGGGACGTGTTTGTGTATTGTATAAATAAGGGTGTTGTTGTAAGGGGTGTTGTTAATTATTGTTTGTGGGGCGTTGCAGGGAGAGTAGGAAACGCGCGGCAGGAGGAGGGAGGCAGGGATAACGCAGAGGAGTGCAGGCCGGTCCAAGGATGTTTGGTTTGTCAAGGCGTGCGGAGTGCGTGTTGGTGATGGGCACTCTGGTAACGGTTTTCATATTAATGGCGGCAGGAGTTTTGTTTTATTTTCGGCCCCAGGCACCGGAACTTATAAATATAGACGTGGACAAGCGGGCGTTGCAGGAGCCTCACGCAAATAAATTTATAAAGATAGCAAGGGAGGTGGCGAAAAGTGCGAATAAGACTGATTGTTATGTGTGCGGCCTAGCGCCGGAGTCTGCTGCAGCCGGTTTACCGCTTATGGCCCACCCAGTCACTGAGTGTCATAACTCTGTGTTGAGGGGATTTAATTTGCCTTTCCTATGTAAGGGAGTGAGTGAGGGGAGGATGGAGGCGTATCATAAGACGGGGCGGTTGCTAGGGGGTGAGACGGGGCAGGCTAGGTTGGATGTTAGGCCTATTCCGGTGGCAGTTAGGCCGGAGGAGTTTACAAGATGTGAGGACGGCGAGAATGGTGTGTATGTGGGCACGCTGGGAAATTGTGTAGGGGGGGTGAGCCTGGGGGCTGCAAAGGTGGCTGCACGGGCTCCCCCAGGTACGTATTGGATTTGTGGTGAGAATGCGTATGCAGCGTTGCCAGCGGGTTGGAAAGGAAGATGTGCGTTGGGGTATCTGGTGCCGGCAATGAGGGTAACGGATGTCTTGCCGACGCACCCTGGGGCGAGGAAGACGCGGGCTGCGACTCATGCGAATCGTTTTTTCAGGGTGGCGCTTCCTGCGTATGGGACGTATGCTAATATGAAGGAGATTGATCGTTTGGCTGCATTATTTGAGGACATGGCGGCCACAACAACAGAGGGGTTTAGCCTAGAAAATGAGGAGATGCGGTCGTTGAGATTAATGGAGATGCAGACAAGGGCGGCAATGGATTTCTTGTTGGCAGCTTCGGGGGGTACGTGTGCGTTGATTGGTCAGGAATGCTGCACATATGTGCCCGCAAATTATGAGATAGGGATGCCGGACGTGATAGCACATTTGAGGAACATTACGAGGGATCTCCATGACTCTCGGGTGAGTTCGTGGGAGGATTGGGGTCAGGAGCAGTTGGGGTATATAGGTTGGGTGATAGTTAAATACGTTCTCTATGCAGTGGTGATATTTGTGGTATTGGTTGTGTGTGTGTCGGTGATTAGAGCATGCTTTGGGTGTCTGATTAGGACTCTCTGCGCAGCCGGTCCGGCGGTGGAGAAGTCACTCCGCTCGGCTGCACCTGTTATGACTAAGATAATGGCGGTAGAGGAGGATGACGAAGGGGGCCGAGCGGAGGTGGGCGTTCCGTTGGTGCCAAGGTACCATGAGTACGCCCTGTCTGTCATTTTTTGATCTGGACTGCTGGACAGTCTGGGTCGATGGGTGGGGGATGGGGTGTGCAGGGGGGTATGGTGCTGGGGGGATGTGCCTGGGGATATTATAAAAGTAATGTTGTTTTTGTGAATGAGTTTTTGTTTCCATAGTAGGTACACGGAGAAGGAATGGGTTGAGAGTTGTTAGGTCCCTGGGGTCTGGTGCTGAGTCTGTACGGTTATGCATGACCGTTTAGCAGGGCACTGGGCTTCCTGGGGTTAGTGACAAGGTGGGGTGCCTGGGCGTTAACTACCTTGTACCTGTGGTGAGGTTATCCTGTCCTCTGTGGGGAGTCTGTAATGGACGCTTCGGAAAACGGAGGGTGGGGCCTCGCGGCGTGCAGGGAGTGATGTCGGAAGGTGCGTAAAAACAAATGTTAGTGGACACGTGTCTGAGGAGGACAAGTGTCCACTGGGGGGAAGTAGTATTGAAAAATGGAAACATGATGATTGAATGAAATGTGTAATCAAGATGGTGACACTAATCAAAAGAAAAATGGAAACATGATGATTGAATGAAATGTGTAATCAAGATGGTGACACTAATCAAAAAATTTGTGATTTTCGAGGTGAAACAGAATATTGGAGCGGGACCACGGGGAAAACATCGGAAAGCGGAAATTCAACGAAGGAGGGATCAACATAGAAGCGGAAATAAGGGAGTAGACACCGGAAACGCAAACACCACTGTCAATCACAACATCTCTCAAAAATTTGAAAAGATTGTATGAATTAAGTAAAGGATTATTCATACTGTTGATAAAAAATCTCTCAAAAATTTGATGTGGTATGAATATTAGATAGAAGATATATTCATACTGAAAAAACGGAGTAAAGTGAAATTCCAGTTGAAAAATTAAAAAGAACTGTTGTATTTTGTGCTCTATTTTTCAGCAGTTCTGCCAGGCAACGAGGGCACCGCAAGTCAGGTAAGACTACAGATCACCAGTGAAAAGGGAAAGAAGAGAATAGACAGGGCTACAAGTACCGTTAGCGGTTGTTCGAGTAGGAGATAGTCACAAAAAGCATAGACACCTACACTTAGACAGGGAATACAAAGATCACTCTTGCCTGCTACCATTTTTTAAAATAAAATAAGACACAGAAAGAGGAATTAAAAACCTCTAGTACATGAGAAGAAGAAACGCATATAGAAAAATGACAACGGAGGCAAATAAAGATGTGAGTACACCAATTGGTTGGATGGAGGATAACCCGATACAAGTGCTTGCTAAAAATAATCCTTACACCGAGGACAATCCTTACTATGTGGAAAGACTTATTGAATTATCAGAGAAATGGAATAAAAGATGGCCACATATCACCAAACCCTGGCCTATTGAGGGCTCTTTTGATTTAGAAATAATATCAGATCTGAATGCTCTAATTAGGACATATAGAACGGAAGAGGAAAAAGTGGGAAAGCTGACAAAGAGAGGGAAAAAACGCATGTTAGAAATGGACACCTTATCAAAATTCGCTCGGGAAGCTGAGAGAAGGAAGAGTATGGTTGAGGACAGTTTGACTGTCAATAAGGAGGCCCTGCCGACAGAGGAGCTAGCTCCCATTCTGATCACTCCCCTGGCCCCTAAAAGGACAATAGTCATCTCCCAAAAAGCACCTGAGGTAATTATAGCACCTCCACCATATGCCAGCAGGAATAAGGAACCAATCTACCCTATCCTGCCTATGATAGACATGGATAGCCAATACGAGATAACCAACAATAGTGGCCGTAGAACAGAGATGGGACGGGCAGTGACAACAATCACCCTAACGCCTGAAGCAGACGAAACAGAGGGGGAGAGAAGAAGGGAGCGAGACGTTCAGTCCCACAGTATTCCTTATCCCAGGGCGGCGGAGAGATATCGAGACGAGGAGAGATATCGAGACGAAAAGAGACACCGATGCAAACATGTACCGCTCAATGCCGCACAGAAAGAAATTCTCTGGGCGGAAGGAGAGGGACGCCGAAGCGATGACATCAGGGCTTGGGATGACCAAATAGAAAGTCTATACGATAGAGATCTCAGCCCCAGAAGAGACTATCCCCGGGAGAGGTCAAGACAAGCTCCCAGCTATCGCCGGTCCACTTCCCCCGAAGCCCGCGAAGACTGGGAAGACACAGAGGACGAGGACCAGACATGGGAGCCCCAGACCAAGTATCAGGAGAAAGACAGAGAACGAGAGGAAGAGGAGAGAAGGGAGAGACTCATCAAAGTAGTGACGCCGAAGACCTTACCTGCTCCAAGATACTCTTCAACACTCTCCGTGCCCTCACCTTCCCTCGAAGGAAGCAATCGGCGGATGAAACTGACGGCTACCATGGAGGAATTAAAGCGACGACATCATGGGATGAGTAAGGAAAACCGAGAGCTGGAAGCACAGATACAGGCCTACCAAGAGGCAAAAGACATTGATTCCGAGGGATACCGAGCAATCGGCGAACGCTGGAGAAGGGGCACCGACGCACGAACAGAATTGGAAGACCAAATGAGAGAAGCAAGAGATGAAATCAAAGTGTTGAAAAAGGCGGAAGAAAAAAGAGTGACCAGATCCAGTACCCGAGAGCCTACGGTCAACATACAACCCTTGATGATAAGACATCAGGGATTGGAGTACCAGCCATGGAATGCTTCAGACATGTCCCAAATATCGGAGAAGTTGCCCTCCCTCCAGAATGGGGCTTTTCCATGGATTGCCAAGCTGGAGGAAATAATGGTAGGCCAACAGCTGGCTATCGGCGATGTCAAGCGACTACTCTCTCACAAAGTAGGAGTCGCTGGCATGGAAGAACTACTAACCAAGGCTGCCATGGTGCGGTATGTAGTGTCAGGAGCCCACGACCAGGACCTCTTCGCCGCTCACCGAGGAGCACTGTGGCGGGTCCTGCGAGAGACCTATCACACCCTGATGCATCCAGATAAGATCCACATTGGTGCGTTGGGACCTGATACCCCCCCCAGAGAGTATGTGGCACAAGCCTACGCCACCTGGAGAGACATGACCGGCCAAGACCCTGCACAAAATCCAATGGGAGAGGCGATGCTAAGAGAGAAAATACAGAAGGGCCTCTCCAATGAGGTGAGACAGAAATTGAACGAAGTGGTGTGCCTGGGAAGCCTTCCGTTAAATGCATACCTGGAGAACGTGAGCCATCAAGTGGAGCTGCACAGGAAGAAGGAACAACAGGCCAAAGACAAAGAAACGGCAAGTCAGCGAAAGCTCATGTACCAACAGCCGGTCGAGGCAGTCAAGATGGTAGAGTACCTCCAAGCCCTGGTACAAGCCACACCACCCAGAGCCGAGACGGGGAATAGTGGACAACTGAACAACCAGGAAACAGCACAGCCCACAAAACAGGAAGCACCGGCACCCATACAACAACAGAATCAGCGGGGATCGAACTGGCAGCCCCGAGGAGGGAATGGACGTCCAAGAGGAGGATCGTCTGGATGGCCGGCATCGGTTGAGTGCTGGCTTGTGGAGAACTCGGCCATCTTGCCCGATACTGTGACAAAGGGTGGCTAGCCAGCCCCAGGGGTCGAGGAAATAACAGAGGAGGTGGCCGAGGAAGAAACGGCCGACTCCAGGATCAGTGGTACGGACCGAACCAATACCAGACCCAAAACCAATACCAGACCCAAGACCAAGGCCAGACCCAAGACCAGAACCAGCAACAGAACATGGGCCCAGTAAATCCATCCAGGGGGCCGGAACAGATGTTCTGACGAGGCCCAGATAGTTCAATGGGGGGGTGCCAGCTGTCATTGTCACACTTAAGGGAGGAACCAATAGTGCACGTAGCGGTGAATAATAAATCTGTCAGGATGATGGCAGACACCGGGGCGGCGTACACTGTGGTCCAACTTAAAGATGCGACACACCTGCCCATGTCCGGTCGATATGTACGGACCATTGGATTTGAGGGAATAAAAAAGCTGATTCCAGTGACAGAACCTGTCACCCTGAAGTACAGAGGCAAAGAGGCGACTGTTTCCATCTTGGTCTCCGACACCGCACCCATCGGCTTACTGGGCAGGGACGGCCTTGGTATGCTGGGGATGAACATTCTATGCACGCCTGATGGTTGTGTAATCGACGTCCCAGAAGACCAATACTATCAAATGATGCAAAGGACGGACCCCCGACCACCGGAAGTATACTGGTTGGGGAACCTAAGCCAGGAGTTGCTCGGACCAGCGTTGGAATGGGAGACCTTCATCACCGCCAATATGCCATCGGCGAGGAACCCAGAGACACCATACCACTGCACTCTACAATACTATAAAGATGCGGATGAAAGACAAGTCGAGGAGTGGATGAGAAATCAACCAGAGGAGGTGCAGCTCAACGCCACCAGCATAGTGATGGGTCCCCAAGGAGCAGCAATACGGCTTGCACGAAGCGACTATCTACAAAAGGAACACGAGATCACAGACAGCGTTCCCCACGTGACGCTAAAAGTGACCGACTCGTGCGACCAACAACACATCGGAAGGATGATGAAAGAGGCAGAAGGAATAAAGTTCGAACAGACGACGGAGAACCGACTCATATGGATAAGCCCGGACAAACGGTTCGTCAAGATAATGATTCAAGGCACAGGGATGGGACGTCCCCAGACGGTGCAGCTGTCACAGGAGACAGTAGAAGAAACCCCCCAGAAATTGAGCCTCCAGGAGGAGATGATGGGGGCCATACCAGAAGTGCTGTGGTCGAAACATAGCACCGACATTGGACTGATCAAATCTGCTCAACCAGTGAGGGTGGAGCTTAGACCAGGAGCAACCCTGCCCTGGAAAAGTCAGTACCCACTGAAGGAAAAAGCGGTGGCCGGAATCGAGCCACAAATCAAAGGACTTCTAGAAGCCGGGGTACTACGAAAGACAAAGAGCCCCAAGAGCAACACGCCGTTGCTGCCAGTGGAGAAACCTGACACCTCGTACCGTCTGGTACACGACTTGAGGGCCGTCAATGAGGTTTTAATTGACTATCCCGCCGATGTCCCAGATCCCCACACACTACTGACATTCATCCCGCCGCAAGCTGAGTATTTTACGGTTATAGATTTGTGTAGCGCCTATTTTAGCGTACCTTTGAGCAAAGAGTGCCAGCATTTTTTTGGTTTTACCTATAAGAATGAGCATTATGAGTACACTAGGCTCCCACAGGGATTAAAGCATTCCCCACACATCTTTAACAAGATCTTGAGAGAGGATCTGGACGGGTTAGACCTGAGATTGAAATCCAGAGTCATTCAGTATATGGACGATATTATCTTGTGTGCCGACGATCAGACAACATGTCACAAGGAATCTATCGAACTATTGCAACTACTAGCAGAGAAGGGACACAAGGTGTCTTTGAAAAAATTGCAGTACTGTCAACCTAAAGTAGAATATCTAGGTCAAACGATTTCAAAAGGCCACCGAGCTATTACAGAGGAACATTTGGTGGCTATTAAGAAAGCTCCAAAGCCAGTGACTGTAAGACAGATGATGATGTTTTTGGGAATCGTCGGGTATAGTTCCACTTGGGTGGAGAATTATACAGAACTAGTAGGGCCTTTAAGAGCTATGATAAAAGTTTGCGGAAATGATAAATTGAGTGCTAAAGTAACCTGGACTGAGGAGGGCCTGAGGGCATTTGAGACCATAAAGACCCGTATGTTAGCTGCCCCGGCCTTGACTTTGCCTGATTATACCAAGCAGTTCATACTGTATGTCTCTTCCTCTTCAGATCAGAGGTATGCATGCGCAGTACTGGCACAAAACACCGGAGTGGGGATCCATCCACAACCAATAGGATACTACTCCATCGCCTATTCAGAGGTGGAAATGGGAATGCCTCCGTGCTACCGAGATTGCGCCGGAGTCTTCCTGATGTACGAGAAAGCTGCAAGTATCATGATGGGGTATCCAGTCAATATTATGGTAGGACATGCGATCCAAAATTTGTTGGAATCTGGTAAATCTGCACTAACGATACCCCGTCTGAAAAATTATTACAGGATTTTGGAACAGGAAGATGTTACTTTGACTAGGTGTTCCATAGTGAACCCAGCGCAGACCCTTCCTAAGCCTGAGGATGGAGAACCTCACGACTGTGTGGCGGCAGCTGAGAGGTACTCCAGGCTTAGAGCTGACTTGCAGGCTTTCCCGTTTAGCAGTCCTGATTTGGAACTATGGACAGACGGCTCATGTTACAGAGTTGGAGAGGACCTAAAAGCAGGTTACTCTGTAGTAAAATCACAAGGTGATGGGTTTGTCGTAGCAAAGGCCGAAGCCTTGACACAACCCTGTTCAGCTCAGCTGGCGGAACTAGTCGCTCTGACTGAAGCGTGCAAAATGGCAGAAGGCAAGAGCTGTAATATCTACACGGATAGTAGCTACGCACAGAATATCAGTTTTCTCTACGGAGCGGTGTGGAAAGGGCGAGGTTTTAAGAGAGCAGATGGTACCGCCATAAGACACTGTAGTCAGATAACCGATTTGTTGGAAGCAATAATGAAACCCAAACGAATTGCGATTATCAAATGTGCTGCCCATCAGTCTGATGAGTCTAAGGTGACCAGAGGTAACAACATGGCAGATGTCGCTGCCAAGCAAGTGACAGGTGCGGACAGAGCAGGTAAGGTATTGGTTATCACACATGAGGTGGAGTTGGAAGATAAGATTACTTACAAAGATGTTTTGACCTTTCAGGAAGAGGCGAGTCAGGTGGAGAGAAATCTCTGGTCAGCAAGGGGGGCTAGTAGAGATGGGACAGGTTTGTGGCGGAACCATGAGGGACTTGTGGTTGCACCAACTGGCCTGGTCGGACTGCTGATCCAAACTGCGCATGAGTTCTGTCATGCCCACCGGAGAGAGGTGAGTAGGAAAATTGAGGAGTATGGGTTTTGGGCGCCAAACCTGCTACGGCAGATTGATTGTGTAATAAGTAGATGTGCAATTTGCTTGAAGAACAATGCACGCAGAGGGATCGTTGTGTCTCCGGGACACATCCCCACCCCAAATGGCCCAATGAGAGAACTTGTGATTGACTATGTAGACATGATAAAACCGATTAACCAAAAAAGGTACATTCTTGTCGTGGTGTGTCGATTTTCAAAGTGGGTGGAGGCTTGCGCGACTAAACATAAGGATGCTGCCTCAGTGGCTAAGTTCTTATGCCGTGAGGTAGTAAGCCGTTACGGAATTCCAGATAAAATCTGCAGTGATAATGGAAAAGAATTTGTGGACAAAACTGTACGTTTAGTACTCCAACAGATGGGGATAAAACAGCGTTTCGGGTCCGTTTACCACCCTCAGAGCCAGGGGGCTGTGGAACGCATGAACGGGGTACTTAAGAACAAATTGGTTAAGATCTGTCAACACACCGGTCTAAACTGGCTGAGCGCGTTACCGTTAGCATTAATGGCTTGTAGATCTAGCGAGATCCGGGGCCTGCGTTTAACTCCGCACGAAATGTTGTTTGGCCGATGTATGGTTGTGCCCGGATTGCGCGCAGCAGGAAAAGGTCCGAGTTTGGATGTTCTAGACCACGAGATGCGTGAGTACGTGAAGTACATGTCAAAGCTCCACGGGGCAATCTATGATTATGTCTCTAGTAAACGAGAGACAGAGGAGGAGGAGGATAGGCGGAATGTTCCCCAGATAGTACCAGGGGACTACGTTTATGTTAAAGTGTTCAGACGCAAGTGGTATGGCGCGCGGCGGGAAGGACCGTACGAGGTCGTAAGAGCTACGGAAAGAGCGCTACAGGTAAAAGGATCTTCAATGTGGTTTCACCTTTCGCATTGCGTAAAAGCCCTGCAAGATGGGCAAGAATTGGAATCCGAACCCCTGTTCATTGATCAAGAACAGGAGGAAAGGCACGACGAAGGGGAGAATGAAGACGATTATGGGGAGCCAGACAGAGGAGATCATGAATTGGAATTGGAAAATGATGATTTTTCCTCTGTGGATTTTGGCGGAGTACCAACAGCGGAACCAAGGAAGCTGGAGGAGAGAGCGATTAGCGCAAATGCAACGGAAGAGACACGGCCAAAAAGGGTTATCAATAGACCTCAGAGGTTTCAGTGAGGATAACTGGTAGAATTGCAGCTAAGAGGAAATAGACCTCAGAAGGTCTTTTGCGAAGGAGAAATTCAGTGTTTATATGTTTATGGTTTAAGTCTCCTTCGGGTTTTTATTAGAACTGTTAGTCTTATATTGGTGTGAGGTAAATCTTTTCTTGCAGAGTCCATTACACAAAATAGACATATTTGGTAATTACATGGATAATGTATAGTCTTAAACGAAATAAGCTGAGAATGGTACGATCATCTTTTTGTATAAAGAGACGGACCTAGACTGGATGTCATAATAATAACTGATAATGTGTATAACTGTGCAAGAAGAAGAGGTAAGTGGAATTTTGGAATTTTTTGGATTTTTGGATTAAAAAAAAAAAAAAAAAAAAATTGTTTATATTTTATGGAAATATTATATCATTTTGATTTTGAAATTTACTGGTTACATAATGAGGGTAGACCCCTCAGAGAAGGGATTGTCGTAAATTAAATTGATCAAAATGACCCGTATAAGCATTACAGGAGGGATTAAAATCATCTAGCGGTTTCTGGAAAAGGCCACAGGAGAATTCAGTCAAAAGCTAATAGTGCAACCCTTCACCCTTCACCTAGCAGCTATAGGAAAAAGCCCAGAGTGCCATAAAAATAAGAACAGATCAAATGGCAAACAGATGACACATCTTCCTCCACAACGAACAGGGATGGTGCGCCAAATAACTAAACTTTTAAGTCAAGAAGTGACGGCCTGAAGGCCAACATCCGAGTTCTGTTTACTTTAGCTAAGCAGACCAAACAGGCCATTCTGTGATACCCACTGTTAGGTTGAATGGGTACTATATTTCCATCTGTATGAGGGTCGCATTCAGGGACACTTGGGTAAATCATTCTAAAAGGAAACTAGTTCATATCCCCTCTGTAAGGTCACCTTGTAACGCTGTTTCGCAAGACCCAAATCACTGAGAGGGGAGACCTTCTAGCCAATAGGAAAGCAGGCTCTCTGGGGTGACGGCACTGGATGGCGCAAGGGCTGGGGGGGGTTCTCTCTTCTCTATAAAACCTACAGGTTGAATGATGGAGGTGAGACAGAGACACGGAGACACCGAGACGCAGAGAGACACGCAGAGAGAACGGAGAAGCAGAGACGGAGAATCCACCCCACCAGTTCGAGAATAAGAGACGCCACTAAGAAGCCCTCCGGGAAAAGCTGATTAGAGATAGAAAATAATTGATGCTGTGAACCAGATAATTTAAGCTGTTGGATATTCCAATAAAACAACGGTCAGAACCGTTTTCACCCGCAGCGCTGTCTCCGCCTCCACGTGATTTCCAAAGGACCACATTTGAATGAACTGTTACTTTAACGGGAAACACAACGAGCAGAGTAAGCTATTCCACTATACATTAGAGAAAGATCATATAGCTATAACATAGAATCATTGAGAAGATACATTATAAGTATTATTCATTTTTTTTTTATTATAAATGTTTTCCTCTGTGAGGAAAAAATATGCCAGTGATTTTTTTTTTTTTTCAAGTAATACACAGCTCCCAATCACTTACATTGGCTAGTGAAGCAACATTCCTTTGTGGCTTCACTAGCTAATGTAAGTGAATGGCAGCGAAATAGCACCTTTGATTGGACAGTAACTGGTCTAAGTGCACGCCCAGTGAAGCCGAACCTCACTCATTCATTTGAATGGGGCTTGAATGATTGACAGTTCTGACACTTTTTTACACCAATCAGAGAACACCCATGCTTTGAGAGGGCTTGGAGAGCCCTGTACTAGTCAGTAACATTACTGTGTAGGAAGTAGCACTGTAGGCTAAATGAAACTTGGAACCAAAGGACCGAAGTATAAATCAGCAACATGGAGAGGACTTATGCATCTGGATCAGAAAAAAAGTTGAGGATGAAAAAGTAAGTACAGTGTTTGTAAAAGCTTGCCAGCCAATTTTGTTAGCTACCTTTAGCTTAGCTTATATTACATCACAATGATGATCACCAAGCTAACTGTAACAGTGTTTAATGAGAGATGGTAGATTCAATACACCAAGCTAACTTACTGTACACAGTTGAGTGTTTAATGAGAGATAGTAGATCCAATACATCAAACTAACTGTAACAGTGTTTAATGAGAGATGGTAGATTCAATACACCAAGCTAACTTTACACAGTGTTTAATGAGAGATGGTAGATTTAATACACCAAGCTAACTTACTGTACACAGTAGGGCTGGACAATTAATCGGGAAAAAAATCACAATCTCGATTCATAGACCTATGCAATCTCATTTCTAAGTTATGACGATTTTTTATTTTATTTTTTTTTATCTTTTTCCCCCTCCTTTTTCCTCCGATTTTCTCCCATCCCAATGTTAGTCGTTATGCCAATTCCCAATCCCCTTCCTGGTCGCTGCGCACTTACCCCCCACAGTCGGTCTGGGAGAGTGGAGGCTACCACGTGCTTCCTCCGACACACGTCCAGCCAATCAACCGCTTCTTTTCACCTGGCAGCGCGGATTCTCACCGAGAGGGCGTAGCGTGTGGAAGGATCACACTATCCCACTTAGGTCCTATCCGCGCTTAGCAGGCGCCCCGACCGAACTGTAGGAGTCGCTGTTTACAACGACCCGGACCCACCCCGCCAGCTTCTCCCACCCTCTAATACTGCCAATTGTATTAGTGTGAACGGCCAGCCAAGCTGGTGACAACCCCGGAGCTGTGAGCTGGACCCGAACAGGCGATATGACGATTATTTTTATTAAAAAAAAAGAAAGAAATTTTACTTTTTAAATGATTTTATTGAAGAAATAAGAATCGTGATCTCAATTCTTAGAGAGAAAAATCGTGATTCACATTTTAGCAAGAATCGCCCAGCCCTAGTACACAGTTAAGTGTTTAATGAGAGATAGTGGATTCAATACACCAAGCTAACTGTAACAGTGTTTAATGAGAGATGGTAGATTCAAAACACCAAGCTAACTTACTGTACACAGTTGAGTGTTTAATGAGAGATAGTGGATTCAATACACGAAGCTAACTGTAACAGTGTTTAATGAGAGATGGTAGATTCAATACACCAAGCTAACTTTACACAGTGTTTAATGAGAGATGGTAGATGGAAATTACTTCTATGTTGTATCATGTTTACATGTGTTTGGGGGGGAAATGTCCAGGCTGCAAAGTAAGCAGTAATAGCCTATCAGACCAATACATATGGAATTACTTCTTAGTCATTTTCCTTAATAGTTCTTTGCTGGTATGGCAACATATTAGATTCTATTGAAAGTGGTCTTAAAAAGGTCTTAAATATAACCTGTTGAAACTTGCAGGAACCCTGTCCGTCAACATCCACCTTCAGTGAGACCATAACACCTGCCCATCATGAAGATGACGTGTCACCCACCTCTACAAGCAGCAGTATCACCACCACCACTAAAGGTTTGACCTCACAAGACCCTGCATAATAGCCAAGTGTCATAAGCCATACCCAACAATGTGGTATCAAGGGGACCAATACAGGTCAAAGATATTGTTTCCCCCCAAAATCCAGCGAACATGGCTTCTGTATTCGGTTAGCACAGACTCAGTCTTCTGTTTGATATTATAAAAAAAATGTATGATGAATAAATGCCTCGTAGTTAAAGAAAGCTTGAATTTCAGACTTCTTTATTACATATTTTTTTAATCTCTCCCGTCCTCCCCAATTTTTTTATGCACCAGC
Organism: Notolepis coatsorum; assembly: GCF_963971535.1. Taxonomy (NCBI): domain Eukaryota; kingdom Metazoa; phylum Chordata; class Actinopteri; order Aulopiformes; family Paralepididae; genus Notolepis; species Notolepis coatsorum. The sequence continues at coordinate 70,200,858 of NC_140168.1, forward strand.
CACCACTGACACACACAGTGGGGGATGTTTTAAAAATAAAATGTTTGCTTCACCAAAAGATTTGGTCAGCAGCCGCCAAACAAGTCCATATGGGGGTCTAACAAACACGATGGTGACAACAGCAATTCATTGATCATGTCTCATAATATTAGCTAAAATGCTAATTTGGCTAACTAACAGTAACCGTTTTTACATGAAATATAGCCCAAAAACCCTGCTGACAAACGTTTGCTTATTAAATAGATTCTATAATATAATAATACAAACGTTTCATTACCTCTCTGTGACGACAAAGTTGTTTAAATAACAGGAGAAAACTTGCTGAAAACGATGTATTTTGATGGGACCGGAAAGACCTTTCTCAACCCGGAAGACCTACCGGAAATGCCTACTTCACGTTGTGCAAGTGGAGAATATTATCGGTATTAAGTTTCATCATGAATGCATGAAAGAGTGGGGGAGTGGGGGTCGTTTTCCTATGCTCTGAACGTCACCAACGGAATATGTTAGACACACACATACGCTCAGATCGCAGTGAAGGAATTCTTGGATCAACACAAGATTGATACCATATAGCCCTTACCTCGACTAGATGTACTCCAAAAAGAATATTCCAATTATCTGATCGCCATTCCAAGTATTGATGTCGATCGTGTTGCCAACATAATCCACCAAAGAACATGAACCGGGAGTGCTTGATTCTCCTCAATCCATATGTTATAAACGCTTGTCCTGCCCGACAAGGAAAACCCTGTACGGACACTTTAGATCAGACCTGGGCATTGTACGGCCCGCGGGACGCACAATATACGCTTACCTAGGATTTGACTTGATTCAACAACAAAGCAGTCGGGGCAAGCCGAAAACGGTCGAAAGTGTGGTTATTTGAAGTTCGGATTTCTTTTTTCACAACTGAGGTAGGTAGATAAAATTTTTGGAGACTAAATAAAGTACAGAAAAAGGGTACCGTTGGGTACCGGTATCGATTCACAGGTACCGGTACCGTATCGGTTCAAATGTGAACGGTACCCATCCCTACTGAACACACAACTGCAGGGCAAGGGCATTTTTGCTGATGAAATGCATAGCCATGTGAAAGCCTTCATGACAAAGTTGCAATTAATTTCAAGGCAACTAGGCAGCAACAATCTCAAACACATGAAAACCCTGAAAGAAGTCAAACCATCAGCTGATCACCGGCACAGGTACTCATCCATGTTGGGAGCACTGCATGATGAATTTTCAAGGCGTTTAAGATTTCAAAAAGGTTGAGGATGAAATGCAGCTGGTTTCCTCTCCCTTTACCTGCAGTGTTGATAGTGCACCCACTGATGTTCAGCTTGAACTCATTGACCTGCAGTCTGATTCACTACTGAAAGAGCACTTTAAGTCAGCATCACTGCTAGAGTTCTACTCTGCTCTCAAGGAGGAGAACTTTCCAAACATGAGAAGACATGCTCAGAAGATGTTGGTTCTCTTTGGATCCACCTATATGTGAACAGACATTCTCAGTCATGACGTTTACCAAGTCCAGGTACAGATCCTCTCTCACTGATGAACATCTGGCAGCTGTGCTTCGCATCTCCACCTCAGACATGCAACCTGACTTTGATGGACTTGTAAACTCTTTCAGTGCCACTCACGAGATTTCTCGTGTTTTTTTATAGGTGGTTGCTAGCCACTCACGAGATTTCTCGGAATTTTTTTTTTTTTTTTTTTTTGCGATCTGAAAAATTATTGCATCACCCGAGCCTACCCGAGTATTGCCGAGCTGCGCCGGTGATCACTGTGGAAAAAAGCGCCCCCTGTCGTCTCCCAGATGACATAAGTGATTTTGGAATGGACTCAATGAAAATGAATGGGGAAAAAAATCCGGTACTCCACATTTTCCAGTTCACTGATCCAGCCGGGGTTACTAGAGTTCATTCTGGAGCCTCAGATCCCCTCGGATCATGGAGATCCACTGTGTCGCGTTGGATCCATACACGTATCGATTTTTTCGAATGGTGATCAGGAATTGGAATATACCAGTTGGATACCATCTGATGTCAGGTAAGGACTCTATGTTATCAGTGGTAGGATAATCAGAGTAAGTTTGATGAAGTTATAAGCTGTTTTGTGAAATGTCTTCTTTCGGTTTCAATGTAAAACTCAGAGAGGAAATCAACGAGGCGATTATCCGCGCGCGGCCGTAATGTGCGTGCGTGCACGTATAATATTGATCATCTAGCGTTTATTTGAAAACGATTCATAAAAAGGCCGACGAATATCAACGTTGTGGAATATTCCACTAAAAGACGATTTTCATAGAATGCTCCGGAATGAGCTGTTTTTTATATCAAAACGGGGGCTTTTCTAACTGCTCTGAAACGGCAACGACGCGATAAAAAAACAATCTGCCTTCACAGCACTGTCTGGAAAATAGTCTTTGATAATGCGATGGGCAGATTAGACACATAGCCATAATTTAAAACATAGATTAGGCGATATTAACGTTAACATTGGCGCGGATGGTGGCATTCAAGCGGTAAAATGGAAAACCAGGCATGGCATTGAAAGAGTTAAAGCTCAACAGAGACTGGATTTATCACACTGAATGAAAAAAAAAAGAGCTGAAGAACACTAAAATGTGGAAATATAACAAGTGAAATGGGACACTTGATCTTTTTTTTTCTTTTTTTTGCACAGTTCTGAAAACATTAAATGTTTAATATAGGCATGTAAAGTAAAAAAGGCTACTGGGACACTTTTCTTTACACAGTTCAGTGACATGTCTTGTTTATTTTGGCTATAAGATGATGTGATGTCTTTAGAAAGCTAAGAAAATCCTTGTTTCAATAGTATATGAAACTCAAAATAATAACTTTATTTGTATAGCACTTTTTCATACATGCCCTTTGTTATTAATGTTTCACATTTTGTTTATCATTTTGGAAATAAATTCTATTTGAATAAATGATATTTTTGAAAGCTAACCTCACCTTTTAATTGCCAAATAATAACATACACTCTTACCAGGGGTCAAAACAATGCCATTTACTGCTTTTTATATAGAAATAAAATGTATATTATGCATAATTGAGTTTGGAATTTTGGCCCGGCCCTCCAACATATTTTCAGTTGCTCATTCGGCCCCCCGGGAAAAATAATTGCCCACCCCTGCTTTAGATCGACGCACAGCCCAAGCCAGAGAGTTTCAAAGGATGTGCAATACCGGCCGCAAGGCGGCAGTATTGGACGTTTGCAATCTCAGACTCATTCCCAATGATAACACAGGCTCCCTCGATGGATTATGAATGGGAATATCGAATAAAAGAAATAACGATAGAAAACCCGACTTTTCTCAGGTTTGGCGATCAAGCGTCTGCGAGTTAACCCGACTTTATTCATGAGTGGCGTCCAATGAGTTAACAATAACAATTATTTTTTTTAAATTTGTATGTCATAATGATTGTGAAATCTTTCCACCTGGGAGCCTTTTGACTAAATCAATTTATTTGCCCTTTCTCTACAGAAACAAACAGTGGTTCCGCTTAGACATGGCTGAGTGAAGACGTGTTCCGAAGCCGCTCTCTTATTTGGACCTTTTTATTTTCCAAGAAACAATACGCATTACTTTTCCAATCGACCGGACAACATATGTCGGATGTCCTGGAGGAGCAGGACCCGCAGCAGGAACAGCAAAATACCTAAACTTATCAACACCTCACCTGGCGGCTCTGCTAACGCTAACATGGCGTCGCCTGTGGGAGAGAGCGAGGTGGTCTCTGAAGTTAAGACTCTGCATGCAGAAATCATGGCGGAATTTCACTCTATATCTACAACAATGCGCAAAGAAATCGTGAAGGAACTCGGCTCAACAATGGCTTTGCTGCAGACAACGGTGACTGATCATACAGAAAAAAATCATAGCCCTGGAAACTTCACAGAACGATGTAACCGACAGGCTACCAGAGCTGGAGATAAAATATATATAACTACCCTGATGGCTAACAATGTAGAGCTGAAAGCTGCAGTCGGCGATCAAGAGAATCGCTCACGCCGACAGAACATACAGGTCTTTTGCATACCCGAGGGTGAAGAAGGCAACAGTCCGACTGCATGCATGTCGAGTTTCCTGGAGGTGTTTGGCGGGGACACCTTTGGTCGCACACCGGTCATTGACAGGGGGCGCATCGCACTCTCGCTGCAAAACCGCTGTCGGGCAAGCCGCCCAGAGCTATGCTAGCACAGCTACACCATTACCAGATGAAGGAGACGATTCTCCGTGCCTCCTGTGAGCGTAAACACCAGCTAATGTATAAGGGGAAATGTATCCATATATATTCGGATCTCTCCGCGGTGGCATCTAAACGCAGAACGGAATTCAAAGACATGAAGGCACAGCTATACAAGGCGGGCATCAGGTTTGGGATGATCCAGCCTGCCATGAAGCTCCGGCTTACTTTCCAGGGAGCGGTGCACTCAGCGACCCCGGTTAATGTTCTGTTAACAGCCTATCATTTGTTAAAGTCTGAACGCTGATTGCTCTTAGCAGGTTCGACCTGCAACTTACTTTCTTAATTTTTTAGGCGTTTTTCTCATATATTCAGTGGAGTTATTTCGGTTAGTTTAATGACAGAACGACTGTATAATCTACACAGGTGTTTGTTGGAACAGGACCCTGGGGTCATGGTGCCTTAGGCCTTGTCCAGACGAAAATGATTTTGATCTTTTTTGTTTTCATTTAGTTTTCATTTAAAAAAAGGTTTCCGTAAAAACGAAAACGTCTCAAGAAATAAGTGTGTGCCACAAACTTACAAAATAAATGTATTTCCTGTTTTAGACGTTGATCTTTTATTTTGAAAACCCCCGACCGGAAGTGTTGTTGTTCTTTTTGATAACTTGAGCTAACGTACCGTTAGTTTTCCAAAGGAGTGGAGCGAGAGACAGACAGTGGCGAATATTCATGGAAGCCAAGGGAAGCCAAAAATATGAACAGTAAAAAAAAATTAAAAAAAATTATATATTTTTTTCTTTTTATATAGTTTACAATAATAATTTAAAATCATTATTTTTCATCTCTGTTATAATATTTTTTTTTAATTTTCTCCCTCTTCTCCTTCTCACTCTCTCTAACACTCTGTCAGACTCACTGAGGCAGGCTGGCAGTCACTCTGTGCTCACTGCAGCTCAGGCAGAATAGAGAACATTTGCAGAGGGGGAGGTGTCTTTTTCTAGCGTCCTGGTCCGTCCACATTGTGGTTGGTTGTGGACTCCACAACCAATTATTAGCCAATAAGATTCTAGCTTAATAAAGGGGTTGGGTTAATGTAACATGGGCCGTCTGGCTGCCAAGTAGTCTAGCGTCTTCAAACGGTCCAGAACTTTTCCACCGATTGACCAATCAAATCACATTAAAAGCTAAACGTAGGGGTGGTTAGGTGGCGTAGCGGAGATTGCGTTCGTCACCAACCCCGGAGACGCTAGGATTCGCCTGTTCGAATCCAGCTCACAGCTCCGGGGTTGTCACCAGCTTGGCTGGCCGTTCACACTAATACAATTGGCAGTATTAGAGGGTGGGAGAAGCTGGCGTGGTGGGTCCGGGTCGTTGTAAACAGCGACTCCTACAGTTCGGTCGGGGCGCCTGCTAAGCGCGGATGGGACCTGAGTGGGATAGTGTGATCCTTCCACACGCTACGCCCTCTCAGAGAATATCCGCGCTGCCAGGTGAAAAGAAGCGGTGATTGGCTGGACGTGTGTCGGAGGAAGCACGTGGTAGCCTCCACTCTCCCAGACCGACTGTGGGGGGTAAGTGCGCAGCGACCAGGAAGGGGATTGGGAATTGGCATACGACTAACATTGGGATGGGAGAAAATCGGAGGAAAAATGGAGAAAAAAAAAAAAAAAAGCTAAACGTGACGACGTCATCGCCTCCGCCTCGCGGCCACGTTCGAATCAAAACAACAATACAATTTAGGCTTGAGGAATTAGAAGGGGACCTCGGAGATAGCTAGCTAACGTTATGCAAGTCTTAATGTCTAAACAAACAGCATTGTTTGATTGAAATTCGGATTCCTCTCTCGGATTAATTCATTGATGAGACCTGAAATTCGCTCAGCTGCTAAAAAGTTTAGGATAATACCTGAATACCCACAGGACTTGGAGAACTTTGTGGACGAGTTGTCTCTCTCTCTCTATGGGTAAAGCATGTATTCCCGGTAACCTGCCCCATTTCTAAGCCATATAACCCAGGACGTTATACAAACAACATTAAAATCTTTTCTCATGTCAGGAATGATCGTTATAGATGCCAAATAATTCACCTTTAAAAAAAAAATCATGTAATGAGGGATGGCGGACCTCTAAAGTTTACCTAAGTTACCGGGAATACCAATTCATTTATCTCCTCCAATTTAAGAGAGAATTTAAATGTTTTGGTTGTTTTGTAGGGATATCATCATGTAAAAAAAAAAGTGTTATCCACTTTTTCTCCCATTTTCTATTTTTCTCCCATCCCAATTTTCATATCGTCCAATTCAACCCTCCCGTCTTTGAACGTTGTTTCTTGCCTCCCACAAGCCGGCTGCAATGTGGACTAAGTCATACATAGCACGAGTCCCCTCCGATACTCGAGGTGAATGAATGAATGAATGAAAACTTTATTTAACAGATTGCAGAATGGGTACAATACAGTACGGCTCAATACATACAATTGTTAAGGGGATGCAGACCTGAGAAAGACGTTTGTCTTGTTTCCATCAGGGTCCCCCATTTTCAATTCATATAGACATATATGACATACATGACATACATGACATACAGATAGTCAGTACTGCTACATCTATACATTTATGACATACCAGATTTGCAAATACAGTACTGTTTGTGATACAGAAGGAGTCAAGAAAAGGGAGTATATACATTTGACGTAGAAACTGTACATTGGAGGAGGTTGGGTGGGGGGGGTTGGGTACATTGGGATATTGACAACCATACTGGGTAATTTACATTGGAGGTGGTTGGGGGGGGGGCGGGGGGCACACTGTATAAACAAGTAACACTGTACATTGAGGGGGGGGAGAGGAGACACTGTACAAACAAACACAATTGTACATTGAACTATTGACAAAACCATACTAGGTAAATGACTGTACATTGGAGGGGGTTGGGTTAGGATATTTACAGGGGCCAGTGTTGAATTGCAGTCTCCCGTAGGTGTCCCTTGAGAGAGGTTTTGAAAGTGGGTAGTGATCCACATTCCTTTACAGCTTTGGGTAGGGCGTTCCACATTGATGTGGCATAATTGCGAAACGTGTTTAGTCCCTTATTTGAGCCGAATCTGGGTTTAACATGATTTGTGGAGCTCCCTCTGGTGTTGTGAGCGTGGTATTCACTGACCTTTGGGAAGTATTTTGACATGTACATGGGTACCTTGGTCGTGTAGTGTATCTTGTAGACCAGGCCCATTGCAAGTTGTTGTACTCTGTCGTCTACTCTAAGCCATCCTAGGTTGTCAAAGTGGGCAGGGGTGAGGTGAGTTCTAGGAGTAAGGTCAAGCAGTAGTCTGACCAGTTTGTTTTGAGATGTTTGTAATTTTGTTTTTAGCGCCTTTGAGGTGCTTTGGTACCATGAGGTGCAAGCATAGTCGTAGTACCCCTGAATGAGTGCTCCTGCCAGAGTCTTCAGGGTGTTCTTGTTTACCAGAGAGGAGATCCGGTACAAGAATCGAGTTCGTTGGTTGACTTTTTTTATTACATTGGATGCCATTTTGTCACAGGAGAGATTAGCCTCTAGGATGGAACCCAGGTAGGTAATTTCATCTTTCCTTGTGACAATATTGTCACCCACTGTAACTGAGAAGCCGTCGGTCTTGCTGAGTTTGTTATTTGAACCGAAGAGAATGGACTCTGTTTTGCCCATGTGTAATGATAGTTTGTTATCAGCGAGCCATATGCAGATTCTGCCTAGTTCCGAGCTGAGGGTTTTTTCAACCTGTAACTTGTTCTTGTCAGAGACCAGCAGGGCTGAGTCGTCCGCAAACAGGAACAAGTTGCAGTCACAAGCTGACGACATGTCATTTGCATAAATTAGGAACAGTAGCGGTCCTAGTATGCTTCCTTGTGGAACACCACAGCTCACTGTGAGGGGGGGGGATAGGGTACCGTTTACCTCCACCATCTGTTCCCTCCCCTCAAGGTAGGATTGCATCCAGCTCACTGATAGACTATCAAAACCAATTGCTTTTAGCTTGTCAATCAGAATGGAGTGATTGACCGTGTCAAAGGCCTTTTGTAGGTCCAGCATGACCATGCCGCAGTATTTGCCTGCGTCCACCTCTTGTTTGATGTGGTCATTCAAATAGAGAAGGCATGTGTCAGTGGAGTGGGATGTTCTGAAGCCAGATTGGAATTCGTAGATTAGATTTTTTTCCGCTAGGTACTTTTCGACCTGTTCGTAGACTATTTTTTCCATGACTTTCGAGATGGAGGTGAGAATAGAAACAGGGCGGTAGTTGCCTGGGTCTAATTTGCTGCCCTTTTTGTGCAGAGGGGTCACCCTCGCAATTTTGAAGTCCTTGGGGACGTGTCCCTGTTTTATGGAGAGGTTTATTATGTGTGTGATGATTGGTGTGATGGCGGCTGCTGAGTCTCTGAGGAATTTGGAGGGGATGTTGTCATGGCCAGTGGCCTTGTTAGGTTGGAGGGCGCTCAGTTTATTGAGTACCTCATCTGTTGTTACCATTTCCAGCTTGAAGTCGTCCTTGCGGACCCCTAGGTTTTTGTAGTAAGCTACTATGTGTTCTACCCCATAAAGCCCTGAGTGGGAGGGTAGTTTGTTTACCAGTGTTGTGGCTATGTTTGTGAAGAAAATGTTTAAGTAATTGGCTACATCCAGCTTGTCTGTGATGAGCGTGTTGTCCGTTTTTATGTTTATGTTTGAGAATCTGGTTTTAAGTTTTTTACTGCATCCTAGTTGATTATTGAGTAATTTCCAAAGTTCACGTGGTTTGTTTTTGTTTTCCTCAGTTTTGTCATTGATGAAATTCTTTTTTGCAGTTTTGATCATGGAGTTTACGTCGTTTCTTAGTCTGTTTCTTTCTAGTTTGAGTTCAGTCACGTGGGCTTGGAGTTCACTGCTCGTGCTTTTAGTAAGCTTTGACTGACTTTTACGAAACTCAGAGCATTTTTTGTCTCTGGTTTTCATAGCGGCCAGTATTTCGGAGTGCATCCACGGCTCAGCGCGATTTTTTACCCTGGTGGTTCTTAGGGGGGCCATGTCGTTTAGTATTGCTGAGAATTTGGTTTTGAAACCAAGCCATGTTTCGTCAACCAGTGTACCATTGAGTTCATCTGACCAGTCCAGACTCTCCAGTTCAAGGTTGAAGGCCTCGCTAGAGGTAACAGCCGTTGCATCTTTTCACCTGCGCGGCTCGATCTTTCAGCGTCGGGGTCTGGGCTTTGGAGGGGCCCCGCCCCCGTCGCTTCTTGATTCTACTGCGCAGGCGCACCAACCGACCTGTAGGAGTCGCTGTCCACACTTCAATGACAGAGCTCTCATATTTGCGAATGCATAAACTATATCTTAAATTATGGCGATGTGTCTAATATGGCTGTCGCGAAGTCATTGATAAGCGACAGCCATATTAGACACATAGCCATAATTTAAGATATAGTTTATGCATTCGCAAAATATGAGAGCGCGCCGCTGTCATTGAAGGGCTTCCTACAACAGAGCACCGCCGCTGCTGCTGCTGAAGCTGTATCAAGCCGGCGGCGGCGCACGAAAGCCGGGGATAAACCACCGCGTCGCCCCGCTGGCGCTTCAGGCTCAGCAGCCTCCACGGGCGAAATAACATATAACGTTACAGTTCCACACTGATGTACAGTGAGTGTCTAATATGGCTGTCGCGAAGTCATGCCTCTCCCTCTGACAATATCATAATGATGTGTTTTCTATATTATATCCACAATCATTCATCTAAAAAATTGTATGGGCTTTGATTAAACATGTAACCTACACCTACTGTAACTTACTGTACCTCTGCTTCCTACAGCACAGCAGGTAATGGCGTTAATCAATGGAACGCGAAACATAATAACGTCACGCTTTCTAGTTCAGCGCATTTCATAACTGTATGGACTTTGTTTATACACGAGTGAATCTGGTAGTTGGTTGTTAAAAACGCGAAACATAACGTTACGCTTTCTAGTTCAGCGCATTTCATAGCGCTCCACTGCTACCGCAGCCCAACACAAGTGCGTTGGAACAGCAGCCACAAGTTGGTTGCCCGCGCTGCCGCTCGCGCGCGCTCCTTGGATTTCATTTGGGACGTGGGACGACTGCGCTTGCCTGCGCGTGGGGGCGCGGCCAATCAGAGAAAAGCCGAACACAAGTTGGTTGCCTTTAATATTCACGCCGCCCGATCCCCACCCTTCAGTTTCCCTCCCCCGTAATACGGCCAATGTGTATTACTGTGGACGACCAGCTAAACTGAAAGCAATGTGGAGAGCGGGGCTCGAACAGGAAGCATCCTGTTCGAGCCTAGTCTCCAGCATTCGTTGCGAGCGCCTTGCCCACTGCGCCACGTAGCCGCCCATCATCATCATGTAACATATAGCCATAGTTCTCCCTGAGTTATCTCAAGAGAATTAAATTTAGCTGAATCTGAAGGAAAAATCCGGGTAGAGGGATATGAGTCAACTAGGGCTGACCCCTATTAGTCGATTAGTCGACTAATCGGTCAAAAGGAGCCGTAGTCGACTGGCCAACCTCTTAGTCGAATATATATATATACATATTTATAATTATTTATTTATTTTATCATTCTTTCCAAAAGAAAAGAGGCCTAGAAGCGTGGCTAACGCTAATGGCACGCATACCAGAGGCTAACTGCCTACGAAAACAGGCACAGAGGCACTGAAAGAGGATTTCACCCATCTAATGAACACACTAGACTAGACAAATATCAAGATGGATCCATCAGTGGACCAATTGCATGCTTTTGCAGAGGACAAGAAGCCTTCAGTCGACTCCTTCAGACATTAAGCACGCCCCACAGCCCAAATGGAATGATAAAATTAAAAAAAATATATATAAATAAAAAGTAAATATATATATATATTTTTTTTTTTGTCGACCAATAGTCGACTAACGGCAAATTTTGGCCAATCATAGTCGACCATCCAAATCCTTAGTCAGGGACAGCCCTAGAGTCAACGTAGTTCATGGCCTTCAATTGATGACAAACAAAAAAGGCTTAATTTTCATGGCAGATGCATGATATGTTTTGGGCATGATCTTGGCACCCCAATGAACAACCAAAATGAGTTTAGTCTTTTGTGGCCAATTATTTTAGGAGATAATTACGTTTCACATATTGATCCCGGGTTACCGCAAATACCTATCCTCACAATTCCAGATAAACACTTAAATCTCCTATTTTACTAACGATTGGTGAGATTTTATTTTTGGAAATCATAACAGCAATAATAAGGGTTAGATGTAATCCAGAATTACTAGAATGTGTTGTGTTTTGTCTGTTAAAATGAGCAAAAACAAGGAAAGGGTATTCCCAGTAACTTAATAAAGTGCAAATAATACAGTTCTAGAACAAGTATTTAAATTTTTTCTATCTTCAAGAAAGTGGAAAGGATTGTACATAAGAACAGGAAAATAGCGTTGGTAGCGGTATACGCCCCAAATTTGTACAAAGAGGATTTCTTCACTACACTAACCAATGCAATGTTAGACATTCCCGATTACTCATTTATAATAGGTGCGGATTTCAATGCCATCTGGAACCCAAGGATGGACAAATCTTACCTCGCCTTTTCCAGCGAACAAAAGAATTCATCTAAGGCATTAAAGGATTGGTCGGAGATTACAGGTGTAAATGATTTATGGCGGTTACTTAATCCCACGACCCGAAAGTACTCTTGTCGATCTGCGAGACATAATACATTATCCAGAATAGATTATGTCTTTGCATCACAGAGACTATTTGATAATTATGAAGTGGAAATGATACCCAACGCACTATCAGATCACTGTTATTTACTCCTTAAAGGTACATTTGGTATACTATCCTCCCGAGCCCCAAGATGGCGATTTAACTCGATGCTGCTTAATAACAAGGAATTCATTACACAACTCAAAGAAGCTCTTATAGTATTCCAACGGGAGAATGCAAACTCGGTGCAAGACCCCAGAATATTATGGATGTCGGTAAAGGGAATGATCAAAGATTTCACGGATAGCTTTTCCTCCAAAATGCGCAAGAATCAATGCACAAAACTGGCTGAGCTGGAACCGCTTTACTCAACGTTATTTAATTCTCTAAAATACAACAACTCAACTCGACTAGAGAATCAAGTTAACGTACTAAAAATAGAGATCAATGCCATATACAGACAACAATCGGAAATACAAATACGCAGCACAAGACAACAGCAGTACTCCCATGGATCTAAACCTAGTCACCTATTAGCCATGCGATTAAGAATTAATGCAAAATTTGCAGATATAACTACCATTAGAGCACAACAAGTACTGGAAACAGACCCTGTAAAAATAAACGATACATTCAAAGAATTCTACTCCGACTTATATAAATCAGAAACGACCTTCGATCAAAACAAAATGTACACATATCTTAATCAAATTATTCTCCCTAAACTTTCAGAGGATGACGCTAAACTCCGATCACACTAGAGGAACTCAAGAAGGCCATAACCGCAATGAAAAGTGGTAAAGCTCCTGGAAGAGACGGTATCCCATCAGAAATGTACCTTTCCTGTTGGGACATAATTGGACCCTTATTACTAAATATGATCTTATACTCAGTCAAGGAGGGGAACTTCCATAAGAATGACAATATTGCACTCATAACAGTCCTCCTTAAAAAAGACAAAGACCCCAACGAGTGCGGTAGTTATAGACCTTTAAGCCTCCTCGGAACCGATATCAAACTGTACTCTAAGGTATTAGCCATCAGATTACAAAAGCATATGACGTCTTTAGTTCACCCGGACCAAACTGGCTTCATAAGAGGCCGCCTGATCACTGATAACATAAGACGAATACTGCACGTACTATATGCCGACAAGGATGACACCATACCTAAGGCGATGCTGTCCCTGGATGCTATGAAAGCCTTTGACAGGCTGGAATGGTCGTATCTATGGGCAGTATTAGAAAGGATGGGGTTAGGAAAAGGATTCATTGATATGATTAAAGTATTATACAAAGACCCTTCGGCCATGATTACAACAGGCACAATCATCTCCAAAATCTTTCCGGTATCACGCTCTGCCAGACAGGGTTGCCCTCTTAGTCCCGGTCTATTCAATTTATCATTAGAGCCTTTAGCACAATATATAAGACAATCCCAATCCATAGAACCAATCGTAATCAAGGGCACACAACAAAAAATTAGTTTATATGCGGACGACGTAATATTGTTCATGCAAAACCCCAACACCACATTGCCTCATCTGCTCAAGTTGATTGAGAACTTTGGTGATTTATCGGGATTTAAGATAAATTGGCCGAAGTCGGCTTTCCTTCCACTTAACACCCCTGCAAAAAAAGATATAACCCTCCCAGGAGAGATACCGATGGTAAAACATTTTAGATGCTTGGGAGTGGAAATATTCCCCACCATAAGACAAACGGTGAAGCACAATTACACAAAAATCCAAAACAAAATCAAAGACGACCTTGATAGATGGGCAAAACTTAAAAACACAGTACAAGCACGGATATCAATAGTTAAGATGGATGTACTACCTAGAATCAACTTCTTCAGTTCAATGCTACCGTTACCCCCTCCAGAGGGTTACTGGAAAAGATTACACTCCTCCACATACAAATTTATTTGGAATAACAAACCACCACGTATAAAAAGATCCACCGCACAGAGAAATAAAGCAGATGGTGGCATGGCATTTCCAGATTTTTTCCAATATTTTAAGGCGTACACATTAAGACCATTGACAACATGGTTTGACCCCCAAGCATTAGTATCCTGGAGAAAATTAGAAGAAAACATAGTAGCCCCACATAGACTGAAGGACATAGCACACACTAAACTACCAATCAAGCACTGTGAACGGAAATTTGGCCCCATAATTACTCATGCGATCCGGATATGGCGTGAATCACAAAAAAAAAATCCTAACCCACACAAATGGCACAATCATACTCCCTTATTCAATAACAATGCACTCTTAATTAAAAAACGACCTATAAGATTCCCTATATGGGAAGAGCAAGGCATACACTCATTAGGGGATGTTTTTAACAAACAGGGTTTTTGTAGTGATAAAGAAATACGGAAAAAAATGTATCTCACCAAGTCCACATGGCTTTTTTACATACAGTTACAGCTATGTTTGAAGTCTCACGGTGTTCCATTAGACATACCAATTGAACACCACAGATACCACAAATTATTCTACGAAAGAGAGACATCGAGAGGTTTTGTTTCAGATTTTTATCATCAATTACTAACGTCCTCGTATGAAACCCTCCAACTAGACTGTCTGGAGGAGGGATATACCAGACCTGGAAAATTACTTTGATTGGCAAGGAGCCTGGGCAAATGTCCGACTTACATCAAGGAACCCGGATCATCAACAAATCAATCTTAACTATATTCACAGGACATATTTGACTCCAATAAGACTGAACAAAATGGGTCTTAAACAAGACTCCAAATGCTCCTGATGTACAAATGGGGACGAAGGGACATTTATGCACATGTATTGGGACTGCCCACCAGTTAAGGCATTCTGGAAAGATGTGACCCAACAATTATCAAAACTCGTATCTTGGAATATACCTGTACACCCCTCGGTATTACTATTGAATGATGTTTTTGAGTTTGCAGTGAATCCACAGCTAAAGAGATTGGTTTTATCGGGTATCACAGTAGCTAAAAAGCTGATCGCATCACGCTGGTTTCAACCGGAAAAAATGTGCCGGAAAGTTTGGTTTCTCACATATCTCGATGTGATTTATCAAGAAATATCTACAGCAAGAATTCTGGGTCTCAATGAATCCAAAATGTCAATGTGGTTAGAAGTGGTGGAGAGAATAAAAGCTGGCTTATAATGGTAGTGTCTGGTTAGGTGCGAGGGATAGTGGAGGTACTTCCCAAGGTGGGGTCCGGGAGGGGGGGGGTTCGAGCTGGAGCATATGTGTGTAGGTTTTTAGATAACAGGTATTAGGGGTATATCTTATATAAGACAATTAACTAAAATGTGATCTCATTGGATGTGCTCTGACAATTAATGCTTGTATATCTTATCGTGTGTTGTCATGTTTGTTTATGTGTTTGTTTAAAAAATAATAAAAAAATAAAATACAAAAAAAAGAAAGTGGAAAGGAACCCAACATTTTCAATTGTCTGCACACAATCGTTGTTTTGTTATTCCAAGATGGCATTTGAACTGAATTTTGGAAAAAACAGGTATTCCTAGTCACCTGAGTTAGGGTTCACCACCATGCCCCTAGTCAGTCTACACCACCACCATGCCCCTAGTCAGTCTACACCACCACCATGCCCCTAGTCAGTCTATACCACCACCATGCTCCTAGTCAGTCTACACCACCATGCCCCTAGTCAGTCTAGACAACCACCATGCCCCTAGTCAGTCTACACCACCACCATGCCCCTAGTCAGTCTACACCACCACCATGCCCCTAGTCAGTCTACACCACCAGGCCCCTAGTCAGTCTACACCACCACCATGTCCCTAGTCAGTCTAGACCACCACCATGCCCCTAGTCAGTCTATACCACCATGCTCCTAGTCAGTCTACACCATCATGCCCCTAGTCAGTCTACACCACCACCATGCCCCTAGTCAGTCTACACCACCACCATGCCCCTAGTCAGTCTATACCACCACCATGCTCCTAGTCAGTCTACACCACCATGCCCCTAGTCAGTCTAGACTCTAGACAACCACCATGCCCCTAGTCAGTCTACACCACCACCATGCCCCTAGTCAGTCTACACCACCACCATGCCCCTAGTCAGTCTACACCACCACCATGCCCCTAGTCAGTCTACACCACCACCATGTCCCTAGTCAGTCTAGACCACCACCATGCCCCTAGTCAGTCTATACCACCATGCTCCTAGTCAGTCTACACCATCATGCCCCTAGTCAGTCTACACCACCACCATGCCCCTAGTCAGTCTACACCACCATGCCCCTAGTCAGTCTACACCACCAACATGCCCCTAGTCAGTCTACACCACCAGGCCCCTAGTCAGTCTACACCACCAATATGCCCCTAGTCAGTCTACACCACCATGCCCCTAGTCAGTCTACACCACCATGCCCCTAGTCAGTCTACACCACCACCATGCCCCTAGTCAGTCTACACCACCACCATGCCCCTAGTCAGTCTACACCACCACCATGCCCCTAGTCAGTCTACACCACCATGCCCCTAGTCAGTCTACACCACCATGCCCCTAGTCAGTCTACACCACCACCATGCCCCTAGTCAGTCTACACCACCACCATGCCCCTAGTCAGTGTACATGACCACCATGCCCCTAGTCAGTCTACACCACCACCATGCCCCTAGTCAGTCTACACCACCACCATGCCCCTAGTCAGTCTACACCACCACCATGCCCCTAGTCAGTCTATACCACCACCATGCCCCTAGTCAGTCTACATCACCACATGCCCCTAGTCAGTCTACACCACCACCATGCCCCTAGTCAGTCTACACCACCACCATGCCCCTAGTCAGTCTACACCACCACCATGCCCCTAGTCAGTCTACACCACCACCATGCCCCTAGTCAGTCTACACCACCATGACCCTAGTCAGTCTACACCACCATGCCCCTAGTCAGTCTACACCACCATGCCCCTAGTCAGTCTACACCACCACCATGCCCTAGTCAGTCTACACCACCACCATGCCCCTAGTCAGTCTACACCACCACCATGCCCCTAGTCAGTCTACACCACCACCATGCCCCTAGTCAGTCTACACCACCATGACCCTAGTCAGTCTACACCACCATGACCCTAGTCAGTCTACACCACCACCATGCCCCTAGTCAGTCTACACCACCACCATGCCCCTAGTCAGTCTACACCACCATGCCCCTAGTCAGTCTACACCACCATGCCCCTAGTCAGTCACCCCTAGTCAGTCAGTCAGCACGGTGGTGTAGTGGTTAACACTGTCGCCTCACAGCAAGAAGGTCCAGGGTTCGATTCCCGCTTGGGGACCAGGTTTCCATGATGCCAGGTACCCAGGTGGGGTATCTCCCAGGCCTTTCTGTGTGGAGTTTGCATGTTCTCCCCGTGCTCGCAAGGGTTTCCCCCCCGATAAGATAAACCCAATGGAAAAACATGCACAACAAAAGATCGCTAATGCTGTGGCGTCCTTGACAAAGACGGACAGGAGCACATGGATTGGTCCCCTGGCGCGGCCCTCGCCGACGCCTGTCTGCTCCCGGCTGCACTTGGGGGGAAGGGCGACGGGATGGGTTAATCGCAGAGACGAATCGCATCGGCGATCCTACAAGAGACAATGCATGCGTGTGTGTTCCGGTGTGTGTGTGTGCTAACCGTGTGTGCTAATCGCTAAAAACGTTGAGTATAATTGCATGCCAATTAACACTTTGGTTGCCTTGGGTTAAATTAATGATATACCATAGATTGCCAGCGCTATTTGTCTATGGAGAAAGTCCCCTTCTTTGCAGGGCTATAACTTTTTAAATTCTATTGCTACATTGCCATTATTAGGGCCCATTCAAAGTCCTATATGTATTGTTCATTGTGTAGCAACGTTAAACTTTTTCATTCACATATTCATAGTAAAGTATGGTCTAATGTATAAGTATGTTTTCATCTCTTTCTGCAGCTTTCTCCAGAACGTGATATATAGCCCCAAATGCATTATATTGATGATGAAATACAGTTTGATGGCAATCAGCGCGATATAAAAAATTCCAACTAGACGTACTTCTAGAAGTTACTACACGTCATCTGATGTTGACCGGATGGGCGAGGGGGCGTTTATAATTCCGTGGGCAGCGTTATACCAATCATCTAATGTGGGTCAAATGTTGATAATAGCAGTTAGTATCTAAGACGGTAACGTTACACGCTAAAACTCACCCCAGTCTCCGCGCGCCGTTGGGCGATCATCGTCGAGTAGAAATTGTATCATTATGGGATATATTTTTACCCGGTCCATCTCCAGCTTGTATAATGGTATATACGTCCAAATCATGTTGTTTATCGAGTTATTGCCAATCGATCACCGTGTAGCGTGACGAGCCAGAGTCCCATGAACCATAGCGAGCGCCCAGAAGTACTACGGTCGTCATGACAACCTCTATTCAACATCCTGTGTGGCGATTGCGCCGATCGGCCACCAGATGGCGCTCCTGAACCGCCAGAGAGCTCAGTGGGTCCTGCTGGTGGATCTCAGGCCAGCGGAGGGGGAATATGAATCCGATCGCAGATTTTTGAAATATTGATATAAGGACGCTGTACAGCGTCCCCCGGCAACTTTAGCATGGCCAGCAAAGACGTGAAAAGACGTGTCCCGGCAGTCAAAGTGTTAAAGACCTCTGAACAGGTCCTGCATTATTATTATTAGTCTACACCACCATGCCCCTAGTCAGTCTACACCAGCATGCCCCTAGTCAGTCTACACCAGCATGCCCCTAGTCAGTCTACACCACCACCATGCCCCTAGTCAGTCTACACCACCACCATGCCCCTAGTCAGTCTACACCACCACCATGGCCCTAGTCAGTCTACATCACCATGCCCCTAGTCAGTCTACACCACCACCATGCCCCTAGTCAGTCTACACCACCACCATGCCCCTAGTCAGTCTACACCACCACCATGCCCCTAGTCAGTCTACACCACCACCATGCCCCTAGTCAGTCTACACCACCACCATGCCCCTAGTCAGTCTACACCACCACCATGCCCCTAGTCAGTCTACACCACCAGGCCCCTAGTCAGTCTACACCACCACCATGCCCCTAGTCAGTCTACACCACCACCATGCCCCTAGTCAGTCTACACCACCATGCCCCTAGTCAGTCTACACCACCACCATGCCCCTAGTCAGTCTACACCACCATGCCCCTAGTCAGTCTACACCACCACCATGCCCCTAGTCAGTCTACACCACCACCATGCCCCTAGTCAGTCTACACCACCATGCCCCTAGTCGGTCTACACCACCATGCCCCTAGTCGGTCAACACCACCACCATGCCCCTAGTCAGTCTACACCACCATGCCCCTAGTCAGTCTACACCACCATGCCCCTAGTCTGTCTACATCACCATGCCCCTAGTCGGTCTACACCACCACCATGCCCCTAGTCAGTCTACACCATCATGCCCCTAGTCGGTCTACACCACCATGCCCCTAGTCAGTCTACACCACCATGCCCCTAGTCGGTCTACACCACCATGCCCCTAGTCGGTCTACACCACCACCATGCCCCTAGTCAGTCTACACCACCATGCCCCTAGTCGGTCTACACCACCATGCAATCAGCTGCTCCTAGATGTCCCCAACTCCAGGCTCAAGAGCAGAGGGGACCAAGCCTTTCAAGTAGCTGGGCCAAACCTGTGGAACAGTCTACCTTTCCACATTAGATCAGCCCAGACACTAGAAATGTTTGAATCATCACTAAGAACCCACCGTTTCTCACTGGCCTTTTGAAGCATGATGTGTGTTTTCACTGTGTATACAGTATGTGTCACTGTTTTACTGTGTATGCTTTAATCTGTGATTGTTTTACCCACACATACTGTACAGCACTTTGGTCGACCTTGGCTGTTTTAAATGTGTGGGTGTACCTCTATGGGTCTCTAGAGAGAGACTAGCCAGAGGCCAAAATTACCCCCAATATGTCTTCTACAAGCCCCTAAAAAAGCCAAATTTGGGTCCATGGAGGCCCCTCAGCGGGCCAATCAGTTGCGCTCTCCCCCAAAACCACTAGAAATGACAGAATATTTTTCTAACTAGGCCAAACGGGTCGAATTGACCCATTGTTAAACATGATGTATGTCCACCCCCTATGGGTCTAGAGAGAGTAACCAACATTCAAAATGACCCCCAACATGTCTTCTACAAGCCCACAAAAGAGTGTCAAACTTGGGTTCTAGGGGGGCCCTCAGCGGGCCGTTGGGTCCCAGGGACCCGTTTTGGCCTCTCTAGGTATAAACATGTTCAAATGCTTTTCATCTAGACTTATATTTATTGTATTTAACACTATGCAGTGGACCACAACACCAGTGTTGGTAAAGTCAAAGACTGGTGGACTTCAATCTATTATTAAAAAAAGGTTGTGTACAATTTAGCACCTCTACGGGTAAACCTGACCCGTAATTTAATCATAGGTCAACTTAAACTCTGAGGTTTTATCAGGGAATAACGAAATGTTCTGCAGACCAGACAGAAATGGCGGGCCTCACCCACTGACCCCTTGGAGAAAGCTGTGGTCCTAATGGTGGACCCTCAGATCCCTCGGGCCCATTGGACTTGTGATCAGGGTTCATCAGACCAGCTGATATGACTTTAAGGGTCATGTGTACACCTGTAGTCGTTGATCCTGCCAGCCCTCCCATCAGGCGAGCATGATGATCCTCCAATCTCTGGTCTCCTAGACTGAGTGATAAGGCTATTAGTACCCTGCACATTTGGGGGCTGTAGAAAACACCCACCCCCTTAAGGTTATTGAAGTTGTGTGCTTATGTGGCAAAATTCATACTCATGTGTTCCCCAACTGAGTTTCTTTCCCTGTGATTTCAACGAGAGCGCTCTAAGAAATATTTTCTATTTAGGTGGAAGGGTCATATACAGTATAATTCTACATTCAATCATATTTTAAGCTAAAGTGCAGGTTGTTTCATGTCACATTTTCAGGCCTGGCTGTAACTGGCTAACGGCTACGCACCAATCAAGGGTAGTGACATTGATCACATACTCCCCTCCCACAAACTCACCTGGGAAAAAGCCTTAAGTAGCAAGAAGGGCAGAACCTCTGAGCTCCATGCTCTGGTCGCTGTCGCCTCCAACCCGTGCTGTGGTCTGCTCGTGGCGTGATGTTTGCCTTGTTTGTCTGTCATGCTTTTCCTGCAGGGGTCATGTGTAGGGTCCCTGATGCCCGGGAGTTGACCGGCTAGGGGGGTGGCTGCCTGTCATGTGCAAACTAAATTGCGAGTAGAGGAGTACACACCATATACCTCAAACGCCAAATTAAACTTGTATGTGCACATTTATGCAATACATGGTTCATACCGCAGATGCCTGAGTCAGTGGTCATGAAACAATGATATGTAAAAATAAAATAATGGTTTGTATCAGAAACAAAGTCAAATGACAGCATTGTCAAAAACGTTTATTTTCTTGGCTTTTACAACAGGGCACCATTTATCCCGAGTGGAAGTCACATAGAATGTGAGTGGAAGTCACATAGAAAATACCAAATATCCAACAGGGATGCAACACACTATCAGGGTAACACACAGGGTCAAACATCTGAGGCTAACTAACAGAGACATGTGTTTTACAGTGTACAAGGCATCTGTTTGCTATGGGTTGAATAAAGAAACAACTTCATATGAAGTAGGAACAGTATTGGGAGTAACAACACAACAACATGGCAACAACAATAACAATTACCTATCTAAGCATACATGGTACACGTCCTCCCTCCCTTCCTTCCTCCCTCCAGGTGATTGTAACCCAGTGGAAGTCTCTCACCCTCTCCCCCTCCTTCCTCCCTCCTTCCTTACCACCCTCCCTCCCTCTCTCCGATCCCCCTCTCCAATTTTCTTTCATATTTAATCCTTGAAATTATTTGTGCCAATTCAAATTTGTCCATCAGTGCTCTCCCTGCAGCCGTCTGGGAAAGTGTCTTCTTGACCACCTCTTCCCCAAGTGGTCCACTTAGTATGATTCCGCGGCACAATGAAGTCAGGACCTTTGATAGAAAAACATTTGCAGTTTGGGTATGTATTTGTGAGTACAAAGTGCTGGCATGTTGCATTACGTTTTTACTGGGTATATGGGTATCGCATCTTAGAGTCTCGCTTCGCTCAGGGCTAACAACCACCCTTAGGCGTGATCTAAAGAGTCTAACCCACTCCTCCTCGTGATCTAATGCTTAATTAGGCTACTAGATAGGAAGATATATCACAGCAAAATATAAACTAGAGGCCTAGGGGAAGACGAAAATATCAAAATGGTGTGTTTCCTTGGGAGAAAGGTTCCTACCACGTTGTGAGAATTGTCCCTCTGGCCCCTGGACTAAATAGGGCAACATTCCATTTGTCTGTTGGAAGTGCTGGCTGCACTAGCTACCTGTCAGGGGCTAGTGACATCAGATGCTGTGGTTGAGTAGAATAATAACCCTATTTTATGTGAAAATAACATCCTTAGTACTGTACGTATAAATTCATTTTTTGGGTGACTGGTTACTTTTGTTTAATAATAACAAATATTTATATTAGAGCTGGGCATAGATAAAACAAATTAATCTAGATTAATCTACCTGCAATCCTGGAATTAATCTAGATTAAAATGGCTAAAAAAAAAAGTCTGCCGAAGGCATTCAAAATATGTGTTCTAACCAAATAATGACCAGAAGTAAGTCCTTACTTTTTCTTTCCTCCTTATGTTTCTCAGGCCAGGTGGCCCATTACACCATGAGCCCATCTCCCGTTTCCAAAATGCATTACAGACTGTTTGAAAAAGCTGTTTTGCTATGATAATTGGTAATGAAATATCAAAATAATGTTCAATAAGATGTACGTGTGTTTAATAAATTGTTTTATTCAGAAGTTAACACAAATAAATAATATTACCAGTACAGAACAGTACAGTATATAGCACACTCTCAGGAGCAAAACAGAAAGAAGCATTTCAAACTTGAACTTGAACTATGTGACATGCATATTAAAAAGCCAGCCCCTGGCTTGCACATCGCAGTCACGGAAGGGGCTATGACATGGCTTGACTCAATCAGTCCAATCTCTATTTCTCCTTCTTCCACCAGTCACTCAGGCAGACCAGCTTGTTCACATTGGCTGGTGACAAACTAGCTCTCCTCTTCTGCACAATATGGTCTGATAAAGAGAACAGTCTCTTGCAGACTGGCTACTCACACACACTGCTGCAGAAGCAGGTTTCTCAACAAATTAAATGTCCCGGGCCCCATTACAGTCAGAAATGTGGGAACTACTTTGTCCTCTTCAATTCCATTAGCTATAATGAAGTAATCAAAACGCTCAGTGTAACAGTTCCATAACTCCACATGGTCATCAAACGGTCCAATATTTCCAATAACCCAAGCCATTTCTGTTGTAAACACTCACGATAGTCCAGTCGATCCTTCCTTTAGTGTGTAAAGTGGATTTCCTCTTCTTGTAGATGTTTCAAAGCTGCCGGGCCACGACGTGAGCTAACATGCTAACTCGCTAAGCTAACATGGTAAACAAAGGTCCCGAGTCGGCGACGGACTTCTCTTGCATTGCGCAGATTCAGACGTCCTCATCGCCGAATTGTGTTATATCCTGAGGACTTCTTAACCTCACCTGTATAACAATGATTACCGGACCACTACTTTAGTTATTATTATTCAGACTACAGCTCATGTACATACGTGCAATCACTTCCGGGTAACGCAGCACTACGGCAAGTATTTAAGGACAATACATCACACTCCCAGACACAACTTTGAGAATTAGATTAACGGCGTCAATTATATTATCGCGCGATACTAGTCTTGCGTTAACATCCCAGCTCTAATTTATATACATGCCTTTTGGATTTTTTGCTACTTATTCTATTTTTGCTTATGATACATAATGTGTTTTCGTGCACACATTTCATGAAAGGAGGAAGGTACTGAAGACACAATTACTGATTTGTGTGTAGCAACTGTCTGTGAACATTGCAAATTTGGTTACATTCTGATAATTATTTAGCATCCAAAGAGCAACCCAACAAATTTAATAATCTACCAGATTGAGAAGTATATCATACCAAAATATAAACTAGGACATAAAGGAGGTCGAAAATACCTAAAATGTTTGGTACCTTCAGGTGGTACCAAAAACTGTCTTGGCGCCTGGACTAATCGTTTGGTGAAAAACATGTCAAAGTAAATGCATTTTAGAAATGTAATTGAGTAGAACGTATAGATAACTATTGTAAAATGTAATGAAGTGAAAGTCAAAAGTATGGACTATTATTTATATTTAAATAAAGTACAGATTCATAAAAACTGTACTTAAGTACCGTCATTAAAAGTATTTACTTTGTCACTTTCTACCTTTATATTATTATATTATATATATTGTACTGTTGTCAGCATTCAGCCTAGCTCAGTCATGCATAACATGGTTAACATCTTTAGAAACTTACTTTAATTTCCTCAGGGGAATAAATCTTCCCCCCCCTGGTACTGGTGTACCCACTTGTAGAAGGTGTTTGTACTATGGTACTGCTGCTCATCATGGGCTATCTTGAGTAGCTGTAGGTACTGTCGTGAACCTCTCTTGATCTTATGGGCCTTCATCAAATGTTGTGGCAGTTGTTTAACTTCCTTCTTACAGCCTTTAACCGGGCAGGAACGTACCCTATGGAAGTCTTTCCATTTAGGCTTGGTCACCCTGGCCTTGACAGACCTCCGCTCAAATTGGTCTGTGGATTTGGCAGCTGCCTCTTTTGACCATTTATGAGCTTGGCACAGATGGCGTGGCAGATTAACTATCTCCGCATAGCAGCCTTCTACTGGGCATTTCTTTTTTGGTCTTTCTCTTCCATTAGTCTTCACTTTTTTTTTGTTTCCTAATTCTTCTGCTACCTGTGCAGCTGACAATTTCCTTTTTATTTGCTGGCATTTAGCTTGAACTTTCTCCTGCTCCTCTTCCTCTTCTTCCTCCTTGTCTTCCTCTTCTTCCTCCTTGTCTCCCTCTTCTCTCTCCTCTCCCTCTTCTTCTCTCTCCTCTTCTTCCACCAGGTCCACCTCAGACTCGCTTGAATCCCAACTGCACGACTTGGGGTCAAACAAGTCATCACTCACTGGCAGTGGCATGCGTTCTAGTTCTGAGCTGGAATGATCCTCCATGATTTCTGTGGAGAGCAAAGCACATTGATTAATTAATCAATGTATTAATTAATTCATAATAAATGTATTACAACAAGCAATTTGCATAAACACTGATTTCCAGGTCCTTCATACATTCCCTATTCATGTATTGAGCCTTACCGCCCTCAACATGCCCAATCTCATCAGATCTTGGAAGCTAAGCAGGGTAGGGCCTGGTTAGTACATGGATGGGAGACCGCCTTGGAAATTCAGGTAGCTCAAACCGGCTCAGTGGCCTCGTGGGTAGAGTGTCCGCCCTGAGTTCGGGAGGCTGGGAGTTCAAGCCCCGGCTGAGTCATACCAAAGACTATTTAAAAATGGTACCCATAGCCTCCCTGCTTGACACTCAACATCAAGGGTTGGTTTGGGGGGGAAGTCCTTGTGAAATACTAGCGTCATGTCCAAGGGGTGTACTTGTACATCAAGCTGCCTCACGCTACGGAAACAGGAGATAGGCTCCTGCCCCATGTGCCGTTACGGCTCGAGAACCATTGGTTCTCAAGGCTAACTTCTTCTATTCATGTAGCATACTTTTTTTTATCAAGGTTATCATAGTGTAAATAATATATTTGACTTCCATTGCTGGCTATCATAGAACATAACTAAATATGCAGGATGCTGTGTCATATATCTGTAATTCTTTTAATAAAATTATACTATGGTTTGAGTCATAACTCAATGGTACTACACTCTTGTCCCTGGTGTAGACAGATCATGTGTATGTAAACTAGGATAGATTAAAGAACGGGCCTATATTAATATTTCCCCCTGTATCTCTAAGACATGTCTTTCAAAGGGTATGGGAGCGCACATAGGTCTAGGTAAGCGCTGATGTAAGTAGGGATGCCCCGATCACGTTTTTTGCCACCGATACCGATCACCGATCGTCGTGAGCCATATCGGCCGATACCGATCGTTTTTGATTAAAAAGAAATTAAAAATTATTTTATATACATTTTTTTTTTTTTTTTTTTATAAAATATATATATTATATAATTAGACTTGTACTTGTATTATCTGCGAGACATCGCCACCACGCAACAAGACAAAATGCTCGCTATCTGCAAACAGCTCCACTGTCTTGTGTGTACTCTAGTAGCCCTAGCTCCAAAAAGGATTCTCCGGCGCTGCAGCGGGACCCTATTGGTAACGTTATGCTTTGGTCATTTCACATTCAGCAAGCCCTCAGCTCGAATACGCATTCAATCAATGTTATAAGACATTGATATCAGGAGCTATCTGTAGCTACTGCTAGCCGGCTAGATGACGTTAAGACAACTATTTAGTTCAATCGGACATTTCGTTTTGAACCGTGAACTAACGTCAGCTAACGCAAGCTAACGGAGATATCAACATGGGCTACTAGACTTCCTGGGGCATTTGTTGATATCCGGAGCTATCAGTAGCTAGCCGGCTAAATACCGTTAGACAATGCCTACTAAAAGTGAATAGTTGACTGGGTAATTTTGTTTAAACAGTAACGATAGCTAGGTAGCTAACGTTAGCTCAGGTCGAATGCACTATCTAGACTCAGCAGAGGAGGTCCGCCTCCTCTGTGTTTACAAACTCTACACGGGTACGGGCGGGGCTAGGGAGGAGGAGCAGTTTGCAGGTCCTGTGCGTCTGAGACAAGCGAGTGAGATATCCACTTGATCAGTTTCCGCGATCGGCGAATATGACTAATTATCGGAATTCCCCGATCGCATATTTATACTGATTATCGGCCGATAACGATCGGTGGCCGATCGATCGGGGCATCCCTAGATGTAAGCACATTGAGGTAGGAGTCTCAGGGCTGCGTGGCCATTTACAGACCTGTGTTGGTGTAAAACAGTGAATATAGCTCTGCCTGAATTGATTTCTTAATATGTTTGGGGGTAATTTGTTATAATAAATGTCCACGGCGGGATGGCACACTTGGATAGGTAACACGCGCCAGCCATAGGGCTAGCTTGGACTAGTTTGTTGGTAAAGATGAGCATTATGTGTTCAACTAATAATAATAATAATAATAATAATAACTCTCATTTTACTTGGGCCTATATTCCCACATCAGATACAAAAAATCATACCCATTTCAGTGTAATAACACAAATGTAACATAAAAAGAACAATGTTATGAACATAAGTGTTTTAGTCCATAGAAAGTCAATTTAAAATGAGATGAGCAAAACGTCTAGCTAGCTACTGTATGTACTGTAGCTAAAATCCCATAGCTAGCTAGCTAGCTGTACCATAGATTGACAACTCAGCATGTTTTAGACAAATTATTTCACCATTATAAAACTTTTTTTGGTTGCATTAATCTGTTAAGTAAAGTCTTAGATGATATAATATGTCGAAGATTATATCTTACCTTGGGAAACTAGTTAGCTAAGTCAGAGCTGAATTTTCTTGTTTTCTCTCTGTTTTGCAACTTCCTTGTAGGAGACACCCAGTGGCTGTTTTTTTGCATAGCATGCTTCGACCGAATGGTAGAGATGGCTCAAATAGTCTGAGTAAAATCCAAAACTTCTTTCAATGAGAAATAGTCACTCAAAATGTGCTCTACCAAATGGTTGAGCAGGCAATTAAATGGATGAAAGAAGATGTTAATGCAATGGTGATTTTGAGCAAAGTAGATGGTGCCAGAGACCCTTGGCATGTCTGTTTCTCTGATGGTATTGATTGTTACAAAATCATAACAAACCATCATCACAGCCAGCATGGCAAAGGCCCTCTCATCAAATGTTTAAATGGCCATACCATACCTGCCAGGACCATGCAGAATCACGGTGGTAGCTAGTTGACAGTGAATGTATGACCCTGTTCATGTTAATAAACAGAGATGCCTGGTTTCATGCATTCACTAGAAAGGTCCTAGTTGAATCAGTCAATAATGTCTTTACTGATGTACTAGGCCTCATGAAAATGAGTAAATTACAACTTGTTCTCAGCTGCTGCTGGGATTCAAGCTAGGGACACTGTGTCACATGGATAAGGGTCTCTCATGTTTGAAAACATACATAACACAAGGAGAACCCCAATACATCGCCTATAATTCATCTTTTCTTGTGTATGTGTTTTGCTTTATAATATAATATGCTTTGAAAAGTTGTTTCTACGTTAGTCTACTTCTCTATGACGTACATCATAAGACAGAAGTCAGACTGCTGAATGACTGATCATTGAACTGTCCCCCTCATATACACCATGTACTTCACTTAATCTGGAATGTGATTATATGTCTATTTATGTCGACCTCATATGCACTATGAACTGTGATCAATATGCCACCATTCATCATGCACTTTATCAGTCCTGTTACGTGTTACAGTGTCGTGTTATACAACGGTCATGTGTTGAGCTCCTTTGTAATTTAGTTGTATATGACGTGCAATGACAAAATACATTCTATTCTATTCTATATGCTAGCCTACCCCTCATAATATGATTGCCTAAATTAAATTAATTAATTACCGGAATACATATAAGTTACCGTAAATACCTATATGGTATTGGTATTCCTGGTAACCTCGCTTTTGCACAAGTAACCGGAATACATATCAATATCTATCTGTGTTGTATTAAAGTAATTGATCGATGTTTAACTTGTCCCCGTGTCATTTTGACTAGCAAACGTTTGTCTGTATTTAACGTTACCTCAGGATACCACTGTCTATTGTATTTAGTTGGTTAGCTATTTAGTTAATGTTGATAGCATTTGAATAGCATCAGCGCTAGCTGGCTGGCTACAGCTCAACACCAGCCATGGAGATACTATTTACTAAATTATGGAGGCTTTTTAATCATCAAGGTAAGAGGATTTGTCATGATCAACTGAAGGTGTATGCTATGGAACAATGTGCTTGGCTACTACTTGGGTTTTCAGAAAAAGGCCAGCTATGTGACGCTAATCTCTAGCTAGTATCGTGTATTGCATCCTCCCCTCTCTCCAGTGTGTGTCTGTGTGTGTGTTTGTGTCTGTCTCAGAACAGGAGATGTACTCAGCCGTTTTTCAGTCTAGTATTAGTATTGGTGTTGCAGCACGCTGCCACTCAACTTATGCACTCTGTACGATGCCATTGTTGTTGTGATGTTGCTGATTTTGCACATGTGGGGTAAGGGAGAGGTGGGCTATCGCGTCATCGGTTCAGGAAAAGACTTGTATCGCTTGTAAAGACGGTGACGCAAGGAGAGCGTTTTCAGAATTGCGCACTCTGGAAGCCGGTTTCAGAAAATAGCGTCTTCAGGCTGCCAGAACGCAGTTCCGTGTGGATGAAAGCTGCATATGATCAAATACTTTGCCTGATACGACCGAAATCGGTTTAGTCTGGACATGGCCTTAGTTGGCTAGGTACCTGGGGTTAGAGGGTGCAAGGGCGGGGGAGGGCTGGCTGAGATGGTGGGTGGGGCTAGGTGGTCGGGCTGGGTCCCTTACTTTTCTTTTTTCTTTTCGTGTGTGTGGCTTTGACATGGCCCAATGGCACTATACTGAACGGTGTTTCCCCTACTTCTCTAATGGCTGACTCAATTAGAGCTGATAATGGTGTCTGCTTCGGTTCTTGGAATGTAAAGGGTCTAAATAACACCACCAAAATGAACTAAATAATG
This sequence comes from Notolepis coatsorum, assembly GCF_963971535.1. Taxonomy (NCBI): domain Eukaryota; kingdom Metazoa; phylum Chordata; class Actinopteri; order Aulopiformes; family Paralepididae; genus Notolepis; species Notolepis coatsorum. The sequence goes on from NC_140168.1 coordinate 70,230,607, forward strand.
TCTAATTTACAACATTTGAAGGTCGGTATAGCTTTTTTACAAGAGACACATCTATGCACCTCTGATGTTCTAAAACTTAAGAGGATGGGTTGGTCATCTATTCCAGCGGTTCTCAACAGGGGTGCCTTGAGATAAAAAAATTAAAAAAAATATTATTCTTTTTGGATTACAGAAAATTATCACTAAAGTGCTATCTGTTGCAGCTGCACTGTTTTCCATGAAAATACCATATTTGGATAAGTTTGACCATTTCTCAAAATCTGAAAATCAATATTTAATAAAACACAGAAAAGGATCACCAAGTTACTCTGGATTAAAAAATAACTTTACAGACAACATTGAGACAAAGCTTCCTGACACATCTCCATCCAAACTCTTGGAAGAACTCATTGAAATCTCATCTGATACCACCTGGAGAGCTAGTTTCAGAGTGTGGTGCTGAGTACCAAGTATCTCATGATGCAGCAGTTAAGGTGTTGATACCATTCAGCACCACATATCTGTGTGAAGCTGGCTTTTCATCCATGACAGCTCTGAAAACAAAATATAGGGCCAAGTTGAGCCTTGAGGATGACATGCGTGTTGCCTTGTCAAAGATCTCCCCACGTATTGACCATATTATTAGCCAGCTGCAGCAGACCTCGCATTGAGCAAAAATGTCCACTGAGTGAACGAGTGCTTATTTTCTCTATTTATTTATATTTTTTGAGAAATGGTAACTTGGTGATCCTTTTCTGTATTTAAAAAAGATACATGATTTTCTGTTTTTGAGAAATGGTCAAACTTATCCAAATATGCTATTTTTATGGAGAACAGTGCAGCTGCAACAGATAGCACTTTAGTGATCCTTTTCTGTATTAAAAAAAATACATGATTTTCAGTTTGAGAAATCATCACACTTAATTGTCTAAATACGTTTTTTAACACCATAGCGAATACCCTAGTTAAGAGACTGCCAAGTACAACTGACATGTATCGGGAAAAACAGGTAGGGGAGTACTACAAACAGAAAGGTATCCAGACAGATTCCTTCTCCTTTGCGAGTGTGACTGAGGACACAGTTTTGAAAAAACTGAGGGCGCTCAATCCTAACAAAGCAACAGGACAGGACAAGATACCTGCTAGATTTCTTAGGGATGCAGCAGAGTCCATCGCCTCTGGCTTAACACACATATTTGTAAATCTATCTATCGGTCAAGGACAGTTTCCCTATGATCTCAAACAAGCCAGAGTCATTCCGCTTTACAAAAAAGGCAATAAATTAGACCCCGGGAACTATAGGCCTGTGTCGATTCTTAGTGCGATATCCAAAGTCATAGAAAGGATCATTAATGATCAAATAAACGAATACCTCTCTACGAACAACCTGTTGTACGAGCTCCAGTCTGGATTTAGAACATCATATTCCACAGACACATGTTTATTATATCTGACAGACCAAATTAGAACAGAGGTGGACAAAGGTCAATTCTGTGGGTAGGTTTTAATAGACTTACAAAAAGCCTTCGACACTGTTAACCACGACATACTTTTATATAAACTAAAGGCTATGGGTTTTAACAGTATATCCTTAAGGTGGATGGAGTCTTATCTGAGAGGCAGGAAACAAGTAGTGGAAATTAATGGGACCATATCCTCCTCACTCCAACAGACGTGCGGGGTGCCGCAAGGAAGTATTTTAGGACCACTTTTATTTCTTTTATACGTCAATGACATGAAAACTGCATGTGATTGTAAACTGTTTTTATTTGCGGACGATGCTGCACTCATGGTCTCCCATCAGGACAAAAGAGAAGTAGAGCGGTCACTCAGTCTAGAGCTTGTCAAGATCAGTCATTGGCTGGTCGAAAACAGGTTATCCCTACACCTGGGTAAAACCGAAGTTATCCTTTTTGGCTCGGCCATACGACTTAAGAGGTCTCCTGGGTTCAAGGTAGTGGTAGGAGATAGAGGTAACAGCAAAGGAGGAAGTCACATACTTAGGATGTATTTTGGACAACACCTTATCAGGGGTGAGCATGGCACAAAAGGTGGTCACAAAGATCAATCGGAGAATAACATTTCTCTGTAGAGTGTCCACCTATATTAACAGGTCAGCAATGGAAGTCCTGGCAGGGGCACTGATCCAATGTCATTATGACTATGCATGCTCCTCCTGGTACACTGGCATCACAGTAGCACTGAAAGGTAGGCTACAGACAGCTCAGAACAAATGAGTTAGAATGATTTTAAAACTCCATCCCAGGACTCACCTTACACAGACACATTTTAACAGCCTCAAATGGCTCAGGGTTGAGGAGAGGGTCTCTCAAATAAAACTCAACATAACACATAGGATACTCGGGAATACTGTCCCTCAGTACCTCAGTGGATATTTTAACATGGTAAGGGATGTACACGGACACGCCACCAGGGGGAGCCCTACAGACATCGTCCCAGTGAGATGCAATAGGAAAATAGGCCAAAACGCATTCCTATATTCAGCAGCAATACAATGGAATAGCCTACCAATGGAGTTGAAGACCATAAGCCCCTTCTCCACTTTTAAATTAGCTATAAAGAGGTGGATCATAAGTAGCAGAAGCTGAGAGTAGTGAACAAAGGGTTTTTAATGTGTTGTTCCCTTTTTATTCTTTTATTGTCTATAAAATGGAATATTATTGTATGTATTTTTTTGTTTTTATACCACACATCCTGACATACAGACACTACAAACACCCACGTCCACACACCAGTACATAAATCCACTGACACCAATGATGAAGGACCACAATGGAAACAAGCCTATGGCTTTATTGTGTTTTATGAAATCCTATTGGTAAATGGAGAAAATGTATACCCATTTCATATTGTGATCAAATGTATATGTGTGATTTTCCATTCTAAACCAATAAACTATTCAATCAATCAATCAATCCAAATATGCAATTTTTATGGAAAAGTGTGCAGCTGCAACAGATAGCACTTTAGTGATAATTTTCTGTAATTTTATTTAAAGAAATATGCTATTTGATTTACTACTACAAGCAGTGTAATGTCAACAGTACTAAGCCATTTAGACCTGAAACACCTGTTAATAATGCATTATTATTATATATTATAGTCAGACCACTCGCTCACTGTATTATTTGTCCTTCATGGTGTGGTGCCAATAAACATCACAATTGGGAGAATAATACCGATATATAAATCAGGTGACAAAAATAGTATCAATAATTACCGTCCAATAGGGCTGGGCGATATGGCAAAAAATTATAACGCAATAACGATATCAATATCATATCACTCGATATCGATAATTATCGATATTGTTATAAGTATATAAAAAAGATTAAAAAAAAAAAAAAAAACAACAACAGATTTATGTTTATTTAGGCGGCTGGGTGGCGTAGCAGAGATTGCGCTCATCACCAATGCAAGAGACTCCGGTCTCGACTCCCCGAGTCAGCATTGCTTGGGCCAGTCGTCATACTATCTCAATTGGCAGAGGTAGCGGGTGGAAAGTCGATGGGTGGGGATTGGACGTTGTGGACAGCGACTCCTACAGGTCGGTTGGGTGACGCCTGTACGCGTCTATGCCTTCTACAACGCTGTTCGGTTTCCGGGTTCCTCTGATTGGCCACTAAGCCCACGTGACCCTACGCTAGCATGCCCCCCTTATCGCCGCCAGTTATCGCGTACGCCCACGCATGAGCCGCGACAAGCGCCTTCAATGACAGAGCTCTCATATTTGCGAATGCATAAACTATATCTTAAATTATGGCTATGTGTCTAATATGGCCGTCGCTTATCAATGACTTGTTTTGTTTACATCAGGGTGAACGCTGTTGCGCACCACCACCCACTTCAATGACAGAGCTCTCATATTTGCGAATGCATAAACTATATCTTAAATTATGGCTATGTGTCTAATATGGCCGTCGCTCATCAATTGACAGAGCTCTCATATTTGCAAATGCAACAGCGTTCACCCTGATGTAAACAAAACAAGTCATTGATAAGCGACGGCCATATTAGACACATAGCCATAATTTAAGATATAGTTTATGCATTTGCAAATATGAGAGCTCTGTCATTGAAGTGGGTGGTGGCAGTGTAACAGCGTTCACCCTGATGTAAAGTAGCGATTTTTTATTGGTTTGTCATGACAAACCAATTACATAATCCAACATATGTGTAAAGAAACAACATATTCCAGTTAACGGTATATTTCTTTAATGATTCATTACGGTATAAATTAGGTTAACTGGAGCTGCGTATTGCTGGCTCTCATATTTGCGAATGCAACAGCGTTCACCCTGATGTAAACAAAACAAGTCATTGATAAGCGACGGCCATATTAGACACATAGCCATAATTTAAGATATAGTTTATGCATTAGCAAATATGAGCGCTCTGTCATTGAAGGCGCTTGTCGCGGCTCATGTGCATGCGTGGGCGTACGCGATAACTGGTGGCGATAAGGGGGGCGTGCTAGCGTAGGGTCACGTGGGCTTAGTGGCCAATCAGAGGAACCCGGAAACCGAACAGCGTTGTAGAAGGCATAGACACCGCCTGTACAGCAGAGACAGGAAGTATCGGGGGCAGCATGAGCCTCCCATGCGTTACTCCTCGCCACTGAGAGTCCGCGCTGTCTGGTGAAAAGATGCGACAGGCTGCCTCCTCGTGTACCGGAGGGGATGGGATGGGAGAAAAAATTTAAAAATAAGGAGGAAAAAGTGGATAAAAAAAAGAAGATGTATGTTTATTTTGTAGCAATTCTTTGTCGTTGCCGCCATCTTTAGTGCAGCTGGTTTGAAAGCGAAAGTAAACCGGCTTCTCTGCTGGCTGTGGCTCCAGGGGAGTTGAACAGTTCTGGCTCTGCTAGTTTCTTTTCTATCTTTTGGCGCTTTTTTGGTGGACAAACCACTGCACATGTGCACCGTGACTCGCGACTGGAGACTAGCTCTGCTAGCACACATAGCCTACTGTGTACAGACGGTTTCAAACTGTATTTTAAATTAGAAAGCAAACAAAATAAATGGACAAGAGAAAAATAAATCTCAATTTGGTCAGTATTGTCATTTGGACAAGCAAAGCCATTACTTTAAGTTGCAGGCAAGAAAGACAAGTCTGTCCACTGTCTCTGGTTTTAAAACTGCCCTGTTGCAGGTAAAAAAATATATATATATATAAAATCGATATTTAATTTTTTCGATATATTTTTTTCCCGATATCGATTATTAAAATATATCACGATAATTATCGTTATCGTTATATCGCCCAGCCCTACCGTCCAATATCCGTGTTACCAGCTCTATCCAAAGTGTATGAGAGAGTTGTGTATAACAGATTACGCAAATACACTACCAAGCTAAATATACTCACCAGTTCTCAATACGGCTTTAGGAAAAAGAGAACAACATATATATGGCAATATTAGACCTCATTGAAAAAAATAAATGTGCCATTGATCAGGGTGATTGTGGGGTGGGCGTTTTCTTGGACTTATCAAAGGCCTTTGACACCATTGACTTCACTATTCTACTTGGGAAACTGCACCATTATGGCATAAGGGGTCTGGCTCTCAACTGGTTCAGTAGCTATTTACATGGTAGGCAACAATATGTTGATATAAACAATCACAAATCAATAAAAATGGACATCAAATATGGGGTCCCCCAGGGGTCAATTCTTTTTTTTTTATCCACTTTTTCTCCCATTTTCTATATTTTTCTCCTATCCCAATTTCGTATCATCCAATTCAACCCTCCCCTGTCACGAACGCTGTTTCTTGCCTCCCACAAGCCGGCTGCAATGTGGACTAAGTCATACATAGCACAAGTCCCCTCCGGTACTTGAGGTAACAGCAGTCGCATCTTTTCACCTGCGCAGCTCGATCTCTCAGTGGCGAGGAGTAACGCGTGGGAGGCTCATGCTGCCCCCGACACTTCCTGATTCTACTGCGCAGGCGCACCAACCGACCTGTAGGAGTCGCTGTCCAGCAAAACAAACTTTATTGTCTTCCACTCAAATTGGATGCGCACACATCACATGTGCATACAAATAAATGGAAAGGAGCTGTCAAGAGTGGTGTCCACAAAATTCCTGGGGGTCGTCATCGATGAGTCACTCAATTTCAAATGCCACATAAAATATCTACAAACAAAACTGTCCAAATATGTTGGCTTATTCTGCAAAATACGTCATTTTCTTCCCTTGCCTGCCCTTCTCACTCTATATAAAACCTTGTATGAACCCCTCATTAACACTTTAATCGCCGGGAACGCCGTAACTCGTCTTTGCTCGCCATGCTCATTCTGCCGAAGACGCCGTAACTCGTCTTTGATATCAATATTTCAAAAATCTGTGATCGAAATCATATTTCTCCTCCGGAGACATGAGATGTACTGGTGAGCTCCACTCAACTGTCTAACGGTTCAAGAGCGCCATCTGGTGGCAGATCGGCCAACAGGACGTGACGCGCCAAACAGGAAGTGCTCATCCATATTTCGTCCGGGCACTCGCGATCGTTAGCCGGACTCCATCTCAACACACTGGATAATCAATCGCTCGCCCTAACTCAATAAACAACGTTATTTGGACGTATATAGTATTATTATTAGAGCTGGGCCGTTAACGGCGTTAACGTGCTGCGTTAACGCTATACTAGTATCGCGCGATAATATAATTAATGCATTAATCTAAAAAAAAAATAAAAAAAAAATAAAAAAAAAATGTACCTTTATTTACCCAGGGTAGGTTCGCTGAGCACAGATGCTCTTTTTCAGGAACGCCCTGCTTCACATTCACACAGTTCCATTCACACCTGGGAACTGCCCAGTACAACCACAGTTGACACCATTGGCCACTGAGCAACTCCACTGGAGCAGTTGATTCAAGCCATGTCACATAGTTCAAGTTTGAAATGATTCTTTCTGTTTTGCTCCTGAGTGTGCTAGATACTGTACTGTACTGGTAATATTATTTATTTGTGTTAACTTCTGAATAAAACAACTTATTAAACACAAGTACATCTTATTGAACATTATTTTGATATTTCATTACCAATTATCATAGCAAAACAGCTTTTTCAAACAGTCTGTAATGCATTTTGGAAACGGGAGATGGGCTCATGGTGTAATGGGCCACCTGGCCTGAGAAACATAAGGAGGAAAGAAAAAGTAAGGACTTACTTCTGGTCATTATTTGGGTAGAACACACATATTTTGAATGCCTTCGGCAGTTTTTTTTTTTTTTTTGCCATTTTAATCTAGATTAATCTAGATTAAATCCAGGATTGCAGATAGATTAATCTAGATTAAAAAAATTAATCTATGCCCACCTCTAATTATTATACAACCTGGAAATGGTTCATCTATATCAACATCCCATAATCGAAAACTGTCTACTCCAAGCTGATCGTCCAACGGCGCGAGGAAGATATGGTAAGATCCAGCGTTATTTTCTAACGTGTTCCATATAAACTGCTCTGATGACCATATGACCCACACTAGACGAATGATATAACGTTGCCCACGGAATTATAAACGACCCCCCGCCCATCCGGTCAATATCAGATGATACGTAGTAACTTCTAGAAGTACCTCCAGTTGAAATGTTTCATCTGGCACCGATCGCTACCAAACTGTATTTGATCATCAATATAATGCATTTGGGGATATAAATCAAGTTCTGGAGAAAGCTGCAGAAAACGATAAAAACATACTTATACTTTAGACCATATTTTAGTATGAATATGTGAATGAAAAAGTATAACGTTGATACACCCTGAACAATGGATATAGGACATTGAATGGGCCATAATAATGTCAATTTAGCAATAGAATTTAAAAAGTTATAGCCCTGCAAAGAAGGGGAACTTCTCCATAGACAAATAGAGCTGGCTAGGGATGGTAAATTATGAATTTAACCATGGCGATCAAAGTGTTAATTACTGTAATGTCATATGGTGCAACACTTACCCCAGCCATCTCAAGAAACTTGAAAGCTTACAAAAGAAAATACTACGAGTACTATCATGGTCCGGGTATAAAGCGCCCTCACGACCTCTGTTCCATCGCTTTGGTCTCCTGAGGCTCGCTGAGTTTAACATTCACCAAAACGCATCAATCATGTATCAAGTTGTCAACAATATGAATCACAGACTGTCTGAGCTTGTCCCAGTCTGCCGACCACTGCACATCCATAACACAAGAAATAGGCATCTTATATTTGGCAAGAGGAGAAGGCTCAAATGTGCTAGGCGCTAGCCTAAGCATAGCATGCAGGGGCCCACAGATCTGGAACACGCTTGACGAGAGTCTGAAAATGTCTAAATCCTTTAAAACATTTAAAAAAATCACTGAAAGAGGAACTGCTTACTTATAAATTGTCTGTATTATGTATCTATGTTGTATGTCAGTTAGTAGGGAGGTGTGTAAACCTACCCACGTTGTATGTTTTGTTTTGTTTATTGTTTTTGTTGTTTATATTCTGTCTATATTTGTGTTCAGGCTCCCTCCAAAAGCTTTAAATAGCTTCTTGGGAGACCTTGCACATGCACACAATTGCGATGTTGTTGTATATGAGGATATTTACATGTAATGTATCGTGTGTGTGAATAAATTCATTCATTCATTCATTCATTCATTCATTCATTCATTCATTCATTCATTAACAGGTGCAAACAATCACCCGCTGACCTCATTCACATGTTTTGGACCTGTCCTCATTTATTTGATTTCTGGTCAGACATATTCAAATCCTTTGGAGATATATCGGGTATATATACTATCTACTATATATACTGTCTATAGACATCCCACCCAATCCTCTTACAGCCTTATTTGGAATCCCCCCAGACACCAATAGGCCTACTCCTTTGTACCATAATAGAATTATATCTTTTACCTCTCTTTTGGCGAGACGCCTCATACTTCTCAAATGGAAGCATGTTTCTCCTCCTACCGACAATGGATGGATTAAAGATGTACTACTCTACGTTGTATCAGGCTGGAAAATATTTGGTTTTCTTTAAAAGGTTCATTGAGAAACTTCAATAAGACATGGATGCCTTTTCTTGATTATGTGAAGACTTTAACACATTCCTGGCTGCCACCACTTTGATCATCTTATACCATTCTCTGCCAGTACTGTAAGTCTATGGAGATGTTCACCTTCTTTGCAGGGCTATAACTTTTTAAATTGTATTGCTAAATTGACATTACTATGGCCCATTCAACATCGATTATCTATCGTTCAGGATGTAGGAACGTTTAACTTTTTCATTCACACATTCATACGAAAATACCGTCTAGAGTATAAATATGTTTTTATCGTTTTCTGCAGTAATTCCTAGAACGTGAGATATAGGCATAAATGCATGTATTAGATTATCAAATGCCGTTTGATACCGATCGACGCTATATTAAAAATTTCAACTGTACATGGTCCTATGCGCGGGTGAACGGGGGGGGGGGGGTCGTTTATAATTCCGTGATCGTCGTTAAATGCAGTATGGGTGATATATAGATCAGAGCAGTTTGTATGGATAATAAAAAAACGTTGAAACTCACGGCAGCCTCCTCTTAGCGTTGGGCGATGATACTGGAGCAAACCGATCCCAGTTATGTGATGGGGATCGAGGCGATCCATTTCCGGTTTGTATAATAATAATAATAATAACAGCCCAAATCATGTGGATTATTGAGTTATGGCAGCGATCCATATCCACGGCAGCGTTTCCGTTAGCCGGTAATTACCGGTATTTGACCGGCAAAATCTGTTGAAGTCCGACATATTTAATCTCACCGGTCTTAATGTCCGGTGAAAATAATTCCCTGAGTCTAAGCACAATTTGATTATTTGAATTGTATTAAAATAGGCTAAAATTAAATAGCCTATGCGATGAACGAAACGATCATTACATTTGTTTCCTCGTTGCTTCTAATAATGACAACGACGTTGTCAGCGAGAGCTTAGTGCTGGGTGTGCGAACTTTTGTGAAGCTGCAGAGCCGGAGCAGCAGCAGCACAATGCAGTATTCCAGCAGTACTCCAATTCAGCCATTTTCAATTCAATGTTGGGTGGGGGGCGCTGCTGTGCAGTCCCCAGAAAAGAGCCAATAACGGCTGAATCAGCTGCTCTGCAGCGTCATACTCTTTGCAAATAAGTCGTTGCGAGGTGGAGAGAGTCGTCACGCAAACCCGGCCACGATAATGTTGCCGTCTCTCTCTGCCAAATGTCTCAGTTCTTCGCTTGATATAATTAATACAAATGTCCAATATAACGGAATTCGTTAGCTCATAAAAATGTGATTATAACAGACTGTTGTTTTAATGTCGGGCGACTGCCCACAGATACCTATTTGATTTAAAGTCGGCAGCAGCACGAGTCTCGGGACTTATTTTATTTGGAATATAATGACTTTATACGCAAAAGTAGCCTAGTTTTAAGTAAAAATATTATACATCTACATGCCTTGATGATGTCATTCTTTTGTTTTGTTGTCATTCTTTTGCCTATAAATTGTTTTTAAGCTCAATAAACTCTGACCGGAATTTATCTCATTTGACCGGTAGATTGAAATCTACCGGACACTGAGGCCGGCAACAATTTTTTCTAACGGAAACCCTGATCCACGGTGTGTGGCTAGAGTCCTGGGATGATAAACGAGTGGCCGGACGGATTTAGGGGACACACCGAGCTCCAACGGGCATATCCGGTTTGGCAACTCGCCGATCAGCCACCAGGTGGCAGTATTGAAGCGTTGCAGAGTTGTGCCGGCTCAGACAGCATCAGACAATGATCCGTGAGTGAAATATGAATACCATGGCGAAAATATTAAATATGATCAGAATAACGTTGTACGCCGTGATCTGGCAGAATTCGCATGAACTTGAAACCCGTTCTATGACGTTATTGGCGGAGAAAGTGTTAACAGTGGTTCCGGAAGACAATGATAACAAACTCACAGATGGAGTGCCATACACGTACATGTGGCCATGAATGAGCACATGCACTTTTTATTATGGTCTTTTCTTTTCAGTTTTGTTTTGATTGATTTTTGTGTAATTTATTTAATTTTTTATTCGTATAATTATTTATATATTTACTTATTATTTAATATAATTTATTTTGTACTCTGCCTGTTGTATTCCCTGATGTAGGGAAGGATTGGGAATTGGATTGTCACTGTAAATAATTGAAAAATCCAATAAAGAGATTTACAAAAAAGAAATCTCTCTCTCTCATTAACAATTACATTTATAGTCATGACTCAACAAGGAATCGTGATGTCCTAAAATAAATAAAAGCATTACACAAACACTGCAAATGGCAGTGAATAAATAAATAAGCACGTATATAGCTATAGTGGAATAGAATGGACACATCTACATTCTGCTCTCAGCACATCCCATTCCTTTCATGTACACTATACATAATATGATTTTGTATTCATATTCTATATACCGTCTTGTTCTTTATTGCTATTTTAAAAGGGCCAAGTCTGCACCCTTGTGTACCGATATCACTGATTGTGTGCTGAGGATGGAGTGCCAGTACCGCAGGACCTTGCAGACCTATTCGCAGAGAGCGATGAGTACCTAGTGGGATGCTTCAGGCTAACAAGACCTATCCTAACCAGGTATATCTATCATCACCAGGTTTATCTATCAACACACCAGGTATATCTATCATCACAAGGTCTATCAATCATCATCACCAGGTCTATCATCATCACCAGGTATATCTATCATCACCAGGTCCATCTATCATCACCAGGTCTATCATCACAAGGTTTATCATCATCACCAGATCTATCCATCTATCATCACCAGGTTTATCATCATCACCAGATCTATCACCATCACCACAACGCACCAGTGGCACCATGTTAAGAATGAATAAATAAATATATACACTTTTCTTTTGCAATGAAAGCTTTGGGTCAGTTTAGAAACAACATGAATGCTCGGTCCTCTGTGTGTGTATATGTGTGTGTGTTTGCATGCATGTGCTTTCGTGTCCAAACTAAATTGTGCAACCTTATACACTGTACTTAAATAAATAACTAATTTAGAACTGGCCCTTGTGTTGCAGAGAATTACAGCAAATGGCTTCCTTTATTGCTATTCTTTTAGCTTCCTAGACAGACCACCCCCTAGTTGTGACTCAGCACCATCTTGTTTGAAAATCATGGGGAATGCCCTGAAATCTATGCATGTAATGAATCAAGAATTGATTTTTAATCAAATTGTGACCCCAAGAATCGAAATTGAATCCAGAAGACACCATGAAAAGTCACAGTGCAGTCAATGACACAATGCTGGTCTGATATATATTATTGTTCTGAGGAAACCTCATTAAACCCACACTGAAACACAGCTGCCAAGACACAAAACATTAGATTTCACCAACCTTCTCTGCCTAACTCTCTTACTGGTTTAAAATCCAGATCTGGCAGGTGGCGCTGATGGTCAGTTGAGGTGCTGGCTAGAGGCTCAGTCTGGGTTTCGTTAAACCATAAGGACTGAGGTTTCTCTTCATCATGTTCACTCTTCACAGGGACATGAGTGGATGTTAACTTTATGATGTCAGCCTCCTCCAGACCTTGAAGCTGCTCTCCCTCCAGACTGGTCCAGAGTTCAACTATTGAGTGAGACATTGAGTTAAGTAGGCTTGCATTGTTGACATTTTGGAGATTCCCATCTAAAATGACAATGGACCTCATTATTAAAGACAGTTACGAAAAAGTTAAGAAATGTCTTCCTCCTGGGAAGTTCCTGGGACAATTCTGGCATTCCTGAATGGTTTCTTATCTGGGATTCCTTCTTAGCTAAGAACAGGATTTAAGAACGCAGAACAGCGTCGTAGATAGGCCAGATTGGAGTGCGCCCATGTTCTTAACACTTTGGATGCCAGCGACGTCATAACTCGTTTTATCAGACCCCCCATTGAGTGCCGACCGACGCGAAATGTCGTTTGTTTGCCCTTTTTTTTTTTTTTTTTTGCGATTTGAATTCATATTTCATCAATCGAGCCATGGGTTAGTGATGCAGAGTCTCTCTGAGCTCAATTGGGAAGATAACGCCACCTATCGTCTCTCCCTGTGTAACTGCACCCCATCAGCTCAGACTGATAGAGGGGGAGTGGTCAGTTTGCTCATTTTATTTTTCCGTCAAGGCATCTGAAGAGACCAAGTGATCGCCGGCCCTCAGAACAGCGACGATTATGTATTTACAGTACCAACACTAATCAATAAGCGTGATCGATATTTGGAATGGCGATCAGGAATTGAAATAATCTTTTTGGATAACATCTGATCTCAGGTAAGGAATCTATTTTACCAGTCTTAGGATAATCAGACCTGTTTTCACGGAGATTTCAGCGTTTGCCCTATGTGTGATGTGGCTGTGATCGCTGAGGAGGAAATAAGAGAATCGATTTTTCAGATCGCCTCTATAGCGTGCATACATACGTACACATATACCATCGATAATCTAGCGTTTATTTAAAAACAATTCATAAATAGGCCGAAAAATGACAATTTTTGTGTATTCTAGAATATTCCAGTAAATGCCGTTTATGGGGGAATATTAACATTTTCAGAAAATTTTCGAGAGAGCGATAGCTTTTCGAAATGCTATAAAAAGGATATGAACCGATTAAAAAACAATCCGTTTCGACAATGTTGACTGCAAACAAGTCATTGATAAGCGACGAGCAGATTAGACACATAGCCATAATTTAAAACATAGATTATGCGTTTTTAACGCTAACATTGAAGAGGATGATGGCATTCAACCCGGTTAAAAAGGTAAACAAGGTCGGCACTGATAGTGTTAACACATCCCACGCCGGAAACGGCTTACGACGTGTTTCAAGTTCATGCGAATTCTGCCATTCCACGGCGTACAACGTTATTGAGATCATATTAAATTTTTTCGCCATGTTATTCATAATTCCCTCACGGAGCCTGGTCTGATGCAGTGGGAGCCTGCACAACTCTGCAACGCTTCAATACTGCCGCCTGGTGGATGATCGGCGAGTTACCAAACCGGAAATGGACGAGTCGATCTCTGTGCGTCTGGGAAATGCGTCCGGCACTCACATATTGTCGCGGGACTCTAGACACACACCGTGTATATGGATCGCTGCCATAACTCAATAATCGACATGATTTGGGCTTGTATTATTATTATACAAACCAGAAATGGATCGACTCGATCGCCGTCAAATAAGTGGGATCTTTTTGCTCCAGTCTCATCGCCCAATGGTAAGAGGTCGCTGACGTCATTTTCAAGGCGATTGTACATTTCTTTGTTTAGAAACCAACTGATCAATAAATCAACCCATACTACATAAAGCATTTACTGACGATCACGGACTTGTAAACGACCCCCCCCCCCCGTTCATCCGCGCATGATGAGTCATAGCGTTTAGGATCGTATTCAGTTGGATTTTTTAATATAGCGTGTATCACGAATAAACTGCAATCGATAATCTATATTATGCGTTTAGGCCTATAACTAACGTTCTAGGAATTACTGCAGAAAACGATAAAAACATATTTATATTCTAGACGGTATTTTCGTATGAATGAAAAAGTAAAACGTTCCCACATCCTGAACGATAGATAATCGATGTCGAATGGGCCATAGTAATGTCAATTTAGCAATACAATTTAAAAAGTTATAGCCCTGCAAAGAAGGTGAACATCTCCATAGACTTAGAGTCGTGGCAGAGAGTGGTATAAGATGCTCAAATTGCGTGGCAGGGAATGTGTTAAGGGCTGAATTTGTGAGAAATCATTGGTGATTGCGTTCACATCGATTTTACAGACATCGCTAGATTCAAATAATAATAAATACGAGAATATTTGTATCATTAACAATTACGTTTTACATTTATAGTCATGACTCAACGAGGCATCGTGATGTCCTAAAATAAATAAAAGCATTACACAAACACTGCAAATGGCAGTAAATAAATAAGCATGTATATATCTATAGTGGAATAGAATGGACACATGTACATTCTGCTCTCAGCACATCCCATTCCTTTCATGTACACTATACTGTACATATCTACTGTACTGCTGCTGGAAGATATCACTGATTGTGTGCTGAGGATGATTGGAGATATGTGTGCGTTTGCATGCATGCGCTTTCGTGTCCAAACTAAATTGTGCAACCTTACACTGTACTTAAATAAATAACTAATTTGGAACTGACCCTTGTGTTGCAGAGAATTACAGCAAATGGCTTCCTTTATTGCGATTATTTTAGCTTCCTAGACAGACCACCCCCTAGTTGTGACTCAGCACCATCTTGTTTGAAAATCCGGGGGAATGCCCTGACATCTATGGATGCCATGTACTGAATCAAGAATTGATTTTAATCAAATTGTGACCACAAGAATCGAAATTGAATCCTCAAGACATCCTGAAAAGTCACAGTGCAGTCAATGACACAATGCTGGTCTGATATATATTATTGTTCTGAGGAAACCTCATTAAAACCACACTGAAACACAGCTGCCAAGACACAGAACATTAGATTTCACCAACCTGCTCTGCCTAACTTTATTACTGGTTTAAAAGCCAGATCCAGCAGGTGGCGGTGATGGTCTATTTCCTGCTTGGCACGATAAATGTCCCCCTGGTATTCTTTAATGGTCCTTTTGATGATTCCACAGATCTCCTTGGCAACAGTATTGAGTCTCTCGTTGACCTTGTGATAATCATCACTGTCTTCCATCTCTGTTTCAGACCAGTCTGGAGAGAGGAGCTGACCATCTCTAGCAGGTTCTGATACTCCACAGTCCTTTCCATCAGGTTCTGTTTCCATCTGTTCAGTTGAGGTGCTGGCTAGATGCTCATGGGTTTGGTTAAACCACAAGGAGTGAGGTTTCTCTTCATCATGTTCACTCTTCACAGGGACAGGAGTGGATGTTAACTTTATGTCAGCCTCCCCTGGACCTTGAAGCTGCTCTCCCTCCTGACTGGTCCAGAGTTCCTCCTGTTCCTCTTTAATCTGTAGGAGCTCTGGCTCCTCCTGGTCCAGACTGGGGCTCCTCTCCTGCTGCTCATGGGGAACCCCCTCTTTACAAACAGGGAGCTGTAGGTGGCCTAGATTGAGGAACACAAAATAGAATGATTAAAATAGCTGATCAATGAATAAATGAATACAGTACATTACCTTTTTTTCCCTTTCTTTTTTGTAAAGGAGTGGTCAGGTGGCGTAGCGGAGATTGCGATCGTCACCAATGCAAGAGGCTGCGGTCTCGACTCCCGGAGTCAGCATTGCTTGAGGCTTGGGCTGATCGTCATACTAACTCGTTTGGCTGGGTTAGGGGGAGGGCAAGTCATGGGTGGGAATCTGGCGTTGTGGACAGCGACACCTACAAGTCAGGTCTGGGCGCTTGCTCAGCGGAGGCAGGACTTGATGAAGGCAGCGTGACCTCCCACGCGTTACACTTCACCAATGAGAGTCCTCGCTGCCAGGTGAAAAAAGAGTCACTGGCTGTCGCCGCGCGTGTCGGAGGAAGCGTGCGGATGACTTCAGGGTTCCCTTGTACCGACCAGTAGGAGAACATGCGCACAACAACCAGGTAGGGGAGGGGGGGAATTGGCACAATGACTAAATTGGGACAGGGAGAAAACAGAGAAAATCGGAGAAAGAGAGGATTAAAAAAAGAATAAAAAATTGTAAAGGATAGGCAAAAGTAAGCATGTGCTTTAGCCTATTCCTTTTTTTCGGTCGTTAATTTTGGATTTTGTGTGTGAGCTTGCCTTGAATATTGTACATTTGTGATTTTTTTTCTTTTTTCTTTTCCTTTTGTAAGTCCACACGGGTGTGTTTGATTTGTCTGTAAACAAGACTGAAAAATAAACGTCATTCATTCATTCACTTTCATGTACTGCAATGAAATAGTCCTTAGCGGTAGTGGTTGAACTATTGAGCGAGACATTGAGTTAAGTAGGCTTGCAATGTTGACATTTTGGAGATTCCCCTCAAAGATGAAAATGGACCTCATTCTCGAACACAGTTACGAAAAAGTTAAGAAATATCTTCAAGTTCCTGGGACAATTCTGGCATTCCTGAATGGTTTTTTATCTGAGATTCCTTCTTAGCTAAGAACAGGATTTAAGAATGCAGAAAAGCGTTGTAGATATGCCAGATTGGAGTGCGACTGTGTTCTTAACCTCTTTAGCCCGAGCGGCCGTCGGCGGACCGCAGATGACATCACGTCATAAATCCATGTCTACAGACTGTACGAATAAAAGATTTTTCAAATGTAGCCAAGAGTAAAGACCCTAATCCTGTCAAAACAGCAATCATAGTGTATATTTTCAACAATACGTTTGTTTACCAATAAGTTACATTTTTATTAACTCTTTCAGCGCCGGCGGGTTGTCCATCGTTTGTTCCTAGCACGCCAACGCTCTAAGTAAGAGATAGGAGTGCGTCACCTTGTTTGTAGAGCTATATATATATTCTATATTATAGCTATGGATACAATACTATGGCCCATTTGACAGCAACTATCTATCGTTCAATATGTGAAAAAGAATAAATGTTTTCATCCATATGTTCCCGTTTTATACCGTGGTGAATATAAGTATAGTTTTAGAGTGATCCTGTCTAATCCCAGAAAACGACAATATGCAGCAATACGTACATTTCACTAAAAGCGTTGCCGTTTCTCGCCTGGACACGCTACAAATCGAAGTAATTTTTTTTTTTTTTTTTTTTATAAACTTCGATTTTTTTTTAATGTTCGAAGCTTGTGCCATCGAACGAAGCTTCGAAGCTTCGAAGTATTTAAGACAGCCCTAAACGTTACATACACATGTTGTGATCGAGGTGAAGTCATGGTTGGATCACAGCAGGATTGATGTCATATTATAGCCCTTACCTTGTTTGTTTGTTTGTTTATTTACACATATAAAAACAATTACATATATAATACAATATAATCCACAAGGGATGTGTAGGAGAATTGCCTAAAAACCCTCTAGGGACTTGCATGTGGCATTCACCAGAAAGCAAAATTACACTGGTATTATATCAAGATAAAATATAAAATCCCGCCCCCCCCCCTCCCCAAACAAACAGACACAAGCAGGTCTACATAGACACCGAAGCAGGCACCCATGCCATACGATTTCTGGTATAGAGAAAACAACTAATGACAGGAAGAATATATAATAAAACGAAAATACAATAACAAAATACAACAAGCCATCAGACCAGTTTGTAAAGGAAGTCCATATGGGAAATATTGGTGATCTAGGAGATGAGATTTCAGTGCTCTTTTGAATTTCCGAAAAGAAAATTCCAAAATATGTGGAGGCAAAGAGTTCCACAACTTTGACCCTCGGTAGAGCAAACAAAACTGAGATTGGGAAGTGCGGGAAAGGGGTGGTCTAAGCAAACAGGAACTACGTGTGGGGTAATTATGAATTTGGTGATTGTGGGCAAACATGTCATGAAAAAAAGGGACAAGGGCTCTGTTTAAAGAACTATGCACAAATAAACCAGTCTGGAGATGATTCACTTGATAAACACGGAGTATACCTAACTTATGGAATAGAGGCTGAGAAGAATGACTTCGTTGAACACAGCTGATTATTTTTAGAGCTCGTTTCTGCAGACGGTATATGGGCTCAAGTTTGGTCTGATGAGTACTACCCCAAACTAAATTACAGTAATTGATATATGGGTAAACCATAGAGTAATATAACATTGTGGCAACCTCGGTGCTCAGCAAGTGACATGTTTTTCTAAGAATACCAATACTCTTGGCCATTTTTGTAGTTATGGCTGTGATATGAGGTTTCCATGATAGGGATTAATCAAGCAGAACACCAAGGAATCGTGTAGAACACACCCTAGCTATGGGGATGTCATTGATCACTACTTTAGATGAGGAGTTAAAAATCACAGATTTGAGACCAAAAAAAATGAAATTCGTTTTTTTAATGTTTAGTGATAATTTGTTGCATTTAAACCAAATTGATAGTTTGTTAAGTTCTTCATTTATGACCCTAATGATGGTATCAAGATCTTTATGTGAATAGAATACACTTGTGTCATCTGCAAATAAGATTTTCGACAGCCTGTCTGAGACGTTAGGGAGGTCATTAATATATAACAAAAATAACAAAGGCCCAAGAATTGAACCTTGGGGCAGACCGCAAAGTAAAGGAAGAAAAGGAGAATTTATCCCATTATAGGATACAGACTGATCTTTAAGGTAACTGGTGAACCATAGCAGTGCATTGTTTTTTATTCCAAGATGTGAGAGCTTCTGCAGGAGGATATGGTGATTGACTGTATCAAATGCCTTTGATAAGTCTAAAAAGAATACTTATAGTGTTTTCCTTTCGGTCTTTAGCTTTGTATATTTCATTAATTAGATGTGTGATTGCCATATATGTTGCATGTTTCTTTCTGAACCCGTACTGGTGAGTGTAAATAATATTGTGCTTATTAAGATGTTCAATTAATCTTTTATAGACAAGCTTTTCAAGTATTTTTGACAAGGTAGGTAGGATGGATATAGGTCTGTAATGGTTGAAGACGGCTGGGTCATCATAGGGCTGGGCGATATAACGATAACGATAAATATCGCGATATATTTTAATAATCGATATCGAATATCGAAATTTAAAAGATTTTTTTTTTTATATATATATATATATATATATATATATATATATATATATATATATATTTTTTTTTTGTGACCTGCATCAGGGCAGTTTTAAAACAAGAGACAATGGACAGACTTGTCTTTCTTGCCTGCAACTTAAAGTAATGGCTTTGCTTGTCCAAATGACAATACTGACCAAATTGAGATTTATTTTTCTCTTGTCCATTTATTTTGTTTGCTTTCTAATTTAAAATACAGTTTGAAACCGTCTGTACACAGTAGGCTATGTGTGCTAGCAGAACTAGACTCCAGTCACGAGTCACGGTGCACATGTGCGGTGGTTTGTCCACCAAAAAAGCGCCAAAAGATCGAAAATAAACTAGCAGAGCCAGAACTGTTCAACTCCCCTGGAGCCACAGCCAGCAGAGAAGCCGGTTTACTTTAGCTTTTAAACCAGCTGCAGCCTGAGAACTGGAGTGTGAGGGGATGTAAGGTCGCTTTCACACAGGGGCTGTTTGGTCCGGACTTTCGGACCAGAATTCGATAGTCCGGTTTTTCGGGTCTGTGTGAATGCGCGTCGAACTCGGTCCGCGGACCAAGCAGGCGAACTCTGGTCCGCCTGAAAACGTAGGTCTCGGTTTGGCTTCAGCGGACCAAACGCGAACCAAATATAGGAAGTGATTATTATTACCACTGCTCGCAGCACTCACTGCAAAACAAGCACACTGCATCTAATCTATCTATCTATCTATCTATCTATCTATCTGTCTGTGCATCTTGGGAAGAAGGAAGAAAAAACGCGGCTTATTATTATTACAGAGGCGCGCGGCTTATTATATTATTAAAACAGCTACTTGTGGGCACTCATAAAAACACCGTGGTCTACAAGTTGTTTAGCGAGAGGATGGTAATGTGCTTCAATAGAACAATGGATCAATGCCATGTCAAAACTCGGCTCCGCAGTACACACAGACACACACACGCGCGCGCGCACACACAGGATCGCAGCCACACACACATTTCCACTGTCCAATAGACAAGCGCCCTTTTCGACCGCGTGACATTGTTCAGAAGGTCTCGGTCCGCCTCACAGAAACCTGTGTGAAAACAGGCGAACCAAATGAAGAATGCAACAATGTTGCAACTTCACCCCCAGAACCGCACCGAGTCCTCCAAAACTCTATGTGAAAGCGACCCAACACTAAAGATGGCGGCAATGACAAAGAATTGCTGCAAAATAAACATACATCTGTTGTTAAAAAAAAATATTAAAAAAATTTAATACTTATAACAATTCGATAATTATCGATATCGAGAAATATGATAACATTATCATATCGTTATCGCGATATGATTTTTTTCCATATCGCCCAGCCCTAGGTCATCATCTTTATAAATAGGGATGATCTTAGCTATTTTAAATTCCTGTGGGATGATTCCCTTCTCCAGTGATATATAAAAGATATGACATAATGGCTTCACAATGGATTCTTGAATGGATATCAGTAATCTACCTCCAATACCATCATAACCCGGAGAAGAGTCCCCCAGGTTGATCAAGATCTCCCGAACCTCATCCTCTGTAACCGGCAAGAAATTAAAACTGTCATTGATTGGAGGATTCATAAACTGAAGGGGACTATTTTTTTTTTTTTATTCCAGGGCTTTTTTGCCCCCCTTAATTGATTTTCGGGGGCTTTTTTGTATTTCGGAGGCACAGATTTTTTATGAAAATTAACAAACTTTTTTTTTTACAGTCTTCGTCCCCATGTTTGATAACGTAATGTCAATGTATCCATATATAGGGCTCTACGCTAACCTTTTTCCCAAGGAGCACATGTGCTCCTAAATAAAATTTTAATAAATAAAATCTAAATAAAAATTTAGGAGCAGTGAAAATTGTTCAAGTAACACAAGAGTTTATTAACAAATTATTTATTACATGCATATTATACTGTGCCTGTGCATACTAAGGGATAAACATCTGTGCAAATAGCACATACCACCAAAATCACAAATTGGCCCATGCCTAGACGCAAAGGATATCGGTTGTCAAGCTGCTTTTGTATGTTGTAGTCTTGTCACGATACCAACATTTTGACTTTGATACAGATAGGAAAGGCAATGGAATATATTATTATTATATAGAACATGGAAAATTCTTTATACAATTATTTAATTCATTATAATTGAAACGCTATTGAATAATAGTTAAAGGGGAACTATTTTACTATTTCTTTCACTATTTGGGCACTTTTACACAATTCCTGTGAGTCTATGGAACACCTCTGTAACATATATATTTTTTTTTTATTCATTGTTTGGTATTTCTAATCAAGTCCTCAAAAACAGCATTTTTCTACCTCAAGATCTCGAGCCGTTTTGAGCCTGGGCTCCAACCACTGTGTGCAGCTCATCTTGTACCTCGCCATTATCATGCAGCGGTGTCTTTCTGACATCACAAATCATCACATTTTCAAATGACTCAGTTCAGTGAGGGTGAATATTGTGAGAGGAGAATTGGAAGAATGTGCCAATATGAGAATTAGAGACATAGATCATATTAATATAAGTTCACATAGCTAGGAAACAATGCTAAACACTCAAAAAGGCCATTTATAAGATAGTTCCCCTTTAATTGATAGTTAATACAATTATTCTGTTACAGCTACAACTGAGCTATAATTTATACGTATAGCTACTGTCCATCAATGTCTTCCTTTTGAAATAAATAGGTTCAGGAGAGAGAGATGTAGAGAGGGAGAGAGAGCGAGACACACACACACAGATAGACACAGCTATTCTCAGCCCCCCTTTCCTCCGAGCGTTCCCAGTGATGGCTTACTTACTATGTGCGTGTGTGTGTATGTGCGTTTGTGCAAACGGGAACGGGACACACATCTGTGCAATAGCACACCCGTCACACCACCAAAGTCACTGGCTGGCCCACAGACAGTGTACGTGTATGTGCGTGTGCTAACTTCGCTAACGTTATCCGTCTCTCTTTTGCTCAAAATAAAAATGAATGGGCTTCATGGCTGGCTGAATCTTTAGTGTTCTGATAACGATGGCTGGGCAGCGGGTATTGCACTGTGTATTGCACAGTGCAATACTCCAATTCAGCCATTGGCAATTCAGCCGTTGGGTGGGGGGCGCTGTTGAGCGGGCCTGTGACCGCCGGACCTGAAAGCGCCCCTGGCTCTGCGGCTCTGCAGTTGCATACTGTTGGGAGCAGCACGGAGTCTCGACTTGGGACTTATTTTATTTGGAATATAATGACTGTATACGCAAAAGTAGCCTAGTTTTAAGTTAAAATATTATAAATCTACATGCCTTGAGGATGTCACTCTTTATATAGCCTGCCTATCAGGCAAAAAAAATTATTCTAACGGAAACACTGATACCGTGATATATACCGTTACCGTCTATGCTTCAAATTATACCGTGATATACATTTTAGACCATACCGTCCATTTGGCATTTGGAAAATTTTCGAGTGCATTTTGCCCCAATCCCCCGTTAATTTCAAACCCTGATCTGGAGCATTTGACGCACCTCAATCCGATCGGGACAACCGCTCGTCTTGCCCGACAAAGAAAAGTCTGACCGGAGACATTTGATCGACGCACAGGCCAAGATACAAGGTTTCAAAGGGTGCTCGATACCGCCACCTGGGAGGATGCAGCCGGTATTGCACTTTGGCGATCTCAGGATGATTCCCCATGTTAACCCCGATGTCCGTGTGCCTGTAATGAATGGAAATATCTAATAAAGGAAAAACGATCAAATAACGAGTATACTCGTTGTTGGCGTTCAAGCGTTGGCTCCCAATAACGAGTAAACTCGTTGGCGGGGAATAAGTTAATATATACGTTTTTTTGATCGGTTTTCATTTTTTTCGATTTTAATATTCTATTCAATGTCACGGACCTATATGTTGCCGTTAAAAGGCATACTGGGACCCAGAGGGTGCAGTACCAGCCAGATCCTGCTAGGTGTCTATATCGAGAGTGCAGTAAACCCTGTTCCAGACTGTGTGTTACGTTTAAACCGCTCGGGGCGGAGAATCTTAGTACAGGGAAGCCTAGGGGTTCACTGGATCGCATTGAATCGTGTCCGGGACACTCGATGCATGTGTTGTGTCGGATTATGTCGTGGACCAGATTTCAAACCTTTATTTATACTCGTGAAATCAGATGGACATCAGATGGACCAGATGGCGATCAAACAATTGGAAAATTCTTTTTGGAATAGCCCCGATCAGAGGTAAGGACTATCTGACGTCAATTCCAGCTTGATCCTGCAATGATTTCGAAATAAATATTTCACCTCATTAGCAAAAATATTGTAAAAACATTAAGTCTGCGATAAGCTATTCCACCTCTCTCTTGTGTGTGTGTGTGTGTGTGTGTGTGTGTGTGTGTGTGTGTGTGTGTGTGTATAAATGTACTATAGGCTACTCTTTTTGACTATTAGGCTAATTATGTTTAACAATCCTGATTCCTGAGCGTATTTTATTCAAAAGGAAGATATTGGGTCGTTGGTTTACTGTCCCCTAATCCGTTGAGGGACAATAGGCGCTCTGCATCTGACAGCTGGAACAACCGCAACAGCTGCTCTTTGAGCGCTGTTGTGTTCTGCATGGTTAGCATTATTGTTAATACTAGGTTATTACCACCGCCATGTTCTTGGAGGATGGAATAAAGACTGAGGAATAACCACACAGCCTACTGACTCCTGCGTGCTTATTATAATTACTAATGGTCCAAGTGTGGACATTACAAATTGGCGACGATGTCGGTTTCGGTACCCGCGCCGGCTCCATTCCTTCCTGACGTGGGGGAGCCTGCAATACCATTTGCTACTTGGAAAAGGATCTTCGAGAATTACCTGAGGGTGATTAATGCTACGGGGGATGCATGGCCGGATGCGAGGAGATTGGCGATACTGCTACACTGTCTTGGAAGTGAGGGCCAGAGAGTGTTTTACACGCTACCAGAAGTAGGCACTACTTACGCGAATACGCGCACGCAATGACTGCTCTCGACCGGCAATTTTCCCCTAAAGTGAACACGGTGACAGCGCGCCATAGATTCAGACAGCGCGCGCAGAGACCGGATGAAAGTGTGACGCAATATATTTCTGCATTACGTGAACTAGCCGCGACATGCCAGTTCGGGGGGATGGAATCCGAGATGATACGTGATCAGCTGATCGATCGTGCCACCCTCACTGTGATTAAGGACAGGCTTCTGCTGGAGGAGAATCTGACACTTACAACAGCTATTACACTAGCATGCCAGTTCGAGTCTGCTGTTCAGAGCTCTGCCCTATTGAGCGGGGCGCAGTCACAATGGGCGCAGCCTACT
Organism: Notolepis coatsorum; assembly: GCF_963971535.1. Lineage (NCBI taxonomy): Eukaryota > Metazoa > Chordata > Actinopteri > Aulopiformes > Paralepididae > Notolepis > Notolepis coatsorum. Next base: position 70,255,620 of record NC_140168.1, read on the forward strand.
GCTCAAGGGACTCCGGTCCAGGCAATCATGGGGACACAGCGCCGCCGCCTGGGGAAGGCAGGCAACTACAGGGCTGGAGTGGGGAGCTCAGGGACTGCTTCTACTGACACAACTGCATCGGGGCAGCAGCGCCGCTGTTTCCGGTGTGACTCCTCAAGCCACCTTGCAAACTCTCTTACGTGTCCAGCTGTGAAATCAACTTGCAATACATGTGGTAAAACAGGACATTTTTCCAGAGTCTGTAAATCCAATACTAATGATGTGAGTGAGGTAACTGTGCCCGAGTTGACCATTTGTAATATGGACAAAATATTCTGTACTGTAGATATTGAGGCACCTCCTGGATGCAAATGTAGTGTTGATCTACTAGTAGATACAGGTTCGAGTGTGTCAATTTAGCCAGAAGCGCTATGTCAGAAATACTTCACCGATTGCAAGTTAACTGAGCCTAGGATTAGGTTAGTTACTTATTCGAGAGAGCCCCTGCCAGTGATAGGCTGTCTCACAGCTGCTGTCTCCCGTGATGGAGTGTCTGTCCCTGCAACGTTCTACATTGTCAAAAGTGGATCCCCGTTGTTAGGAATGGACTTGGTTAGGTCGCTGGACTGTCATATTGTAGGGGGCTCAGTGCTTTCTAAGAATGTCCAAGTGCAAGAGACACAGGCTGCTCCCACTACAGCTGAACCAGTGGGATGTGTTAAGGGGTTCATCCATAAAGTGGAAATTGATGACAGAGTGAAGGCAGTGCAGCAGAAGCTGCGTAGATTACCATTGAGTGTGCGTGATGAAGTCTCAGCTGAAATACAGAAGCTGCTGCAGGCAGGGGTGATAGAGAAAGTGGATGCATCACCCTGGGTATCGCCCCTTGTAGTCGGCCGAAAGAAGTTAGGGGGCATCCTAGCTTGTGTGTAGACTTGAGGGAGCCCAATAAGGCAGTTATAATGGATAGCTGCTATCCCCTGCCACATATGGAGGAATTGTTTAATGAGATGCGAGGGGCTACAGTGTTTTCACAGTGTGATCTTGCTTCAGCATACCACCAGTTACCGCTACACCCAGACAGTAGAAACCTGACTGCGTTCATTTCACACGAGGGACTGTTTAGGTACACTAGAGTTCCCTTTGGACTTGCCTCTGCGCCAAGCGCATTTCAGAAGATGATGAAGACCATCCTGGAGGGACAACCAGGCTGCCAGAACTACTTGGACGACATAGTGGTTTATGGCAAGGACAAGGCAGAACATGATGCCAACCTGCGAGGTGTCCTACACCGCCTGAACGACGTCCCCCTCCAGTTGAACATGCAGAAGTGTGTCTTCAGCCAGCCCAGCCTCCCGTTCCTAGGGCACGTGATCTCCAAAGACGGGCTCCGGCCGGACCCGGACTCTGTTTCTGCCCTGAGCGACGCACCCGCCCCACAGGATATGACTGCCCTGCGCTCTCTCCTAGGTCTGGCTGGTTGGTTTAGTAAGTTCATTCCTAACTATGCCGCCATTGTTGAGCCTCTCAGGGAGCTCCTGAGGACTGGGCCGGATGCTGTATTCACATGGACTGAAGCTGCTGAGAAGAGCTTCACCACTCTGAAGACGACCCTGGTGAGTAGCCAAGCTCTGGCATTTTTTGATCCTGCTCTGCCTACATTTGTGTCCACTGATGCGTCGGACTATGGACTTGGGGCAGTGTTGACACAGCTGCAACCTGACAATGCGGAGCGCCCAGTCGTGTTTGCTTCCCGCACTCTCTCACCGGCTGAGAGGAAGTATTCCACAGTCAAAAAGGAAGCCTTGGCTTGTGTGTGAGCGGTTGAGAGGTGGAGGACGTACCTGTGGGGTCGGCGGTTTACCCTGGTCACCGACCACCAAGCGCTGACAACTCTCCTCGCCACAAGAGGAATGAACAGAGCGGGCATGAGGATAGCCCGCTGGTCCTCTCGACTGCTCACCTACCAGTACGACGTGAAATACCGCCCGGGGAAGATTAACTTCATAGCGGACTGCTTGTCGAGGCTACCTGTACCAATGGGAGATGAGATGGAGCCAGAGCCGGAGATGATCGCGGAGTTGTCACCTGCATTAGGCCTTCCTACACAACTACAGAGCTACACCACACGCGACTACAGGCGTCTCTCCATTCGAGCTACTCCGAGGAAGGAAGATGCGGACCAAATTGACCATCCTGCCACCCCAGAAGTTGGAAGCGCATGAGGAAGTCCAGAAGACCGTGAGGGAGAGACAGACAGCAATGAAAATCTATGCCGACGGCAAGAGGGGAGCGGAGAGACCGCGGTTCAAGTGTGGAGATAGGGTCCGCGTTCGCAAGCCGATGCACGTGCACAAGGCTGATGCACGTTTCACAGACCCGCTGTCCGTCCAGAAACAGATAGGGCCTAGCACTTACATTCTGAGTGACGGAAAGAAGTGGAATGCCTCCCACCTGACCCTTTATCCAGAAAACGCAATGTGGCCAGCAGACGTTGGGCAAGAGCCACCAGTCGTCAGAGAACCGGATCCAGGAAGACAGACACGGGATAGAAACCCCCCGGTATGGTTTAAGGATTATGTAGTGCAGGGTTCAGGAGAGCAGGCCTAGGGACAGAGACCAGTAGGTCTGCCAGGCGACAGTGTAGAGTAGACTGTCAATTTACGTTTTTGATTTTGGTTTGATTCAATTGGTTGAGACATTCCCATTCCTTTTCCCATCTGCTGTGAATAGAGTACTAACCTTATGAGAAAAAGGGAGATGTTGTGTTCTGCATGGTTAGCATTATTGTTAATACTAGGTTATTACCACCACCACCGTTAGGCGGCACAATAGGCACAAGAGGCTATAGGCAAGAACTAGAAAGTGTGTCCAGTGTGTATGTACGCGACACGCGAGTGAAGCGAGCATGATGTTGATGTTCTTGGAGGATGGAATAAAGACGGAGGAATAACCACACAGCCTACTGACTCCTGCGTGCTTATTATAATTACTAATAGTCCAAGTGTGGACATTACAAGCGCGTTGTATTTGCCGACTGCTGGTGGTTCTCTCAGGAATCCCATCACTCGGCGAGTAGTGGAGGAATCCAATGCTGCGACAACATGATAATATTTAGTGTCATCCACAGTTATTCCACGGAGGTGAAATTGTGCCTCGATGTGCTGAAACCATGGGGCCGTGTCATACTGCCAAAACTCTGGCAACTTGACTGTAGCCGCATACACTGCAGGAGCAACAGCTGGTGGAGCCTCGTTATCGCTCATATGGCATAAAAAAATTGTTTGGTTCCTGTTGGTTGTCGGTTAAGGCCATGGGTAGGTAGGGAATTTATTTAATTTAATTTTTTCCCACGGCGACTATGGATAGGGAATTTCTTTATTTAATTAAAATGTTTTGGTTCGTGTTAACGTTAGATAATGTACAAAATAAACGTATTTCCGCTGCTATAGACGTCGCTCTTTTATTTTGGAACTCCCCGACCGGAAGTTATTACCCTCGTTATCTGCTTGAGTGCCCGGTTGGTTGTTGGTTAGCTCCGTTAGCGTGCAGCATATCATCAACACCAGCCATGGAAATACTGTTTTCTAAATTGGGGAGGCTTTTAATCGTCAAGGTAAGAGGATTTTAAGTCATGGTATCCATAAACTTCAATTGGTTCGGATCCTTTGAATGAAATGAGAATGTAAACAAAAACGGCGTCACGTTAGTAAGTATCACTGCATTGCGTAAAATCACTGACTGCGCCCCAAGAGGAGTGGTTCGGCAAAAAATAGTTCCGAGTATATTTGCTTAGAAAACGTAATTGTCTAATTCAATTATTTTTTATTTCTCCACGTGGTAAATACACAGGTCACAACATGTTTACAGGAACGTTTTGGAGTTGTATTTGGAGTGTATTTCGTGACTGTATGGCACTGTAGGGAACGTCAGGGTACAAGTCTGACCCACTTCCAGTGATGAAGCTAAGCTATGCTAACGGAGCGGCTGTTCCCTAAAGGGGTCCCCACACGGCGAGCGATTTTAGCCAGGCGACCGATTTTTTTAGCGAGCCGACCGACATAATTGTATCGCCTCCATTGTTATGAATGAGAGAACCCACACGGCAGGAGATTTTGAAGCGACGGTCGCGCAGCTATTTCTGTCGCCTCGCTAAATATCGCCTCGATCCTATTTTTGGAGGCGACGGCACAAGGACAATGAGGAAATAACATGACTTCTACACTAGAAGTAGTGCAGAAGTTCTACTGGTGTATCATTTGTACACCTTTAATGTATCAATACATTCATTGATCAATCTACGTATTATTACCATGCTACTTATGTTCATTATTATTAACGGGAACAATTTAAATAAATAACGTTAGTTTGAGAAGCTGTAGTGGCCGCTTGTCATTAACTAATAAATGAACAATGCGCCACGATGCACCTACTAGTGTTTTTATACTCGGGTAACAAAAGAAGTTGTGGGTATTGACAGAGTTTAATGTCCAGGCTGCAGCTGATGTAGTTTGTAAGGTTTATTGTCCAAAGAAAATTATGGTTGAGAACAAAACAGTTTGCGTCTTCCGTGAAAAAAACACTCTCTCAGCAGCTGCATAACAATACTTGTCCTAGGGCTGGGCGATATAACGATAAATATCGCGATATATTTTAATAATCGATATCGAATATCGAAATAAAAAAAACGTTTTTTTTTTTTTTTTTTTGTGACCTGCAACAGGGCAGTGGACAGACTTGTCTTTCTTGCCTGCAACTTAAAGTAATGGCTTTGCTTGTCCAAATGACAATACTGACCAAATTGAGATTTATTTTTCTCTTGTCCATTTATTTTGTTTGCTTTCTAATTTAAAATACATTTTGAAACCATCTGTACACAGTAGGCTATGTGTGCTAGCAGAACTAGACTCCAGTCACGAGTCACAGTGCACATGTGCGGTGAAAACAGAGCGACACATAGCTTATTATACCTGAGAACGGTCGCCTCTGGTGTGGGGGGCTAAGCGATTGTCATTGAGCGACAGGCGATCACATCGCCAGGCGACGTCTGTCGCCCGCCGTGTGCAGACCACTTAAGCCTAATGCATGCACAGAGAAGAAAAGGGTATGTATCTTCTTGTCTAACTCCAGGGAAGATGGCAAATAAGCTAATTTCCCAAAATGTTGGCATTTTCCTTTAAGGGTATCTACTATAGTGTATATAGATACTGGACTGTAAAGGACTGTGAAGCTATGCATCCCCCACCCTGTACCCCCCCCCCCCTTCATGGTGCTTTGACACCCGAATTTCCCCAAGGGTATCAATAAAGGATCATCTTATCTTATCTTATCTTATCTCACTCAGACGCAACCTGCCCTCCCTATCCCCCTCCACCCTCTCCTCTGACATACTATCCGCTCTACCTTTGAGTGACACCTTCTCTGCTCTCTCCACAGAGATGGCAACCTCCACCCTCCTTTCAGCCCTTGCAACCTCCTTCAACAAGCTCTGTCCCCTCGTTGAGAAACCTGCCCGCCGTTCCCCACCCAGTCCATGGCTGACAGATCCAGTGAGAGAACAAAGACAGGTCCTGAGAGCAGCTGAAAGGAAGTATAGAAAGTCACGCCTCACTGCTGACATCGACACATATCACAACCTCTTGTTAACATTCTCCAAAACCATCACTAATGCCAAAGCTTCTTTCTTCCACCATAGGATCGAGGCCTCTGCCAAGAATCTTCGCAAACTGCATGCTACCATGTCCTCCCTCCTCACTAGGGATGGGTATCGTTAGGATTTTATCGATACTACTACTCTTATCGATACTGCTTAACGGTTCGGTACTTTATCGATACTCTTATCGGTTCTTTTAGATTATTATTTAAATATATTTACATTTTAAAAAAAATTATAAATTATTATTTGAACGGCTTAAGGCTATATCTGTACTTGATATTTGTTTGTTGTGTTGCATATTTGAAATAAACTTCAATCAAATCAAACCCCCGGCCCCCTCTTAAAAAACAAAAACCTGTGTTTAACCTGGCCATCTATAAAACATCATGCTAAAACTGTGAAACAAATGTCCTACTCCCCTAAAGAAAGAAATACATAGCAAACATGACTCAGTTATGCAATAGTGCTGCTGCTTTTTATTTTGTTAAAATCTTTTAGTTAATAAGACTACAAAATGACTACAACGATTTCACGACGTTTTCCTGTCCACGCCGGAAGTGCATCGGATACCTACCTTAACGTTACATTTTCAACAACGGAACAGATTGTTGCTAATTAAACACTTCATGGAAACGGAGTAACGTTAACGCTATGTCGTGTTCATACGTGTAGTGTAGTATGAACTCGGCGAGTCGGCATAACGTTAACGTTAGTCAGTTTCAGTGTTGCTGGATGGTATACTCTATTAGCTCCGTAGCTAACGTAGCTAGCCACGTTAACGTTAAATGTTCAACAACAGAACAGATTGCTGCTAATTAAACACTTCATGGAAACGGATTAACGTTATCGCTATGTCGAGTTCATAAGTGTAGTGTAGTATGAACTCGGCATAACGTTAACGTTAGAGTGTACCATCCAGCAACACTGAAACTGACTACTAGCTCCGTAGCTAACGTAGCTAGCCACGGACAGGCACCTCCAGTCCCTACCCGTGTATGTGTGAGTGGCTCGCGACAAGTGTGTGTAATGGCTTGCTGCGGCTCGCTTCTCGTGCAGAGACAGAGAGAGGATCGTTCGCAACTTTTAAATAATAATAATAATAATAATTTCTCTAGAGTATCGATAGCAGTACCGAGGACGTCGGAGCTTATAAATACTCCGGTATTTTCTAATATAGTACCGGTTCTAGGGGTGGGAATCACCAGTTTCATCATGATACGATACGATATCGATTCTTTGGACAACGATACGATATTTGCCGATATCACAAAGTCTCTCACGATACAATACGATACGATTAGATTCAGGTGCCTGCGATCGATATGAGATGATATCATATGCCCATTTAACACAATCAGTTATGAGACTCGCCACAGGATTTTCAAAATAAGAGTATCGATATGAATCGATCTTATTACATCGCATCGATCCGATTCGATCGTTGATAATTACATCGATGTATCGATCTGGATCGATGTATCGTCCCACCCCTAACCGGTTCCCGTTCAAAACCGGGGTCCGGGGGGCATCCCTACTCCTCACTCCCCCCCCACCCCCCCCTCCCTCATCTTTCTCTGCCGAAGACTCCTTCTCCCAACCCCCACCCATTCCAAATGCTGAATCGAGAACCTCATCCTTCACTCTGTCATCTTTCTCTCCCATTACAGAAGCAGAGACCCTGACACTGGTAACGTCGAACCGTCCGACTACTTGCCAGCTGGACCAGCTACCCTCCCCACTCCTCCAGACCATAGCATCAGACATCCTCCCATTCCTAACTGCAACCATCAACTCCTCACTCAACTCGGGGGTGGTCCCCACCTCCCTAAAACAAGCCAGAGTCACGCCGCTCATAAAAAAACCAACCCTGAACCCTACCATCATAGGCAAACTACCGTCCTGTCTCTCTTCTCTCCTTCCTTTCTAAAACACTTGAACGTGCTGTATCCAACCAACTTACTGCTTATCTCTTACAGAATGACCTCCTAGACCCTAATCAGTCAGGCTTCAGGACTGGTCACTCCACAGAGACAGCCCTCATTGCGGTCACAGAGGCACTTCACTTAGCAAAAGCGAAAGGCCTCTCCTCTGTCCTGATTCTCCTAGATCTATCTGCAGCCTTCGACACAGTCAACCACCAGATCCTCCTTGCGGCCCTCGCAGGAATGGGAGTGGCTGGCTCTGCGCTGACATGGCTGTCATCATACCTCAATGACCGCTCCTACCAAGTGTCATGGAGAGGGACCCTGTCGGCCACCCGCCCCCTGCGGACGGGTGTCCCCCAGGGCTCGGTTTTAGGACCCCTTCTCTTCTCCCTCTACACTAAATCACTAGGTAACATTATCACGTCTCATGGCTTCTCCTACCATTGTTATGCCGACGATACTCAACTCTTCCTCTCCTTCCCTCCCTCAGATATCCACGTCTCTGAGCGGATCTCGGCCTGTCTGTCCGACATCTCCGCCTGGATGACGTCCAACCACCTCAAACTGAACCATGTCACCCCACTTCTTAGGGACCTGCACTGGCTCCCCATTGCTGCACGAATCCGCTTCAAGGCCCTCGACCTAGCATACCGTGCGGCAAAGGGAACCGCTCCCGCCTACCTCCGGTCAATGGTCTCTAACTACACACCCTCAAGACCCCTACGCTCTGCATCTTCTGGCCGCCTCAGACCTACTCCTATCCAAGCTCCGGGAGGGTCATCAAAGAGAAGTCGCCTATTCTCAGTCCTTGCCCCACAATGGTGGAATGAACTACCCACCCCAGTTAGGACAGCCGAATCACGTCCAATCTTTCGCCATCGACTAAAAATGCACTTCTTCAACCATTATCTGAATTAAAAAATATATATATATATAAAAAAAAAAATCGAACCCTAACTAACCGTACTGTCATGCACTTGTCCTAATAAACTAACCTACACTGTAGCACTCAACACTTTGATGAACATTGTTGCTCAGCTGATAGAGTTGTGCCCTTCCTGATGGCTTGTCGTACAGAACTTGTAAGTCGCTTTGGATAAAAGCGTCAGCTAAATGACTAAATGTAAATGTTATCCTCTCCTTGTGATCACTTTGTTTTAAGTCTTGAATATACCAAGGGAATTAAAATGTGAACGCAAATATAAATTGCAGACCGCCTGCTGCGCCATCGGACTAAATTATATATTTTTTTTTTATTTTTTTTATTTGCTTTCAGAGCCAGTGCTTAACCTTGATTTACCCGTTGAATGCCACCATCCACTTCAATGTTAGCTTAAAAACGCCTAATTTATGTTTTAAATTATGGCTGTGTGTCTAATCTGCCCGTCGCTTATCAATGACTCGTTTTCCAGTCAACATTGTCGAAGCGGATTGTTTCTTTATCGGTTCATTTTCGTTTTATAGCATTTTGAAAAGCCCTCGTTTAAGGAAAATATAAAGATTCCATGATAAGACATTTACTGGAATATTCTAGAATACACAAAAACGTTGTCATTTTTCGGCCTATTTATGAATCGTTTTCAAATAAACGCTAGATTATCGATAGTATATGTGTACGTATGCACGCTATAGAGGAGATCTGAAAAATCGATTCTCTTATTTCCTCATCAGCGATCGCGCACAAACAGCCACATCACACATAGGGCAAACGCTGAGATCTCAGCGAATACAACTCTGATTATCCCAAGACTGGTAAAATAGATTCCTTACCTCAGATCAGATGTTCTCCAAAAAGATCATAATTCCTGATCGCCATTCCAAATATCGATCACGCTTATTGATTGAGTATTGGCTGCTGTAAATATATATTCCAGGCTAATTCCCGTCCCGCGATGACTTCCATGTTGATCAGACTGGTTGATCAGGAACCAGCTGGCTCCGCCCCTACATATCTACAGATCCCAGGTCAGTCTAAGCGACTGACCTGCATTTACACAGGGATAGACGATAGGGGGCGCTTTTTTCCATTCTGAGCTCCTGTAGGGGCTGCTGTACCAACGGGAGACTCGGTTGATGAAATATGATTTCAGATCGCTAATAAAACAATAAACCGATATTTGTCGTCCGTGGCACTCAGTGGGGGGGCTAATAAAACGAGTATGACGTCCCTGGCACTCAAAGTGTTAATCACAGTAACGTTAGCGAGCTAGCTAAATTATACATAAATCGGTTTTCATATAAATCAATCTTCACTAAGACTTTAAAATGGTGGTGCGGCACGGTCTACAGAGATGCAGAAAAAAGCTACCAAATCCATTCCGAGACAACTCCGAGACTGACTAGCGTTGCGTGTAACAAGTCTCAGTCTCTCTCTCCCTCTCCTTCAAGTACACTATAAAAATGAACTGGATAGTTGATATAAGTTGATATATGAACTGGATAGTTCATATAAGCCTGTCTGTGTGTGTGTGTGTGTTAGGGCTGGGCGATATGGCCTAAATATGATATCACGATATTTTCTGACCTTTCGGCGATACACGATACGCATCACGATGTTTTTCTTTTTTTCCCCCAAACAATTCATTATGAGGCTTACCAAGACAGTATTTGAGTTTGCAAGCTAACATTAAAGACAAAATAAAATACCCATGCATTTAGCATTTTTATATTATATATTAGATTTAGATTATTGGATTATTAGATTATATATTGCATATATTTAGCAATGAGATATTATATGATTTAGATACGAAATATGATGAATTGAAAATGGGGGACCCTGATGTAAACAAGACGAAAGTCTTTCTCTGGTCTGCATCCTCCAGTCCACTGTTTGTTGTTGTATTGAGCTGTACTGTATTGTACCTATGCTGCAATCTGTTAATAACGTTTATATTCATTCAGTCGGCAAACAGAATCATTTTGATTGACAGTCGCGTCTGCCAATTACGTCACATCGCTTGCACCCGCCCTGCTGTTCTTAGCACCAATCGGCAAGCGCGTATTAATTTTTTACTTCCGCTATTGGAGAGCTCAATGAAAACAACAATGGCAGCGGTAGCTCGCCGCGGCCGACTTTTACCTTTTAGCTCTGCAGAATGACTAAACGACTGGAGGCATAATGATTTTACTGCAACGGATGTTATAATAAAAGCATTTCCATACATCTGTCTGATTGAAAACGTTATTAACAGACCGCAGAATGGGCACAACGGAGTCAGCACGGGCTGAGATATGAACGGCTAATGCTTGCTATATCTAGGTCGACCTCGTCGTTGCTATGTAAATACGCTGATGTTATTGAAAGTGTAACTATATAACGTCAATGCCACAAAACGAATGCCTTTGTTATCATAAGTAGTAACTTTTGATGCAGTAGTGTGTGTGTGGGGCGGCGCTGTTCAAAAGTGTCAACGTGTGGACCAGATTGACGCAACACAAGCCTCTTGGGCAAAACATCACGATATCCACGATACGTTTAAAAAGTGTATCGTTAATGAACTGTACCCGATATTTATATAATATCGTCATATCGCCCAGCCCTAGTGTGTGTGTGTCAGGGCTCCAGACTAACTTTTTTCACCACCGTCCCAGAACCGTCCCGAAATACAATTTTAACCGTCCCAAAGTGAATGTAACCATCCCAAAAATCAAATGTTGTTTCTTTACTTTGGTTTTGTCGTCTATAGTTGTTATAACGTATTGCCATAAGTAACACCATTCAGAGAAGGGGAGAATAAATTGATTTAGTCAAAAGGCTCCCAGGTGGAAAGATTTCACAAGAATAATTATGATTAAAAATAAATAAATAAATATATATATATATATATATATATATATATATATAAAAAGAAAACGTGTTTAACAAGGTGCTAGTTTAGGGATATTTGGTCACGGTGCTGTTATAGTCAACCAATTGGAGCCATGTTGATTATTCCTTCCATAGGAAAATATATTTAAATGTATTTGTATTTTATTTCGTTTTAGTTTTTTTGTTATTACAAATGTGTGTGTTTATGGTTGAAAATGTTAGAGATAAATAAAGATCAAATAAAATCTAACTGAATAAGTTCCCTCTTCTAACAAGAAAGAAAAACGTAGTTTAGCTTTAAACTATATAATGTCATTGCGTCCAGAGATTCCACCTTTGATAACTAAAGTAATGACACTTGACTAGTAATGAAACATGTCCGCGCTGTCCTCCTGGTCGATATTGATAACTGCTGCTAAAATAAAATAAAATAAGTCCCGAGTCGAGACTCCGTGCTGCTCCCAAGGAATCCCAATAGTATGCAACTGCAGAGCCGCAGAACCAGGGGCGCTTTCAGGTCCGGTCACAGGCCCGCTCAACAGCGCCCCCCACCCAACGGCTGAATTGCCAATGGCTGAATTGGAGTATTGCTACTATTGTGCTATCAACATGCCGCGACGTGTAGCTTGCATGATGCGTGTGCAGTGCTTTGCCCCACAGGTCTGAGAAGAGGACCTGCACATGATTTTACTCGTTCCCCAAACTCCTCTACATGCCCCGATCTAAAATGGTTCACGACAGTAGACATAATGCTAACTTTAGCCAGCGCCATATAGCCAGTAGTACTATGACCAACAGCTGTTCGATTTCAGCGTCCGTCCTCTACGCTCATAGCGAGGGGGGCGTACTAGCGTAGGTCAGTGGCCAATCAGAGCGCAAAACAGGAACCCGGAAGCGTTGTAAAAAGGCTACACGCGAGCCGGACACCTGGGAGGAATGGTGATGCGGACAATGGACGGCAGTGGCACTAGCTTAAGATGGAGGTAAGACTGCTGAATGTAGACAAGTTCTACTAGTGAAATATTAACCATTCTGTGTGTGTGTGTGTGTGTGTGTGTGTGTGTGTGTGTGTGTTTATATGAATCTACCTCTGGTTTAACAATAGGGATTTGTTGGTATAACTAACTACATGTTTAACATCTAAACGTGCATTTGAGTGTAGGAATTGTATCATCCATCATCACTGCCCAAAAGGTGAAAAAATTAGATAAGTGAAATCTCACGAGATAAAACTATAGACCTTACCTCCATCTCGAAAGTCATGGAGAAAATAGTCTACGAACAGGTCGAAAAGTACCTGGCGGAAAAAAATCTAATCTACGAATTCCAATCTGGCTTCAGAACGTCCCACTCCACTGACACATGCCTCCTCTATTTGAACGACCACATCAAACAAGAGGTGGACGCGTGCAAATACTGCGGCATGGTCATGCTGGACCTACAAAAGGCCTTCGACACTGTCAATCACTCCATTCTGATTGACAAGCTAAAAGCAAAGGTTTTGATAGTTTATCAGTGAGCTGGATGCAATCCTACCTGGAGGGGAGAGAACAGATGGTAGAGGTAAGGTACTCTATCCCCCCCCCCCCCTCACAGTGAGCTGTGGTGTTCCACAAGGAAGCATACTAGGACCGCTACTCTTCCTAATTTATGCAAATGACATGTCGTCAGCCTGTGACTGCAACTTGTTCCTGGTTGCGGACGACTCAGCCCTGCTGGTCTCTGACAAGAACAAGTTGCAGGTTGAAAAAACCCTCAGCTCGGAACTAGGCAAAATCTGCATATGGCTCGCTGATAACAAACTATCATTACACATGGGCAAAACAGAGTCCATTCTCTTCGGTTCAAATAACAAACTCAGCAAGACCGACGGCTTCTCAGTTGCAGTGGGTGACAATATTGTCACAAGGAAAGACGAAATTACCTACCTGGGTTCCATCCTAGAGGCAAATCTTTCCTGTGACAAAATGGCATCCAATGTAATAAAAAAAGTCAACCAACGAACTAGATTCTTGTACCGGATCTCCTCTCTGGTAAACAAGAATACCCTGAAGACTCTGGCAGGAGCACTCATTCAAGGGTACTACGACTATGCGTGCACCTCATGGTACCAAAGCACCTCAAAGGCGCTTAAAACAAAATTACAAACATCACAAAACAAACTGGTCAGACTACTACTTGACCTTACCCCCAGAACCCACCTCACCCCTGCCCACTTTGACAACCTAGGATGGCTTAGAGTAGACGACAGAGTACAGCAACTTGCAATGGGCCTGGTCTACAAGATACACTATACGACTAAGGTACCCATGTACATGTCAAAATACTTCCCAAAGGTCAGTGAATACCACAACCACTACACCAGAGGAAGCTCAACAAATCATGTTAAACCCAGGGACTAAACACGTTTCGCAATTATGCCGCACATCAATGTGGAACGCCCTACCCAAAGCTGTAAAGGAATGTGAATCCCTACCCACATTCAAAACCGCTCTTAAAGAGCACCTACGGGAGGCTGCAATTCGAAACTGGCCACCGTAAATGCCCAAAACCCCCACCACCTCCTAATAGACAGTCTCTTCCCCACCGCATGTATATATTCCCTCCCCGCTGTATGTATATTTCTCTCCCACCCACCCCCTCCTAATGTACAGTCCCCTCCCCATCATATGTACTCTGTCAGGATCTAGGGGTAACAGTACTGTATATTTGAATACCGTTTAAGTCACAAATGTATCAGTACTAAATACCTATGTCCCTATGCCATAAATGTCATGCATGTTGTGTATGTCATAAATGTCTATATGAATTGAAATGGGGGACCCTGATGGAAACAAGACAAACGTCTTTCTCAGGTCTGCATCCCCTTAACAATTGTGTGTATTGAGCCGTACTGTATTGTACCCATTCTGCAATCTGTTAAATAAAGTTTTCATTCATTCATTCATTCATTCACGTGTTTGTGGACTGCGGTCAATGCTCTGTGGAGCTATAGATAATAGGACAGTCTAAACCAGAACAAGACAAATACGTTGACATACAACTTTGGCTACAATCACACTGCAAGCATTAGTGCTCAATTCTGATGTATTGCTCAGATCAGATTTTTTTACTGTTCATATATTATTCGTGGGCAATATCAGATTCCAGTGTAGACTGGGCACGCTCTTGAAAAAAAAACAGCATGTTCAAGTGAACAATAAAGAAGATGGACGTACAAATAAAAGTGACTAGTGTCAATCTAGAGTGACGTAAAAGTTGCATGATTGTTCAGACTGAGGTGACGTCACATTGCAAAAAAAACGTTGGCAATAACGTGTTTTTACTGACCTATTCTGACGCTGGATAGTTTGATTTCAGGTTTCAAAACAGCATCCAGTCGCGCGATCATGCACTCGAGTTCCTGCCTCGCGCGCAGAACTTCGCCCTCGTATCCTTCAAAGCTTGCTTCAAAGATCAAGAATATCTCATCGGTAGCCGCAGTGAGTCGTCCGTTGACCAAACCTTTCAGGGTTCGTATTTTAGACATAATTAAATAATATATTTAAATTAAAACAACAACACCAACTACAGTTGAATAACGCTGTGCTAGGTCCTAGCGCGACCAATATGGCGCCACGGTGACGTTCCGTCGTACCCAGTGGCGTAGAGGAGCATAGATATATATAAAGACTAGATGACTCACCCGCGCTGCTGGCCAACGGAGACTGACGTTGCCGTATGGCGGCCATCTTGCGTAGGTGGAGCACGCCCACTCATAATTGATTGATTGAAAACTTTATTAACAGATTGCAGAATGGGTACAATACAGTACAGCTCAATACACACAATTGATGCACACACTGGATGCAGACCAGAGAAAGACTTTCGTCTTGTTTTTACATCAGGTCCTACCGTCCTGGGTCCCCCATTTTCAATTAATCAAGAATTGCATGCACTATTGCACTATTGCATACTACTACTATGTCTATGGTGCATGTACTATTGAAATAACCATAGCTTGCAAAATGTCCAGCCGTTTTGTTTGTTAAAAACGTCAGAGATGTAGAGAATATCTAGAGAGCGCCTCTATAATAGACGGTCCTGCACAGTAGCGCAGCGACCGGAACAGGAAGTTGAGACGCTATTTGTAAATACACCTGCAATCGTCCAGAGACTTGTTTGTATATTGTTTTCTTCCTTTATTAAACTGGATGGAACAAATGGAATATCGTTCTTATTTATATACAAACATCTGGATGTAGTCCAACGGATATGATCAGTGGATCAGAGGAGGACGACGAGGTGCGCAAACAGACCACGGAGAAAGTCGGATAGTCGATGGAGCTGTCGGCAAACACGGCACCTTGTCGACTTAAAGGACCAGGACATGGATTTTTTACTTTCATGTAAAGGATAATTTCATTGGATTCTAGTGGACTTTTATTATTAGTTCCAACGGAAGATGCCAAAAGGGATTCTTTTTTTCGGAGCTACAGCTGTAGTCTGAAGTAATTTTTATACATTGGAAGCAAGCTATTAATTATTCATCCAAATAACTGACAATGGTGCTTATAAATGCAGAGTGCCCTATTGAGGGTTGTGAGTCTTGTGACTATGTAGCTGAGCATGCAGCGGCGGCGGTGGTGGCGGCCATGTTAAGTGTACACGCCACTATACATGTCACAGGCGCAGCCCCCTGGGCGCCGGGCGCAAATGCTAAAATGGAGAAGCTAAAGCGTCCCTCCATAGCACTGGCCGGAACGGGCGAGGCCTGGTCATACTTCGTAACCCGCTGGGGTGAGTATAAAACAGGCACCAAGCTGGTCGGCCCGACATAGTTTCACAGCTACTGGAGTGCTGCGAGGAGGATCTGAGGAAGGACCTCACACGCGCGGCAGGCAGGAGCCTAGCGGGCAACGACGAGGAGGACGTCCTCGCTGCCATGAAGGCACTTGCCGTTCGCGCAGAGAACACCATGGTAGCTCGGGCAGCCCTGTCTAACATGCGGCAGGGTTATGAAGAGCCCATCCGGTCGTTCCACGCCCGCATCAAGGGGCAGGTGGACACGTGCAAGTACCAGATGAAATGCACTAGGACAGGGTGCGACCAAGTCAACGACTTCACGGAAGAGATCCTACGTGACGTGATTGCCCGTGGCATTGCAGATTCGGAAATACAGCTCGACCTGCTCGGTGAGAAGAACCAGAACATGCCACTAAAGGACATGATCGAGTATATCGAGGCTAAGGAGTCTGGAAAGCGCTCGGCATCGCGCCTGCTCGACCCTCAGAGCGCGGACACGGTCAGCAGTTCGTACAGGCGGGTGAGACAACAGGACACCCGCGCCAGAGGAGGAGCCAGGCTAGAGAAACCAAAGGCCAAGCCTGAAGGGGTATGCATTAGGGGTGTAACGGTACACAAAATCCACGGTTCGGTACGTACCTCGGTTTTGAAGTCACGGTTCTGTATTTTTTCGGTACGGGGGGGTACAAAAAAAATTGCTTTTCATTTATCTATTTATTTAACTATTAAACAATATAAAACTAATTGGCCATAATTGACTGAGCAAACTAATGCTTACTGCTGTAACCTACTAATAACACTTAAGTAAATCTGAAGATTATTATATAGCAGACAGATGCCTTGGAGGATAAGTCGTGGACAGCTGTAGCGTGTGCTTGTTTATACATAACTCCTTTCATGACTGTGATGCTTTAATACAGGGGCAGGGCTTGCATCACAGTCATGAAAGGGGCTAGTTTATAGAGCTGGTGGTATGACTTGCTGGCTGAAATACGGACGAGGGAATGAATGAATGAATGAAAACTTTATTAACAGATTGCAGAATTGGTACAATACAGTACGGCTCAATACACACAATTGTTAAGGGGATGCAGACCAGAGAAAGACGTTTGTCTTGTTTACATCAGGGTCCCCCATTTTCTATTCATAGTGCTAGGTAGCGGGGCTATATTACTTTTAACATGTGCTTAAACCCAGTGTTCTCGACAACGGAGTATGGTCGCAGATCTGCTGCTATAAAAAGACATATGACGTTTATTATTGCGTTGGCCCGGTCTGAATTAATAGCGAGATGCTTCTTGAATGCAACAGGGAGCTGGGTTTGCACTAGCATATGTTTCTTCCGTGTACCAGTGATATTCACATTCGGGTGATGCTGTTTCAAAAGCGTGATAAAGTTCGCAATAAAGTTGAACAATGACATGGCTCTGGCTTGTCAGTTAGTATTGACTCGCCATACTAAAGCTAATATGCTATGCTGAATTACAGCTCTGGTTCAGTGTAGCTGCGCGCTGCGTGGAATGAACAAACAACATCCGGTTAGTTGTGCACGTTATATTAGGGCCGGGGGGATTTAAGTTCCGCAAAAAAAGGTTCCATACCGTTGCAATCGCTCGGTGCACAGCGCGTACTGTACCGGGGGACCACATTGAGGCGGTACAGTACGTATCCGCGTACCGTTACACCCCTAGTATGCATCCACTGCGGCGAGGTGGGCCACGGCAAAACACCCCAGTGGCACGCCAGACGTGCCGAGTGCCCCGCATACGGTAAAAAGTGTCGGAAGTGTGGCTGCCAGAATCACCTCGAGAGGGCCTGCCTGGGTGGCCGATCGACTAGGCCCCCACCCGGAGAGACTGACTGGACGTGTGACGAGCAGACATCAGCATTCGTTGAGCTATGCACAGTCAGCACAGATGGCGAGTTAAGCAAGTGGATGAAGCGTGCGTCCAGCCCGCAGCCATACGTCAACCTCACTCTCACCAGCGAGCACGAGGATTACAAGGCTCTGGGTTTTGACCTCCTAAAACGCACGTGCAGTATCCTTGCCTGCTATGGCCGATACGGGATGCCAAAGCTGCCTGATCGGTATTAAAGTCGCTCAACAAATGGGCCTAAGCACAGAGGACCTCATCCCTGTATCCATGACCATGAAGGCTGCGAACAATAAGGGAATTCGGATCCTCGGAGCTGCGGTAGTCAGATTCGCCGGTGTGAGGGACCAAACAGCTTAGACATGAGGAGTCATAGGTAGAGTGCTCAAAGGAAGGTTTATTTTCCCCCAAAATGTAAATACAGGGGACAAAAACCACAAAAGTGCAACAATAACAAATAAGCAAAAAAGCTGTTCTTGGGCCCAGCAGAACTCGGGTCAACTTAAACAGAACAAACTAAAAATACCTAACACAACTGAACCAAACAAAACTGACCTCCAGACTAAGACAAGAGGGAGGTATTTATACTGGTTGAACCAATACAGACACATGGGGCAAGACAAATCATCAATAATAAATTACATTAACCTTAATCATCTATAATTTATAATGAAGTTAGTTTGAAGAACACTATGTATTTATGTAGGAGACAATAACTGAGTCAAGCTAAAACATACATAAATCATAGTAGAACATCATTGTCTAATTAAATCCCCCCCCTCCTCTTCTCATGGAGTTGGTATCTCCCGGCAAGCCTCTCCTGGTATTTAAATCCAGCCTCTTCCAATTACTGGTCATTTGCCAGTTGCCACCAGGAAGAGCAGAGCACCGCCCGGGACACCAAACATGTAAGACAAAGAAACAGCATGAGCAAACAATTATGATAAACAATGTAAACTAAGTGTGCACTAACTTAGGACCTTGTAATATATCATAATGCAAATAAAGATGGAAGTATGGTATATGAAACAATAATAATGTGTGGTGTCATTATTTGATTTGTGTATGGGTATTATGGATGTTAAACAATGCATAAGGACCAAATGAAAAGAAAGGGAGTGTAGTGAGGGGGTGTAGTGGTTACCGACATTAGTGCTGATGTGCGGCAAATGGTGTGGCCGTCACAGCCGGCAACAGTGGTGACGCTCGAAGGTTGGAGACACGCCAAATCGCGTATGTGACAGACACCTCAGACCGCATATTTCTCTCCCGCGCAGCCTGCATGGACCGGGGAATGATCTTCGCCCAGTTCCCAACACTCGGGGAGGTGAATCTGGCAACATCAGAAGTATGTGACTGCCCGCGGCGTGCAGAGCCGCCGACCAGGCCGACCACACTCCCCATGTTGGCGATCGAGGCTAACAGGAAGGCGTTACGGAGACACTTGTTAGAACTGTACGCTCAGAGCACATTTAACACATGGCCCCACCAGACACTACCGAAAATGACCGGCCCACCACTCCGCCTCATGCTTAATGAGGATGCGACACCGGTTGCCTGTCACACCCCCATCCCCGTGGCCCTACACTGGCAAGAGGTAAAGGCAGGCCTCGACCAGGACGTCCGCCTCGGCGTGTTGGAGGAAGTACCAATCGGTACACCGGTGACGTGGTGTCATCGCATGGTGATCTGCGCGAAGAAGACAGGCAAACCGCAACGCACTGTCGACTTCCGGGCCCTGAACAGGTATGCAGTCCGCGAGACCCACCACACCCAATCTCCATTCCACCAAGCGAGATGTGTGCCTAACGGGAAACTCAAGACTGTGTTCGATGCCTGGAACGGTTACCACAGCGTCCAATTACACAAGGACGATCGCCACAAGACGACGTTCATAACCCTATGGGGCCGCTACCGGTACCTGTCGGCCCTGCAGGGGTACATGGTATCGGGGGACGGTTACTCGCGACGGTATGACGAGGTTGTCGCGGACATAGGCAACAAAACTAAGTGCATAGACGACACGCTACTATGGTCAGATACAATTGAGGAGAGCTACTTCCAGGCGGTCCAATGGCTGGACATATGCGGCCGGAATGGAATAGTCCTCAACCCGGAGAAGTTCATTTTTAGCGCACCCACGGTGGACTTCGCTGGCTTTACAATCACCATGACTGACGTGCGACCGTGCAGTCGCTACCTGGAGGCGATACACGACTTCCCACAACCACGTAATGTCACGGATATCAGGTCGTGGTTCGGGCTGGTCAACCAGGTGGCCTACGCCTTCAGCATGGCCGAGCGTATGCAGCCATTTCGGAAGCTCCTGAAGAGTGGAGAACGCTTCGAGTGGTCCACGGAGTTGGAAGACATATTCCGTGAGTCAAAGGATGTGATCATCGAAGAAATTGAGCGTGGTGTCCGCATTTTTTACAAAACCAGGCCAACATGTATCGCCACGGACTGGTCAAAGGAGGGCATTGGATTCTGGTTAGTCCAGAAACACTGCCGATGTATGCCAGTCAGACCCTTCTGCTGCACCGATGGGTGGAAGATAACCCTGGTTGGCAGCAGATTCACGCATGCGGCGGAGTCCAGATACGCGCCCATAGAGGGTGAGGCTCTTGCGGTCGCGGAAGCAATTGGACAAGGCACGCTACTTTGTGTTGGGATGCGAGGACTTGATTGTAGCGGTAGACCATAAGCCGCTGCTGAGACTCCTTGCAGACAGGGCGCTCGATGACATACCGAACCCCCGCCTACGGAACCTCAAGGAGAAGACCTTGCATTATCGTTTCCGCATCGTGCATGTCCCGGGCATGAGGAACAAGGCGGCGGACGCCATGTCACGTAGGCCGGTTGGCACCACACGGCCATCACTTATGGACCTTCCGGATGACAACGCCCACCCAGTACGCACACTGATGTACTGTCCTTCCTACGCCAGACCGAGCCAGGGAATGACGACGACACTGAGGAGGATGACCTGGCATGGTGTGCTGCGGGCCTTGAATCATTGCGGTCAGTGACATGGGATTGTGTCAGGGAGGCCATCAGCAGCGATGGTGAGATGCGCACCCTGGAGGAAATGGCGACGGACGGCATCCCTGACTCAAAATTCGAGATGCCGACGACGATCCGTGACTTCCACCAGTACCGTGAGAACATCACATCAACTGACGGGGTGGTCCTGTACAAGGACAGGGTAATTATACCACTCTCACTCCGCAGAGAAGTGCTGAGCGCCATACACGCTGCCCACCAGGGCGTATCGATGATGACTGCCCGCGCAGAATCCTCTGTGTTCTGGCCAGGCATGTCGGCTGACATCAGCGCCACTCGGAGGAACTGCGAGCACTGCCACCGGATGGCACCTTCACAGCCTGGAGCGCCGCCGATCCCAGTTGTTTACCCCTTTCAGGCGGTGTGTTCAGACTTCTTCATGCACAGGAGTGTGCACTACCTCGTGACGATGGACCAGTACTCAAACTGGCCGATCATCTCGAAGGCGACAGGGGGCGCCGCCGGCCTCATAAATCACCTACGTCAGGCCTTCGTGACATACGGGACGCCAGAAGAGCTCACATCGGACGGGGGCCCAGAGTTCACCTTCACCGAGACCAGGTCATTTCTATACAGATGGGGCGTACACCACCGCCTCTCATCTGTGGCCTTCCCCCACAGCAACTGCCGCGCTGAGATTGGGGTGAAGACAATGAAACGCCTTATCACTGACAACACCGGCCCAAAGGGGGAGCTTGACACAGATGCTGTGCAGAGAGCGATCCTGCAATATCGTAACACACCTGACCCTGACACAAAAATATCTCCGGCAATGTGTCTTCGGCCGCCCGATACGTGACTTCATCCCGGTTGTACCTGGGAAGTACAGACCACACGAGACCTGGCGTGAGACACTGACGGCAAGGGAGGAGGCTCTCCGCAAACGCCACATCCGCACAGCGGATGCCTGGGCGGAGCACACAAAACGCCTCCCGCCACTCATGGTAGGGGACATGGTCCGTGTACAGAACCAGACAGGGCCCTACCCCAACAAATGGGACAGGACAGGCAGTGTTGTGGAGGTACGCCAGCATGACCAATACGTGACATGCATAAAAGTCATAGATAATTTAAACAAAGCTATCGCTTATCTCCCCAGCATATAGTGGACGTATAAAAAACATCATGCAATAGTGATAAAAAACAAAACCCAAAAAGTCGTTTGCCTGGTTGGTTAAGGATTGCCTGAGCTCTTCAATTAGCCTAGCAATGGCGATCATATCAGCGGGAGTGTCGTCTTTCTTGGATTAATTTCTCTTTGTTTTCTTCGTTGCCATTGTGGTTCTTTCAGTCAAAATAGTTAGTAGGAAACTTAAGGGGATGTATACATAAAGGTTTAAGCGAGTTGAGAGTATAAAAAGAGGCTTTTAAAACCAAATATAAAAAAAGGGAGTAGCAGCGTAGCAGAGAGCGACTTCTACATTCTCGACCCGGAACCGGACCCCGCAGAGTGCATTCTGAAAGGGAAGAGCATCACTTTTGGGACAAGGCCGGAAGACATAGAGGGGCTAAGGAAAAGTATCGCAACAACGGTTCTTGAAAAGAGTGGTATGTTATGATATTTGTGACGTGCTGAAGTATTATATGGATAAGATATTTGTGTTCAAGTCATTATAATATAAGTCCTATAACATTAACATAATACCGAGCTGTGATGGTTCTTTCATTTTGTCAGATGACTTCAGTGACCGCTGTCGCCTCTGTGGGGAAATGGAGGATGACCAGACTGGGGCTGGGACAGTTTCCTGGGTCAATGTCAGACCTTGCAATCAAAAGTTAGGGGGCTATTAGCCCCTGCCACAATTTGAGTGCCCCCCCCCCTAACTTTTGATTGCAAGGTCTGACATTGACCCCCTTTTCAGGACTTTACCTAGAGCCCACCAGGTGCAGGAATATAAAATTTGGTCAATGTCAGACCTTGCAATCAAAAGTTAGGGGGGGCACTCAAATTGTGGCAGGGGCTAATAGCCCCCTAACTGATTGCAAGGTCTGACATTGACCCCCTTTTCAGGAGTTGACCTAGAGCCCACCAGGTGCAGGAATATCAAATTTGGTCAATGTCAGACCTTGCAATCAAAAGTTAGGGGGGGGCACTCAAATTGTGGCAAGGGCTAATAGCCCCCTAACTTTTGATTGCAAAGTCTGACATTGACCAAATTTGATATTCCTGCACCTGGTGGGCTCTCGGTCAACTCCTGAAAAGGGGGTCAATGTCAGACCTTGCAATAAAAAGTTAGGGGGGCAGTCATACTTACATACTGTACCTACTCTTACTAGTTACGCTGCTGGCCAGTATGACATACACAATAATACTATAACACTGTACATATCTGATTAATCAGTAGTACTCATTTATATATTTTATACCAAGTTTAATCACCTGTACGTTGTATATCACTATTGCACTTTACTGTTACATGTGCACTCTGGATAGATGCCAAACACCTTTCCGTTGAACTGTACTTCTGCTGCGTGATGACAATACATTTGAATCTAATCTACTCTAATCTAATCTCGACAGACAGTAAATTGAATAGCAAAGTGTCTTTCAAGTACCACCTAAGAATATGTGAGCAAATAATGTTCACGTTTGGGAGTGGAAATGCCTACCGTAGGAATGTAATAATGACATATTTATTCATGAATGTAATAACCTTTTCTGAAAAGGCACAAGTTAAACAATAAACAATATATCTGCATTGCGTGGGGGGGAAAAGCAGTCACAACGATATGGAACGTATAAACAGAACACAGTATTTATTGTTTATTTACAATTATTTCCACAAAAATAAGAGAATCGATGAGAAATTGTCCAGCCGTGTGTGTGTGTGTGTTGAGGCGGGGAAGGCACTATATTCTGTTTACATAGCCCACTGCACCTCAGTGTATATAATCCGTATATAGCCCATAGCTTGTGTAGATTGTTCTTGCACATTGTTTGCACTTTACAGTACAGATAGCTCCATATATACTCTGTTTCATTGCAACTAATTGTTGATTCTAAGCCTACAGTACTACCCCTAAGGCTGCATCTATAAGATTAATATGAAACGGACTACTACTACTCAGACAGTGACTGACGCCCCATATCTCCAAACTCATTAATATGAAACTGTACATATTAATATGACAGTGACTGACGCCCCATATCTCCGAACTCATTAATATGAAACTACCCCCATATCTCCGAACTCATTAATATGAAACTGTACATATTAATATGACTGTAATATGAAACGGACTACGACAGTTATTATGACAGTTATTATGATTATGACCAGTGACTGACGCCACAGCAGATGACTGTAATATGAAACGGACTACGACAGTTATTATGATTATGACCACAGTGACCGACGCCATATGAAACGGACTACGACAGTTATTATGACAGTTATTATGATTATGACCACAGTGACTGACGCCATATGAAACGGACTACGAGTTATTATGACAGTTATTATGATTATGACCACAGTGACTGACGCCACAGGAGCACACAGCACCCCATAACAGCAGCAGCGGAGAATGCGCGTTCACAGGAACGGTCACGGTTGTGGCAGGGAGTAGAATTTTGGCACAACACCGGCGTGGGGGCAAAACTAGAGTGGGGGCGAAACTAGCGTAGATAGATCAGTGGCCAATCAGAGCAACGCGGAAGGACAAGCCACTTGCTTAAAGCATAGACGCGCCCGGGAGACAAGAGGCGTGTTCGAGATGGATTTCGGTTCGCCTCGAAAGTAGACGAGAGTAGCCGAGTGAAGCCGGGGGAGGAGTTAAAAAGGCGGACACTTCCGATTTCACGAGAGCCTCTTGCCTAGTCTCGCATGGCAGATACGCTTTCACGTCACCACACACACATTACACACCTGTCCAGCTTATTATAATGCGATGGCCGTGTGCAGAATTAGATCAGATTCAAATGTACAGCACACCATATACTGCTATAGTGGAATATACTATTCATATACCATAATGTATACCATCTTGTTGCGCGCTCCTGGCCGCACGCACACACAACACACTGCTGAATAATTCTGTTTTGCATCAATATATATATGTATCAGTGGCGGCTCTACCACTAGGGGCGCTAGGGCGCCGACCCACCTGTTAATTGAGAGAAGAAGAAAAAAAAACTTTTTTGTTTTTTAGCCCTATAAATAATATAAACATGTTTAAAATGAATAATATTTACTCTTTAAGTGTTTGTGTTTCCAATGCACAATATAACTTAATTTTACAAAGATTAATAATAGTTTTCCTGAACAGGAAGTGACGATTCTGTCTGATATAGACCTTTTCATTACCATAGCCACAGGCATTTCTCCTCGCCGTATTTCTCTCTGGGCTAGGCGCAATTGCGCCTGGAGTGCGCGTGCCTGCCGTGCACTGGTTCATCGCTGTATCCGTCGCAGCCACGCGCTTTGCGTTGAATATGATGTATTATGATGGAACTCGGGCGCTGGTTTGAAACGACCTAGCAAGCAGCCGAGCGTCTAAAAGCTCTCTGATTGGCCGACGCGGTACTTTCCGTAACCGCAGTTTGCAAGATGAGTTTATGCTGTTGTTGTGTTGTGTCAGATATTTGTCTTGGAGCGTGATGGCAAGTTCTTTCAACGGTTAGGCTTAGGCACTCTTTCAAAGTTGGTTAAGGTTAGAGTTTGTCTTAGAGCATGGCGATAGAACACCAGGTAGTTTGCAGGCTGTTCGAGGCGGAAATGGACAAAGACACAGCTCTTCACTCACACAGTACTTGTTGGCTAACAACAAGCTATGGATGCAGTGTGGAGGGACGTGCATGGACAATGGATGGACATCAACACAGGCTGGATGGACAATGCCATGGAGTGGATATACTTTATCAACAAGCCAACAACAAGGTAGATTAGCGATCTTAACTCTAGTTTAATACATGATACGTTGTCTACTGATGCCGCACAATATCAATATATCAGCTAACGTTAGCTACTGCTAGCTGTTAGCTCCGTTATCTTAGCTGGCCACTTTTATAATTACTGCATGGAAACGGAGTAACGTTAACGTTTAAACGTTATGTCGAGGTCATACAATACTACAGTCGACATAAGGTTAACGTTACCCCGTTTCCATGAAGTGTTTAAATAGCAGCAATCTTGTTGAAAATGTAACTTTACTAAAATGCTCTCTCTCTCTCTCTCTCTAATATCGCCGCGTGTGGGGCATAACCACTCAGACAATGAATGGTAACTTGTTTAAAATGACGATATATACAAATGTGGTTATTATTGAATGGATCTGACATCATCTGAGAGAGTGAGAGAGAGAGAGAGAGAGCGAGAGAGAGAGAGAGAGAGCTGTGCGTGTTTGTGTTGGGCTATTGGAAACGTGGTTGCATTTGACTGACTGATCATATATTGATGGCAATGGTGATAATATTCGCCAATGCGTGCCTTGTACATGTTTGCAAAATGTTTGGTATAGCGCCCCTAGTGGCGAAGCATCCACGAGCCGCTACTGATATGTATACTGTGCGGGAGCTTAGAGGACTGTATATAATTATCACCTTAGGGGGTGTGGTAGGATGCCTTAACTCTTAAACTAATTGTACCAAATACACAACTGAGTGAATAACTTAAAATGGAGTCACCTAAACTAGAAAGAGCGAGGAAACTGTTTGAAACATAATGCTTTTATATAAGCAAAAAAGGGAAAAAGGATACATACAAAATCTTGTTATCACATTACACAAAGCCTAATTAAATACTATTACTAAATTTAGATGGGCGCCCAAATAGTTCTAATAAAGTGTTCTGGCCAAACGTTGCCGCGGTTACCACTGTGACAGAGGAACAATTCCCTCTGCAGGATGAGAGAGATGGAGGTGATGAGGAGTAGTAGACCGCTGCGTGTTGATGAGGGCGGGAAGACGCTGCCCGGTCCAATAGGCGCCACTAGTCTGCTCCTGCAGACCAGATGCTCCGCTGTGGTGGTCCGAGTGTCTCGCTCCGCTCCGTGGTGCTGCACGGCGCACGCCGACAGCTGCTGCAGACACGCTGGTCCCCTCTGTACCACAGGTTACTGCTATGGCTACTTCTTAGGACTAGTCGTGTCCCTTTACAGCGACACAGACCTTATCTAAATGTTCTCTGGTCTGTGTTATATATCGACTGATATGTCCAGTATAGAGCAGCTATCGAAGCATGAGCCGAAGCTACTTTAGGTATTAGCGCCGAGCTAGCTAGCTTCGGCTAACTGGTAACGATAGATGGGGAATACTATAGTCTGCTGTAATATGCTAATCCCAGACGTTTACTAAACATCAAATTAGCTGGGTACTAAAACTCACTCTCTCTTGGTGGTATAATGTCCGCTTGGTAAGCCACTTTACATACTTGGTCACCGTCAAACTATAACGTTAACGAGAGCAACGCCGTGTGTACGTCCGCTCTCTTCCGTGTCCGGTCAAGTTCAACGTCACAAGCTCATAGAGAGGAAGTGACGCAGATACGAGGGAACACTAAACCACCTCTGGCCCACTAGATGGCAGCACCGTCATATAACCTGAGATGCAATCAATAGGCAGACAGTGTAACATTATGTGGTAAATAATAACTTAACTCCCACATATTAACTTAAAGGGGGATTATTTTAGGTCTAATTTTACCTAATTGCAGACCCTTCAGCACAGCCGCCCCCTGATTTGCGGCGCTAATCAGTACTGAGGTCTGCTGAATGTCTAGTAGTCACTCAGGCTGGTCAGAGTCAGAGTACGGGGGTAGTCGGATCAGTCGAGCCACTGGTCTGTGGTATGTTCTTCCTCCGACATCCACGATAGCCGAGCGGACTCTTCCGTCTTGCCCTTTTACCACACTCTTCACCCCTCCGGTGAGCCAGCGGGCTCGGGGAAGCGCCTGATCCACGATCATGACTGGGGTTCCTGGTTCTAGGTTGCCTCTTTCAGTGATCCACTTGCGGCGGCCTTGCAGCGATGGGAGATATTCGGTGGTGAACCTCTTCCAGAATTGGTCGGCTAGAGCCTGACTATACCTCCATTGTCTTCTGCCGATGATCTCGGTGGAGGCGTAGACCGCAAAGGGAAGGGCCGCGTCTCGCCGCCCCATCAAAAGGCTGTTGGGTGTTATGGGGTCGAGATCGGCCGCGTCGCTACTGACGTACCCCAGTGGCTTGGAATTCAGAATGGCTTCAATCTCCACCAGCACGGTGTTGAAGACCTCTGCCTTCGGAACCTGTCCTCTGAGCGCGGCTGCTAGAGCAGCCTTTACTGACTTGACCTCTCTCTCCCACGTTCCACCGAAGTGGGGTGCATTTGGAGGGTTGTAGGAGAAGGTGACCTGTTGGGAGGCCAGCTCGTCCCTCAACTCCTCACTCATCTGGTGGTAACTCTTGATGAGTTCAGCTTCTCCTCCCTTGAAATTCGTCCCATGATCAGACCATAAGGTATGGGGTCGCCCTCTCCTTCCAGTAAATCGACGGAATGACTGGAGGAAGCTGTCTGTTGTCATTTCAGCCAGCACCTCGAGATGGACGGCTCTCGTGGTGAGGCACTTGAAGATGATTCCCCATCTCTTAGCAGTTGCTCTCCCGATCTCCGCCTTGATGGTGAAGGGCCCGAAGCAGTCCATGCCCGTGTTGTGGAAGGGCGCTTCTTGGAGACGGAGGCGGCAGGATGGGAGGTCAGCCATTCGTGGCATGATGGGTTGGGCTCTGAGCTTCTGGCAGTCTGTGCATGACCGTTGGTAACGCCGCACAGCCTCCCGGCCGCGAAGTATCCAGAACCTTCTCCTGAGCTCTGCGAAGAGCCGCTCCGCTCCAGGGTGATACAATTTGGTGTCATAGTGACGAATCACCAAGTTAGTCACCGGATGCTTCGAGGGGAGTAGGATGGGGTGTTTGCTGTCCTCAGTGAGGCCCTGAGCCCGTCGTAGGCGGCCTCCGACACGTATGAGGTCTTTCTCGTCCAGTTCGGGGGCCAGTAGCCTCAGCTTGCTGTCTCTTGGTAGCTCCATCTTCCGTCCCAAGCACGCCATCTCGATCTGGAAGACCTCCCGCTGCACCCTCTGCAGCAACATGATCTCAGCTGCGGCGTAGTCGTCAGCGCTGAGAGGGGTCGGGTCTCCGGGACCGGGGTTCCGGTGGTGGAAGGTACGTACTTGGAGCTCTTCTAGGGTCTGGCAATCCTCAACCTTGGGACCGTCAGTATTTGAAGGGTCTTGGAGTCCAGTGAGGCCGCAGAAGATGGACTTCTTAAGTTCCACCTCCACCTCTGCGTTCTCCAAGTTCGGAGGAGAAGGCCAGTCTTCTTCTGGCTTGCGTAGGTAGTCGGGTCCACGGTGGTAGAGGTTGGGACGTGCCAATTCCTCGAGGGTCGCACCTCTGGTGATCACGTCCGCCGGGTTGACATCTGTCGAAATGTATCGCCAGCAGCTGATCCCCACAAGCTCTTGGATCTCTGTCACCCTTGTTCCTACGAATACTTTATATCTGCACGAAGTCGACTGGATCCACTGGATGACTGTTGTGGAGTCAGACCACATCGACACCGCGTGAAGGGGGAGGTGCAGCTCTTCCTTCAGCATCTTTCCCAACTGGGCTCCACTTAGAGCTGCGCAGAGCTCCAGCCGGGGAATGGATTGCTGCTTCTTGGGTGCAACTCTTGAGCGTGCAAGAATGAAGGAGACGTGGACTGTGTCGTCGGGCTCCACCGCGCGCAGGTACGCTACTGCACCATATGCCTTCTCAGACGCGTCACAGAATACATGAAGGGAGAGCTGGCTGCCGGTCAGACTGACGCTCGAGGGAAAGTAGCTCCTGGGAAACTCGATCTGTTGGAGGGTGGGGAGCTCTTCTTCCCACTTCTTCCACTTCGCCCCGAGTGTCTCTGGTAGGGGGTCATCCCATCCCTTCGCCTCAGTCCACAGCTCGCTGACCAGAGCCATGGCACGAGTCGTGTAGGGGTTGATGTAACCCAACGGATCATATTGACTCGCCAGAGTACTGTAGATCGACCTCCTGGTTACGTAATGGCGAGTTTCGATTTTCTTTTGCCGGTAACACAGGGTGTCAGACTTGAAACGCCAGAGGAGACCCAGAGTCATTTCCTGGGCGTCCTCACTTGACTGGGAGAGCCAGGTCTCGCTGCTGTCAGCCTTCGCTTCGTCTGGGAGGTCTCGGACGACCTCAGGGTTGTTGGTGGCCCACTGGCGGACCTCAAAGCCAGCGGTGGCCAGGAAGGTGCGTATGTCATGCACCAGCTTGTAGGCCTCTTCCGCGGTCTCCACGCTGTGGAGGCAGTTGTCCACATAGAAACTGTGGTGGACAGCATCGGAGACTCCGGGGGGTGCGGCGCCGTCGTCGACATGAAGCTGCAGGGCGTAGGTGGCGCAACACGGGCTGCAGGTCGTCCCGAAGGGCAGCACCTCCCACTGATAGATGGACGGTTCCGGGTCGTCTGGGTTTTCTCTCCACAAAAACCTCATGAGTGGCTTATCTTCGTCGAGCAAACACACCTGATGGAACATGCGTTTGATGTCGCCACTGATGGCGGTCTTCTGTCGTCGGAAGCGCACCATGACTCCGAGGAGAGGAGGGGTCAGAGTCGGACCGGGCAGGAGATAGCGGTTGAGGTTCTGCTGGCGCACTTGAAAGCTGCAATTAAAGACCACTCTGTTCTTTCCGTTGTGCTTAACGTTATGGTGTGGAAGGTACCATGACTCGGTACTCCTTTCCGCCTCCTCAGGCTTCAGCCTCCTGACGAGTCCAGACTCTATGAGCTTGCTCATTTCTGTGGCGTAGGCGGCAGCCGTCTCGGGGTCTCTGCTGAGTCTTCTTTCAGTGCTAAGCAGACACGGCTTCGCTACTCCTGGGGGAACCTTGAAGGTCGGCATGGGCTCTCTTCTCAAGAGCGGTGTGGCGTATCTGAGGACACCGCGCACGCAGACACGCTTGGTCTTGGCTTGGAGAAGATCCATCGCCGCCTTATCTTCTTTGGAGCGAGTGTGTATCTTCTCGTTTTTGTATGGAGCAATGTCCAGCCGCCATAACCTCTGAACATTCTCCAGCAATGCCTCGTCTTCGTGCCCCGCTCCAATGAAGAGGCAGTGGGTCTGACGGGCGTTCAGATTTCTTAGACTGATGGGGCCCTGCAGGGTCCAGCCTAGCGGAGTCTCCAGGGCGACGGGACATCCGGGTGGACCCGGGATGATGTGCTTGGGTAAAGTGAGGTTCACATTATCGGAGCCGAGCAGGAGGGTGGGCTTCACCTCCATTGCAGCGTTGATCCCCAGATTACGGAGATGTGGGTACCTCTTCATGAGGGACTCCATCGGGTAGCCGTAACTGGAGAGGCACAACCCGGCAGCTGTGAATACGCGGCTCACTTTGAAGACTTCCTTCGGCCGTCCGGCCGGTGTGAGGGTGAGGGCCACACTTTCTCCTCGAATAGTGGTGCGCCCTGGTTGGATGGTGAGGAGATCCAGCTCCTCTGCGTCGCCCACGAGTCCAAGGGCGATGGCAGCCTCACGCATCAGCAGCGTGCGCTCCGAGCCATCGTCAATAACCGCGTAGGTCTCCAGAGTCTTGTCGCGGTTCCGCAGGACCACCGGCACAATCTTCAACAGCACGCGGGGAGTGCTGCCTCTCACGGGGCCCACGTAGTAGTTGCGTAGCTCTCTAGAGGGCTCATCACGGACTTCCGCCACATAAGGCTTAGCCTTGTCGTCTCTATTGTTGAGGTCGTGGAGGGCCGTGAGGTGGATCTTCCCGCACCCGCTCTGTCTGCAGGGTCCCTTGAGGGTGCAGTCCTTTGCTCTGTGCTCACGGGCGCACTTCCAGCACCGCTTATTCTCTATTATCCACTGTTTCTTTTCCTCTGTAGTCTTCTCCTTGAACACGGGACAGTTGTCTAGCCAGTGGACCTCTGTGCAGCACTGGCATGGCGGCGGAGTCTTCTTCTCTCCTTTCTTCTGGGAGGAGAAGCCTCGTTGGCCTTTCGGGGGCCCTTGGTGCTCCTTTGATGTGGTTTCATGTACGGTGGTCAGCACCCTAACGGGCCGCCCCGTTCGGTCGGACTTGTCTCGTCCACTGCCTCTCGGCTCTTCCCGCTTGGGGAGGCGGATGTGCCTCATCTCCGACTTCAGGAACTCTGAGAGCTCCATCAGGGTAGACAGTGGCTGTTGGGGGTGGAGACGCTTGTGTTCCCGTCGGAACCTCTCTTCCCTTTCCTTTGGAAGCTTCCTGACGAAGCGTTCTACGTTGGAGCCTGCATAGAGCTCAGTGCGGCCGGCGGCTCCTTGGAACGTCAGGAGGCTCACCAGAGCCTGTACCTTCAAGGAGTATGCGTCCAGGGCGTGGTCGTCCTTTATGTCTGCCATTTCTCCCAGCTCGTGGATCTCCTCCACTATGTGGTCCCACGGGCGTCCCCAGCGCTCGTCCAGGGCCTGGATAGACGAAGTATAGGGGGTGGGGGAGTATGCGTTGGCAGTGCATATGAGCTTGGCCGCAGGCAGCCTACAGTGCATAGACAGCTCGAGGAACTTCTGTTGCTCGCTGTGGTTGGCGGCGCCCAG
Source organism: Notolepis coatsorum (assembly GCF_963971535.1). Classification (NCBI taxonomy): domain Eukaryota; kingdom Metazoa; phylum Chordata; class Actinopteri; order Aulopiformes; family Paralepididae; genus Notolepis; species Notolepis coatsorum. Next base: position 70,288,277 of record NC_140168.1, read on the forward strand.
GAGGAACTCCAGACACATCCTCATGTCATGGTACTGACTTCTAGAATTGTCTTTGAAGAATGGGATGGCGCTCCCTGGTGGGCGCTGTGGGAGCGGGTCGTACCTAGGGGCCGGTGCAGTTACGGGCCAATGTTGATGGGATCTGGAGGTTGCTTTGTGTGTGGCGGGTAGCCGCTCACATTGAGAGCGGGGTGGCGCCTCTCTTGGTGCCGTATATTCCTCCTGCAGACGAGCCAGTCGCCTTTCCAGGTCTTCGGAGTCGGCCTTGTCCCTTCTTCGGGGTCGGGGATACGTAGCCGGGTGCTCCTCCCTTTCAGGCTGGCGGCGCTGGGGTGAGTTATTCCTAGTGGATGCTCTTGATGATTGCCTGGAGGCAGAGGCCGATTGCAGTTGGGCGGTAGCGAGCCGGGTGTACTCCAAGGCCTGGGCTGCCGCTCTATCGCGCTCCCGCTCCAGTGCTTCCGCGGCTCTTCTCTCTCTGTCGAGCGCATCTCGTTGGAGCCACTCCTCTCTTGCGAGTGCATCTTGGCGTCGTTGAGCCTCTCTTGCGAGCGCATCTTCGCGTTGTTGTTGCATGCATTGGAACATGAATTCTGTTTGGCTTGTAACGCTCCCTCTGCTTTGTGCTCTGCTGGGGGGCCTACTAGTTCTGCGAGTGTCTACGAAGAACTCTCCCGGTTGGAAGTGATTGAAGTCCTGCCTGCCGCGTAGCTCCACTCTGTCTGGGGGATTGATATCCTCTCCAGGTTGCGAGTCGTTTTCAGCTGAGTCACTCTCCTCTTCTTCTTCAGACTCATCTTGCTCATCATACTCATCTTGGTTGGCGGTATCCAGTGGCAAGAAGGTAGTTATGTCTTTACTACACGAGACTGCCACCTGGTGTCTCTTCTTCTCTTCAGGCCGCTGGGGGGTGTCAGTCGGGTCTGACTCTGTTCTCAGAGTCTGATCTAACTGCGGTGTGGCAGCAGCACCCTCTACTAGCTGGGGTGTGCCTGCCGTCTGATCTAACTGTGGTGTGGCAGCAGCACCCTCTACTAGCTGGGGTGTGCCTGCCGTCTGGGTTGTAAAGTCCCCTACTGTCCGGTCAGCTGATGTGTTTAGCATATGCTGATTGCTCTCCGAACTAGGGCTACTGGGTGTACCCAGGACACAGTCATCTAGTCGGGAGGGTAATCTACGCTCCCTAGGAGCACGTGTCTTCCCTTCAGGGAAGGGGGGGGGGGGACCCTTTGAACCTACCTCGCTCTTTTGTGACATCCTATCTGGTTTAACTCCGGCTCGAAGTGACCAAATTGTGCGGGAGCTTAGAGGACTGTATATAATTATCACCTTAGGGGGTGTGGTAGGATGCCTTAACTCTTAAACTAATTGTACCAAATACACAACTGAGTGAATAACTTAAAATGGAGTCACCTAAACTAGAAAGAGCGAGGAAACTGTTTGAAACATAATGCTTTTATATAAGCAAAAAAGGGAAAAAGGATACATACAAAATCTTGTTATCACATTACACAAAGCCTAATTAAATACTATTACTAAATTTAGATGGGCGCCCAAATAGTTCTAATAAAGTGTTCTGGCCAAACGTTGCCGCGGTTACCACTGTGACAGAGGAACAATTCCCTCTGCAGGATGAGAGAGATGGAGGTGATGAGGAGTAGTAGACCGCTGCGTGTTGATGAGGGCGGGAAGACGCTGCCCGGTCCAATAGGCGCCACTAGTCTGCTCCTGCAGACCAGATGCTCCGCTGTGGTGGTCCGAGTGTCTCGCTCCGCTCCGTGGTGCTGCACGGCGCACGCCGACAGCTGCTGCAGACACGCTGGTCCCCTCTGTACCACAGGTTACTGCTATGGCTACTTCTTAGGACTAGTCGTGTCCCTTTACAGCGACACAGACCTTATCTAAATGTTCTCTGGTCTGTGTTATATATCGACTGATATGTCCAGTATAGAGCAGCTATCGAAGCATGAGCCGAAGCTACTTTAGGTATTAGCGCCGAGCTAGCTAGCTTCGGCTAACTGGTAACGATAGATGGGGAATACTATAGTCTGCTGTAATATGCTAATCCCAGACGTTTACTAAACATCAAATTAGCTGGGTACTAAAACTCACTCTCTCTTGGTGGTATAATGTCCGCTTGGTAAGCCACTTTACATACTTGGTCACCGTCAAACTATAACGTTAACGAGAGCAACGCCGTGTGTACGTCCGCTCTCTTCCGTGTCCGGTCAAGTTCAACGTCACAAGCTCATAGAGAGGAAGTGACGCAGATACGAGGGAACACTAAACCACCTCTGGCCCACTAGATGGCAGCACCGTCATATAACCTGAGATGCAATCAATAGGCAGACAGTGTAACATTATGTGGTAAATAATAACTTAACTCCCACATATTAACTTAAAGGGGGATTATTTTAGGTCTAATTTTACCTAATTGCAGACCCTTCAGCACATATACTGTGTATATTGAGGCAAAACAGAATTATATATGTAACAAGTGTCAAATGAACATTGTTTATTATTATTAAGGATTGAAATGTCACCAAATCCTATGTTTACAAATGTTTAATGTTTACAATTGTTTATTATTTCTGTATACCAAAGACACTTTTATATGAACCGTCACTTTAAGAGTTCACGGTCAAGAGCTGTGCTTCTGGTTCGCGTGTTGCTTAATGACAGCGGAAGAGTGCAAGGGCGCTTCCGCATTCTTCGCCGCGCATGCGCATGAGGTCCTCGCTTAGTTCAGACGCCCCATTCAACACGGTGAATCCCAAACTCGAAACTCCGTTAAGCTCCAGAGAGAGAGGCTGAAAACCGCCAGTTCTTGCCCGACGGATGGGAGCCGAATCGGGATCAGAGTTTTCTGATGAATAGCCCCAAAACATGGAGGTCGCGATTCGCGAACGGCGCCGGCTTCGCTGACCAGAGCTCTCTCAGATTCAAAATTGCATGTTGTGACCTGTGTATTCACCACGTGGAGAAATAAAAAATTATTGAATTAGACAATTATGTTTTATAAGCAAATATACTTGCCCAACCACTACTGTATGAGCGCAGCCAGTGATTTCAACGTGACGGCGTGTTTGTTTACATTCTCATTCATTCAAAAGATCCGAACCGATTGAAGTTTATGGATACCATGACTTGAAATCCTCTTACCTTGACGAATAAAAGCCTCCCCAATTTAGAAAACAGTAATCCAATGGCTGGTATTGATAATATTACTACTAACGCTCGGAGCTAACCAGCAACCGGACACTCAAGCAGAATACGAGAGCAATGACTTCCTTTCTGGGGGGTTTCAAAATAAAAGAGCGACGTCTATAGCAGCGGAAAACGTTTATTTTGTACATTATCTAACGTTAACACGAACCTAAACTAACTTTAGGTTAGTTGTAACGTTAGTTTAGGTTCGTGTTAACGTTAGATAATGTACAAAATAAACGTTATCATGATGATATGATGATAACGCATAACATAATAAAGTTTTCAATCAATCAATCAATCAAACGTCTCATAACTCCCTGGCTGTCACGTGGCTGGTGACTGACAACTTTTCTGAGCCAATAGGCGCTTTGCGCGACCGTAGCAAGTCGCTTCCCCAGCCGGGAGGCGGCTGAGAGGTACTGTGGAGCCTCGCTCTGAAGGCTGTGCGTGGCTTGCTCCCGCGAGAGTTCTGCGCCTCGTCTCGTCAGATTTTCAGAGCAAGTCGGACAACATTCTAACAGTCATGCAACGCGCTTGGCGAGGCCGTAGTAAAACCTGCGCAGAAAAAAAACTTATGTAGGTCATGCTGGAGATGGGAGTGATTGAAGAGTCTCATTTCAGGAAGCTTAATGACATTTCAAAGTTTGACGCATATCCCATGCCTAGAGTGGATGAGCTCATTGATAGACTGGGCCAGGCCAGGTTCATCACAACACTAGATTTAACGAAAGGCTATTGGCAAGTCCCTGTCCCCAGCCTCGAGGGAGAAGACAGCTTTCTTTACCCCAGACGGGCTGCGTGTAGCTTATTCCCAGCGGAAGAGTGCGTCGCGTGCTTCCGCGTTTTCTCTGATTGGCCATGACGCCCATGTGACCACGGCAGCGCGAGAGAGCTGCAGCGCGGAAATAGGCTGTCTATTGCCTCGCGCTGCAGCGCGGAAATAGGCTGTCTATTGCCATTCTCTAAGACAAACTCTAACCTTAACCAGCTCCTTAACAGCGCCTAAACTTAACCCTTCTAACCATAACCAACTCCGAAACAATGCCTAACCTTAACCATACCTAACCTTAACCATAACCAACTCCGAAAGAATATTGCCATTCTCTAAGACAAACTCTAACCTTAACCAGCTCCTTAACAGCGCCTAAACTTAACCCTTCTAACCTTAACCAACTCCGAAACAATGCCTAACCTTAACCTTAACCTTAATGCCTAAACTTAACCGGCGAAAGAATGCATGTTAAAAAAAAAAAAAAAAAATTGAAGGGATTCGAACTTGTCACCAACGGACCGCAGCGCTGCCAGTTGAGCTAAGCGGCGAATGAAAATCGGGGATTACGGCTACATAATGCCGCAAGCTCTGCCGCACCGCTCCGCCTGCCGCGGGGCGTGTCGCAGCCAATCAGGGAAAACGCGGAAGCACTCGGCAGCACTCTTCCTCTGGGAATAAGCAATAAGCAGACGGGCTGTTTCATTACAAAGTTCTCCCGTTTGGCCTGCATGGGGCGCCATCTACCTTCCAGAGGCTGATGGACAGAGTGCTACGACCCCATCGGGACTATGCAGCCGCATATCTCGACGACATAATCATACATTCACCAGATTGGGACTTCCACCTCCAAAAGGTGAGAGCGGTGTTAGGTGCACTCCGGGAGGCGGGTCTCACCGCCAACCCAAAGAAATGCAGGCTGGGACTAGAAGAGGCAGAGTACCTGGGATTCACAATAGGCCGGGGCAATGTAAAACCGCAGAAGAGGAAACTTGATGCAATAAGGGAGTGGCCTTGCCCTTTAACGAAGAAGCAGGTCAGAACATTTCATGGGCTAGCGAGCTATTATAGGAGATTTATCCCTAACTTTGCTGCTCGCGCTGCTCCCCTTACAGATTTGACCCAGGCGCGGCGGCCGTTCACGGTGAAGTGGACACCGGAGGTGGAGGCAGCATTCGAGGACCTCAAAACGACACTCTGTTCGGGACCGGTGCTGGTCTACCCGAACTTCGATAAGGAGATGACGGTACATACAAACCGATGCATCAGAGACGGGACTGGGGGCGGTCCTCTCCCAGCAGCTGGAGGGTGAGGAACATCCAATTGTATACGTGAGCAGGAAGCTACTACCACACGAGCGCGACTGTTCTGCGGTGGAGCGCGAAGGTCTGGCAATTAAATGGGCACTGGAGACGCTCCGTTATTATCTGCTGGGTGGGGAGACGCTTCACGCTGGTGACGGATCACGCTCCCCTCGTCTGGATGGCCAAAGCAAAGGGAAACAATGCCAGGGTGACTCGATGGTTTCTGGAATTGCAGTCATTTAACTTTTCTGTCATCCACAGGTCCGGGGTGGCTCATGGCAATGCATACGCCCTCTCCAGGAAGCCTGTATCAGTTCTGCAACCGTTTCCATTTCCGGGGTAGGCCTGATTGGCCGAGACGGCCACGTGACGCGCGTGGCACGCCCCCGCGGCAGCAAGCGCGCTACTGCTGGAGTTCGCCTTTCACATCGCTGCCGTTGGCGAAAGCAGGATGAGGCGAGAGCGTAGATTTCGATGTGTATCATTTAATCATTTATCATTTAACATTTGAAAGGCATACATTGTTGTCATACAGAAGTACAGAAAACTTTTATCCAAAATGCTTCTTACTGTTACACTGTTAGAGACTGTGCTAGACAAATGAATGACTAATTCGGTCAGAAATAACGTAACTAATAACGTTAGTAAGCACTGCTTAAATGCTTATTATGTCTGCAGGGTACAGTAAACGTTTCTCCCGGTACATTCTGAAGAGCACACCGCTGTATGTTGGGGACAGGGATGAGCTGTGCACGGCTTTGCTCTCACTCGAGTGAGGAGGAGCGGAAGACCGCTGGTTCTCCAACATACAGCAGTGTGCTCTTCAGAATGTACCGGGAGAAACCTTTACTGTACCCCGCAGACATAATAAGCATATAAGCAGTGCTTACTAACGTTATTAGTTACGTTATTTCTGACCGAATTAGTCATTCATTTGTCTAGCACAGTCTCTAACAGTGTAACAGTAAGAAGCATTTTGGATAAAAGTATTCTGTACTTCTGTATGACAACAATGTATGCCTTTCAAATGTTAAATGATAAATGATTAAATGATACACAGCGAAATCTACGCTCTCGCCTCATCCTGCTTTCGCCAACGGCAGTGATGTGAAAGGCGAACTCCAGCAGTAGCGCGCTTGCTGCCGCGGGGGCGTGCCATGCGCGTCAAGTGGCCGTCTCGGCCAATCAGGCCTACCCCGGAAATGGAAACGGTTGCGGAACTGATACAGTCCTCCAGGAAGGATGCCTGTTGGGCGTCGGACGCTCTTCCCCGACGGTCGGAGCTGGAGGGGGGGTACTGTGGCAACCCCAAGCCACCACTGGGCTTGGTGATTGAAGGACGCTACGTAGTGACCCAATGGCTGGGCGCTACCCATATTTGGGCGTCCGCTTCCGGACACACCTGTCGCTAGAAGGTCATCAAGAGCGATTATCGAATCACGGCGCGGTGTGCCTGTTGAGGGGGAACCTAATGGAGCCAGAGAGCACCCTCTCACTCTCGTAGCAGTGCAAGGAGACAGGCCACGGAGTGGAGACGCCGCCCGGCCGACAGATTAATTACTATAAAGCCAGAGAGAGAGTGAGACGTGTGAAACGTTTATTGTTTATTAGAAAATAAATAAGAGTATCATTTTGGGAACTGCAACCTGTCTGTGTGTTGTTTATTCTGCCACCCCTACACCTGGAATTGCCACAATATCCTGTATTCCTTCAGGATAAGACTCTGCGTTGTGTTGTTTGTTGATGAAGAAAAGTCATTGGAATGGAATATCCCCTTGAGATAATATACAGTATGACACACAGGCCTCAGTAATCCTTGTTAACATAGGTTTATTGACATAAACAGAGACAAAAATCATTGAGCAGAGCAGTGGATACTCCCTCATCAAAGCCGAATACCAGTGCTAAGATCCTCTCTTTCCCTGGCATAATATTACCCCATTATCACCCCCTCCAATGGATACACCGGATACCTATATAGTCTAGCTAACTAAAATGTTGACACTTTGTATAGTAAAGTATAGACTGTTCTTTCATATTAACACTCTCCACTTACGGTCCCAAGTGAAGTTGTAACTATGTCATTAGTCAGTTGTATGTTTAACACTTTGAATGCCCAGCAGGGGGTGCACATTTAGTGCTTGAATGCCCACATCCACTTCAATGTTAGCATTAATATCGCCTAATCTATGTTTTAAATTATGGCTATGTGTCTAATCTGCCCGTCGCATTATCAATGACCTATTTCCAGTCAACATTGTCGAAGCAGATTTCTTTTTATTGGTTCATTTCCGTTTCATAGCATTTAGAAAACTCCTCGTTTTCACGAGAAAAAAAACAGGATTCCTTGATAATCGCCCCGTACTGTAATATTCTAGAACGTTGTCATTTGTTGGCCTATTTATGAATAGTTTTCAAATAAACGCTAGATTATCGATAGTATATGTGTACGTGTGCACGCTGGTGCTGCGCGCTGAAAATCGATTCTCTCAGTTCCTGATCGATCTTAGAGTCAAACAGCCATATCACATTATAGGGGAAAAGCTTATCTCTCCGTGAAAATGGGTCTGATTATCCTAAGACTGGTAACATAGATTCCTTACCCGAGATCAGATGGTATCCAAATGGATTATTCCAATTCCTGATCGCCATTCGAAAAAAATCGATCCTTTTATTGATCCCACGCGTATACTGTAAAAACACATAATCCCCGCTGCTCTGAGGGTCCAGCTTGAAGCTGATCGACCCCGGTTACATGAGTGAGAAGTAAAATGTGGAGTCCGGGTTTTTTTTTCTCATTCATTTTCATTGAGTCCAATCCAAAAGGGTGAATTACCATCTGGGAGACGATAGGGGGGCGCTTTTTTCACATCTGAGCGACTGGGGTGGCTGATTTTCCAACGGTAGACTCTGTTGATGAAATATGAATTCAGATCGCTAATAAAAAATAAAAACTCGGGTTGGGCATTCAAAGTGTTAAGCATTACATCACAAGACAGTGTGTTATAGAAATTAGATCACACCTATGGGTGGTTGTTAGGCCCGAGGCGCAGCCGAGGGTCGCTAGACCCCCATAGGCGTGATCTAATTTCTATAACACACTGTCGCGTGATGTAATGCTTTTATACAATGGCCGAATTCATCCAACCTTATTGCTATACAATAAACACACATTAATTGAAGATTTATTGACAAAACCATCCGCAGAAAAAGTAGTTCCAAAAAAAAAAAAAAAAGAGAGAAGTTGCCTCCGTGTGGAAGCAGCTCGGAGGTGCGCCGTTTCAAGGCAAGAATGAAGTGAGCGTGTGTTGGTTTGATTGATTGAAAATTGTATTAATGTCCGCCTTGTTTCGAACTGGTTATGCTTAGGCCCGCTTTCGAAGTTGGTTATGCTTATAGTTTATCTTTAGAGCAGGGCGATAGACCATCAGCCCTGATTCCAAACTCTAAGCATAACCGACTTCGAAAGAGGGCCAAAGCATATCCAGTTTGAAACAAGGCGGACATTAATAAAATGTTCAATCAATCAATCAATCATTCCAATAACACACGCTCACTTCATTCTTTTTTTTTAACCTACTTTCTATAGAAGAATCTAAGAATGAAGTGAGCTGGGAGGTGCGCTGTTTTAAGTGAGAGCGTGTTATTGAATTGATTGAACATTTTATTAATGTCCGCCTTGTTTCGAACTGGTTATGCTTAGGCCCTCTTTCGAAGTCGCCCTCTTTCGAAGTCGGTTATGCTTAGAGTTTGGAATCAGGGCTGGTGGTCTATCGCCCTGCTCTAAAGATAAACCCTTAGCATAACCGACTTCGAAAGAGGGCCTAAGCATAACCAGTTCGAAACAAGGCGGACATTAATAAAATGGAATTTGGAAAAAAATAAAACGGATTTCATATGGCTCTAGGTGTTAGTTTGATTTATGCTGCATTTTATATTGATGGCCTTCTAATTTGTTTTATTTATTTATTTTAAATAACTGACATTTTTCCTTTTGATAAGAAATCCAGCCATATTCCTTTCATTGTATTTCAAATACTGCACTTAAATTTCAAGCGGAAACCTAATCTTTCCATTAACTCTTTGGACGCCACGGACTTGAACATCTTTTGTTCTTACCACGCCATTTGACATCAACTATCTATCGTTCAATATGTGAAAAAGAATGAATCTTTCCATCCATACGTTCGCGTGTTATACCGCGGTGAATATAAGTATAGTTTTAGAGTGATCCTGTCTAAGTTAATACTTTGACAAATGTAGCCTATATTTTTCAGTCAGTTTGGTCTTTGTGTGCCAAACATTATTTAAGGCAAACCTCTGTAAACTTTTTTTTTACCAAATAAATGAGAAGCATGTTTAAATCAGCAATGCCGCCCCTCTTGCTGTACCAAAATGTCTCCTAGCTCTAACCGGTCACTGTCAAAATGATGTGCCTGATGTCAAACTGCCTCATTCTTTCAGTTTTTGCATGACTACATCCTTGAGAATAACTGAAAAGTTGGATTATTTGTAGGTAGTGGTCGCCGATATAATATCGGCCAATATGGTCATTTCATTACATATCGGTATCGTTCCGGTGTCAAAATAGGGCCAACATAAAAAAAAGAATTACTACAAATTAAAAAATAAAATAAAAAAAAATTTTTTTAACATGTTTTGGTCTTAAATTGTTTCAAAAGATCAGTCATTTCTGAAAATAAGTTACAAAAGTTAAAAAAAAAAAAAAAAAATGCGTTTTTGGAAAATAGCTCTTTATTTTATCATAATAAAGTGTTTTCTATACAGAGATATCGACATCGGTAAATATCGGTATCGGCCAGAACAGCAATATTAATATCGGTTATCGGTATCTGCCACAATTATCACATCGGTGCATCACTATTTTTAGGCTATATATCTTATGCCAATGTATGGTATGGTATACAACGTATACTGAACCAAACAGAAAACCGTGACCCAAAAACCAGGATACGAACCAAACCGTGGATTTTGTGAACCGTTCCACCCCTAATACAAATGGCAGACAGTTCAATTGTCAAACATTGCTTTGGGTTCAGTATCCGGCTGAAAGCTAGCCTAGCTTAGCGCAAATTAATGGAAGCGGATACGGACCACTAGCCTAGCTTAAAACTCTGGGAGGTGTTTTTGGCCAACAGCTAGGTCTGTAACCACTAGGGGTGTAACAATGCGACCTCACAACGATTAAATTCGATTACGATTCTTCAGGCAATGATTCAATGTTCAAAAATTCAGCTGCCAGGGTTCTAACCCGCACCAAACCCTGGCAGCACATCACCCCCACCCTCATCCACCTCCACTGGCTCCCCATCAAATCCCGCATCACCTACAAAACCCTCCTGCTCACCTACAAATCCCTTTCACGCTCTGACACCTCACTGACCTCCTCCACCCCTACACTCAGTCACGGTCCCTACGATCCACGGACACTGGTCAGCTCTCCATCCCCCGAACTAGACTGCGGACCTTCGGGGACAGAGCTTTCAGTGGCAGCTCCCACCCTCTGGAACTCCCTCCCCGCAGAACTCCGTACCGCCCCAACTCTGGACTCATTCAAAAAACTGCTCAAAACCCACCTGTTCAACTTGGCCTTTAACCCCTAATCTCTCATGTTATATGTATATGTTGTGTCTGTCCACTGTCTGTTACTTTGTTATTCCCCCCCCCCCCCATGTAAAGCGACATTGGGTCTCTTGAAAGGCGCTATATAAAATGAAGTTATTATTATTATCATGAAATCTCTTCATTTGACCACGATTCGATTCGATTAATTTTCTATCAGTTAATTCCCCAAAAAAATTTGAATACACAAATGTGGCTGGGGGAACCGATTCACGCATGAATGGACTATATACATTTTTGTAATTTTTTTTATTTCGATTATAAATCGATTCTAACATTTTCAAATCGATGCAGTTGAATCGTCACATTAGGATCGATGCATTTCGATGCATCGTTACACCCCTAGTAACCACTCATTCATTTTCATTTGTGCTAAGCTAGGCTAGCTTGCACCGGGATAGCTTTCTACTCAACACACAGAGAATAAATTGGTATCCATCTTCTTGTCTGACACTAAGTAAATTTCCCATGATGTTGGTGTGTTCCTTTAAGCTAATCGCAACAGGCCCAGAGAGAATGGTGTTACTAAGATATTGGTGCAATGTGGCAGCGCAGATGATAATGAAGGCATTCCGATTTAACCCTTGCTGGTTGGGCCTTTTACTAGTAAATGTGAATTCAAGACTTAAGACTTTGTGAGGACCTGCGGCCACACTTTAGTCCCCAAATGTGATGTACATAATAGAGATGGTTGTGCATGGACGATGTATTGTAGTGTCTTGCATTCTTGCCTCTGCCGACTTTTGACTTGCAAAGATTGCAGATGACTTTGGAGGGGTCACTTTGACAAACAGTGAATGAGTCCCATACAGGGGATGTCTTCCTAGTCTTAGACGGAGGACCACCGTCATCAACAGCAGCAGCAGGGGATTCTGGTCCCACTGGGGGGTTTACAGGCGAGGCACTGGCTCCAAGGAGGGGTTCATTGTCTAGTAAACAAACAAAAGAAGAGACGCTTGCTTACTTTCTTCAAGTGGTTTAGCTCCACCTGCAAGCTAAAGTGGCTAGCCTGAACTACGAACCCTGATTATCAAAAATATCTAGCTTGGATCTCTTGATGTCCCCGTTGGACTTCACTTCTCATCACTGTCCGAGTAGAGGTGCTTTGCTGAGATTCACTAAAAACCAGACATCTCATGCATGTCTGTCAGTGGGAGGTCAAATTAGAGTGTGAGGTCCAGTGAGGTTAAAGGAACACATTGCCACCTTTCCCCAGAGGAAAATATTTATATACATGTCATATCTTTGTTTCCAGTACAGAGAGGGGTATGGGTGCAGCTAGCCCAGCTTAGCACAAGGACTGACATTTTGGCAGGTTCAAAATTTATGTTTTTATGTATCCCCTCCCTACTTCCCATTTCTCCACTTGGAATGCACCTGACTGGATAAATGACATGCTGGTGCTCGTAGTGCGACATCTAGTGGCTGAATGTTATCTATAGCACCTTTAAGTACACAGTTCTGGAGGTGTTAGAAGGTGTATTTCTTCACTCTTTGGCAAGTTTTCCCCCTGCTTCCAGTCATTTGGCTAAGCCTAGCATGTACCCGGACCTAAACCGATTACTCTGGGGAAGCCAGTAAATAAATAAATGTTGAGTGTTCCTGTAAAGGTACAATCTGTAATGCTGTCAAACAGCGACCTCTAGGCAAAAAAGCCTCTCTTGGTGCACTGCTTTGTTCACATTTCTTTGTTTTGGTTTGATGTGTGGGTTGAATTTGAGTGTGTAAACAGGGGGCATTACTATTGCAGGCCACACCTCAACAGGGCTTTCCTCAGGATTTTCAAACAAGATAGTGCCGAGTCGCAACTAGGGGGTGGTCCGTAGGGGGGCTGTGGCCCCCATCAGGGAATTTGCATTAAAGAAAGCCTGGCATTTGTTGTAATTTCCTGCAACTTACAAACATAATTTCAATAGAATAGCAAAAGAAATGTCCTAATAAGTCATTTATTTAGGTACAGTGTATAAGGTATAAGCTGGCCCCAAGCTTTCACTGCAAAAATAAATAAATATATATATATTTGTTTATATTGTCATAGCGGAGCTGCGCCCCTATACCCTTGTTTAGGGAAAGCCCTGCTCAGACTCTAAAGTCTGGCCAGCAATACAATGACCTCCCCTAAACACATTTAAATTCAACCCACACATCAAACCAAAACAAAGAAATGTGAACAAATGTAAACAAAGCGCATCACCAAGAGGTGCTCTTTTACAGAGGACACTGTTGACGGCATTACAGATTATTATACCATAAAATAAGTTTGAGGATGTAGCGCTCTATCCATTCAACTTGCACAGGCGGAAACTACAGTGGCCGGCCGCCACAGAAACGAGCGCGAGTTAAATTGGTTTAATAGCTCATAAGAATACAAATTTAAAATATCTCACCATCACTGCAACCGTGTGGTGTCTCTCCTGTGTGGAGTCTTACGTGTTTCTTAAGAGGTCCACTCTCACTAAATATTTTGCCACAATCTTAACAACTAAAGGGTTTCTCGCCAGTATGGCTTCTCATGTGTTTCTTCAGATACGACTTCTGCTTAAACGCCTTCCCACAATCTGGGCAGATATAGGGCTTCTCTCCCAAGTGAGTTCTCATGTGCGACATCGCATTTCCCTTCTGGGCAAATCTTCTGCCACAAATGGAACAGCCAAAGGGCTTCTCTTTCAAATGAGTTCTCATGTGTTTTTTAACAGTTCCCCTGTGACCAAAACCTTTGCCACAAACTGAGCAACTAAATGGTTTCTCTCCAGTATGACTTGTCATGTGTTCCTTCAAACATCTCTTCTGTATGAACCCTTTTCCACAAACTGTGCAAGTAAAGGGCTTATCACTCAAATGAGTTCTCATGTGTATTGTCAACGTTCCTTTCTGACTAAATATTTTGTGGCAAACTGAACAACTAAATGGTTTCTCTCCCGTATGACTCCTCATGTGTGTCTGCAGATGTGCCTTCCATTTAAACCCCTTTCCACAATCACCGCAAATAAATGTTTTCTCTGCGACATGACTTTTCATATGTGCTACAATATCAATATTTTCAGTAAATTTTTTACCACAAACAGTACATATCCTGTGAGCTTCAAGGTGAAGTTTCAAGCTCTCTGTAGGCTCCAAATGCTTTCCACACAATCCACAATCACTTGAATGGACGTTAACATGCCTATTTACAGACATATTATTAGGAAAAGACTTTCCACACACTTTACAACAGTGTGTTGCCCGGCTGTCATTTAATGATTTCAGTCCATGTGATAATTCCATAGGTCTCAGTCCATGTGATAATTCCATAGGTCTCAGTCCATGTGATAATTCCATAGGTCTCAGTCCATGTGATAATTCCATAGGTCTCAGTTCATGTGATAATTCCATAGATCTCAGTTCATGTGATAATTCCATCCGTCTCAGTTTGTGTGATAATTCCATCGGTCTCAGTTCATGTGATAATTCCATAGGTCTCATTAAGTTATTGGTGGTGAACAAGTTTTGTCCTGTGATTCTCTGTCTTTTATATGATTTCAATGCGTCTGACTCTAAACCTGACTGAGGTTTCCAATCATCATCCATGTCATCAGTCTCAGTTCCAGAACAGTCAGAAGAGAGGAGCTGGCCATCTCTAGTTGGTTCTAAATCAGCAGCTGGATCCTGGTGATCCTCTCCATCAGGTTCTGTTTTCATCTGGTCAGTTGAGGTGCTGGCTAGAGGCTCAGTCTGGGTTTGGTTAAACCACGAGGAGTGAGGTTTCTCTTCATTGTGTTCACTCTTCACAGGGACAGGAGTGGATGTTAACTTTATGATGTCAGCCTCCGGACCTTGAAGCTGCTCTCCCTCCTCACTGGTCCAGAGTTCCTCCTGTTCCTCTTTAATATGTAGGGGCTCTGGCTCCTCCTGGCCCAGACTGGGGCTCCTCTCCTGCTGCTCAGGGGGAACCTCCTCTTCACAGATAAGGAGCTGTAGAGAGTCTTGGGGGGAGGGACAAAAATAATTTTAGAATGTTAATCGGTTATTACCTAATATGCCATGCATTAGCGCTGTTCGATATGACGAGATATATCATGGGATGAGAGAAAAATGTCTATCGGTAGATATTTATGTCTATCGCTTATGTCGCTATTGTCGCAAAAAAGCAGCAGAATTGCTAATGTCAATATTTTACTTAATTCCCAACCCTCCACACACGCTGGAATAACAAACAAACACGGAGAAGCGTGACACAGAACGAAACTCCTCACAACACGATACAGAACAGAACAGCTGGCCTGTGATGGAAATCAAGTGCACCCCATCTCAGTCTCAGCAATACATTCAATCAAATCCATGGAAATTATTGAGAAATGTTTTCTGTGTGGTTATTTTTTATAGGCAAATGTTTTACTGAATTTACAGAAAACATACTATATCATGATTTAGGCCTATATCATTATGAAGATATTACATTTCATATACGTTTATATATATGACAAGGACATCACATAAGAGTGAGTCATTCCTGAAGTTCATTCCATTCTAGCTAACGGGTTCATAGATTATTTACACTCAAATTGCATACCATCTGAAAATAGACCGAAAATATACAGACATTCTATATATTGCAATACAAAAATGTGACAATATGTATCATATCACAATATCAGCTACATTCATTCTGCCATAGTAGTAATCACATATCAGATGCCCTGCCAATCACATTTAAAATCGCTCTGTTGCCAATTAGGCTACAGTTTGTACAGCAGACGGTGAAATCATGATTTTAAATGATAAATGAGGGTCTGTTACGGACGGTGTCCTTATGTATGTATATAGAGAAATGTATGTTATCTGTTGTATATACAGGGCTGTACACTGCGAGCATCTCGTCGCAAATTGCCCCCTAATCTGGCCGGTGCGAGTGGAAAATATCATCTGGGGGCAAGCTTGCGAGTAGTGATTGCAACCCTTCATTCGCATTTCACTCCTAAATTAATCCATACAAATTGGATAAAACATTAGCCTACAACCAGGACATAATGTTGCGGTTGTAATTTCATTAGACAGACCAGCGCGGACCTTTAATAACATGCAATTTGATTGACACGAGCAATGGGCTAACGTTAGCTGCTATCCACGGTATCCATTAGGATTATGCTAAGCTAACTAGCGTTAGCTGCTGCTAACCCTGGACACCAGTCAAAGCGGACTCCACAACACTAGTTCCATTCGGGAGGAAAGGGGGTGTGTTATATTGACAACGCTTGACAACAGAAGTTTAAACATAACTTCATATTTATTGGTTATTCGTTTCTGTTACTGTATATCATCCACTTTCCATCTCCGTCTGTTAAACGCTTCCCGTTTACATTCGAGTGTGACGTCATCACCTACGGCTAGGGATGCCCCGATCACGTTTTTTGCCACCGATACCGATCACCGATCGTCGTGAGCCATATCGACCGATACCGATCCGATACCGATCGTTTTTGATTAAAAAGAAATTAAAAATTATTTTATATAAAAAAAAATGTATATATAAAATATATATATTATATAATTAGACTTGTACTTGTATTATCTGCGAGACATCGCCACCACGCAACAAGTCAAAATGCTCGCTATCTGCAAACCGCGCCACTGTCTGTGTACTCTAGTAGCCTCCAGCTCCAAAAAGGATTCTCCGGCGCTGCAGCTGGGCCCTATTGGTATAACGTTACTACTGTCACATTCAGCAAGCCCTCAGCTCGAATACGCATTCAATCAATGTTATAAGACATTGATATCAGGAGCTATCTGTAGCTACTGCTAGCCGGCTAGATGACGTTAAGACAACTATTTAGTTCAATCGGACATTTCGTTTTGAACTGTGAACTAATGTCAGCTAACGCAAGCTAACGGAGATATCAACATGGACTACTAGACTTCCTGGGGCATTTGTTGATATCCGGAGCTATCAGTAGCTAGCCGGCTAAATACCGTTAGACAATGCCTACTAAAAGTGAATAGTTGACTGGGTAATTTTGTTTAAACAGTAACGATAGCTAGGTAGAACGTTAGCTCAGGTCGAATGCACTATATCTAGACTCAGCAGAGGAGCCGCCTCCACTGTGTTTACAAACTCTACACGGGTACGGGCGGGGCTAGGGAGGAGGAGCAGTTTGCAGGTCCTGTGCGTCTGAGACAAGCGAGTGAGATATCCACTTGATCAGTTTCCGCGATCGGCGAATATGACTCATTATCGGAATTCCCCGATCTCATATTTATACTCAATATCGGCCGATACCGATCGCTGGCCGATCGATCGGGGCATCCCTACCTACGGCAGCTTAGACGATCAAAACGCGAAGCTAGAACAAAACCCGGGCGGGGGGGGGCTGGCTCTCTCATTCGTTCTCGCCCTCGCCCCCTCTCTCTCTCTCTCTCTCTCTCTCTCTCTCGCTCTGATTGATTGAAAACTTTATTAACAGATTGCAGAATGGGTACAATACAGTACAGCTCTCTCTACATTCAATGATTTAAAGTAGCCAAACGTTACAGACAGTATAAATACTAACTGGATAGTTGATGATATAAACATTTAATTTCATTATCTGAAATATTCTAAAATCATTAAGTCTGCTATAAGCCAGGGGAGGAAACTAACTTTTTGGCTTACCAGCCAACTGGCCAGTATCTGATTTTTTTTACCAGCCAAACAGATTTTTTACCAGACAAAAAAAATCGCTAATTGTGATAATTACTTCTTTGTATGTCAAGCCGTGTCAATGTTGTGTATGCATCTGGGTAGGCACACTGTGCCTTTAAGACAGCACAGTGGTCTTACGACAGTGCTGTGAAGTACCGTCAAGTGTTGTGGTAACGTCAGTTGGGTTGGTGTGCTGTTGTGCACAGTGCACTGGTTGAGCTAGCCCCTTTCGTGACTGCGATGTGCAAGCCAGGGGCTTTTGAGCATGAAATAAAATGTCTAACCTTACGTCGTAGTCCGGTGCTTTTTTGGAAACATTATAGTCATAACAGATACACCTAGCTGGCTGCTTTGAGCACACAGGGCTAACGTTAGCTAGCAAGCAGCTATAGCTAAAACGCTAACTAGAAGCTAACCACTGTATACAGTTCCAGTAGACTAACATTACACCTCTGTGATTTAAATGTGTCCTTAGTAACTTATACTCGAGGGTTGTACTAGGGTTGGATGCAGTTCCCCGTTGGTCAGTCTGTCTGTTTTCCATCTTCTGCTGTGTTTAACGTTATCTGTTTGCGAGTGCTCCTGATGGCTAGCCTAGTACCACGGGACTTTTATTATTATATGTCCGCGGGTTGGCCAGTACTGCGCAAACGTTTATTAAACATTATATGTCCGCGGGTGGTCTTGTGCAGTGCTCTCGTGGCACTGTCAACTAAAGCGAACACTCAGAAGACGCGCACCGTTTGCCAGTGCAGTGATTGCAGAATGTTTTATTTTTTTGTATACTCGCCAGCAGGGGAGGAAACTAACTTTTTGGCTTACCAGCCAACTGGCGAGTATCTGATTTTTTTTACCAGCCAAACGTAAAAAATACTAGCATTTGGCCAGTAAAGTGGCCTAATTTCCTCCCCTGCTATAAGCCATTATCCCTTTGTGTGTGTGATTATTATTTTCTCACAGTAGTGTGTGTGTATATATATATATATATATATATATATATATATATATATATATATATATATATATATATGTGTGTGTGTGTGTTTGGCTAAAGTGGATAGAAAACACAGTACTGTGCAAAAAAAAGGCACCCAAAAGTTTTTATATAAATGGTCTTAGATGTAAATACATTTTTTATTAGTGCGTCAGTAGACTACTCTTAGTACATTTTCATTAAATTATTTTTTAAAGCATCTTCATGGTTTAATAATGCAAACATGTGTTGCAGGGACTTATTATAATCATCATATTGGCGTGACTGTATGCATCAAAGGGTTAAATCAAGCATTTTTAAGTGCTTTAGAGGAAATGTCAAAATATTGCGATATATATCGTGTATCGTGATATGGCCAAAAAATATCGCGATATCATTTAGAGGCCATATCGCCCAGCCCTACTATAATGGTAAAATAGTTATTTAAAAATGTGCCCCTAAAAAATATTCTTTGCCCCTAAATTTCTCATTTAGGGGCAAGTGTGCCCCTAGTGAAAAAGCTTAGCGTACAGCCCTGTATATAGGCATGTTTTGTTTGTTGTTGTCTTGTCTCCCTCTTGTGTCTACATATCCCCACTCTCAGGTGTCTCAATTCCAGCAACAACAGCAGCAGCAGCAGCAGCTGAGGCTCGTCAGGCAATCAGGCTCCACACTCCTTCATATACCCATTTGTGTGCAGTGTTAGAGAGCTCCCTGGCTCGTTTTGGTTGTGGTAACTATACTTGGTCTGTGTGGGAGCTCATCTTTGTGTGTCTTTGGTATAGAGCTGGTGAAGGCTCTGGCACTTTGTGCTGTTAGTTAGTTTAGGAGTTTAGTTTAGGTCTGTGCTATTTGTGTGTTCTGTAGAGCTGTGGCCTTTTTGGCATTAGTTATTATTTTGCAAATTGTTTCTTGCGTTTTGTGTCACTGCACCCTCACCTATCCTGTCAAGTCAAGTCAAGAGTTCATTGCGGGTGGTCTTGCCCGCAACGATGTGCAATACAGTAGTACAACATATAATAGAATCCAATAAAACAACATTGTGCAATAAACAGGTAACATAGTGGGGCATCTCGGAATTTGTACATAAGTTATTTACAGAGCATGGAGGACATGCTAGGTCCTTTGGTAGTGCAATACACTGTTACTGTTGCTATACTATTTTTAAAGTGACCTGTCGCCTAGTGTTGCGTCTCCCCACTGGGGTACGTAACATAAATGGGGGCTCGTTAGTGGGCGACAGACTGTTGGTGTTGGTGTGCGGTGGGCACGTTAGGTGGTTTGGTTTTTGGTGGTACTTTGATCTGTGTATGTTTGCGCTGGTGTCTCTTTGTAGTCATGACGTCTTTTAGTGTGGAGGGGTTTCTGAGTGATCCCTCAGTGGATAATTTGGATCAGTGTAGGAAGGAGGATTTATGTGCTATCGCCTCACATTTTCAGGTCAGCCTTGCTAAATGTTTGGCGGAGGCTGACCTGAGAGAGGAGGTCGTACGCATTTTAGTGTATAGAAAGGTGCTCGGTGTGGGTGAGGGGGCGTCTTTTATTTCTTCCCCTCAGTCTGCCTCGGACACGGAGCATGAGGGGGTAGAGGGGGCGGTGGTGGACCCAGTTACAGACGGGGTAGGGGCGGATGCAGAAGGGGGAGAGGATAAGCCTCCCCTTTCGGGTGTCGCGTCTCCAGTGCCCGGTCATGCTTCACCCTTCCCTGGTGGGAGTACTGAAGAGGCCAGTCTTCAATTAAGTTTTGCACGGTTACAGTTTGAGGAGAGGGAGAGGGGTTACAGGTTGGCTGTCAGGAAAATGGAGCTGGAGGCTGAGACTGAGCGGGAGAACCGCCGGTTGGACACTGAGGTTAAAATTAAGCAACTGGAGCTCGAGGCTGCTAAGGCTAGGAGTCCTGCTCAACCCTCTTCCACGGCTGTGGGGGCTTATGATGAGTAGACTTATATCTCTGGTACCTCAATTTCGTGAGGCGGAGGTAGACTCCTATTTTAATGCTTTCGAGCGAGTTGCTACCTCATTAAAGTGGCCTAAAGAGGTCTGGGCTCTCTTGCTCCAATGTAAGCTCACTGGGAAAGCCCAGGAGATTTTGTCTGCCCTCCCTCTCAGTGACAGTTTGTCTTATGACATAATTAAGACGGCTGTACTTGGGGCCTATGAGTTAGTGCCGGAGGCATATAGGCAAAAATTCCGAGCTCACATAAAGTTGCCTGGCAGGACTTTTGTGGAGTTCGCTCGTGAGAAGGAGTCTCTATTTTTTCGGTGGTGTAAGGCGAGTGACGTGTCTGATTTTAATTCACTGTCTGAGTTACTGTTGCTGGAGGAGTTTAAAGGTAGTCTGTCTGACCGTTTGGCTACATATCTGAATGAGCAAAAAGTGGGTACGTTGGCTCAGGCTGCAGTACTCGCTGACGAGTTTGTGCCAACTCATCGACAGTCGTTTAGTACTCTCCGACATGAGGGTAGGACCTTTTATCCCTCTGCTCACACTCCAGCTAGGTCACATGTTAGTCTGCCGCAGATCCGCCGCAGTGGCTATGTTGGACAGACTAGTCGGCCCCGCTCTGTGTCTCCCCGCTACAAGGAGGAGCGGGAGTGTTTTTACTGTCATCAGGTGGGCCACATTATAAGTGACTGTGTTGTTTTGAGACGCAAGGAGCAGTCTCAGACAGATGGACGACCTAAAGCGGTTGGTTTGGTCCAGACAGTGTGTGACATACCAGTACCCAGTTACGAACCGTTTATGTCGGACGGGTTGGTCTCGCTCAGTGGCAGTGAGTTGTATATGTGTGGTGTCCTTATGTATGTATATACAGGGAGCAAAATTAACTTTTTGACTCACCGGCCAGTGGCGGGTAGATGGGAAGAATCTACCCGCCAAGCAGATTTCTTACCTGCCAACTTTTTTTTGATAAAAAAAAAAAATTATTTTATATAATTTTTTTTTTTTAAATAAAATATATATATTATATAATCATACTTGTAGTTGTATTATCTGCGAGACATCGCCACCTCGCTGTCTGCAAACAGCTCCACTGTGTGTATACTCGAGTGGCCTCCAGCTCCAGCAAGGATTATCCGGCGCTACAGCTGGACCCTAAACTCTTACATTCAGCATGAAAGGATTCTCCTGCGCTGCACCTGGACCCTAGTCAGCAGCCCACATGCTGATGCGATGTAACTGGATACTTGCTGCAGTTGTTGATGTCGGGAGCTATGAGTAGCTAGCCAGCTGGATAACGTTACACAATGCCTCATGTATTAAACTAAAAGTGAATAGTTGACTGGGTCATTTTGTAACAGTAGCTAACATCAGCTCACGGAGGTCTCTCTGACTAGACTAACGTCAGTCACGGTGACTGTGTGTTTACATGCAGCATACAGAAACAGGTGGGGAGTATAGGAGCAGCAGCAGCAGCAGCAGCAGTGGGCTCGCTGTGCTCAGACAGCGAGTGAGAACTCCGCTCAGAATTGGATCATGATTTTCGGTTTTCACATGACCATTTGATTGGCCGCCACACGGCGGGCAGACCTCATAGTGGGAGGTGCCAAACGTATAAACTGAGCGCAAATGGCGGGTGGCGCTCTCTAGTTTCGCCCCCTGTGTATATAGAGGGAGTAATGTATGTTATCTGTTGTATATATAGGCATGTTTTGTTTGTTGTTGTCTTGTCTCCCTCTTGTGTCTACATATCCCCACTCTCAGGTGTCTCAGTTCCAGCAACAGCAGCAGCAGCAGCAGCTGAGGCTCGTCAGGCAATCAGGCTCCACACTCCTTCATATACCCATTTGTGTGCAGTGTTAGAGAGCTCCCTGGTTCGTTTGGTTGTGGTGTGGTAACTATACTTGGTCTGTGTGGGAGCTCATCTTAGTGTGTCTTTGGTATAGAGCTGGTGAAGGCTCTGGCACTTTGTGATGTTAGTTAGTTTAGGAGTTTAGTTTAGGTCTGTGCTATTTGTGTGTTCTGTAGAGCTGTGGCCTTTTTGGCATTAGTGTGGTATAGTGTTGTGTTTAAGTAATTATAGTTTGGTATTTGCACATTTCTGTTAACATTTGTTCTCTTGTATCACCCAGCCTATGGTGATTGTTTTTCTTTGTTTATTAATCTTTTGTTTCGCACACAGGGACATTGAGGACAGGAAGATACCCTGGGTCTACATTTTGCATCACGTAGGTGACCTACTGTTAAAGACACCAGTCTTAGAAGTGAGCACCACCACCTGTACTTTGGGGCGTCCGCGCCTGTAAGGGGGGGTGGGCTTTTATTTCTTTTGATATTTCATTTGGTGCTCACTGGTAAGTCCTCCTTGCTCTCTGTGTTGCCGAGTTTGTGTTTGAAATAAATATTATTATTTTGCAAATTGTTTCTTGTGTTTTGTGTCACTGCACCCTCACCTATCCTGTCTGTGGCCTAGTGTTGTGTCTCCCCACTGGGGTACGTAACAGGGTCACATTACAACATTCCTCTAAAAAAGATATGCCTAAAGCTTCATTAATTCCTCTACGTCTAGATGTTGATATGTTATCTCTATGTTGATTGTTATCTCTCTAATCTAGATGTTGATAGTTATCTCTCTAGATCAGCGGTTCTCAAACTACGGGTCGCAACCCAAAGTGGGGTCATGGGTAGGTGACAAGTAAAATAAATAAATAAAATATATACATTTCTTTTTGTTCTGGCAACATATTTTGGCTAAATATGCCTCGTTTTATAAATGTGTATTGATAACATATAGCTGTAATTACATTTTCTAATAAATATGCATGATCAAGTTCAACAACGTGTGCTTTTATTTTGATATTCCTTAATTCCACGTTGAAATATTAACACATTGGGCGCCGGACCTGACTATAGTCGGGTTAACTCTCTGAACGTTGAGCGCCAGGACCCCCGAAAACCCGAGTATAGTCGGGTTTTCATCGTTATTTCTTTTATTCGATATTTCCATTCATAAAAACATGCAGGCAGCCTGTGTTATCACTGGGGATGGGTCTGAGATCGCAAACGTCCAATACCGCCGCCTAACGCCTTGCGGCCGCTATTGCACTCCATTTGAAACGATGTGGCTTTGTGTGTGGGCAGAGCTGCGGCCTGTGGGCGGAGTCTAACTAGTCGGGCAAGCCAAGCGCTTTTAACACATGCATCAACGAGGGTCAGGCACCCCCGGTTCATGTTCAGTGCTGGATTATGTTGGCACCTCGACATCAGTACTTGGAATGGCGATCGGATAATTGGAATATTCTTTTTGGGACAGATCCTGGTCAAGGTAAGGACTACATGGTATCAATATTGCGTTGATCCAAAAATTCCTTCATGCGATCGGGAGCGTGTGTGTGTGGCGTGTTCCGTTGGTTGTGATCAAAGCACGGAGGGGCACCCCGCCCCCCTTCCATGCATCCATGATGAAGCATAATACCGATAATCTAAATTTTGATTTGAGAACAGTAGCTAGTCCAGGGAAGAAACGATAACGCTTTTATTAGAATACACGTTGCCGGCCATCACGCAGCATTTTGGCAATGAAACTGAAACTACACTCATTCACGACAGTATAAAACGGGAATGTATGGATGGAAAAAGTGTATGGATGGAAAAAGTATCTGTTTTTTTTTTGCATCTTGACCGGAAGAAACTCAATGACAATCGACCATATTATTAGATCCATAGCTATAATATATAATATAGCTTTAGGCCTGCAAACACAGCCATGTATCCCCATGTTAAAAGGCGCTGGCCTTTCAACAGTAACAATAAACAGCGCCATCTGGCACTGAATGAGTTAAGTGTGGGGTCACCAAATAAAATCCTAAATAAAATGGGGTTGTGGTATAAAAGAGTTTGAGAATAGCTGCTCTAGATGTTGATATGCTATGTCTATAGATGATGTTATCTCTCTAGATGTTTATGTTATCTCTCTAAATGTTGATGTTATCTCTCTAGATGTTGATATGTTACTGTATCTCTCTAGATGTTGATATGCTATCTCTCTAGATGTTGATATGTTACTGTATCTCTCTAGATGTTGATATGCTACGTCTATAGATGTTGATGTTATCTCTCTAGATGTTGATATGCTATGTCTCTAGATGTTGATGTTATCTCTAGATGTTGAGGTTATCTCTCTAGATGTTGATGTGTTATCTCTCTAGATGTTGAATACGTTATCCCTCTAGATGTTGAATACGTTATCTCTCTAGATGTTGATACGTTATCTCAGTCTAGATGTTGATACGTTATCTCTCTAGATGTTGATACGTTATCTCTCTAGATGTTGATGTTATCTTTCTAGATGTTGATACGTTATCTCTCTAGATGTTGATGTTATCTCAGTCTAGATGTTGATATGCTATGTCTATAGATGTTGATATGGTGTCTCTATATATGTTGATGTATTTCTATAGATGTTGATATAATATTTCTATATATGTTGTTGATGTTATCTCTATATGTTGATATATTTCTATAGATGTTGATGTTATCTCTATAGATGTTGATATATCTACCTGGGTCTACCCCCCCCCCCCCCCCCCCGATGAATGAAAGTCATACCGTTATATACTGTGCACCGCGGTATTAGGCAAAGAGCTGCCACGATTACCGCATTACCGCGGTATCGCTGTTACATCACGGCCACCGCAGAGTAGGCTGAATACCGCGTCGCCGCTGTTTTTTATAATAATAATAATAAAGTACCCTCCTCTCGTTGGGCTTGCGGCTCTGCAGATATACCCTACTCCTCTATCGAGATTCCAAGCGACCCTATTGGGTACCAGAAAAGTCACGTGAAACATTGCAGACCACTGATTGGTCAGAAGAGAGACGCGTCACACATTGGGAGCGTCCTGCAGTTTTTTACATCCTGAATGTCAGCCATTGATCAGAGCTCATCACAATACGGCTAATAACGTTAGCTTTAGCTCCCCGCCGGAGTGGACTACCATCGCTCATCAGGAGTACTAAACGAGACATAATGATTTTACTGTCTGCAACGAATGTTATAATAAAAGCCCTTCGTTCTATACACTTGTCTGATTGAAAACTGTATTAACAGACCGCAGAATGGGACAACTCAGCATGCTCTGAGCAAAGAAAGGAACTGAGATGGTCCGGTAAATACGCTGATGTTATTGAACGTATAACTATATAATGGTAATGCCACAAAACGAATGCCTTTATTATAAAGTAGTAACTTTATAGTAATAATAAGAAGAAAGGGTCGGGGGGGTAACCACCCCTGCCCGCGACACCGAGTGAACGGCGCACGACCAGAGGGGAAACTTCGAATCCGTGTTTCACTTTCAATAACTAATGCGTGCTTGCCGAATCCCAAACAATATTCATGCTGCAAAGTCATGCTCTAAAGATCGACATTTAGACTAGAGGCAGGCTATATGCTATAAAAAGTAGACTACTACTTAAAAAAAAAATGCATTCAAACTTTTTTTATTTTTTTGTGTGCGTGCGGTAATAACCGCGGCGGTAGGAAATATTTTGCAAATCCGTGCGGTAAGGAAAACATCAATACCGCGGCAGCTCTAAACATAAGGAATATTAGCATAATTTTGAGTGGACTGAAGGAATGAGTCAGCGTTAATAGTTTTAAATGCAAATAATTTATTGAAACACTCGGGACACACACACACACACTGTTTCAACTCACCACCCCTGCATCATATTGTAGTCTAGTGTGTCTTCAAACTTCCACTCATCTCGAAACTTTTTTATATTTGAATATCAACATTATCTGTCCATCCTCAGTAATCCTCAGTTTACTATAATATAATCCTGTCCTGAGTCCCGACTAGTGACTTCATCGTCTTTCCAAACGCACGCACACAGGGAAGGGGAGAGTGCCCCCCCCATTTCCCTTTCCCCAGTCCACACTGATGTTCTCTATGGCTCTGCGCCTCTGCCTCTGATCAGGATTAGCTTGTTAGCTTACACTAACGTTGTAGTGATTGTAAATGGTACATAAACGTTAATTTCGGGCGATGTGGGCATAAAGGAATGGCGACGGTGCAAAGCATGTAGATGCATTTGACCCGTTGTGAGAAGAAAAAAAAACACCACAGACTTATTTCGGGTCATGTAGGCGCACTGCTGTGTAGCGCTGCTCTGCTTTCAGAAGCACAGACTGGGCGGATATGACTCACGGAGTTGCTACAGGGTTTTTCAAAATAAGAGTATCATATGAACCAAACGTTGCTAGCTGCCGGAGCCATAGATATTATGACTGGAGCTGCGCTTGGGGCGGAAATGAGACCCGCACCAGGGTTTCCGTCAGAAAAAATTGTTGCCGGTCTCCGTGACCTGCAAGATTTCAATCTACCGGACAAATTAGATTAATTCCGGTCATAGTTTATTGAGCTTTAAAACAATTGATAGGCAGGCTATATAAAGAATGTCATCCTCAAGGCATGTAGATTTATAATATTATTACTTAAAACTAGGCTACTTTTGCGTATACAGTCATTAATATATTTCAAATAAAATAAGTCCCTCGATACTCCGTGCTGCTGCTGACTTGAAATAAAATAGACCGCGTATGTGGGCAGTCGGTCCGACACTAAACAGCAGTCTGTTATAATCACATTTTTATGAGCTAACGAATTCCGTTATATTGGACATTTGTATTAATTATATCAAGCGAAGAACTGAGAAATTTGGCAGAGAGAGACGGCAACATTATCGTGGGTTTGCGTGATGTATATCTCCACCTCCCAACGACTTGGTGCTGGTCATAATGTCCGGTGAAAACAACTCCCTCCAAGCACAACCCGATCACTTGAACTGCACTAAAACAGGCCAAAATTAAATAGCCTATGCGATGAACGATTCATTACATTCGTTTCATCGTTGCCCCACCAAGCAGCCGGTCCAACAATGAAAGCTGTTGTCAGCGCGAGCCGGCTACAGTTAGTTTGCAAGAAGCATCCAGCTGCAGACCCGCAGAGCAGCTTTCCAGGTCTGGGGACCGCACTGTGCCAGCAAAGCTGGTGGGTTCTGTGGGTCTGCAGCTGCATGCCCCTCGCAAATCCAGCAGCAAGCTCTCGCCGACACAGCGTCGTCACTATCAGACCGGCTGCTTGGCGAAGCAACGACAACAAACGTAATGATTGTTTCGTTCATCGCATAGGCCACTCAATTCCAGCCCACCTGAATACAATTCAAATAATCAAACTGTGCCCAGAGGGAACCATTTTCACCGGACACTATGACCGGAGAGATTAAATATGTCGGACTTCAACAGATTTTGCCGGTCAAATACCGGTAATTACCGGCTAACGGAAACGCTGACCCGCACAGGATTTTCAAAATAAGAGTATCGATATGAACTACACGCCAGGTGGCGGGCAGACCTCTCATTTTTACTCGCCAAACCTTAAATCTACAGGCCATTGGCGCTTGGCGGGTGCTTATTTTGTTCCCTGTGTGTGTGCGTGTGTGCTGATGCTGATCAGGAAATGGATAATCGATTTTTCAGCCCGCTTCTATAGCGTGCATAAGTACACATATACTATCGATGATCTAGCGTTTATTTGAAAACGATTCATAAATAGGCAGGAAAATTACAGTTTTTTGTGTATTCCAGTGTATTCCACTAAAGGGCGATTATCACAGAATCTTTATATTTTCCTGAAACTTTCAAAAAAAGAGTTTTTTTTTTTAAAATGGTATAAAACGGAAATGAACCGATTAAAAAACAATCCGTTTCGACAATGTTGACTGCAAACAAGTCATTGATAAGCGATGGCCATATTAGACACATAACCATAATTTAAGATATAGTTTATGCATTCGCAAATATGAGAGCTCTATCATTGAAGTGGGTGGTGGCACGCAACAGGGTTCCGGGGCACCGCATGGCTGGCACGTAAAGTGTTAAAGACCGAAAATTAACGTTACGATTTTGAAGAATAGAAGCAGGTGCAAAGATTTGCATTTTTTTGTTGCTGCGGTGAAAAGAAGGAAGTTGCAGATCCCCAGGGTCTATCCTGATTGGTCAGATGGGATGGCGACAATATTTGTCTCATAGACTGACCTGTGCTGATTGGCTGGAAGACGTTTTTTTCATAGATCCCCCCCCCTCTCCCACCTGGCTAAATATATTGTATGGGGAAGTGGCCAAAAATAGTTACTTGGCCGGTAAAGGGTTAATGTCAGACGCGTCATCATTTACCCTCGATACGTTACATTTCCCTAGTCGTTGCCGTCATAATTTCCTATACACGTACTTCTTTATGCAACGATCTATTATGTAGCAGACTGTTGTTTCTTATTTGACTGGGGAATGCGTTAACGTTAGCCAACTGCGTTGCTAAGCGTCCAGTAAGTGTAAGACAGTAGTAGCATGGAGCACGTCCCTTGTACAAAGTAGACGGTGTGAGAATACATCAACTTACTTCAAGAATACAAACGTTGTCATTATCACATATCTCTTATCAAGGTAACACGGTGTGGATTCATACACACCTGTTTTGTGTAACGTCGTCTCTCTCTCAGGCTTCAGAACATCCAGCAGTTGACGCTGACGGTCGATCTCTCCTTCATATTCTTCTATGGTTCTTTCAAATACTCCAAATATCTCTTCAACAGCTGCAGTCAGTCGCTCGTTCAACGCTCTCAATATTTGTTTTCTAGACATTTTCAACGAATACAAAGAAGAGAAGTTGTTGTTGCTAGTTAGCTCCGAAGCTACACTACCACCAGGGCGCAGGTTGTGCGCATGCGTTTCTTCTACCCGTGTTGCTCCGAGAAGTCACGGGGACATTACGTCATAACAGTGGATAATACACATGCGCATAATGTAGGCGCATTTCCAAGTTCAAGTATAAAGTTTTGTTTTATTTGTCACATATAAGGTACATGTACATTATAGTGAAATGATTGGTGTGTATATCCCTTCTAAGATTGTGCTCCATACAGTAAAAAGGTAAAAGAGTAAAGACCAAACACTACAAAATACAATATACAACAAAAATGTACAAAATGCAAAAATGAGGTAGAGAGGTAATGCACATTTGTAAGAATAAATAGACAAAACATGGTGTACTGTTTAAAGTGTCTAAAGTGAATGAATGTTTAAGGTGAATGTTTAAAGTGAATGGATGTGGATGTAGTGAGTCTACATTGAGACTCCGGTAGCACTTGCCTGACCACAGCAGTGCAAAGAGGCAGTTGTTTGGGTGGCTAGAGTCTCTGACTATTCTCTTAGCCTTGGTCCTGCAACGCCTGGTGTACTGTCAGTGGGAAGCCCACCTCTGATGGTGTGTTCGGCTGATCGAGCGACTCTCTCTCAGTTACAGTGGGTGACAATATTGTCACAAGGAAAGACGAAATTACCTACCTGGGTTCCATCCTAGAGGCAAATCTTTCCTGTGACAAAATGGCATCCAATGTAATAAAAAAAGTCAACCAACGAACTAGATTCTTGTACCGGATCTCCTCTCTGGTAAACAAGAATACCCTGAAGACTCTGGCAGGAGCACTCATTCAAGGGTACTATGACTATGCGTGCACCTCATGGTACCAAAGCACCTCAAAGGCGCTTAAAACAAAATTACAAACATCACAAAACAAACTGGTCAGACTACTACTTGACCTGAACCCCAGAACCCACCTCACCCCTGCCCACTTTGCCAACCTAGGATGGCTTAGAGTAGACGACAGAGTACAGCAACTTGCAATGGGCCTGGTCTACAAGATACACTACACGACCAAGGTACCCATGTACATGTCAAAATACTTCCCAAAGGTCAGTGAATACCACAACCACTACACCAGAGGAAGCTCAACAAATCATGTTAAACCCAGATTCGGCTCAAACAAGGGACTAAACACGTTTCGCAATTATGCCACAACAATGTGGAACGCCCTACCCAAAGCTGTAAAGGAATGTGAATCCCTGCCCACATTCAAAACCGCTCTTAAAGAGCACCTACGGGAGGCTGCAATTCGAAACTGGCCACCGTAAATGCCCAAAACCCCCACCACCTCCTAATAGACAGTCTCCTCCCCACCGCATGTATATATTCCCTCCCCGCCGTATGTATATTTCCCTCCCACCCACCCACCCCCTCCTAATGTACAGTCCCCTCCCCATCATATGTATATACTCTGTCAGGATCTAGGGGTAACAGTACTGTATATTTGAATACCGCCTATGTCACAAATGTATCAGTACTAAATACCTATATGTCCCTATGCCATAAATGTCATGTATGTTGTGTATGTCATAAATGTCTATATGAATTGAAAATGGGGGACCCTGATGGAAACAAGACAAACGTCTTTCTCAGGTCTGCATCCCCTTAACAATTGTATGTATTGAGCCGTACTGTATTGTACCCATTCTGCAATCTGTTAAATAAAGTTTTCATTCATTCATTCACTCTGCAGTCTGCTTCGTCGTGTGCTGTGCTATTCCCAAACCAGGAGGTCATCAACCTTTATTTATACTCAAAATAATAGACAATTGAGGGTCACCCTCATTTTCAATGTCGTCGAGACTTTACAGACATTTCAATGCACACATTTCTACAATAATAAATATTAACAATCTATATAGTATAAAATGAACATAGGCATAAAAGCAGCACACAGACAGAATAAAAAAAACAATGCATAAATTGCAGACATAATAATAGGTATAAAAGACAATAAAAGTAGTGCAATGTAAACGTGCAGACTTAATAATGGCATAAAATAAGTACAAAAGTACAATGTCACTCGAAGGCATGTGAACCCCCCCAGAACAGTCAGTCCCCCCAAAACACCCCACACATCAATCCCTACCTGCCTACCACATCCCCATTCAAGACGCACCCCCGATAAAGCCAGCCATGACTGAAGAAAAAACACAAAACAGCCCGCGCGCCACTCACATCGCCATGCACGGCGACGGGGGTACGCCTGCAGGCCGCCCCATCTCCGCCCTGAGGTGATGTTACCAGTCAGGATGCTCTCTATTGTGCATGAGTAGAAGTTCTTTTTTTTTTATCCACTTTTTCTCCCATTTTTCTATATTTTCTCCCATCCCAATTTCGTATCATCCAATTCAACCCTCCCCTGTCACGAACGCTGTTTCTTGCCTCCCACAAGCCGGCTGCAATGTGGACTAAGTCATACATAGCACAAGTCCCCTCCGGTACTTGAGGTAACAGCAGTCGCATCTTTTCACCTGCGCAGCTCGATCTCTCAGTGTCGAGGAGTAACGCGTGGGAGGCTCACGCTGCCCCCGACACTTCCTGATTCTACTGCGCAGGCGCACCAACCGACTTGTAGGAGTCGCTTGTTCACAACGTTCGATCCCCACCCTTCAGTTTTCCCTCCCCGTAATACGGCCAATGTGTATTACTGCGGACGACCAGCTAAACTGAAAACAATGTGGAGAGCTGGATTCGAACACGCGAATCCTAGCGTCTCCACACTGGTGGCGAGTGCCTTGCCCACTACACCACCTAGCCGCCCACCATGAGTAGAAGTTCTTTAAGATCTTCTGACTCACTTTGAACTTCCTTAGTAGAGGTGCTGCCGTGCCTTCTTCACTACACTGTCTATGTGAGTATTCCATGTCAAGTCCTCAGATATGTGGACTCCAAGGTACTTGAAATTGTTCACTCTCTCGACCGGTGCCCCATAGATGCTGAGGGGGTTGTAGTTCCTTGCCCCAGACCTCCTAAGACCTGCTGATGTTCAGGGAGAGGCTGTTCTCCATAGGCCCTCTCGTCGTTTGCAGAGACCAGGCGCACCACAGCTGTGTCATTAGCAAACTTGATCATTGTGTTGGTGTTATGCTTTGCCACACAGTCATGCGTATAACGCAAGTAGAGGAGGGGGCTCAGAACACAGCCCTGGGGGGCACATGTGGTGGATGAGGAGGTGCAGTTACCTGCGCTCACCACTTGGGGTCTTCCTGTCAGGAAGTCCAAGACCCACTGGCAGAGGTCATAGTTCAAGCCCAGGTCTCTGAGCTTGACGACGAGTTTGGAGGGGACTATGGTGTTGAATGCTGAGCTGTAGTCAATGAACAGCATTCTCACATAGTTCCCCAGGGCCAGTTTGTCAGGACAGACTTTTAGGAATGCGTCCGGTCCTGCTGCTTTCCTGGTATTCACTTTCTCAAAGGTCCTCCTCACATCATGCTCTATTAACCTGAACACTGGCGGCCCACGTGTGATCGCACACGTGGCCGGGCACACCGAGCCCGACTTCAGAGCGGGCGAAAGTGCACAGAGGAAGGCACATTTACATTGGAACAGCTGTAATTCAGTAAGTCAGTCCCCGTTTGAAGATTTTTTAAAGATGTTCTATTGTCCATTTTGCATGTATAACCATTTATTATATAATTAATTAGAATGTTAGAATTCATTTTAGAATGATGATGTATAGGCATTAATTCTTAGTGGGGTTGCCGCCACAGCACCCATCTGCGATGCTGCCCCACAGTGCTGTGGCGGCAACCCCACTAAGAATTAATGCCTATACAGTGTTTGGTTCCATAAGACTTGCCGGTACTCATAAAACTTTAAAAAAAAAAATTTAAACGAACTTTTTGAAGCAACAAGGATTCCGATATGTAAAGTTTGTTTAATCTGATCCTACCGAAGCCTTCAGAATGCAGAAATAAGGGCGGCCGGGTAGCACAGCGGACTAATCGTCTGTCTACCACCGCAGAGACACTGGTATCGAATCCGGCTGTCAGCGGTGCCTCCGGCTTCGCCGGCCGTCATACTGACACAATTGGCGGTGTCAGCGGGAGGGAAGCCGGTGGGTGGTAATCTGGTCGTTGTAAACAGCGACTCCTACAGGTAGGTCAGGGTGCCTGCACAATGAGGAGGGAAATGGTGAAGGTAGTGTGACCTCCCACGCATTACACTTCACCAATGAGAGTCCGCGCTGTCAGGTGAAAAGAGGCTGCTGGCTGTCTCCTATGTATCGGAGGAAGCATGTGATAGACTTCAGGGCTCCCTATACCGACCAGTGGGGGGCACATGCACGCAACGACCAGGAAGGGGAAGGGGGAATTGGCATAACGACTAAATTGGGATGGGAGGAAAAATACAGAAAAACAGGAGGAGAAAAAGTAGACAAAAAAAAAGAATGCAGAAATAAGGCGAGTTTAATGTCCGATACGGAATGTTCAACAGTTTTTTGACTGTATGGAAAGAGGACGTCATTCCACCATTAGGTGAAAGAATGACGGCCGAGGACAAGCGATTGCCATGCAACGAACCTGGAGGTAAATTATCTGTCTAGCAAACTAACATTACCCCGCGAACCGAGACAAAAGAAATGTCAAGTATAATATCGAAATATTATATTTGATAAAACAATATTGTAAAAACTTTTATTTATTTATAATGGGAAACCTTTTTTCTTTCTATATTTGCCCCAAAAAGTGAGTGCGTCTTATGTACCGGATTTTACGGTAAGTCTTTTAACGGGCAAGTACAGTAAAACCTGAAGACCTGAGAAGACCAAAACATCTTACACAGGAGAGAGACGGAGAGTTGGAGGATGGCAATCTGTAGTCACCAGGAGTCGCAAGCGACTTGACGGAACATAAGACAGTAAAACAGTCAAACAACAGCTTAAAGGAGAAGTTCGGTATATAGCATTATAAGCCCTATTCTAGGGTTATTTACGATCATATACAACAGTCCATATCAAACATTTTACAAACTGTGCAGTCAATCTGGATTGGGCATGTCCAAAATCCTTCAAAAAACACCATAAACAAAATGTCAAAGGCGGGAAACTCACCAAGTGGTTACTGGTGTCCGTTGATGTTCTGACACAAAAATCGCCACAAAGTATGCTTCGTATCAGGTTTTATTCGTACTGGATGAAGGCTAGGAACTCAATTTTGACGGCAACGCATTTCCATCCGGAATATAGGAAGAACGGACGAGATGGCTGCGAGTGAAAATAGTTATATAAATCTTTAAACGGTTATTTAAAACGTGTTTTAAACGTAAAGGTAAATTACAAGACACCAGTGACCACTCTGTGAGTTTCCTGTCTTTGAAAACAAGTTTGTTTTTTGAAGGTTTTTCTATATGCACATCCAGATCCATTGTGTAGCTGTGACATGAGCAAGACATCTCAAGACTGCACAGTTCGTCAATATGTTGATATGGACCGTTGTATATGATCGTAAATAACATTATAACAGGGCTTATAATGCTATACCAAACATCTCCTTTAAGCAACCCTGCTGGTAAAAATGTTCACAGGGCTCAGAGATAGCCCAACTCATTCAAGAAGTTTATTCTTCAGTACCTGGACTTTGTTTAAAAGCTGGTGGTATCATGTTCCATCAAGACCTTTTGAAGAAATTCAGGTCAGATGGGTAGCTCAAGTTCAGATCGTAGATGACCCCAAACAGCAGAGCGGAGGCAATGGCAACATCTCCAAGGCCCTGGAGCACGGTGACACCCTCAACTATGATCCCTACATCTCCTGGTGGATCAGAGGCATCTGTACCCTCATGTTTGATGATGTAGATCCTGATGACAGTCTTTGCCATTTGGCTCTGTGCATCATCAGAGTTCACATCCTAAAACACAGACAGAAAAGAAAGAAAAAAAGACATTTCATTGAATATCAGATGCCAGTTGCACAGGTAAATCTATGGAAAGGAACAAGAACAAGAACTTATTCTGTTTAAAACCAGCAGGATTGTATTGCTTGTTTTCTTTCTTTACTCCCTCCATTGGCTTGTATATTTATTTGCTGCATAGTTAATTAACACAGTGTTACGGAGGGCAGATGTAGCTTAGTAGTGGCGATCGAACGTCTGCTAGCAGAACCCACAGCTTTCAGTCTGCTCTGAGCCTGCTTTAAGCTTTGGTTATACTTGCGCGAGACACTCCTCTGTAGATGGTGCGCGCACTACGAGCATGCATGGAGGCATTTACAATGAACATTGAGAGACACAGAAACTGAACTATCCACACACAAGCACACACAAGCACATACACGACACGCACGCTGAGCACGCTCACACACTAGCAGCCACTTTAACACTCATGCCGCACATACGCACACTTATGGCCAGAGGAAAGGCCACTTTAAATTAGTATAACATCAGGAACAGTGTATTGCACTACTAAAGCTACCTAGCATGTCCTATATGCTCTGTAAATACTATGTACAGATACCGAGATGGCACACCATGTACCTGTTTATTGCACTGTTGTTTTTACTGGATTCTATTAATATGTTGTACCACTATTTTTTATTGGATTCTATTATGTTGTACCACTGTATTGCACATCGTCGCGGGCAAGACCAGCCGCATTTCATTGTATACCTGTATGCCGTGACAATTAAAACTCTTGACTTGACTTGACTTGATTTATACTCAGTGCGCTGTTCATAGAAGTATTCTCCTAAATGCCAGGGGGCGTACAAACAAAATATGTGAATGAGCAAGAAGTCAACAAGTGCTACCAGAAGAATTATCCAACATGGCTACATGCACTGCCCATGGCTGCCCTGGAGGAGAAAAATAATGTGGTACTCCAGAGTCCAGACTGTTGTGTATGTGGCAGACAGCAGCCAAGGCACCGCTCCAAAGATCACGTAAGAGGTCTCACTCTGGCACCAAATTAAATATCTTGTAATTGCGTGATCTGTTCTGCAATATTATTGCTACTAGAACTTGTACCATTGCCGCCACCACCGCTGCTACCTAACCTACTACTTCTACACTGTTAAAAGGACAATTGGGACCACTTACCAGATATTCCTTTATGAGGTTCTCCGGGTCTACATTGAGATACACAGCAAGTGCTTTCAGGCTGCAAGCTCTCCTTGTGTCAATGGTGTCATTCTGTAAAAAAGGGAAACATGACATGTACAACACTTCACTGACATGTACAAGTTAAGCCTCCATACATTAGAGCAGACGTTTCCAAAGTGGGAGGCGGGCCTCCCCAGGGAGGCTCCAAACAGTTTCAGAGGAGGCTCAGTGAATGGAAGTGAAACTATTTACATTAGTTATCAAAAGGAGATCACATAGAATAGCCTAAATGTGTGTGATTTGGTTAAAGAAATAATTTGGAGAGACAATAGTTGTGGGGAATTTTACCGTTTTTCTCACTTTCCCAGAGTCAGAAACAAATAAATGCCTTCAGACAACCCTTTATGTATTTGGTGTAGTCTGAAGTAATAACAGGCTACATCAGGGGGGCTTTTTCCTGAACTTTCAGCTTTGTCTGAGGGGAGGCCCACCTTCTCAACACTGAAAACCCCTGCATTAGAAGACATTTAGTCTGACACTCACATTTAACAACAATTTGTCTGAAGTAGGGCTTAAACCATATGGAGAAGAACAGAGATGCGGGGTGTGAGATCCATGAAAAGGAGACGGCAAACAGGTTTGTAATTAATGATGATGTGCTGATTAAAAGCACAGTACTGTCAGTGAATAAATTCTCCCCCATCACAGGGTGATGATAGGACGATCAGATTATGGTCAACATCACCCAACTCTGGTGCTGACGTCAGCCAAAGGCAACGCACCTATTGGCGGTTATGAATCACTTCATTGACAATCACCAAGACTAAAGAATTAATACAAGAGCTAACGCCAAATATGTTTAGCTTATGCTGCTGCTGTGTGTGTGTGTGTGTGTCTTTGAGCACTATTTCTGATATCTTATATCAGTCAGGTTTGGAATACAACATTTCAGGTTTTGACTTGGGCTCGGCTTAAAATGTTGCATTACTTATTGTCGGGCCGGGCCTGAACGTCAGACTCTGCACGGGCTTAATTTTGCAGACCCCTAGTTGCCACACATCCCCACCCCCAGCAGAAAGCGGTTTTCCTCACAGATTCCTCACAAATTCTGTCGCCAGAATTTGGAACACCTGTAACAGTGTAGAAACCACACATACTGCTGCAATACTTTCCAGTGATATGCATTTACTATAAGGATCCATCTTCAGGAGTATATCACCATCAAATGCAGACCCTTCTTTCTCCCGAGGGAGCTAACGTCCATCATCATGATCGGAGTATATATCCCACCACACGCGAACACTGGGGCCGCACTTTCAAAGCTACACGACGAGGTAAACAAACTCCAGACAGCTAATGTTGACGCTGCCATTTTGGTTCTGGGCGATTTCAACAGCGCGCGTCTTAAAAAGGTGTTGCCGAATTTCTATCAGCATGTGACCTGTCCCACCTGAGGCGAGAACATATTAGACCATGTATACTCGCAATTTAAGAATGGGTACAAGTCACAGGCTCTTAGTCCATTCGGTAAATCGGACCACGCCGTTATCTTTCTTTTGCCAAAGTATAGACAGAGTCTCAAGCGAACGCCGGTAGTATCGCGAGAGGTTAAGCGTTGGACTGTGACGTCAGAGGAGACACTCCAAGCTGCACTTGAATGCACAGACTGGAGTGTATTCCGTGATAACACAGCCAATATTAACGAATACACTGAAACGATGCTTGACTTTGTCTGTACTCTGGTAGAAGAAACAATCCCCTCTACCACAATTAGAATCTACCCAAATCAAAAGCCTTGGGTAGATAAATCCGTCCGTGAGGCTCTGAAAGTGCGCACCTCAGCCTACAACACCGGGCTGATGACAGGCAACATGGAAGAACACAAGACGGCAAGATACAACGTCAGGAGAGCAGTAATAGAGGCAAAACGGCGTTACAGGGATAAAGTTGAACTTCAGTTTGAACAGGCTGACTCTAGAGGTATGTGGCAGGGCCTCAGAACAATGACAGATTACAAAGGCACCCCCCTCAAACTGAACAGTGACATCTCCTTAGCAAATGATCTCAACACCTTCTATGCAAGGTTTGAGGCTGTGAATAACAACACCAGCCTACAAGCCACAGCAATGGGGGGGGGGGGGGGGGGTCTGCTGATGGAGACTCAGTGTTCAGGGTAACAGAGCATGAGGTGAGGCGGACCTTTAAAAAAGTGAATATCAGGAAGGCAGCAGGACCGGACGGCATCCCCGGCCGCGTCCTAAAAGTCTGTGCCGACCAACTGGCCCTGGTATTCACTGACATCTTTAACCTGTCCTTAGAACAGGCTGTCATCCCCACCTGTCTGAAGAAGTCCACCATCATCCCTGTACCCAAAAAATCTACGCCCGCTTGCCTCAACGACTACCGCCCTGTAGCCCTCACCATGAAGTGCTTTGAGAAGCTAGTGAAGGGCTACATCTGTTCCTCCCTACCCATCAACCTGGACCCCCTGCAATTTGCATACCGCCCTAACAGATCCACGGAGGATGCCATAGCCCATGTGCTGCACACAGCAGCATCACACCTGGACAAGAGGCAGGGGAACTATGTGAGAATGCTGTTCATTGACTACAGCTCAGCATTCAATACCATAGTCCCCTCCAAACTCATAGCCAAGCTCAGGGACCTGGGCTTGAACTATGACCTCTGCCAGTGGGTCTTGGACTTCCTGACGGGCAGACCCCAGGTGGTAAGAGCAGGCAACTGCACCTCCTCATCCATCACGCTCAACATAGGGGCCCCCCAGGGCTGTGTTCTGAGCCCCCTCCTCTACTCCCTGTACACACATGACTGCGTGGCACAGCGGAACAACAACACAATCATCAAATTAGCTGATGACACAGTAGTGGTGAGCCTGATCTCTGCCAACGACGAGAGGGCCTACCTGGAAGAGGTAGAGAATCTGTCACAGTGGTGTCAGGAGAACTGCCTCTCCCTGAACGTCAGCAAAACAAAAGAGATGATTGTGGACTTCAGGAGGTCGGGGGTCAAGGACTACAGCCCCCTCAGCATCGACGGGGCACCGGTTGAGAGAGTGAACAGTTTCAAGTACCTCGGAGCCCACATATCCGAGGACTTGACATGGACCACACACATTGACAGTGTTGTGAAGAAGGCACGACAACGCCTCTACTTCCTCAGGCGCCTAAGGAAGTTCCAAGTCAGTCAGAAGATCCTTAGGAACTTCTACTCATGTACAATCGAGAGCATCCTGACTGGCAACATCACCTCCTGGTTTGGGAATAGCACTGCACAAGACCGTAGCAGACTACAAAGAGTGACACGTTCAGCCGAACGCACAATTGGAGGGGGGCTTACCACCCTCCAGAACATCTACAACAAGCGGTGCAGGGGGAAGG
This sequence comes from Notolepis coatsorum, assembly GCF_963971535.1. Taxonomy (NCBI): domain Eukaryota; kingdom Metazoa; phylum Chordata; class Actinopteri; order Aulopiformes; family Paralepididae; genus Notolepis; species Notolepis coatsorum. The sequence goes on from NC_140168.1 coordinate 70,327,979, forward strand.
CTAAGAGAATCATCAAGGACTCCAGCCACCAGAACAACTGCCTCTTTGAACTGCTGCGGTCAGGCAAGCGATACCGGAGTCTTAAGGCGAGCACAGAAAGACTCAGAAGAAGCTTCTATCCCCAGGCCATCAGGCTGCTCAATGAACAATAAACACTATGCAACAACCATCAAATGCACACAGCACACACATCCACACGCACTCACTCACTTTAAACAAACAACTCACTGCAGCACCCACTTTACACACTTTAGAACACACTTTACACTTTATATTTATTGGTAAAGGATTTGCACTACAACTCGTACACCTTACTGTAAATTGTACCTAAATTGTACCTCATCCCATTTCTGCTCTGCACTATATAGTATTGTATATTAGTACATTGCATAGTATATTGTATATTGTATGGTAACTCAGTTACTTCTATTCTGCATCGAACATTGTACATATGTCTATACTGAACACTGTGACCTCTATTTTTACTTCTATTTTACCTGGTATACTATTTTATTTCATACTTATCTTGTCTAACACAGTCTCTGGAGCGAAACAGTAAGAAGCATTTTGTATAAAAGTATTCTGTACTTCTGTATGACAACTATTAAAGAAACTTGAACTTGAAAACTCACAGTTGCTAGGTAAACAGTGGACTGGGAGAAACATGACATGTTGCACTGGTTCTACCGGTGTATGTGTGTGAACACGTGAATTCCCCCTTAAATTCTAACTACAATCAAAATCACATACCCATCAGTGGCTGAACATTTCTGCTCTTCTTTTGTCTATCTGATGCTTCTTTTTGAAGTGATTTCACTCTCCATACTGCTCCTAAAACACAAGAAGAAAAGAGGAGAAAAATAAGTGTTATTTGGTTTAAATGAGCATGTGTAAATTTGTTTATTTCTCTCCTTAATTAAAACTTAACACATGCCCTTCTCTGAAGAATTGCTAAAATCAAGGTCAACAGGCCTGACGTCTGTGGTGCTGAACTTGTTGAGGTTAGGAGAAATGTATATCCAATTTATATTGTAAAATCAATGTTAATTTAACTATTGACAGTGTAAAAATGGACGTTGGGGTCCATTTGTACACCGTCAGAGTTACAGACCCATAAGGGTCCATTTGGTTCCTAACTATCCATAATTTAGCTGGGGGGGCCCTGGAACCTCCCCGGACCCCACTTTGAGAACCAATGGCATGCTGTGTAAAATGTTTCACTCACCACACTCTATTTGAAGGTCAGTTGCCCCTCAAAACTTCTGCCGGTCTAGGTGTTTAACACGTACAGCCTGCATCTGATGGCAAATAAATAATAACAGTTACTAAGATGATATAGGGCACAACAACTCATGCATTATGAGAAGTGTTACAATTAGAAACTATTACAAACGCACTATCTACAGGTAGGCTATCTAGCTCCACACGTTTCCATTCACATACCTAACATTATGGTGATGGAGCGCCAGCACACGTCTTTTACAAATCTAGCATAGTGTGCACGTGCACCCATAGATATATATAGAACACTAGATAGCTTAAGGCAGAGTCACCAGCGTCGCTGAACCGCCGCCATCTTGCCCCAGTCAGCCTTTCTGTTACGTTCTATGGTAGCTGTTGGAGGGTGAGTGATCTGCACAGACAAAAATACTCATAACTCGCTGAAATATTGACGGATTTACAAACGGTTTGGTTTATTACAAGCATTATTAACGTGGCTATGATTCAAGCGGTTTGTAAAAAAACATCTTTAGATACATTTATGAGGCATATAAGTATGCAGTATCATAACTACATCTTTTATGTTTATAGCAAACCAACCCGTTTGAAAATCGGTAAAGAATTGAGCAATCTATGGTTATTTAAATAGTACATGCACCATAGACATTAATGTTATCAGTAGCTGAGCTGCCTGGGGGCAAGATGGCCACCCTACGACGACATCGCTCTCCATTGGCCGGCATCGCGGGTAAGCTATCTAGTGTTCTATATATATCTATGCATGCACCCGTTAGCACGAGCAACAGTGAAAAGGCTCTCGCACCCACCACTGCACTTTGTATCAGTCATTAGGATGGTCCTCTCTGTACCAAAGAAGACAATCACACATGTTGATTTTTATCCTTAAGTCATTGCTAGGTAAGCTGCCCTTATATATCTCCAGACTTCTGTCCTTTTATACTTGCTTTTTTAATACCAGACGAGCAGCAAATGGGATGCTGTTAAATGTTCCTTTGATGCAGTCAGAGCTTGGTAAAGCTGCATTCTCCCACTATGCTCCCTTTTTATGGAATACGCTGCAAGTGAAACTTTGTCTACAGGCACTTCCTACTGTGAATGCTTTTAAAGGTATGCTACGATTAGCCCTTTATGAAACATGTAACTGTTTTACCTGATACTATTGTTGATGTGATTATGCTCCTTGCCACTGCACAAATGACCCTCTGTATTTATATTTGAATTGTATGTTTTTTGTTTAATGCCCTGTTTTATGTTGAAACTTGTTGTGTGCTGTGTTGGTCAGGACTCCCTGGAAGAAGAGATCTTGTATCTCAATGGGACATTCCTGGATAAATAAAGGATTAAAAAAAAAAAAAAAAAAAAAAAAGTGTCTGGGCAGAAACAAGCGCTTGACAGTTTGGTTCTGCATTAAGAGTCAATCCACAATATAGAGGCGAATTGTTGGGCATTCATTAACATTAGTCAACCGGGATCATCCCTATGTTCCCCGGGTCCTATGTTCCCCGCTTTGATTGATTAATAGATTGAACATTTTATAAATCTTTATTATTTTATTAATTATTAATGTCCGCCTTGTTTCGAACGGTTAAGCTTAGGCCCTTTTTCGAACTGGTTAAGGTTAGAGTTTGGAATCAGGGCTGGTGGTCTAAAATTTTCAATCAATCAATCAATCAAAGCGGGGAACATAGAACCCGGGGAACATAGGACCCGGGGAACATAGACATGCTCCCAGTCAACCCAGTACAATGCTCATTTCAGATAAACACTTGTTGAACCGAACTGTGCGTCAAATTAACTTGTTATGTCCATTTACCGCTAGTAAAACAGTCAACCTACAGAGTTAAACACACATCGCGCCAAATTTACGTGACTCTATTTAGAGTAAAACACAAAAGTGTTTCGGCCACTGTCTCAGCAAAGTCCGCCAACATGTAACATATAATTGTTCCGTCTCCTGTACTATGTCTACTTGTATTGTATGTTCTTAATACGTCAGTTTTTGTATGGATAGTTATATCACTACTTAACAACCTGCTCAGGGCATACAGATGAAAATTAGCTTCTGGCTAACACTGGCTGATTTACATGGATGTGAAAACCGACATGTTGATTAATGTGCACTGTCCCTGGTAGCAATACTATTGATAATTTAATACTCGTGTTGCACCGACGTACCTGTTCTTACTAAGTTATTGTCCATAAAACTGTAAAACGTTGTTTATTTAACTCTTTACGGGTCACTTCTTGAAATACCTGGAAATTCACAATTTCAACTCTAGAATGTTATTTTGGTGCTATTTCAAAAGTTATCTACAATTTTGAAATAAAAAAAAAATAGATTTTTCCCCTGTAAATTAAGGTTAACCAAAGTGTCCGTGAACAGGTCCTCGACCGGTAGCCTAAAAATGTGGAGGCTATGGGGCATATTTGTCCTTAGGCGGCATATCTATGAAACTTGGCAGGCTGATTCATAACATAAAATAAATAAGAAAATGTATTGGGAGTTTTCTTGAATTTGCATTGCCATGGCAACAGTAGCAGATAAAGCCCCAAAGAAGAATAGCTATAAAACTATATAACTACATGGTACTACAGGGTACTACATGGTACTACAGGGTACTACATGATACTACAGGGTACTACAGGGCACTACATGACACTACAGGGCTACATGGTAGAAGTAATACCCCAAGTGTGACTGACTAGATGCATCGGGCATATGTCTAAAAATGGACACTGTCACTTCACCTGAAGGGGCATATGACCGTTTATGGCTTCACCACTTTTTAGCTAACAACAAATCCTGATTTCACTAATCCTATGCAAAAAAACACCTATCCCATCCTTTACAATGATTGTTCAACTGCACAAATTTGTAAATGTTATCAACTTACCATGACTTGTTGAGGAAATAATGGATTTTGAAGAGTAGAAGCAGGTGCAAAAATTAGCATTTTCTTTGTTGCTGTGGTGAAAAGAAGGAAGTTGCAGATCCCCAGGGTCTATCCTGATTGGTCAGATGGGATGGTGACAATAGACCACTGCACTTCCGCGTTACATTGAAATCGGGGAGGAGATAGCGGGGGGGGGGGAGCAAATGAATAAATGTGGATGAGAGCCTTGATGTAAGTGGTTGCCGCTACGGCTGTGGGGGTGCTAGAGACATGATCCAATAGACTTTTATGCGCCTGAGTCTCCTGAACACGGCGCGACCCATTCCTAATCGATCAAGTCCCTTTTTCAGCACCTACTCCGCATCCGCATGCGCAGATTGTCAACGGAGTCTGAACGGTGCGAGACGACGCGCGAATGAATGTGGACTGTTCCATCAGAGGGGGGAGCTTCGGTGGCCAGTGTCCTTTCAGCCGAACAGGATAATGAAAAAATTATCCCACTCAATGGCCAGACGCGTCTTATGGCAACATCTACAATTACCTCCTTGAGTCTCCAGGTAGACTAATGTTTATATTTAAGTGCAGTGGTCTATAGCCGCTCACACTACCACCACAAGCTCCCCCCCCCCCCCTCTGATGGAACATTCAACATTCATTCGCGCGTCGTCTCACGCCGTTCAGACTCAAAAAAAATTCTGTTTCGTGCATGTTGACTGGAAACAACTCACAGACAACGTTATATATCCAAAAAACATAATCCACGCTACTCAGAGTGTCCCCAGTCAATGTGGTATAACGATACTGCATGCCCGAGAAGGAAAACCTGGAGCGGACTTTTTTTTTTTGATGCACAGTCCCAGCCAATCCAATCCAATGATGTGCAATACCATCCGGGAGACGATAGGCGGCGGTATTTGCCCTTTTGCGAGCTCAGACCCATTCCCAACGATAACATCAGGTTGGATGGATGAAAATTAATGGATATCGCTAATAAAAGAAATAACCCGACTCAACCCGAGTTAACCCGACTATACTCGGGTCTGGCGTCCAATGTGTTAACCTAAAATAGAGATTTATTTTGTGTGATATTTGATTTTCAGAGTTATAATGCATTTTTCAATGGAATGTGGATACTCTCTAGCCAGTAGCCAGTAACCCTATGTCGCTTAATTTCCTTCATAAACCTGTTAAAGGTCAAGGCCAGCGTGACCCTAGAGCAGTGCCATCCCATTCTTTAAGACCTCCGCACCAGGGAGAAGGGGCAAATAATCTGCTCCTCCACCACGCTCTCTCCCTGAGGCCCTGGTATTGAGCCTGCATGCTGCAGCAGTTGAGTTACGACCCGTCTGCACTTTGTAATAGTGGCTAGGATGACCTCTGTTGAAAACTGCTCTGCTGTCTGTTTGACCTTTTTGACATCACTGTTGCAGAGATGATTAAGATGAAACGTGACTAATGTGTCTTATAACTATATAATTAATACATGTTGATTGCATATGCCTGTTTGGCCTTTTTGCTTTGCCTCACAGTAATCGTGTTCCTATAGCGGGACCTTAACTTCGCACCATCAGTGTCATGAATCAACAACGCCAGCCACTTTTGCTTTTAAACCGGAACTGAAGCACATTCTTTTGGTAAGGATACTTTTATGAATAGGAAGTATTATACCTAAGATGTCACACCTCTCAGCGTCTTTAAGCGTGCGGGCACTTAAATGACAGGGCCCTTTTGACTAAGAACATACTAAGAATCCACTCCTGAATATAAGGAGACGATGGCTGTGTTACTCAGAGAGACGTAGTGTCTCGGAGAGAAAAACCAGTCCACTCAAATGAGGATTCTCTAGCAAATGTCAAAACGGTCGCCCCTTCCTGGTAGACATCCTTGGTAAAGCCTTTAACAAACAGATTCAATAAATTGCTTTTATTGCTTCTAGCTTTATACCTTTATAGTTATTCAGTATATCTCAGGTCTGAACTCTTATCAGAGTCCTATTGTATCGAGATTTTTTTTTTTTACACCTGGTCTTAAAATATTAAAAAGTATGCTGTAGCCAAAATTATGCTCAATGAAGGGGGCTTCTCTCAAGCAGAGATTCTGTTTATTACAAACGAGATTAACAACCTCGTCAGTTACATTTCAAGTGAAATTGATAACTAATTAGTAAACATAGGAAAGTGATTGGAATAAAAAAAGACTCTGCAACTAAGGTGAGAGTAGCGATCTCACTGAGGGGATCCAAGAGGCGACAGGGTTTATCTCAAAGAGGTGTTGAGATTTACTGTAACCTGTGAGCTACAACAAAACCTTACTGTGAAAGTGAGAGAAGTGAGAGTTTAATAGTAAAAGATGAGGCACTTGTGTCTGGTATCGTTTGATCATGACCAGTCTTTTTAGGAACTTGGTCCGATTCACCTTGGAATAATGTTAGACTTCAGTGTGCAGAGCTCTAACCCCAAAAGTGCCACTGATATTTACTGTTCCCATCAGTCTGTGTTTCTGTATATTTCTAAGGAATCCTCGAGTATCAACTCTGTGCTGGTCTCCACTACAGAGTGGCGCCCTCTTGTGGTGGAACAGGGGAGCTGCCAGTAAGCAGGGGAGATTTGCCTTAGTTCTTTACGGGACAGACGAACAGGCTTCAAGTCTAACCGTTGAACACCGGGACTCTCCGCGCCTCCCTCCCTGGAATCTGGTTGTATCTGGGTGTGTGTGAGTGTTCGTTTGTGTGTTTGGAGATCAGAGGATGAAGAGGTGCAGGGGTTTTGGTGTGCATGCTTCTGCTTTGCGTTTGTCTGTGTGTTCTGTGTCTGGTGGTTTTGTGTTGCCGTCTGCACAGGGTGTGTGTGTGAGAGCTGAGGATCAGGCTGATGGGGCTGCGGGGTTTCGTCCAGCATCTCTTTCAGTTTCTTCTTCAGGTGGCGGCTGGAGCTCTTATAGAAGAACAGGTCTTTCTCCAACTGCTGTACTCGAGTCTGAAGGGCCTGCTCAGTCTCACCTGCTCCATCTTCTACACACAAGTCAGCATTTCAGAGATGTAAATACATGAGGTAGTTTCTTTGATATCATACAGACACAATATAATCACCATATCTAAATAAAAAAAATTTCATCTTTTTCTCCCATCCCCCAATTTAGTCGTTATGCCAATTCCTTTCCTGGTCGTTAGGCCCATTGCCCTACTGTCAGTCTGGGGAGGGTGTACTGTAGAGACTATCACATGCCTCCTCCGATACATGTGGAGTCGCCAGCCGCTTCTTTTCACCTGACAGCGAGGAGTTTCACTGGGAGAATGTAGTGTGCGGAGGTTCATGCTATTTCCCCCAGATGCCCTCCCTGCTGAACAGGCGCCCCGACCGACCAGTAGGAGTCGCTATTTGCAATGACCAGGATCCTTCATCGCCCTCCTCGTCGCCACCTCACCTCCGACTCCGAGTTGCTGCAGCAGCAGCTGGACGCCGTGCTGGTGGTCCCGGTGCTGCTGGGTCAGCCTGTGGTCCGTGTCCAGGGCGAGACGCTGCAGGGCGGCCTCCAGCTCCCTCGCCAGCCCCTCCTGCTCCCCGGACTGGAGCCGCAGCTCCTCGCAGCGCAGACGCAGCCTTCGCTCCTCCTCCCGAAGACCCACCACCTGGGAAGAGGGACGGAGAGGGAGAGGGAGGGGGAGGGGGAGGAGGGGAGGGAGAGGGAGAGGGATGGAGAGGGACGGAGAGGGAGGGGGAGGGAGAGGGAGAGGATGGAGAGGGAGGGGGAGGGATGGGGAGAGGGAGGGAGGGATGGGGAGGGAGAGGAGGGAGGGAGAGGGACGGAGAGAGAGAGGGACGGAGAGGGAGAGGGAGAGGGACGGAGAGGGAGGGGAGGGAGAGGGACGGAGAGGGAGGGGAGGGAGAGGGACGGAGAGGGACGGAAAGGGAGATGGACGGAGAGGGAGAGGGACAGGGAGGGGAGGGAGAGGGAGGGGAGGGAGAGGGACGGAGAGGGAGGGAGAGGGACAGGGAGGGGAGGGAGAGGGACGGAGAGGGAGGGAGAGGGACAGGGAGGGAAGGGAGAGGGACGGAGAGGGAGAGGGAGGGGAGGGAGAGGTATGGGGAGGGAGAGAGATGGAGAGGGACGGAGAGGGAGAGGGAGGGGGGACGGAGAGGGAGAGGGAGAGGTATGGGGAGGGAGAGAGATGGAGAGGGACGGGGAGGGAGAGAGATGGGGAGGTGAGGAGGAAGACAAGACGCAGGTGGGACGGGATGAGAGATCAAATTGAACATATATTATTACAGTTGGACACGTGACTAAATAGTACAGTAGGTAGAGTTCAGCTCCGGCTACCCTTTCACCTCGTGCAGCAAACACACCATGTGGCATGGGGAGAGGGATGGAACAAGTGAGGGAGGAAATTAGGAAGGGAGGAGAGGAAGGACAGAAGGAAGAGGAGTGACAAGATAAGAGTATTACTTCATAACACAACAGCTGTGGCATAAAGAGGAGGCGATGGCATTGTGCTACTGGCTTGACTATGGGAGAGTCAGTTCAGAAGAATTAGCAAAACAACCTCCACATAGGTCCTTGGTGCCAGCAGCCATCAGGCTCTGTGCAGGGACCGCTGCCAGCAGCCAGAGAACTAACGGCGGTAGAACTCGAGAACTACTAGGAACTCTCACAAACAGCATGGACTACAATGTATAACTATGACGTACTGTATATGATGCCAGTTAGGGTACTATCTTGTGTATACTGCACCCGTGTATAGTTTACTTTACTCATAGTATATATTCAGATTCTAATTATTTATTGCCCATATTTATTGTAACGTATAATATAAACTGGTAGGGCATACAGACCCTCGTCTGCATCTTTGATTACACTGCTACTTTCTCATATTAATTAATATGAGTTAATTAGATTGTCTACACTGTTTATTTGTATTTATTTTGTTCTCATTCTTTCTATATTCAGATCTATTATTTATTGCCTATATTTGTCTTTCTACTATTACCACATGCCCATACCTGTACAACCCCCCCCCCCCCCCCCCCCCCCAACCTTGTTGAAGTATTTGACGAGCAGCTCTGAGGCCTCTGGTGGCGACAGCTCCTTCAGCTTCCTGATGACATCACAGTGGAGGGCGGAGTCTGCGCTGTGTGACTGACTGGCAGAGGCTGTGACTGACAGCTGTTCCTGCCTGTCCCGGATGGAGCGGCTGTTGAAGTCCACGGCGGTGTCCAGAGCCTCGATGGCCTCCTCCAACTGGAGCAGAGCGTGCTCCTCCTGGATTCATAGAAACACACACACACTCACTCGTTTATGATTATGACACGTCTCTCCTTTTGCGCATACACAAGCACAAACATATATAACATATGTACAAAAACACATACCAGCCATACATTCACTCACAAACAAGCATGCATAAAAGTCTCTCGCTCTCTCTGACCTGTGCAGTGAGCACCCAGCCCTCACTAAGCCGAGTGTCCAGTGCTTCTCTCCTCAGTCGGAGTGCGTCCCTCTCTCTCTCCAGTTCCAGGCTGGTGACTCCAGTCTGCCCCGCCTCACTGTTGCCCTCTAGCTGTTCCTCCAGGCACTCCAGGCGGGCCGACACACGCAGCAGGTCCTGGCTCACTGCCTGTGGATGGGATGGACACAGTGGGCCTCATGTACATCCAGCAAGATGCACATTTTCAACATTTGAGAGGTAAACATTTTGTGTGACAACATCCAGGATCCAGGATTTCATGACAGGCCCAGGCTGTGAGGGTAATAATAATAATAATAATAATAATAATAATAATAATAATAATAATAATAATAATAATAATAATAATAATAATAATAATAATAATAATAAACTTTATTTATTTTCATGCAATAAAAGCAGGCCAGAGTGCTTTGACAAAACAAAAAATAAAATGTACAAATGAATAAGGAAATGCAGGACTCAGTAGACAAATTGCATATCACAGGCAATAAAATAAATAGAAAAAAAAATATGTCTGATACATAGTCTCCTAGAGACCTAGACTAACATAACATTTTCTGTCTATAAAATATGTTTGAAACTTTTATCAGACAGGCCAACCCAATTTCCAAACGATGCATTAGGATGCTATGGTCAATTGTGTCAAAGGCAGTGCTCAAGTCCAGAAGAATGAGAACTGAGATCTTGCCAGCAGCAGCACTAATTCTGAGATCGTTGGTGACTTTAATTAAAGCCGTCTCTCTCTGTACTATATATGGTTAGATCTAAAACCAGATTGGAATTTCTCCAAGATGGCGTTTTCATAAAAAAAATTATTTAGTTGATTAAATTTGTTTTCCAAGTATCTTGCTCAAGAAAGGTAAGTTGGAGATCGGCCTAAAATTACTCAGGACGTTATAGTCTAAAGCTAGCTTTCTTCAGTAGTGGTTTCATAACAGTGGTTTTAAATGCATTAGGAAATATTCCAGTCTCAAGGGATGTATTAATTATTTTTCTGACTGGTGTGGAGAGACTATTGAAAGCTTTTTGTAGTTGTAGGATAGGGTCAAGATTGCAGGTTGATGGTTTACTCTGCGTTACAATTCTATAGAGTTCTAGCCTTATTACTTGAACGAATAACCTTATTATACCTTATAATATGCTCCTTAAAAATATTACAATGAAGGCGGCTAGGTGGTGTAGTGGGCAAGGCACTCGCCACCAGTGTGGAGACGCTAGGATTCGCGTGTTCGAATCCAGCTCTCCACATTGTTTTCAGTTTAGCTGGTCGTCCGCAGTAATACACATTGGCCGTATTACGGGGAGGGAAAACTGAAGGGTGGGGATCGAACGTTGTGAACAAGCGACTCCTACAAGTCGGTTGGTGCGCCTGCGCAGTAGAATCAGGAAGTGTCGGGGGCAGCGTGAGCCTCCCACGCGTTACTCCTCGACACTGAGAGATCGAGCTGCGCAGGTGAAAAGATGCGACTGCTGTTACCTCAAGTACCGGAGGGGACTTGTGCTATGTATGACTTAGTCCACATTGCAGCCGGCTTGTGGGAGGCAAGAAACAGCGTTCGTGACAGGGGAGGGTTGAATTGGATGATACGAAATTGGGATGGGAGAAAATATAGAAAAATGGGAGAAAAAGTGGATCAAAAAAAAAGATCACGTATAGAGCTATTTATCCATGGTGATATTTTATTTCGTAGCCTCTTTTTTATCTTAACTGGCGCAACAATGTCCAGTGCTCTGCTCAAGTTACTATTGAAAATGTCAACCATTTTGTTTATCGAGTAGTGTGTATTACATGGATCAAATTACTTTGCAAGATCAGAGAATTTTGTTTCCGCTGTGGTATCTAGGTACCTTTTTTGAATAATAAATTATCTTTTGTTAATAGGTGTACTTAACATAGTATCAAAGCATACACAGTAATTATCAGAGACAGTAATGTCAGACAATAGAACATTCTCAATCTTTATCCCTTGTGAGTTGTGATATGACCAAATCGAGTGTATTACCCAGTTGGTGGGTGGCTTCAGTAACATCTTGCGTTAAACCTAAATTGTCTAAGAGATTCACAAACTCCATAGCCCATGAGTCATTGATATGAATATTCATATCTCCACTAAGTTTTATTCTGTCATAATTAATTAGTAAGAATAGTAGACAGAAGCTCAGATAATTCATGAAGAAATACTGAGGATTGTTTGGTTGGTCTATATATTGTTAAAATAAGCAGATTTGAATCAGCTTTCAACACAATGGCGAGGTATTCAATCTCAGAACTGATCAGAGAAGATAGTGACAATACCACCACCCCTTTTTTTCTTGTCTTATTGATTGAAAGAACCTATAATTTGGGGGACACGTTTCAACAAGAGTTGCAGTACCATCGTTCTTGAGCTTCAATGAGAATTTTTCCAAAATAAGATCATTAATTAAAAAGCTTTTGTTTGTAAGGGATCTTACATTTGAAAGCACCATATTAAGATTAATGTCCGACTTTGCGTGGATCAAGGGTTTAACTAGAATATGAACTAAATGACTTGGATTACAGCCAGCATTTAGCCTAGTAGAAGGGCGATAGACAGAGAATGGGGTGATGTGTGTGTTTAATAACAACAGGGATGTTATTGCTGCGAGAGCAGTAAGAACAATGGTAGGGGCAATGGGGGGGGGGGATTAGAGGCCAGGACTGCAATTCCCTTTTGGTTGGGATGCAGATTATCGTTTCTATATAGATCAAGCCTATTCCAAAATTAATGAAATTGGTTAATGTAACCATATAGCCACACGCCGGACAGAAATTGTGTAGCCACTGGTCGGCACGTAGAGACAGCTGAGTGCCCGTCGGAGGGTGAGGATTGCCGAGGCTCTCGATCGTCGCTGGCAGTAGTTCATAAATCAAATTTCAAATCAAATTTATTTATAGGGCCCGACAACACACGTTAATGTCCCCATGGGCCGTACAGGTCTTCTTTAAACAAGTCAAGAAGACAACATAACAATAAGTCAAGAACAGAACAAGAACACTAGATGAATGCAAATAAATGAAAGAATGCAAGCACTCCCAGACATACCCCACGCGAAGGTAAGGAAAAACTCACTAAAACCTAACAATAGGGAAAAAAAAGCTCCACAGGCAATGTGGAGGAGAGAAACCTTAGAAGGGCCGTTCAAGGGGGGATCTCCCTTCTTAGATGTCGGTGATAGTAGTGTTGCAGACGGACAGTTGGTAAGCATGCACTCATGTGTGTGGTGAAACACAGATGAGTGCATGCAATAGCAACTGTACATTTTGAAAAATTAAAGATAGAGCTAATAGCGATAGCAACTGAACATTTTGAAAGATTAAAGATAGAGTTGATAGCGGATCTATTTGAGGCACAGGGGCGGCGCAAGAGGGTCATATAGGGTCATATAGTCATCACGAAGCTTGGCCGGTTGTCTACACTTGTCGTTTGTACCCACATCAACAATCACGGTGTGGGCAGCCGGGTGAAGCTCAATGATGGTGGGGATATGTTGTAGTAGATCAAGAACCTTTGCACCTGGGGCGCCCAAGTGGCGAACCACGTAACGCGCTGCGTCGCGGCACGGCCGACCCGGGTTTGATTCCCGGACCCGGCGTTCTTTGCCGAATGTCTTCCCCCCGCTCTGTCTCCCATTCTTCCTCTCTCTCTCTCTCTACCGGACTGCCGGGTATTAAAAACCAATAAAAATCTAAAAAAAATAAAAATAAAAAAATAAATAAAAAAATAACCTTTGCACCTGAGAAAGAGTATGTAATGCCACTTGGTACAGCGATGGATCTAACGATTGAGTCACCTATGAGGATAATAGGATGGAAATAGGAGGCGGCTAGCATGATGAGCTATGCTAGCTGTCGGAGCAGTAGGTGGGAGAGTGGGGAGGGGGAGGCGGCCAGGAGGGGGAGGCGGCCAGGGAGTTGAAGGTAGCGCTGCCAGGAGAAGAGAGCGCTTCCTATGGGAAGATGGACCAGTACCAGCATGGTCATCCCTCACGACCGATGCCCAGGAGGATGACCCGAACCCGGAGCCGAGAGGGGGAGACCGCAGGCATCGGCTGGTCCAACTTCGGCCATCGTCCAGTCCCTGAAGTGGTTCAAAGTGGTTGAACAGTTGGGGCATTTCACCATCTTCATCGCCCAGGGGATCCGGAAAAAGAGGCATGGGTAGCCTTGTCCTGCTTCTCAACACCGTAGGAGGTGGAGGGAATCTTGGAGCCGGTCATCTGTCAACTCCACGCCGACCAGCCGGAGACGGGAGATAATCTTGACTGCCAGTGCAGGAGGACATGGATGAGCTTCTCCAGGGAAAGAAGCTTAGACTTGAGGCATGACAGTTCAGCTGGGGCCACCATGACCAAGCCCGGATAGCCTAGCTCCAGGCTAACAACAGGTAAGTGTTGTGGTTAAGTGTGCCCGGTAAACTCAGTCTCTCAAGTGTACGATGCACGGCTGCTTGTGGCCGAAATATTCATAAAGGTCTCCTTTAATCCACAGCGAGAGAGCACGAAGGTTAAAACCGATAAAACGCTGCATAAAACAGTTTATGGTTTGAAATGTAATTTTAAAGCCTTTAGTCGTGTTTCTTTCAGTATTTTTCAGAGGGTTAGTAGCGAGAGTTTCTGCAACTTATCAGTGCTCCGCCATCTTAATACAGGATGGGCTCCATCACCTCCTCCATCACCGGTGCCCCCCAGGGCTGCATACTCAGCCCCCTCTTGTACTCCCTGTTCACACAAGACTGTGTGGCCACACAGAGCTCCAACACCATCATCAAGTTTGCTGACGACATGGCACGTCATTGGCCTGATCACCGGCAATGACGAGTCGAAGTATAGCGAGGAAGTGAGTGCACTGGCAACATGGTGCCAGGATAACAACCTCCACCTCAGCAAAAACGAAGGAGCTCATCGTGGACTACAGGAAGTCCCAGGGGGGCGATCACACCCCCATTCACATGACAGCGGTGGAGAGAGTCAGCAGCTTCAGATTCCTCGGGGTCAACATCAGCGAGGACCTGTCCTGGTCTCATCGACACACCGGCATCGTTGTCAATACAGCGAGACAACGGCTCTTCTTCCTACGTAGGCTGATGAGATTCGGCATGGACTCCAGGATACTCTGCAACTTTTACTGGTGCACTATAGAGAGTATCCCTTTTTTTTTTATTATCTTTTTCCCCCTCCATTTTCCTCCGATTTTCTCCCATCCCAATGTTAGTCGTATGCCAATTCCCAATCCCTTCCTGGTCGCTGCGCACTTACCCCCCACAGTCAGATCATCTGGGAGAGTGGAGGCTATCATGTGCTTCCTCCGACACACGTCCAGCCAATCAACCACTTCTTTTCACCTGGCAGCGTGGATCCTCCCTGAGAGGGCGTAGCGTGTGGAAGGATCACACTATCCCACTCAGGTCCTATCCGCGCTTAGCAGGCGCCCCGACCGAACTGTAGGAGTCGCTGTTTACAACGACCCGGACCCACCCCGCCAGCTTCTCCCACCCTCTAATACAGCCAATTGTACCAGTGTGAACGGCCAGCCAAGCTGGTGACAACCCCGGAGCTGTGAGCTGGATTCGAACAGGCGAATCCAGCTCACAGCTTTGGGGTTGGTGACGAACGCAATCTCCGCTACGCCACCTAACCGCCCACTATAGAGAGTATCCTAACTGGCTGCGTCACTGCCTGGTATGGCAACTGCTCAGCCACTGACCACAAGGCTCTGCAAAGGGTGGTGAAGTCAGCACAACACATCACCAGGACTGCGCTTGAGACCACAGTCACAAGCTTTTCACTCTGCTACCGTCTGGCAAACGGTACCGGAGCATCCACACAAGAACCAGCAAGTTCAGGGACAGCTTTTTATCACAAGCCACAAGACTCCTGAACAAGGACAAGAATAGGAGATAGCCCTATTAAAAAAAGTCACACGTCTCTTAAAAAAAACTCTTGAACACACACACACCCTGCACCTTAAGATGCACATACACTTTTACGCAAGACACTTTCTGTAGAAATTGACTATTTTATTTGATCTTACCTCATTTTGATATTTTATTTATCGTACTTATTGTTATTGGACACACACACCCTGCACTGCACCTTATCGTGCACATACACTACACGCAAGACACTTTCTGTAAATAATTGACCATTTTATTGTTTTATATTGAATTTGATGTTACTACTACCACCTATTGTTACCATTCTTGTATTCATTGATGTTTCTTAATTGTGCACTGTTGAGTCTAAGCTTGAAACAAGAATTTTATTACCTGCAATGCCCCCTGTATTGTTGTGTATTTGACAAATAAAGAAGTTGAATTTGAAGACATAAAAACGCGACCAACACACCCTTATTATTACACCAGCAAGTCCTCTTCAAGGAAGAGCCACACACAAATGCCTGCACACCAATACATACACACACACAGTTAGGCACACAACACAGAGACACACACACACACACACACACACAAGCAGACCTGACTGGTGCGAAGCTTCTTTATCTCCAGCTTGTTTCTCTGCTGGAGACAGGCCTCCCTGCGCTGTAGCACCTCCTCTCTCCTCCTCAGCACCTCCTCCAGCTCCTGCAGCTCCGCTCTCCTCTGCAGAACCACCTCCTCCTCTGCCTCCAGCCACATGCTGTGATGAGTCTGAGGTTGGGGGTGGGGAGGGGTGGACGAGGAAGAAGACACGGATGGAACACGATTGACCCATCTCAAGCCCCGCCCTCTTTTCTTGATCCTCCAATCACAACTGTTGATTGGAGAATCAAGAAAAGAGGGCAGGGCTTGATAGGTGAATTGCTCAGTCACTCTCCTCTCTCGAATATCATGCAGTATCTGTCTCTAATCCTTTCAATCTCACCATTGTTACACTCTATCGCCCTCCAGGTCCCCTCGATCACTTCACAGTTGAGCTGGACATGCTTCTAAGCTCCTTACCGGAAGATGGTACCCCTCTCCTTCTATTGGGCGACTTCAACCTGCCTGGCTCATCTCAGTCGGTCCCAGTGGTCTCCCTCCTACAATCGTTTGACCGTCGTCATGCCTCCCACCCACAAAGCAGGCAACTCCTTGGATCTCATATTTTCCCGTAACTCCAGCATCATTAACACCACGGTAACTCCCCTACATGTATCTGACCATTCCTTCATATCCTTCTCACCAACTCTCATGCTTAACCTAAAGGTCTTCACCCCAACTCAAACCGTGTCACTCAGACGCAACCTGCCCTCCCTATCCCCCTCCACCCTCTCCTCTGACATACTATCCTCTCTACCTTTGAGTGACACCTTCTCTGCTCTCCCCACAGAGATGGCAACCTCCACCCTCCTCTCAGCCCTTGCAACCTCCTTCGACAAGCTCTGTCCCCTCGTTGAGAAACCTGCCCGCCGTTCCCCACCCAGTCCATGGCTGACAGATCCAGTGAGAGAACAAAGACAGGTCCTGAGAGCGGCTGAGAGGAAGTATAGAAAGTCACGCCTCACTGCTGACATTGACACATATCACAACCTCTTGTTAACATTCTCCAAAACCATTACTAATGCCAAAGCTTCCTTCTTTCACCATAGGATCGAGGCCTCTGCCAAAAATCTTCGCAAACTGCATGCTACCATGTCCTCCCCCCCCCCCCCCACCCCCCTCATCTTTCTCTGCCGAAGACTTCACGATCTTCTTTGAGGAAAAAGTGGAGAACATCCGCAGCTCCTTCTCCCAACCCCCACCCATTCCAAATGCTGAATCGAGAACCTCATCCTTCACTCTGTCATCTTTCTCTCCCATTACAGAAGCCGAGACCCTGACACTGGTAACGTCGAATCGTCCGACTACATGCCAGCTGGACCGGCTACCCTCCCCACTCCTCCAGACCATAGCACCAGACATCCTCCCATTCCTAACTGCAACCATCAACTCCTCACTCAACTCGGGGGTGGTCCCCACCTCCCTAAAACAAGCCAGAGTCACACCGCTCATAAAAAAAAGAAACCTGAACCCCACCGTCATAGGCAACTATCGTCCTGTCTCTTCTTTCCTTCCTTTCTAAAACACTTGAACGTGCTGTATCCAACCAACTTACCTCTTACAGAATGACCTCCTAGACCCTAATCAGTCTGGCTTCCGGACTGGCCACTCCACAGAAACGGCCCTCATTGCGGTCACAGAGGCACTTCACTTAGCAAAAGCGAAAGGCCTCTCCTCTATACTGATTCTCCTAGATCTATCTGCAGCCTTCGACACAGTCAACCATCAGATCCTCCTCGCGGCCCTCGCAGGAATGGGAGTCGCTGGCTCTGCGCTGACATGGCTGACATCATACCTCAATGACCGCTCCTACCAAGTGTCATGGAGAGGGACCCTGTCGGCCACCCGCCCCCTGCGGACGGGTGTCCCCCAGGGCTCGATCCTAGGACCCCTTCTCTTCTCCCTCTACACTAAATCACTGGGTAACATTATCACGTCTCAAGGCTTCTCGTATCATTGTTATGCCGACGATACTCAACTCTTCCTCTCCTTCCCTCCCTCAGATATCCACGTCTCTGAGCGGATCTCGGCCTGTCTGTCGGACATCTCCGCCTGGATGACGACCAACCACCTCAAACTGAACCTAAGCAAAACAGAATTGCTCCACCTGCCGGCCAAATCCTCCCCCCTGACCGACCTTTCCATCACAGTCGAGAATGCAGCTGTGACCGCGTCCCCGACCGCCAAGAACCTTGGTGTTGTCCTCGACAACCAGTTGAACTTCTCTGCTCACATCGGAGCGACAACCAGAACCTGCAGATTCCTCCTGAGCAACGTCCGAAACATCCTCACCTTCCTGACAAAAGAAGCCACCCAACTCCTCGTCCAATCAACAGTCATCTCCCGCCCCCGACTACTGCAACGCACTGCTCGCTGGCCTCCCGACCACTGCCACCAAGCCTCTTCAACTCATTCAGAACGCAGCGGCCCGCCTGATCTCAAACCTACCGAAGTCGGCCCATGTCACCCCACTTCTTAGGGACCTGCACTGGCTCCCCATTGCTGCACGAATCCGCTTCAAGGCCCTCGACCTAGCATACCGTGCAGCAAAGGGAACCGCTCCCGCCTACCTCCGGTCAATGGTCTCCAACTACACACCCTCAAGACCCCTACGCTCTGCATCTTCTGGCCGCCTCAGACCTACTCCTATCCGAGCTCCGGGAGGGTCATCAAGGAGAAGCCGCCTATTCACAGTCCTTGCCCCACAATGGTGGAATGAACTACCCACCCCAGTTAGAACAGCAGAAATCCGTCCAATCTTTCGCCGTCGACTAAAGACGCACTTCTTCAACCATTATCTGAAATAAAAAATTAAATAAAAAATATATCTAACCCTAACTAACCTTACTGTCATGCACTTAATAGACTAACCTACACTGTAGCACTCAACACTTTGATGAACATTGTTACTCAGCTGATAGAGTTGTGCCCTTCCTGATGACTTGTCGTACAGAACTTGTTGCTTTGGATAAAAGCGTCAGCTAAATGACTAAATGTAATCTGAATTTGAGCAATATTTTTACCTTTTCTTTTGATCCTTCATCATCACCAACAGTCAAATCCTCTGACCTCAGCTCCTGCAAACAAAACCGCATCAAAGTATTTTCAAACGATGGACTTGCTCAACGGTTCACCTTTGCTGTATTTCAAAGCTAAGTGCTACATAATTTCAACTCAAGTGAGCGTGTCTTCCTCTTTATAAAAGGTGAAGTGTTTCGGGTAGATGGCTATTGTGTTGAAGTGTTATCGTGAGCTGCTGTGAGGTAGGCATGAAAGCTGAGGGATGCCAAGGAGTTGGTTATAATATTACAGTTTGCCTATTACACTGTTGTTTTGAGTTTGTGGAGTATTCGTCAAAAGGACCATTGTTTGTCTTTGGTTGGAGGATCAAGAAAGGAGGATCAAGAAAAGAGGGCAGAGTTTGAGATAGGTTCACACCTCTGTGATCACTGCACCAAGCAGCGTGCGTGATGTCACTGTGTGAGTCCTGCTGCACGCTGTATAAACCCTCCTCGGGTCCAGGGGTGCAGTGGTGTCGGTAGCGTCTCTCTCCTGTCTGAGGCTGGTCTGGAGCTGTTCTCTCTGCCGTCTCATGTGCTTCAAGCTCTGCTGGAGCTCCGCCCGGGCCTGCCGGCTCTGCAGGGAGAGTCTCGCCAACACACCCCTGGTAGGGCCAGCCGTGCCACTATCATCGCCATGCCTCTTGCCGCGTTTGTCCGCTTCCTGGGCCTTCCTGCCTGCGACACACAGGAACACAGCGGGATCATCAGGGCAACGAGCAGGACGAGGAGCCGATGAGACAGAAAACAGAACGGGAGCAGCGTGTTGAAATAATAACTAGAAACTGGGCGGCTGGGTGGCGTAGCGGAGATTGTGCTCGTCACCAATGCAAGGGACTCCGGTCTCGAATCCCGGTGTCAGCATTGCCTGCGGCTTGGGCCAGTCGTCATACTATCTCAATTGGCAGAGGTAGCAGGTGGAAAGTCGATGGGTGGGGATTGGACGTTGTGGACAGCGACTCCTACAGGTCGGTTGGGTGACGCCTGCACAGCAGAGACAGGAAGTATCGGGGGCAGCGTGAGCCTCCCACGCGTTACTCCTCACCACTGAGAGTCCGCACTGTCTGGTGAAAAGATGCGACAGGCTGCCTCCTCGTGTACCGGAGGGGACACGTGATGCAAGGCTTCTATCCTCACTACAACCGACCAGTGGGGGGCATAGTCTAGCAACGTTCAAGACAGGGGAGGAAAGAATTGGCAATACGAAATTGGGATGGGAGAAAAAATTGAAAAATAAGGAGAAAAAGTGGATCAAAACATTTTAAAATAACTAGAAACTAGAAACTCTGAAACATCTCATCAAGCTGCTCAAAGACACACAACATTATAATTCTTGACACACATGGAGTTTGATTAAATATTAAAATATTATATAGCCATTTTATTGCACTGCACGTGTTCTGTCTACACCTTTTGCACTGCTCTTATTCTGTCTATTTTTATACTCATTCTATGTCTGCACTTAATGCATTGTCTTTATTTTGTCAGAAAACTGCTAATAGTCTTCTGGAGATTTTAATGTCAGAAATCTATAGAGATCTCTATTACAATCTTTTTTTCTCATAGATTTCTTTATGACAAATCTATTAATTTCTTTCCGGGAGGTTTTAATATAAATTCTCTGTTCATTTATATTTATGTATAATTATAATTAT
This sequence comes from Notolepis coatsorum, assembly GCF_963971535.1. Lineage (NCBI taxonomy): Eukaryota > Metazoa > Chordata > Actinopteri > Aulopiformes > Paralepididae > Notolepis > Notolepis coatsorum. The sequence goes on from NC_140168.1 coordinate 70,348,832, forward strand.
GACAATTTTATGTAGATTTTATGCCTATGTCTATTTTGTGTCTATATCACTGCTGTGAAGCACTTTAGGCTGCAAGTATTGTATGAAAGGTGCTACTATACAAATAAAGTTTATTATGATTATAATAAAGCAGACAGACATAAGAAAATGGCCACACACACACACCGGTGTTGTCCAGCTCATTGATGAGTTCCTCTTTCATGCGCATGTTGATTGACAGCTCCAGGATCCTCCTCTGAGCGATGCTGCCGTGGGGTCCAGTCTGCTTTACATATAGTTTGGCACTGCTCTCATCCCCTGACAGAAAGAAAAGGGGATTCAAATGGGTTTTTATGTGAATAAATACCATTCTGAGGTAAAAGACTGTTCCCTACTTGGGCTGTTGGACAGGTCCTCTTCATGGCGTGTTCATTATTCTTATCCTCCCTCCTCCACCAAACACAGCAGCCAGTGGCTGGCCATCACACAACTGATTAGCATCTACTTGTGCCCGTCTAGTCAGCTGTGCTATTCCGATTAGAAACACACGTCTATGTGTCATGATGAATGGAGAGATTCTGTCTTGAAATCAGGATGAGCTGCTGACGATTCTACAATGAAATACACCCTGAAAGACCCCAGTGTACCTGTGGTTAGCTCGGTCCGTTGAGATAACAGGATTCCACTCTGTAAGATCTGGAGCGGTCCAGTGCTGTCCTGACTCTGGACTGGTTCCTTCTGCCTACTGGTCCATGTCCGGTTCATGGTACGCCTGTGGAAATGTCACATGGTCTACCAAGTCCACGGCTAACTCACTGGTGGAAGGAAACTGAATTGGAATTGCTACTTGGGAAAATACATTAAATTAATTATGATTAGTGTGCTTGCAGTCTGCAAATATGACATCAGTGTCTGCAGGTGAAGGTTGCACCAGTCCTCACCTAAACCCTGTTGTGTCCTCGTTCGCCTCCTCTTCCTGCTCCTCTTCCCTCTCCTCCTCTAGCTGGTTTATGAATGGACAGTACACCTCCTCTTCCGCCTCGATCTCTGCCAACAGGAGTTGACCTCGCATCTTAAAGGCTGCCATCACCCTCTCCAATGAATAGGCTGGGGGACTAGTGTGGATCTACACACACACACACACACACACACACACTTAAAGGGATCTTTTTTCTTACTTCACAATGATAATGTTGATTGGCAGAGTCCTTCCTCAACACAATCCATGCTGTTTGTCATACTCCAGATAGTTAGCCACAAACCAATGCAAAGTCAATCGCGTTAAGCTCCTGTCTGTACAAGCTGATTGAGGCTCACTGTAATTTACTTTGTGTGCACTGTGGAGTCAATAAAAATTTTACAACAGGTAGGTCCGACCACGCATTGTGATTGGTCGAGAGCGTTCTAAGCCGTTAGTATATTCATGATACACTTACGGTTAAATCACCATGAATATACCAGTGCGCTGGCTTTAGAATGTTGTAGAAAGTTTCAACTGCCATTCATCAAAAGGAAACTGTCAACATGACCTACACCGCGAGCAATGTTACGTTTGATTTAACATACCTGTAGGAGCTATTTGATTGTTTTGTGTTATGTCTGTAGTTGGTTAAGTTCATCACTGGGTGGCAGCGCGGAGCGCATGGGTTTTTGGATATAGGCACAGGTAGGCTGTTGCGCAATCAAGGTATGGGTGACGGAGATGTCTCACGGTTTTTACCGCATGCACCACGCTCGTTTCACTATCATAATGTCAATTTATATAATCTATTGTTTTGCTCAGCAACCATGTATTTATGTTAATTACTTGAATGAACTCTTTCTGCGCCATACCAGAGATTTCTCAGGTTTCGTCGCCAACGGTTGAGCGCCATACCTGCGATTTCTCGGGTTTAGATCCTTTGATATTTTTCCTTTGATCCCCATTATAAACACTCGCTCGGAGTTGCCTGTGTCTCCCTGGCACCGCTGGTGGCAGTATCGCCTACCTTTTGAACTGGGTAAGGTCTCTCGTAGGGCTGGGCGATAAAACGATAACGATAATCATCGCGATAAATTATTTCCTCGAAATAAACATGAAACGTGGTCGCAAAGTTTTGATATATCGATTTTCCAAGCTTGGACCAAACAGTGTTCCATTCTATGCATATGATCCAGTGGCGGTAGGTTGCCCCCTGGTGGAATATATTAATCTATGCACTGGGCCGTGTGTACTGCGTAGAAGGTGCGCGGACTGATGACGACATCAACTCGAGACAAGACATTCAGTTTTGGTGGTTTGAAAATAATCACGCGGCATAATCACAAGGAAGAAACATTCATTCAGACTGTGTTGGATATAACAAAATGGATTTATATGGATTATGGACTTGGACACATTCATGGAGAATTCAAGCCGGGACCACAACGCTTCTCAAAGGGTTGGCTCGCTCGACACGCGACGGCTCCAACTCGTCTCGTAGTGACGGCTTCGTTCTACCGCATCAAAACAAGTGAGTCTATTAATAGCCCGTCACGCCAGGCATAAGAAGTTAATTAAACTTGACAGAAATGTATATCGACGATAATTATCGATATCGAGTTATATGAAAATAATTGTATTATTTTATCACGATAAAGTTTTTGGCCATATCGCCCAGCCCTAGTCTCTCGGTCTTTCTCTCTCTGCTTTTATTTTGCTGCAGGAACTCCTCCCCCTCAGAGGGAATCAGGACAGAGCAATCGCTCTGAGATTTTATCGCCTCAAACCTATTGTTTCCCGTATGATAGCCATGCCCAATATACACAAGTAATTGCGATCGCGATGGGATCACTGGGATTATTCTTTTTAGAGTACCTTCTGGCTAAGGTAAGGTCTATTCTATGTCTATTTTACAGAACGTAAAACATGCTTTTGTACCGATCACAGCGTCGTCTTTTACCGAACCTAAAACATGCTTTTGGTAACAATCGCAATTTCGAGGTAAAACGACCCCACCCCCCCCCTTGATGATTTTGTGAAGAAACATAATATATATGGTATATACCTTTGATTTGAAAATATTTTGAGTTTCAGGCGAGCAACCCGAACGATTTGGGCATATGCATATAAGACGTCATATCTCGTATGTAGAAATGAACTGGTTTGTCAATGTTGGACTATAAACAATGCCAAATGAGCCATACTATTGTCTCCATAGCTATAATACAGAACACACAATGGGTCTGCATACATTGCGAAAATTGTCAATAACGCTGGCGCCATTGAGTGAAGATGAGAAAACAGCGTGGCAGTCAATGAGTTAAATGGGAACTTCACCCAACGGCAAGTGACAACGACTGGACATTACTTTTATCTTTAATTGCGCGTCAAAGACGAGGATTTCCCGCACCCATCCGAGCGCCTACCAGGACATCAGGATAGTCGCTACAGTACAGTACTACAGTACAGTAACTATAGTTTATAGTTAACGGGTACGTTAAATTAGAATAATACATCATTTGTTTGCCAAGCTGGTTGATAGCCTACTCCATTTGAAATTCCAAAACAATGATACATCTTTAGGAAAATAAATTCTACGCCAAGTTCACTGAAATCGATATAAAAGACCCTAGAATTGTCTGTATTCATCCTATATTTTTCCAGACGGTGCACCTTGCTGTATAAAAGCAATAATACACTCGAACCAGTGGAATATCAGGAATATTGCCACTCTGTGATGCCTATGCTGCGGGTGCATCACAGCCGTGGCAATATTCCTGATATTCCACTGGTTCGAGTGTATTATTGCTTAAAGGGGAACTATTTTACTATTTCTTTCACTATTTGGGCACTTTTACACAATTCCTGTGAGTCTATGGAACACCTCTGTAATATTTTTTTCTTTTTTATTCATTGTTTTGTATTTCTAATCAAGTCCTCAAAAACAGCATTTTTCTACCTCAAGATCTTAAGCCGTTTTGAGCCTGGGCTCCAACCACTGTGTGCAGCTCATCATGAACCTGATGCCACACAGCCACATTATCATGCAGCGGTGTCTCTCTGACATCACAAATCAGCACATTTTCAGATGACTCAGTTCAGTGAGGGTGAATATTGTGAGAGGAGAATTGGAAGAATGCGCCAATATGAGAATTAGAGACATAGATCATATTAATATAAGTTCACATAGCTAGGAAACAATGCTAAACACTCAAAAATGCCATTTATAAGATAGTTCCCCTTTAAATGAGCCTCAGTCAGCAAATATTTGAAATTTGCCAACATTTCCAAAGTTCCGGAGCTTAACTTTGCATTGGAAAATGTCGGGCTCTTTGTGACCCCAGGCACACACACTGCAGTCGCCCACCTTCCTGACGGGTCCGTGGCCACAACTATGTCTGATCAAAGGTACACTATGGGGTCTCCCTGCCGAGTTCCCAGAATCCTTTGCTTCGACAGACACTCCTGAGGTTGCCACCTTAAAAGTCAGGAGTTCACCACGGAGACGATCGATCAGCATCTGCTGCTCCACCAGCTGATCACACTGGAGACACACACACACACTTTTAGCTAGATTGCACATTTAAATGAGCCTCGACATGGTTTGAAAGCTAGTGGCAGACTGGGGTACATCACCCAAATATCTAACCGTTTCATGTAAGTGAATGGATGGCCATTAACCCCATACTCTGGGCGATGTTAAATAAATAAAAATAAATGGTGGTCTAACCTAGTTTGTTAGTTAGTGATTAGTAATATCGGAGGCACGGCAGTTTGTCACGCTACAGGGCGAGTTAGGAAGGGGGTAAAGGGGATATGACATCATTGACAGGATACTGTGTCTAGTCTGCTGGAACGTAAAAGAAGAAGAAAAACCACAGAACACGCTCCATGTTCTTGATTGAACTTACAGATTTCTCAGAGTTTGAAACATTTGGAATAATGTAAGTACACAACTCAACAAAATATACAACCTAGGTCTAGTAGTTTTTAGACCATTTAATGTGGAAATGTTACATATATCTTTAACAATAATGTTGTTGATTGGTACAGAATCCTTTCTCAGCACCATCCATGCTGTTCCTCATACTAGCTCTGGATAGGTAGCCTGAAGAAATGTACTTCAGTGAGCTTCAGTCAGCTTGTTCATACAGGAGTGTGACCCCATTGTCTTAATATTGGTTTGTGGCTACTTATCCAGAGCTAGTATGAAGAACAGCATAGATTGTGCTGAGAAAATATTCCATCAATCAACATCATCATAGGTAAATACTAAATAGAAAATAGGGCTACGGTTCGAAAATCCCTTTAACCATAATTTCCTTTCATTAAAATGAACCTGAACTTTAAGCCTGCATTTTAATTTGCCTTGCCAATATAATTGTCATTGATTTGCTTCTCTCTATCTCTCTCTGTCCCCACCTGTATGCGTGTGTGCTCCCTGGCTTCCTCTAAGGACTGGAGATGTGACTTGTTGTCATGGAGGAGTTTCTGCACCTCCGTCTGCACCTCCCTCAGCTGCTCCTCCCGCCGCTCACCTATGGCTAGAGCCTCCTGAGAGAGGGAGAGATTAGAAGAGAGAGGGACGGTGGTGTGTATCTTAATCTCAAGAAGTACTGATCAATGTGGCCAATCCGCACCCTCTCTTCTTCTACCCACAGCCGTAAAATAATGTGAATCCCTATCCACCTTCAAAACCGCTCTAAAAGCACCTATGGGGGGCTGCAATTCGAAACTGGCCCCGGTAAATGTCCAAACATCCCCCCCCACAATGTAGTTCCCTCCCCCTCAAATGTATATATTCTCTTTTAGAAACTCTGTCTGTAAATAAACAGTACTGTATATTTGTATATCTTGTATGTCATAAATGTCTGGATGTAACAGTACTGTATATCTGTATGTCATGTATGTCATATATGTTATGATGAATTGAAAATGGGGGACCCTGATGTAAACAAGACGAAAGTCTTTCTCTGGTCTGCATCCCCTTAACAATTGTGTGTATTGAGCCGTACTGTATTGTACCCATTCTGCAATCTGTTAATAACATTTTCAATCAATCAATCAAACTCTACCAAGCACTTCTTCCTTCACTCCCTCCACCAAGCACTTCTTCCTTCTCTCCCTCTACCAAGCACTTCTTCCTTCACTCCCTCCACCAAGCACTTCTTCCTTCCCTCCCTCTACAGAGCACTTCTTCCTTCTCTCCCTCTCAAGGGCGTAATTTTGTTTTCAATGGTGGAGGGGACACATTTGGGGTCGTGGTCAGTGGCGGAGGGTGGCTGTTGCGTATAGTTGTAAGGTCGCGGGGGTGGGGGTAGGAGGGGTGAAGGGGGGAGTCCCCCCCCTTCGTAGATTTAAAAAAATAAAATCAGTTGTGCAAGTCAATTTTGGTGAGTTGTTTCTATATACAATTCACTTATGACAAGTCATAATGCTGTGCGAGTCTCGAAACGTGAGAGAGAGAGAGAGAGAGATATCGCGCTATTTATTATCTACAATGTATAAAACAACAGCCTAGAGGCTTTTAAATACAACAAGGTCATACACAGTAAATTTCGCAGAGTAAATTTTACTCAAACGGAGTACATTTTACTCAAACTTTGAGTAAAGTTTACTCTGCGAAATTTACTGTGCATTTCATGGCAATCGCACAGACCATCGTTCACAGTTTCACACCAAACTTTAAGGGGAGGGGTGCTATGTATTTGAGCACACCTGACGACATGGCTGTTATATATTCATACTGGCCAATCGCGTCTCGCTCTGCCATTATGAGATGTCATCTCATGCACCTATTGTGCGCGTGAAAAAGGTGCACATGCACGTCACTTGCACGTGACCACGCCTACTCCCGTGTGTGCCTACAAGACACAGGGAGTGGTCACGTCCACGCCCTTCCTTGTCTTTTTCCAGCGTGAGATTGTTCATATGCATTTCAACCAGTGGAAACTATTATGAAGCGAAAGGAGAAATTAAACAATGTTGGACTTTCGCCGGTGGTTTGCCAGCCCCCGGACCCTCTTCGGCGCGTCCAGACAGAACGTCATCCCTATTCTGGTCCGTCCTCGACAGTGGACCGACGGGCGACGCGTCGCGCTCAGGTAGGGGGGCCTACACCGGCAGGCTTTGGTACTAGCATGTTCACTACTGCTGGTTGTCCCGTGTGACGACCGGGCGGTGTGATGGCGCGGGGGGCTGTGTATTTGGATGAATGTGACACGTTGTTAAATGTTTTCCATTTATCATGGCTCGTGCAGCTACTACTAATTCTGTTGCTTTTCGGGACGCTGCTCACACGTGTTGTCCCGCTGGGGCTGTGTTCAGTTCCCACCGTTTAACCATTACATTGCTGTAGGTCAAACGGTATCTGAGGCTCGTCTACCCTATGCATTTATGAATCTATGAATTGAAAATGGGGGACCCTGATGTAGACAAGACAAACGTTTTTCTCTGGTCTGCATCCCCTTAGCAGTTGTGTGTATTGGGCCGTGGTAAGTGTGCCCATTCTGCAATATGTTAATAAAGTTTTCATTCATTCATTCATCCCTTACACAGGTGGACGGTCTGACGACAGGGCTCAGGACAGGTGTGCCGCAGTGGAGGTTACTGCATGACTACTAGTGAGGCAGTGCTTCACTAGTAATAGACTTTGGTCAGCAGCCGCCACTGGTGTGCCGTGCTTAGAGAAGCGGGTGGCATCGGTCCTTTGTCCTGACATGGTAGAGCGGTATCCCGCCCGGTAGCCGACGCCAAGGGGCGAGTCGGCCCGGCAGGTGGCTGAGTGGGCTGTTGAAGCTTATACCGCCGCAGTACAGAATTTAGCAGCAACTCAATTGGCTGTTTTTCTGTCGAAAATGGTGTCGGGTGATGGGGTCTTAGAACTAGCTGACGTCAAATCCATTGCGCGAGGTTTTGAGGTTATTCAGCTTTTGACCCAGCCGCAGGCAATAACCGCAGGGAGGGCTAGGATGCTGTCGACTCTTGTTCACAGACGTCTTTGGTTGGAGCAATCTCCCCTGGAGGAGGGTTCTCCTCCTCAGGGCTCCCCTCTCCGTGGATGGACTTTTTGGTCTGTCCACGGAGGCGCGGGCGGTATTTGACCGCCCAGCCAGAGGTGAGAGCACGTTCTCGCCAGCGGCTGCGGCGAGACCCCCGACCGGCAGCCATGTGTCCCCCGCCTGGGATAACCTGGACACAAAGAGAACAGGTTATCACGGTGCCGACAGCCTTGGCGGCCGAGGGATCGGCTGTATTAGATGGGCACGCCCTAAAAAAACTTTGCCATCTAGCTGTGTCTAGCACGCTCTCCGTTCACTTCCCCCCGCTACACTACGGGATTCAGGGCTCTGTTGTGTCCCCTCTGGCTGCGGGCCGCATTCTTCCAGTGAAGCGCAAGCGGCCCCACATATCACTTCTCATGGAGACAGGGGCTGACACCCAGCTGCTAGCTAGGCCTGGGTCTGTCTATGAGAATGCTGTACTGTCAGGAGGCTCCCGCACCACACGTCCTGCGTCTGCGTTTGGTGAGCCTGGTGTTGTAGCTGACGACGGAGCAGGGTTCCCTGTATCTAAAAAAAATTGTCAGAGGGGGAACTCTAGGTCCAGGAGGTCGCAGCGTGGGTTCCCCCAGCCCCGCCCTCGCCAGGCCGGGTATTACGTTAGTGCCTCCCCCGTCTGGACTTCTGATCCTGCGGTGGTCGGTCAGGCACGCGTAATTTGGGTGGTAGGGACAGGGCTACGGTGTGTAGGGACTCACCCTATCGGGCAGCGTGGGGACCACACACCATGCATGTCCAGCCGCAGAGCAGGCTGTCACCAGCAAGCTAAGCCGGGAAGATGCTCAGCGGGGGAACTACCTCATTCACCGGGGGTGATAAGACCTCCCCCCGTATCAGACCGCCCCTTTTTGTCGGGGTCCCCCTTGGGTGCGATTGCCTCGTTGGTAGAGTCAGGGTGCGATATACCTTGCTCGCGCGGTTGGCAAAACCAGGTTTTGCAATGCACAGCGGGAGGGACCGGGCCACCTGTCTACGATTCTTAGCGAACCGGCCCCAGTTGGCGGCGGGGGCGCTTTGGGAATTTTACCACGTATGGCTACAGTAGTGCCATATGTCGGTGTGGATGGAGAGAACGCTGAGGGCGGGGCTTGTGTTACAGTTTGCACACCCCCACCCTCCATTTTTGGGTTTGGTACAGACTATTGTCAGAGTCCGCGGCAGTGACAGCCCTGGCCGAAGAGATTCGTTCTCTGGTGGCGAAGCAGGCCGTCGTCGTGGTCCCATGGGAGGACGTGATGAGTGGCGATTACTCCCGATATTCTCTGGTGCCCGAGAGATCGGGGGGGGGGGGTGTCAGACCCATACTGGACCAGTGGACCTGTCCCATGGAAGGTTCAGAATGTTGACCGTCAAACACCTGTTAAGCGCTGTCAGAGTGGGAGACTGGTTCACCTCCATAGACCTGAAGGACGCGTATTTTCACATCCCGATCTTCCCTCCTCACAGGAAATACCTACGCTTCCTGTTTCAGGACATAGCGTACGAGTACCAGAGGCTGCCGTTCGGCTACTCTCTGGCTCCTCGCATCTTCACCAAGTGCGTTGGGACCGCGCTGGGGCCTCTGCGTCGTCAGGGGATACGAATTTTATTCTACCCTAGACGACGTTCTGGTCCTCAGCCGGTCAGAGGAGATCGCCAGTTCTCATACCAGGCAGGTGGTGGAATTCCTCACCAGCCTGGGTTTTGCTGTGAACTGGAAGAAGAGTACTCCTCTTCCCAGTCAACAGTTGGAGTACTTGGGCTTAATTCTAAGCTCAAGGTCTATGTGGGCATACCTCTCAGAGCGGCGGCGAGAGGATATTCTCGGCGCGCTCGGGAGGTTCCGTCCTGGCAGGACGGTTACGGCGCTGTCCGTGATGCACCTGCTCGGTATGATGGCATCTGCTCAAGCTGTGGTCCGTCTTGGCCTCCTCTTCATGAGGAGGATACAGAGGTGCGTTTTTCAGTATGAAAATAGACCCTGTGAGAGTCAAGTGGAAGCAGCTGAAGGTTCCCATGTCAGTACTGGGGGACCTCGCCCACTGGGGGGGGCCTGGGGCCCTCACCAGCGGGGTCCCCATGGGCAGCAGGCTGTCACACGTCACAGTCTTCACCGACACCTCCCTCACAGGATGGGGGGGACGTGTCGGTCCATGCTGCCCGGTCTGCACTACATATCAATGTGTTGGAATTGAAGGCAGTGCTTCTAGTCCTCAGACAGCTCGGCCATCATGTGATGGGCGAGCATGTTCTGATCAGGACGGACAGCACGACGTCGGCGTCGTATATCAACAGACAGGGAGGAGTACGCTCCCCCCGTCTCCACCGGGCGGCGGCCAATTCGGTCCGTGGCCGCCCGGGATTCTGTACGCGTTCCCCCCCATACACCTGATAGCTCAGCTGTTGGAGTGGGTACGTCAGGAGCGCAGGACTTTGATCCTGGTCGCGCCGGAACGGGGCACAGCTGTGTGGTTCCCGGCCCTGATTCAGCTCTTGGTGGCCCCGCCGTGGCCTGTTCCGTGGTCACCGCCGGCCCTCTCTCAGGCACGCGGAACACTGTTTCTGTCTCCTGTTCTGGGGCAGCCTCTAATGGCTTGGCTGCTGAAAGGGTGAATCTGGAGGGGATGAGTCTTAACTCTACTGTGGTTAACACCATCCAGAACACACACGCACGCTCCGTCCACTACCGCGGTTTACGCAGGGAAGTGGCGTATGGTTCGAGAGTGGTGTGAGGTTGGGAGCCTGGACTCTGTGTCATGCCCCCTGGACTCGGTTCTGTCCTTCCTCTAGTCTATCCTGGATAGGCGGTCGGCCTCGACAGTGAAGGTATATGCCGCAGCTATATCTTCTTGTCATGTGGGCTTTGAGGGCAGAACACTGTTCAGCCACCCTCTCGTGAGACGTTTCCTGCTTGGCGCACAGCGTCTCAAGCCTGTGGAACGTGCTCGGTCTCCGAGTCGGGACCTCCAACTGTTCCTGGAAAGGCTGTTGGGGGCCCCGTTTGAGCCTCTTGAGCAGGCGCCATTGGATCGTCTGTCTTTAAGACCGCGTTCTTTTTGGCCATCACCTCCGCTAAACGCGTGGGTGAGCTGTGTGCTCTCTCGGTGCGGTCAGGGTGCCTGTCTATTCGGGCCGATAGCAGTGCGACTCTGAGGCCTAATCCGGCCTTCATGCCAAAGAATATCCGGAGCTCTTATTGCTCCAGGGATATTGTGCTTCAGGCGTTTCACCCTCCTCCTCACACTAGTGAGTTGGAGGCAAGCCTTCACCTGTTGTGTCCTGTCCGTGCGCTGAAGGTTTATCTTAGTCGCACGCAGGATCTCAGGGCTACCGATCAACTGTTGTTTGTTACGGTGGCTCTCACGCGGGTAAGGCGCTGTCCAAGCAACTCCTGTCACATTGGTTGTGCGAGGGCATTGCCCTCTGCTACACTTTGGCTGGACAGGTTCCACCTGCAGGCGTTAGGGCACACTCCACTCATGGAGTGGCGGCCTCCGCTGCCCTGTTTGGGGGGGCCTCGGTGGAGGACATCTGCGCTGCGGCCTCCTGGTCCTCCCCAGGCCCCTTTGTTTGGTTTTACCTCATGGACATGACTGGGGGCTCTGTCTCCCAGGTGGTCCTGAGGTCCGGGACCTCTCCTGCATCCCGCCATCAGGTGGGCTAGCAGGTGTGTGTGGGTGTGGACCGCGGTGTGCTATGTCACACGTGGTCCCGCTTGCACTGTGCGTTCTAGGGTGACTGGTTTCCTTTTTCGCACATTGGTTGTAGTTGACTGCCTCCCCCCCTTCGTTAGGACGGGCGGGTGGACGGGAGTCCCCTCCTCCCTGGCAGGGGCTTATGGGCCCTCAGGGAGTGCATTTGACGTGGCCACACGTCCGCTCTGCCCCTTTTGATCTCATAATGGCAGAGCGAGACGCGATTGGCTAGTATGAATATATAACAAAGCTTATCCTATAACCTTAGTTATATGAATACTGGCTGAGCGTCTCGCTCTTCAGCGCCCTGAGGACCCTTGGATGTTTTTCACGCATGGAATTCAGACTTGGAAGGGCGTGGACGTGACCACTCCCTGTGTCTTGTAGGCACACACAGGAGTAGGCGTGGTCACGTGCAAGTGACGTGCATGTGCAACTTTTTCACGTGCACAATAGGTGCATGAGATGACATCTCATAATGGCAGAGCAAGACGCTCAGCCAGTATTCATATAACTAGGGTTATAGGATAACCTTCATTATGCAAAGACAGCTGTGGTCGGTACTTAGAGCGTGCACACAAAAATGCGACTCGTCCCTCGCCGGGTGCTCACCTGGCTACTTGTCTTTGCATGACAATGGCTCAGGTCGTCAGAGACCTGAGCTCAGAGATGGAACAAGCAGCCGTTTTTCCGTGTGGTTCTAGTGCTGCGCTGCGTCACCGTTTATTATCGTGTAACATTGTTTTGGACGGTAAAAAAGTGCAGGGGACAATAACTGCCTTCTGAAAACATGCAGGGGACATGTCCCCCCCCATAATTTACGCCCCTGCTCCATCTACAGAGCACTTCTTCCTTCTCTCCCTCTACCAAGCACTTCTTCCTTCTCTCCCTCTACCAAGCGCATACCTCCGTGACTATCGATTCCTCTTATCGCTGCCATGTTTTTCCGACCGTTGCGCATTTAAAAACAATAACGTTAGCGTTAGCATGCAGCCATAGAGCAGACTATTTGATTCCTTAAGGGCTCGAAATTGCCTGGGTTTTGGTCATATGCTCCCGGGGGAGCCGTGTGTGTGTGTGCGCGCGCTGGTCTTCTGAAAGACCAGAGACGGAGCAGTCAGCGGAATAGCGAACTGTTGAATGCAACTACAGTTCAATAGATTAAATTAGTTTAAGATATTGAACTGTAGTTACATTCAACAGTTCGTTATTCAATAGATTAAATTTGTTTAAGAATAAAACAAATTAAAAATAAAATAAAATAAGAGAATCTCAAATACATTATTTTATTTAAGTGTATAGTTATAGTTTATAGTTATTTTTTTCTGACATGGGGGCTCAACAATAAATGACAATCAGAAATGTCAAGTTGCATGTTGTTATTCCCAACCAGCTTAGTTCTGTTGCATTTCCAATTTATTTATGTAAATTATACATTCATCAGGGATCGATAAGGTAATAGATAAAGAATCGGATCGATAAGCAGAATTGATAATCGAATCATATCGATAAAATCGTATCAATTCCCATCCCGCCGCCACCGCTGTAATGTGGTGCTATAGCCATTCCAGCCCTGATGGGGTCTATTCCCTCCTGTCGGCTGTCGCTCCGAGTCATCACATGGACTTTCCCTAGTTGTGTGATACAACTCAAGTTGTGCAGAATCTTCACCTTAGCCTTTTAATACACTCTGCTGCTTGGACTCATTGCATCCAGACTGTGATTGTTGTACTGGAGATGAGTTATTTTATTGCACTGCACTATAGCACTATTTTACTCTGTCTGTTTTATGCTAATTTATGTAAATTAAAAAAAAAAACATTGCGAGTCAAAATGAGACTCAACTGTGATCAATACCTGGCATGTGTTGAGTTGTCGTCGGAGCTGTAGTATGGTGACATGTTGAGACTTATCCCCTGCTTCTGCTAAGTGTTCAATATCAGTGTGATCAGAGTCATTGATGGCTCTCAGTCTATCCTGCCAATCCTCCAACCGCTGCTTGAGAGAGGGACTCAAGATGGAGATAGCTATATCCTCCAATAGCAGAGCAGCTTCCTGAGCCAGGAGGCGGTGCAGCAGCCCTTCCTCTTTATCAAACTTTCCGTCCGGGTCACGTGTCACGTCGGTCTGGTTGGCCCGTTTGGAGCTGTCCGTCACGTTCCCGCCTCGTCCCTTCTCCCTCTCCACCTCTCTCTCCCTCTCCCTCTCTCTCAGGGCCCCTCTGAGTGTCTGCACTTCATACTCCAGTTCCCCTAGCCTGGCCTCCCTGGGATTCCACGTGGGACATGATTTCGCCTCGCCGCGGGGACACAACGCTCTGGGACGGTTGCGGACGTGCCGCGCCCTGGAGGCGAACTGCAACACGCCCAGTGTCTCGGCCACGTGGTGGTCGGAGGGGCTCACGCACACCACCATCAGTGTGTGGGCGGAGCCGCCCAGTGAATCGCGAAGGAGGCGCGTGATCTTGGCATCGCGGTACGGGACGTGGTTGTGGTTGTTATTGCCGCGGCGATGGCGGCTGGGGTCGGAGAGGGCGCGGATGACATTCCCCAAGGCCAGCAGGCCCGTGTTGATGTGAACAGACTCTTTAAGGCGCGTCCCGGTAATCCCGGTCTTCCCGGCGCGTTCAGATCCCGCAAGGTCCACAAGGTGGAGTTTGGAATAGTGGGTGGAAGGGGAGGAGTCTGAAGGGCGGTTGTTGTGGGAATGCTGGGTGAGCTGCAGGGTGAGGATGGCGTGCGAGCGGCTGGAGCGCTCGTTCATACCCGTGGCCCCGGTGTGGCGCAGGGCACTGCCTGCTTCCAAGACACTGAGGAGTTCCTCTGCTGAGCACACCGGCACCTCCCTGGCCCCCACCACCACTGGAAATACACACATCCACACACAGGACACAGGCAAACATACACAAAAGACATAAGACTATGGACACTCAGAGATCCTGTGAATTCATAATCAAAGAGCTCTTTATCTGCCTGTGTGACACCACACAATGCTGCCATTAGTCAGATAAATTTCAATGAGTCCCAAAATGGCTTACTTTTTGCTACTAAGCTAATTCAAGTGCCAAGGCGACAAGATGGAGACTTTCTGAGGCCATGGAGATGGACAATATACCTACTGCTGTCAGCAAAGATGGGGATTGGCAAATGGGACAAAATAGGTGTGGGTAACCTAACCAGAGTAACCTAGTGGGCTATGAGGAAGGGGGGGGGGGGGGGAAACACTGAACTGGTCACAATGTACAGTATCTGTTCCCCCTAGAAGTCTATCTTGGAGGGCTGGAAAGACTTTTCAAAACAGCCTTCAGTCCGCAAGATGCTAACACTCCCCTCTGAAACCAAACAGGTTCAAATCTCTTAATCAGTTCTTCTTTGCCGGGTGGCCCATGGGTAACCGTCGGTAGTGTGATAGTAAAGGGTTAACCTTCTGTAGTGTGGCAGTGAAAGGGTTAACCGGCTGTCGTGCGGCAGTGAAAGGGTTAACCTTATGTATGTTGTCGTGGTGAAAGGGTTAACCGTTTTGGTAGTGTGGCAGTGAAAGGGTTAACGTACACGTGTTCCCCCGGTCGTCCTCCCTAATGTGTAGGTCTTTGTGAGCGGTGGGGAGCTCCAGCAGATCCCGTAGCTCCTCCCTGTACAGCTCCAAGTAGGAGACCTGCACCGTAGCCTCCATGCCGACACCACTCGCCTGCCTGGTCCCCTGCAGCGCCTGAAACACGCCATGGGCCATCCGCTCAATAACACCCCCATACTCCTCCTCGGTAAGCGGTGCTGGAGGGGGCGAAGAGAAGGAGATAATGCAGAGAGAGAGAGAGGATGAAGAATGGATGTGATGTGTCATCCCTCTCCTTAATTGGCTGATATCAATCGAGCCTTTCCAGCCATTGTGTAGTATATTGTGTACCTGGTGCCAGTGTATGGCAACCATTGTGTAGTGTGTTGTGTGTCGTGTGTCTGGTGCCAGTGTATGGCAGCCATTGTGTAGTGTGTTGTGTGTCGTGTGCCTGGTGCCAGTGTATGGCAGCCATTGTGTAGTGTGCCTGGTGCCAGTGTATGGCAGCTATTGTGTAGTTTGCCTGGTACCAGTATATGGCAGCCATTAATAAAAAAGCATACCATTGGTTAATTGCCCCCGAATACGACTTTAAAAATACTTTAAGAACATTATTTCAATAATAATATATATATTTTTTTATCCATTTTTTCTCCTTTTTCTCCCATCCCAATTTAGTCGTGCCAATTCCCCCCTCCCCTGTCTTGATCGTTGCTCGCATGTGCCCCCCAATGGTCGGTCGTAGGGAGGGTTGAAGAATCTATCGCATGTCCCCTCCGATTTTCATCTTGTTTACACCAGGGTCCCCCATTTTCAATTCATGACATTTATGACATACACAACATACAGATATATATCATGACATACAGATATACAGTACTGTATAGTGTATACGTACTACGTAGCATAGAACGCATATTTAGAGATTGTCTATATCAGTGGTTCCCAAACTTCTTGTTTATGCAGACCACTAGATTGTTGGACCACCTCGTATGCAAACAGTAAAAAATAAATAAATAAACAACTGACTTTGACCCGCGTCGCGGGCACTGCGTTCCGTTCTCAGAATGGATTTGAGAGAGATGTGCCATCCAGTCTGACTTGGAGCATGCACTATACTATGCGCACTGCCAGTCAGGCTTATATGCGGAGATATTCAGACTCTAGATCTATTTGCAGAGCCAGATGAGTGGCTGCTTAACCGTTAAGTATTTCCCAACCTACTGTGCGATTGGCTCTTGACAAGTGCACAGTCGTCCAGTATTGACAAAGCCTACTTTGCTGGAACGATTAATTTTCTGTCTATTCCACTATATAGCTATAGGTGCTGTATGATGACAATACATTTGATTCCTAATTTTGATCCATCACAAAGCGCTCCAGCGCTTGAATACGGCCGGGGGATCTCTGTATGCAAATGACTTGTGCGAGAACGTGCATTCCAGTTTAGAATGAGTGGGATTCATCATTCAACAAACCTGGTTAAGAACAGATTTGGACTTTAATAATGGCTTGATGAATGTGGTGGTGGCTTTTCTTATTGTTCTCTTAAAGACAGGTAAGCAAGAATATAAGACAAATAATAAGAGAGTATTGTTGAATGAGGCCCAATGTGTCGACCCTATATTGTCAAGCACTTTGAGTGTCTAGAAAAGCGCTATATAGATGCAACGATCCATTCATTCGTGATGTAGAGTGGGGTCTAGAGTATGAATGAATGAATGAAAACTTTATTTAACAGATTGCAGAATGGGTACAATACAGTACGGCTCAATACACACAATTGTTAAGGGGATGCAGACCTGAGAAAGACGTTTGTCTTGTTTACATCAGGGTCCCCCATTTTCAATTCATATAGACATTTATGACATACACAACCTACATGACATTTATGGCATAGGGACATATAGGTATTTAGTACTGATACATTTGTGACATAAACGGTATTCAAATATACAGTACTGTTACCCCTAGATCCTGACAGAGTATATACATATGATGGGAAGGGGACTGTACATTAGGAGGGTTGTGGGTGGGTGGGAGAGAAATATACATACGGCGGGGAGGGAATATACTGTCTATTAGGAGGTGGTGGGGGTTTTGGGCATTTACAGTGGCCAGTTTCGAATAGCAGCCTCCCGTAGGTGCTCTTTAAGAGCGGTTTTGAATGTGGGTAGGGGTTCACATTCCTTTACAGCTTTGGGTAGGGCGTTCCACATTGATGTGGCATAATTGCGAAACGTGTTTAGTCCCTTGTTTGAGCCGAATCTGGGTTTAACATGATTTGTTGAGCTTCCTCTGGTGTAGTGGTTGTGGTATTCACTGACCTTTGGGAAGTATTTTGACATGTACATGGGTACCTTAGTCGTATAGTGTATCTTGTAGACCAGGCCCATTGCAAGTTGCTGTACTCTGTCGTCTACTCTAAGCCATCCTAGGTTGTCAAAGTGGGCAGGGGTGAGGTGAGTTCTGGGGGTAAGGTCAAGTAGTAGTCTGACCAGTTTGTTTTGTGATGTTTGTAATTTTGTTTTAAGCGCCTTTGAGGTGCTTTGGTACCATGAGGTGCACGCATAGTCGTAGTACCCTTGAATGAGTGCTCCTGCCAGAGTCTTCAGGGTATTCTTGTTTACCAGAGAGGAGATCCGGTACAAGAATCTAGTTCGTTGGTTGACTTTTTTTTATTACATTGGATGCCATTTTGTCACAGGAAAGATTTGCCTCTAGGATGGAACCCAACCCAGGTAGGTAATTTCGTCTTTCCTTGTGACAAATATTGTCACCCACTGTAACTGAGAAGCCGTCGGTCTTGCTGAGTTTGTTATTTGAGCCGAAAAGAATGGACTCTGTTTTGCCCATGTGTAATAGTTTGTTATCAGCGAGCCATATGCAGTAAATGGGCCTATGTGAAATCGAAGGCACCTTGAGCAGACAAATAGATGATGGGATATAGTGACCAGGACATGTAACGTTTATGATCTTGTCAAATACAAACTCTCACTCTATACAGTATAGCACTAGAGGCATTCAGTCAAACTCACCAACGTGCCCCCCTCCTAACGTGTACGTCTTTCCCGACCCAGTCTGTCCATATGCGAGCACAGTGGCATTGTAGCCCTGGAGGAGGGAGGACACCAGCGGCTCGACACAAGACTCGTACAACTCGTCTTGGGTCGATGTCGGTCCGAATGCATGGTCGAAGGAAAAGGCCCGGTCTGTACCGAGCATCACCTGCGCGGTGTCCGGTACCACTCTCACACACACCTGGTGGTTGTGGAGAACTTCTTTAGGAATCAACGGGCGGATTCGGACAGCCACTCGTACACACACATCGCTCATGTCGACAACGCTAACGTTACTAGAGATCGTTTTGTTACCGTTGTCTAGCATTACCAATAACGTCAATAACGTGTTGGCCACATTTATTTATTATAATAAACCTGGCAGCAGCATCTCGTTGGCGACTGGCGAGAACTTTTCATGTGCCGTCAAGAAGTTGTCGGAGTTCATTAGTAATTACCAGACTGCCGGTGACTCATTCACACAAAACTGACACTTACAGTACGACTGGCTTGCCGTTTAACAGATAGTTAGTTATATGTTTACTGTTGACGTTGCTGTTTGGTTTATGTATTCTGTCTCTCGTTTTGTTGTGGGTCCTCGGTTGCCCGGGAAACCATTAGCGTCACTCGAAAATCAGCCTAGGCACACAGGAAGTGATACATTTTACATCACCAGACAGGAAGTGATGCATTTCACATCACCAGACAGGAAGTGATGCATTTTACATCACAAGCAGCGACAACAGTTTGATTGGAATGAATAGAACCATAGATATCCTATAGAACACTATCAAAGAGGTTGAGTAGCCTCCAGCTGCAGCCTCGGAGATAATCCCCAGATTGGGCAATTTCCGCCCAGCCACAAGATTATTACTCCCGTGACAGGGCAATGCGCTGATTGGCGGAAAGTACGGAAGTACCTCGAAGTACGTCTGACGTATCTCGAATTACGTCTGACGTTTCTCTACGTTAGCGAACGTTAAACGTTGTATTCATAAAATAAGATAAATTCAGCAGCATGGGGAGGG
Source organism: Notolepis coatsorum (assembly GCF_963971535.1). NCBI lineage: Eukaryota > Metazoa > Chordata > Actinopteri > Aulopiformes > Paralepididae > Notolepis > Notolepis coatsorum. The sequence goes on from NC_140168.1 coordinate 70,368,146, forward strand.
CCGGGGGGCGTGTAACTGTTCCGCAACAGTAAGTGACTTCCGGGGTAGGCCTGATTGGCCCCGACAGGCACGTGACGCGCAACTTTCTCTGCCGCGCGGCACGCTCCGCGGAGCCTAGCGGCAGAGCTTGCGGAATTACGTAACCGTCCCAATACGCCATGACTTTAATTCGGCGCTATAGCTCACCTGGCAGAGCAGCAGTCCTGCGATCCTGCGGTCCGTTGTTGGTGAGTTCAAATCCCATTAAATCTTTTTTTTTTAACGTGATTTTTTTTTAACGTGTATTCTTTCGCCGGTTAAGGTTAGGCATGGTTAAGGTTAAGGTTAAGGTTAGGCATTGTTTCGGAGTTGGTTAAGGTTAGAACGGTTAAGTTTAGGCGCTGTTAAGGAGCTGGTTAAGGTTAGAGTTTGTGTTAGAGAATGGCAATAGACAGCCTATTTCCGCGCGACAGCTCTCAGCAGCCTCGTTGCGCGTCCTGAGTTTGCCGCGTCACGTGCCTGTCGGGGCCAATCAGGCCTACCCCGGAAGTCACTTACTGTTGCGGAACAGTTACACGCGGCCGGGGGGAGGGGAGGTACAGGTAGTAGAAGACATAGGTACAGGTCACATAATTATAGTACAGTGGAGAAGTAAAAATAGAATAAAAAGGCAGTGTAAACAATATACAATATTATTAACTCTCGCGGGCTCATTATAATAAAGAGCTGTGGGTCTGCATTGTATAGAGCGGATCCCCCGGCCGTATTCAAGCGCTGGAGCGCTTTGCGATGGATCAAACTGTATTAATATAGTAGTAATAATAGTAGTTGGCTAGTTGCGCGCTTCTGGCCACCTCCCGCAGTGCGCGCATACACACATACTGTAGCGGTGTAGCCTATACAGTATGTGCAAAATTAGTTGTCAAGAATGAATGAATGAATGAAAACTTTATTTAACAGATTGCAGAATGGGTACAATACAGTACGGCTCAATACATACAATTGTTAAGGGGATGCAGACCTGAGAAAGACGTTTGTCTTGTTTCCATCAGGGTCCCCCATTTTCAATTCATATAGACATATATGACATACATGACATACAGATAGTCAGTACTGCTACATCTATACATTTATGACATACCAGATTTGCAAATACAGTACTGTTTGTGATACAGAAGGAGTCAAGAAAAGGGAGTATATACATTTGACGTAGAAACTGTACATTGGAGGAGGTTGGGTGGGGGGGGTTGGGTACATTGGGATATTGACAACCATACTGGGTAATTTACATTGGAGGTGGTTGGGGGGGGGGGGCGGGGGGCACACTGTATAAACAAGTAACACTGTACATTGAGGGGGGGGGGGGGAGGAGACACTGTACAAACAAACACAATTGTACATTGAACTATTGACAAAACCATACTAGGTAAATGACTGTACATTGGAGGGGGTTGGGTTAGGATATTTACAGGGGCCAGTGTTGAATTGCAGTCTCCCGTAGGTGTCCCTTGAGAGAGGTTTTGAAAGTGGGTAGTGATCCACATTCCTTTACAGCTTTGGGTAGGGCGTTCCACATTGATGTGGCATAATTGCGAAACGTGTTTAGTCCCTTATTTGAGCCGAATCTGGGTTTAACATGATTTGTGGAGCTCCCTCTGGTGTTGTGATCGTGGTATTCACTGACCTTTGGGAAGTATTTTGACATGTACATGGGTACCTTGGTCGTGTAGTGTATCTTGTAGACCAGGCCCATTGCAAGTTGTTGTACTCTGTCGTCTACTCTAAGCCATCCTAGGTTGTCAAAGTGGGCAGGGGTGAGGTGGGTTCTAGGAGTAAGGTCAAGCAGTAGTCTGACCAGTTTGTTTTGAGATGTTTGTAATTTTGTTTTTAGCGCCTTTGAGGTGCTTTGGTACCATGAGGTGCAAGCATAGTCGTAGTACCCCTGAATGAGTGCTCCTGCCAGAGTCTTCAGGGTGTTCTTGTTTACCAGAGAGGAGATCCGGTACAAGAATCGAGTTCGTTGGTTGACTTTTTTTATTACATTGGATGCCATTTTGTCACAGGAGAGATTAGCCTCTAGGATGGAACCCAGGTAGGTAATTTCATCTTTCCTTGTGACAATATTGTCACCCACTGTAACTGAGAAGCCGTCGGTCTTGCTGAGTTTGTTATTTGAACCGAAGAGAATGGACTCTGTTTTGCCCATGTGTAATGATAGTTTGTTATCAGCGAGCCATATGCAGATTCTGCCTAGTTCCGAGCTGAGGGTTTTTTCAACCTGTAACTTGTTCTTGTCAGAGACCAGCAGGGCTGAGTCGTCCGCAAACAGGAACAAGTTGCAGTCACAAGCTGACGACATGTCATTTGCATAAATTAGGAACAGTAGCGGTCCTAGTATGCTTCCTTGTGGAACACCACAGCTCACTGTGAGGGGGGGGGATAGGGTACCGTTTACCTCCACCATCTGTTCCCTCCCCTCAAGGTAGGATTGCATCCAGCTCACTGATAGACTATAGACTCACTGATAGACTAAGAGGGGCGGAAGTTGCCCAATCTGGACCGAGGCTCCGAGGCTGCAGCTGGACCCTATTGGAGAGGTTAGGTTTTGTTTCTCTGTCTCGAAGTTCGCATTAATTTTTCAAGAGGGAGAGCAAGTCAATACTGTGCAAAAATGCAACAGCAATTATTGCTTATCGCCACCAGATTCCTGTGTGGGGTCCACACAAAGAAAAAAAACATACAAAAACAATTATTATTGCAAAAAAAAATTATTAAAAGTCAGTACTCAACACACAATGCATAATGAAACTAACAATTAAGATGGCTAAAATTACATGCAAGCACAGAAACAGAAAACAAAAAAGGTTTTGAGGCAGGTTATTCCAAAGAGTTAATGCTCTAAAAATAAAAGATCTATATAGATCTCGTTTATTTTGTCCATTCTCTGCCTCTGCCACAAATGTATGTCTTAGTTATAAGGTGGTCTGTCACAGAGTTAAACATTTTTCACTATCAATATATTAAATTAGCCATTGTTTTTGTTTCTGGCCCCCCATACAATGGATTGGAAAAAATTTGGCCCTCGGCCAAACTTAATTGCCTACCCTAGAGGTTCCAGTAGTGGGTGGCTTGAAATAGGTCCTAAAACCAACGCTTTAAGGAGTTGATTGATTGATTGAAAAGTTTATTAACAGATTGCAGAATGGGTACAGTACAGTACAGTACAGCTCAATACATACAATTGTTAAGGGGATGCAGACGAGAGAAAGACTTTCATCTTGTTTACATCAGGGTCCCCCATTTTCAATTCATCATAACATATATGACACACACGACATACAGATAGACAGTACTGCTACATCTATACATTTATGACATACCAGATTTGCAAATACAGTACTGTTTGTGATACAAAAAGTGTCCAGAAAAGAGTGTATATACATTTGATGTAGAAACTGTACATTGGAGGAGGTTGGGTAGGTGGGGTGGGGTTGGGTGGGGGGACTGTACATTGGAGGTGGGGGGGGGGGGGGGGGTTGGGTAGGGGGTGGGTGGGGGGGGGGGACACTGTACACTGTACATTGGAATACTGACAAAGCCATACTTGGTCATTTACTGTACAACTGGGTTAGGACATTTGTAGGGGCCAGTTTCGATGATGATAAATGGATAGATACAGCGGATTAGATGCAGTCCAGAGAAAACAATCAATCTAGATATTTCAAGATTCTATGCTTTACATCCGTGCATTCTCTGAGAGATGCACAACATTTTTAGATGACAATCGATTCCGATACAATAAAGCAAGTTTTTATCACAAACAAATCCAAAGATATTTAATGTTTTACAAAACATGTCTAGTGTTGCGCCCGGCTTTAGAGGGTTAAAAGCCTAATTGTATTTTTTATTTAGTTAATAAATGTCTTGTTGTAATTCCTTATATACCTAATGTAGCGCATCTTCAGCTTTTTTTGCTCTGATTTGACTTGTTTAATTGCATTGTTACTGTTCACATGTGTGGTGCCGTCAGTCATATATAAGTAAAGATAAAGTTTGAATGACTTACTGAACTAGTGTTTTAATTTCACGCCACGCTGCTTGTTTGCTATTTCAGCACCAGGCGCTGTCCACCGACTTTTTTCATGTTGAGCAAGCGCTACATTGCACCTCGCTGCCTACCTGTTATTCACTCTGGATAAAACAAAGTATAATAAGCATTCTTTAGGTGGTAGTAAGGGAAATATATGAAAATCTGCAAACTAAATCCTTACCAATCAATTTCTTCACTAATGTGTTTGTAAAGGTGTGTAGTAAGATGTATTAAAAAGTTGAAGTTCAAATCCTGTATGTTTTTTCGTAACAACTGCTCAAAATTGAGGTACCGAATACCGATTTTCGAAAAATCAAATAAATTCTGTTTGGCCTTGGGTAACTTGTGAGGGGTCAAACTAGGGTTTTTTCAGGATTCTGAGTTGATTGCAATCATGTATTTTTCACTAAAATCATTCCTTGGTTGAAAAAAGGCCACGCCCACTCTTATATTTAAATCGAAAGTAGCTTTATTTGTAGTTACAAGTGCTGACCACTTCAGGAGTCAATCTCTGAGTCTTCTCCAGACTCACCAACATCATGACCACAATTCTTGCATGAAATTCCTTTACACACTCCACATGCTGAGATGCACTTAACGACATTCCTCTTGCAGCTGCACCGCCGGTTGCTGCAATCTCTGTCACAGTTGCAGCTTGTGAACTGCAGTAGCTCCTCAGGAGCCATGGGGTCTAGTGTTGGGACTGGCTCATAGCCATGTACACCTAATGTCCATCCATAGTCACTGGGGTTCAGAGACATACTCTGCAGAAGGATCCAGTCCTGGGTTTGTAGGTAGGCACGGATAGAATGCTGTGCAGCTGCACCCTCTGTTGGAGGTAGAGTTTCTGGTTTGATCAGCCCTGCCGCTGCCTTCTGTGAGAACATGTTGTGTTGAATTTCACCCAAAGAAGTACCTGCCTGGTAAATGTACTGGAAGATGGTAGTACCAGCCTGTATCACTGCATCCTTAGTAGCTTGTGTGTCAAGGAAGATATCCATGTGTTCATCAATGTCCCCTGCACAGAACCTGCAAAAAAAATGCACTTTGACATTTGTTTCAAATATAAAGTGAAATATAAAAGAAAATACATAAGGTTGTTTTCCCATGGCCAGCTATTGCAGAAACCGTATCACAACCAGTGAAGAATAGAATAGAATAGAAATACTTTTATTATCCCATGGGAAATTTGACACTGCAAATCGCTCAACATTTAAACATTTAGACAGAACAGGTCACGAATTAGAATAATAAAACAAATCAAATCAAGTTGCCTAGGATAAGAGTAGAGTCAAATAGAATACAAATGGAATAAAATATACAGTAAATAAATACAGTAAAAATATACTGAGGTCTACAGTAGGTGTAGTATTGCACTGAAATAGATATTCACAGTATTCACAGTGTCACATAATGTGCAGTATGCATCAGGTAGTGTTATAATTTACTATCTAACTAACTGAAATAGGGATGTCCCGATCGCCTTTTTTTGCTCCAGATCCGATCCCGATCATGTGATTTTAAATATCTATCGATCCGATCGTTTCCGATCCGATCTTTCACATTAGTAATCCATTTTGACGCACTTTTGTCAGAAACTGGCAGAGCGAGACAAGCCCATCTGTTGCCTATAGTCCGGGGCGCGAGCGCGGAGGCTTTTGTTATTACATTCACCCTGAGAAATGTGCTTCTGCTTCATATGAGAAATATTAAAAGTTTCAATATATGTTTGCACATTAGTATACATTCAGTGTTCGACTTACGTAATGGTCCATTCTGGTCTGAAACGCTGACGATAATCCTCAGTCACGTTATCCTCCAGGTGAAAAGTTAGTCTGAAAACTTCGCCTCCAGCCTGTCCTCCTTGCAAACATTGCAACTGGCTTGACTTTCTATTTTAAAATGCTTAGTTCCAAACCTCTGACATTAAGTCTAGCTGCTCAAGTCAGTGGATATTAACCGTGTTTCGGGAGCGACGTGTTGTACTGTTGTTGTGATGTGGAGCGTGTAGCGTGTAGCCGGTCTAAATTAAAGGGGATGTGTTTGTTGCAACGGTGTAAATTAAAGGGGAATAAATAATTATAATAATAATAATTTAGGACCTGCTCCGAGGTCATCAATTGGCACACATGCGATGCATGCATGCAATTCGTATCTGCGATTAACCCATCCCGTCGCCCTTCCCCCCCAAGGGCAGCCGGGAGCAGACAGGCGTCAACGTGAGCCGCGCCAGGGGACCAATCCAAGTGCTCCTGTCCGTCTTCGTCAAGGACGCCACAGCGTTAGCGATCTTGTTGTTGTGCATGTTTTTCCATTGGGTTTATCTTATCGGGGGGGAAACCCTTGCGAGCACGGGGAGAACATGCAAACTCCACACAGAAAGGCCTGGGAGATACCCCACCTGGGTAACTGGCATCATGGAAACCTGGTCCCCAAGCGGGAATCGAACCCTGGACCTTCTTGCTGTGAGGCGACAGTGTTAACCACTACACCACCGTGCCGCTTTGTGTTGTGTTTGTTGTGGACAATTATTCTGCTCTGTGTGACAATAAATACATTAATGATGATATATTATATGTAATTTAAAACCAAAACTAAGGCCTCCGTATGAGTTTAAGACGTGGACATGGTCATGTTTGTTGAATAAAATTTTTCTTTTTTTGACTGCCGATTTTTATTATTATTTTTTCCCGATCCCCGATCCTCTGAAAAGCATGTGATCGACGCCGATCCCGATCACGTGATCGGATCGGGACATCCCTAAACTGAAATATACATTATTCACAGTATCACAGTATCCACATAAGGTGCAGTATGCCTAAGGTAGTGTTATTGTCCTCCTTGGGTTCCTATTAGTCCTAGGTCAATGTCTGGCAGCAGTCGCTGCCCCCTGTTGTGGAGCCTGGAGGCCGCTAGTCGCTGCCTCCTGCCACTATGGAGCTGCCACTCTGTGCTCAGTGATGCAGTGAGGCACAGTGATGCATTGTATAGTCTGATGGCTGTTGGAATGAAGGACTTCCTGTGCCGTTCAGTGCTGCATTTGGGTAGTGTGGGCACTGAACATGCTCCTCCTGTCAGCCAAGTCTGTGTATAGTGGGTGGGAGGGGTTTTCCCTGATGGCCTGGAGCTTAGCAAGGCTCCTCCTCTCCGCCACCCTCGCTAGGGAGTCCAGCTCCACCCCAACCACGCTACTGGCCTTCCTGACCAGCTTATCCAGCCTGGTTGTGTCCCCTGCTCTCAGTCCGCTGCCCCAGCAGGTCACAGTGTACAAGAAGGCGCCCGCCACCACCGACTCATAGAACATCCTCAACATCCTTGTACAGACATTGAAGGATCTCAGCCTTCTGAGGAAGTAGAGTCGGCTCTGGCCCTTCTTGTACAGTGCCTCTGCGTGTTTTGACCCGTTCAGTTTGTTGTCGATGTGCACACCGAGATATTTGTACACCTCAACCATGTCCACATCAACTCCCCTGATGGAAACGGGGGTCACAGGTGCACTCCTCCTCCTCCCCAGCTCCACAACCAGTTCCTTGGTCTTCGCCACATTTAGCTGCAGGTGGTTTTTATCGCACAATGTGACGAAGTCCACTACCAGTTCCCGGTATTCCCTCTCGTCACCGTCCTTTATACATCCCACTATCGCAGAGTCATCAGAAAACTTCTGAAGGTGGCAGGACTCTGACCGATAGTGGAATTCGTTGGTGTAGACAGTGAAGAGGAAGGGAGAGAGGACTGTCCCCTGCGGGGCCCCGGTGTTGCTGACCAGTCTGTCTGACACACAGCTCCGTAGGCGCATGTACTGTGGTCTGCCCGTCAGAAGGTGTGACAAAGGAGCAGGTAGCATCTTTCTTTCAGAGAGAGCTTCGCGGATCCTTCTGACATCATAAGAGCCCTTAGATGTTGTGAAGAAGAGTGGATGGTTGGTGCTTGGAATATGGTGTACTACTGTAGCATCACTAGCACATCTGCATCTTCTGCCCGCACCTTAAAATAGAACAAAATATGTAAAGCGTGTTGCACTATACAAAACCAGATAAAACTATTCAAGTTTGAATACTCGAGAGTGAATACTTTTGTTTCCAAAGTAATTGCACAAATTAAATAGGCTACCTACACAAATGCTACTAACCTCAACAGAGTCATCTGTAGCAGTGGCCAATGCCTCTCTCACAATCGAAGTGTCAGCATCATTGTCACACTGCTCCACTGTGATGTTATGTTTTCGGAATGTTGAAGAGAGGAGGTGGATTAGCTCACTCTTGTTATTGGTGTTGTCCAGGAACTTTGCTCTTGGTGTCCAGTGTATCATATCCGGTCAAATGTGGAGATCACAGCATGACTTCTTAGTGCACCGGATGTGGTCATGATCTTTTGGTGATCGGCTATAGCCATCAAAGACCACAATGATCTTCTGAGAGCGGCGGCCAAGACACTGTACGTAGCTCAAGTAACTGTTGGCAATCTCCTGCCAAGTCTGACCTTGTTCCCATTTTACCATGTAGAGAAGCCATCCGCCATCAACTACAAGAGTGGAGCAGGATTGGTTAGTGAGGTCAAGCGGATCAGTTAACTCCTTCAGGCTAGTCTTGGAAAAGCCTGCCTTGTTCGCCTTGTTCATTTTCTGAGCTTTATTGCTGAAGAGGGACAATGGGAAGGGAGTCAGCTCATACTCCAAGCTTGTCTCAACTGTCATATCCCGTTGGGCAAAAATTATCAGTCAGTTGAACAACTTGAGTGAGTCAAGGTGTATCTTCTTCTCGTTGATCTTGGGAATCTTTCTGAGTGATGACAGGGCTTGTACCTTTGACTTCACTTCCATGGTCAATGTCACTGACTGTCCATCCAGCTTGATCTGCATCTCTCTCAGCATTGACTGGGTCATCTCCTGTGCTCCTGAATCCTGTTGAGAAAGACTCAAGCAACTCCTTGTCTCGATCGGGTGAGGGTGAGCACCCAGCACTTGTGACCAGAATCACTGTGTCTCATCCTCCCTCTGCTCAGTCCACCTTCTGACTTGGCTGCCTTCCATGGGCAGTGAAACTTTCGAATGTCTCCTTGTAAGCAGGCAAAGTTTCGAGTTGCTTCATGAGTTGACAGTACAGCCGTGCACCATTGGCATATTGATGATGCCCTGCAGCTGCAAAGATATCCAGCATCCTGCTAACAATGCAGCACAGGTGGCCGTTGTGATCTGCAAGCCGCCCAGTTCTGATGATGTATTTGTCTCCTGTAAGCGCTCCGAGATTCTCGCGAATGTGGAGCGCGGTACAAATCTAATCCATTATTATTATTATTATTATTAAGACCATGATCACATCTACCATGTTGTAACTGACCGCCAAGGGTAAAGATGCCTATCATCTTTATTGTCAGTAAGCTTTAATTTACATTGGTAGATGATCGACTTCTCTTTATTAGCTCAGAATACTGGGCTTTCTATTTAAGAAAAGAATATTTCAGAGCCACTTGTGCATTTTCATTTCGTGTCCACATGGGGGCAGAGCTCGTCTTTCCTATAGTATAAAGGTCACAGCATCCTGTGTGTGACCAAGGAGGAAGTAACTCAGAGACAACGATGGAGCAGACAGCGAATTATGTAGAATATAAGGACCTTACTTCAGTAAATAACACCCCTTGGTAAAGCGGAATAAGGTACGTCGAACACTAAAATGTATTATTGTTATTATTATTATTACTGTTGTTGAAGAGGTCTATATTTATGTGTGGTAAACATGTAAAGTGGTGCACTCACTGATTAGGTTCTAATCAAAGGCACCTGCTGCATTACTATTTATCATTATCTTTCCTTAAATGCCTTTATTATGGAAGACGAGTTCACCCTCAATAATATCTTTAAATTCAAATGTTTGTTTGAACACGTTAGGTGCTTTGTTGTGAACAATATTGAACTGTGAACAATATAACTAATTGTGTATGTTTGTGTTTGACTGTCCTATGCAGTTTTCACGGTGCAAACGGAGCAAACGATGCAACCGTCACAACATGTACAACTACGGTGCAACGACAACTACCAAAGAAAGACGACAGTGATGCTATGCTGAAATGCAAAATAAAAATAAATAAAAGCACCTGTACGAAACATAACCGCATCTTTATTTCAACACCAAGCCGGGGGGGCAGTTAAACATGTAGTGGTACTGCACCCAGAGAGCAGGCGTTCTTCCTCCTTCAGTAAGTATTTTTTTTTGTATCCACTTTTTCTTCCATTTTCTATTTTTCTCCCATCCCAATTTCGTATCGTCCAATTCAACCCTCCCCTGTTTCTTGCCTCCCACAAGCCGGCTGCAATGTGGACGAAGCCATACATAGCACGAGTCCCCTCTGATACTCGAGGTAGCAGCCATCGCATCTTTTCACCTGCGCGGCGCAATCTTTCAGCGTCAGGGGTCTGTGCTTTGGAGGGGCGCCGCCCCCATCGCTTCCTGATTCTACTGCGCAGGCTCACCAACCGACCTGTAGGAGTCGCTGTCCACAACGCCCGATCCCCACCCATCAGTTTCCCACCCCCTAAGTACGGACGACCAGCTAAACTGAAAGCAATGTGGAGCGCTGGGATCGAACCCAGCGTCTCCAGCATTTGAGGTGAGCGCCTTGCCCACTGCACCACGTAGCCGCCCCTCCTTCAGTAAGTCTTTTGAAGGTTTCTTTAAACCGCTGTTCAACCAGTGCCACTACTGGATGGTAAAGCGCTTTACGTTTTGTTACTCACATTTTACCCATTCCCTCACACATTCACTCACACACCGACGGCGGAGGCAACCATGCTAGGTGCCAACCTGCTCATTGGGAGCAATTATGGGTTAAGTGTCTTGCTCAAGGACACATTGACGCGCTGCCTGGAAGGAGCAGGAATCGAACCGGGAACCTCCGGATTGCCAGACGACTGCTCTACCTCCCAAGCCATTGTCGCCCCTGGATCTGTGTGTCTGGCTCCCATCATCCCATCAGCTACCTTCTCCATGAAAGTCCTCATTTCACCAAGTTCCTCCTCGGTTAAGGCATGTTTCATGATGTGCTCATAGATGGCTGCATCGATGAGGTGAGCACGGATTGCCTTGTCAAAACATCCTCCATCCAGGATGTGGTTGGCTGTTATACTCCCTGGATAGATCAGCTCCAGTAGTCCAGAATCCTCCATGATGTTTCCAATGGATCCAAGGTAGGACATCAGCAGGTGAAATCCACCCAACCTCGGAATGATAGGTAGATTTGTCTGTTTTATGATGTCCACAGCCAGATGGGAAGATCGAATGTCACTATAGTGACTCTGTCTGCAGAGAGCCGCATGCACTCTTTGAGAGTGGTGAAGATGGTGTTGAGGTCATTAGGGTCACCTTCAATGATTGGGAGGAAGTTGATCTGTGACTTCATAAAAAGCAGTCTGTCCATGATCAAATGAAGGTTGCAAATGGCTTCAGCATGTTAACTCTAAACGTCCTCACTCTGAATGCCAACCAACTAGCAACTACCACTAAACAATAAGTCCTAAAAGGGCAAATAGTCAAATAATCAAAAAGATTTTATGCTAGCAGTGGAAAGGTATTGTGGGGGTGGGGGGGGCGAGCGGGAAAGGTGGGCGTGGCCGTTTTTCCACAAAGGAATGTTTTTAGTGAAAAATAAATGTTTGCTATCAACTCAGAATGATGAAACCCCCCTAGTTTGACCCCTCACAAGTTACCCAAGGCCAAGCTGAACATTTTAGATATTTCGAAAATCGGTATTCGGTACCTCAACTTTGAGCAGTTGTTACGAAAAAACACAGGATTTGAACTTCAACTTTTTAATACATCTTACAGTACTACACACCTTTACAAACACATTAGATCGGTCAAATATCTGATAAAATGCCCTTACTAGTGGTGGTAGTTTCTCTATTTGGACATTATAGCTAACATATAGCCTAGCCTAGTTAGTCGGAATAATTTTTTTTTTTAATAATCTGAGGGGCCGGATATGATTGCTGGCGGGCCAGCAAGTCTAGTGTAATGCTCATGCACAGTATTACTAAACAATCCGTTTATGTATAAAAACTGGAGTTTTTCTGCTCATGAACAACTTGAACAGCACAACCCATCAACTGTATGCACATTTTATGCATATGTTAATTTTATGCTATTTGCTGTGGGGCACTTTGGGCTGCGGTCCATATGTGAAAGGTGCTATATAGTTATTTATTATTATATTGTAAAGAAAAATGTATGCATTGCAATGTCTAAGTCTCAACGACATTTAAAATGAGGGTGACCTCAATTGTACTTTGAGAATAAATAAAGGTTTGAATTGAATGTCTGTAAAATAGCAGTTAATAAAATATAAGGAATATATTACTCTGCAGAGGGCTCATGGATTTGACACAGCCCTCTGCCCTAAAGATATTCTCGAAAATAATCGGGCACACAGGAAGTGACATGTCACTGTTACGTCACCAGCAGCAACGGCAGTTTGTTTGGAATTAATAGACTAACTCAGTAGTTAGCACGCATTTTCAAGATGGAAAGCAAGTCAATATAGTGCAAAAACTACAGCAATGACCACTTATCACCAATAGACGTCGCCAAAAACAACTGAAATAAGGAGTTTACAGATGACCACTTTCAACATGAACGTTGTTTCAGATTTGCAAATCTGAGGCACCCGAGAGGATTACCCACAATCCAAATTGGAAGTGACAAAAGACGATCAAAGTCTGTGACTTATTTTTATTACATGAAGATATGCTGTATAAAAATAATCAAAACACACGTTCAGTAAGACAATAGAATAATTTACTTTCCAGGATAGTTTATTGAGTCGTGCTGAACTTGTCAGACGGAAGGGTGGGGAATCGGTATACAAAAAAACCAAAACAATAAAAATGCTGTTATGTTTAAGAAAAGAAAATACAGTGGATTCCAGAGATAAATTCTAGACATATTAAAGCGTTGGAATCAAGCGATTGCTGCCAGGTAGTCTTTGACCTCAGATGGTGACAGTCGTCTGAAACCGCCCTCGTTGCAGATTCCCACTTCAATGTTGTCTTCAGTCATCTGGCCCTCGAAGCTCTCCTGTTGACAAACAAACCTTTTAGATTAGATTCAGACGTATTGTCATCATGCAGCACAAGTTGTAAACAACATTAATTTTGGACCCACCAATATTTTTGTAATGATAAATAAATTAATAAATTTTGAGTTTTATTCCACACCTTCAAAGTATGCTAGACTGATGTATGTACACAGTATGCTTATGTACAGTGAAATATCCAACAGTTGTAGATACAAATATATACAGAATAGTATTATTGTACATCATACAGGTATGTAAACAGTAATATATGGGTAGACTATAGGATGAGGTAGGCATATTACAGTGCAAGGCAGTTGTAGACAGTGAAGGCAGTAGATGGGTATACATTGAGTATAGTCAATAGAGTTTACAGTTTGTACGGTATAGGCAACAGAGCGTAGAGTATAGACAGTGGGGTTCAGGGTTTATAATGAAAATGGATAGTTCCGTTTCAGGGGTGATACTCTCTTTAGAGACGAAAAGGACATGATGTAATCTGACCTTGAGTGTCAGGATGGCTGTGTGGATAGCGTCCTCCAGCTCTAGATCCTCATTGTACCTGAGAGGATGGGGGAGAAAAGAAGAGGAAGAGGATGAGAAAGGAAAGAGAGCAAGAGGATGAGAGAGGAAAGAGGATAGAGCAAGATGATGAGAGGAAAGAATAGAGCAAGAGGATGAGAGATGAAAGAGAATAGAGCAAGAGGATGAGAGATGAAAGAGAATAGAGCAAGAGGATGAGAGGAAAGAGAATATAGCAAGAAGATGAGAGGAAAGAATAGAGCAAGAGGATTAGCGAGGAAAGAGGATAGAGCAAGAGGATGAGAGGAAAGAGAATATAGCAAGAGGACGAGAGGAAAGAGAATATAGCAAGAGGAAATAGGATAGAGCAAGAGGATGAGAGAAGAAAGAGGATAGAGCAAGAAGATGAGGACAGAATAGAACAAGAGGATAGAGCAAGAGGATGAGGATACATATTTAAACTTGAGCAAGAGATTCAGCAGGTGAAATGGACTGCTATGAATGCTGTGGCCTATAGTTTAAGGTTTTCAACTTTTGTTTCATTTGTCACAATGAAATTGTGCTTCATACAGTAAAAAGTAAAAGAATAATGACCAAACACTATAAAAAATATACAATAAACTAAACAACAATGTACAAAATGCAAAAATATATAGATACTGAATAGGTTACATTTAGAAATAGTCTTGTTTTTGTAAATGTCAACAATGCTACTGTTGAGACCAAACACACTAGTCTTCACGCATGTTATCCTAGTCATCAACTGTCAAACTGACCTGAGTAAAGAGAGATAAATATTTGTCTTTGCGTTGTATCTGAACGTATTGAGACTCGCCAATGTTACCTTTTCTCCAAGAATGTTTTCCCATTGACGTAGTTCTTCCCCATCGCTGTGGCCTTCCACGCAAAATAGGCCCCCTATGAGGAGACAAACATTACATCACTATTATCAACAAACTATCTTTATGATCACCACCCGCATTTCATTTTTTTTCTTTTTCTTTATTATTTTACAGACACTGAGCAGTACCAACATTCTGTAGTATTGCTCGTTTTAGTGAATTACTTATCGGTATAGATGGACAATAATTATCAGATGTTTTGTAATTATTAAAAGCATCAAATTTTACTATGGGTGAAGCTGCTGCAACCCTATTGTATCTGTTAGGATTGAGAATGAGTAGTATATATTAGGTGCAGTAGTATATATTAGGTATAGTAGTAGTATTAGTGAGAATGAGTAGTATATATTAGGTATATGAGGTATAGTAGTAGTATTAGTGAGAATGAGTACTATATATGAGGTATAGTAGCAGTAGTAGTATTAGTGAGAATGAGTAGTATATATTGGGTATATATGAGGTATAGTAGCAGTATTAGTGAGAATGAGTAGTATATATTGGGTATAGTAGCAGTATTAGTTAGAATGAGTAGTATATAGGCATAGTAGCAGTAGTAGTATTAGTGAGAATGAGTAGTATATATTGTGTATATATATGAGGTATAGTAGCAGTATTAGTGAGAATGAGTAGTATATACTGGGTATATATGAGGTATAGTAGTAGTATTAGTGAGATACTATAGGGGTAGTATATATATTATTAGCAGGGCTCGAAATTAACATTTTTACTTGGTAGCACTGGTGCTCCCAACTTCAAAAAGCTGGGAGCACCAGCAAAAATTTAGGAGCACCTACCAAAATGTAAGGAGCACCAACAATATATATGTAATATATATTTTTTATTGATAAAAAAAAATGACAGACTTCCGGTATGAGAGCAGACGGGTAATACACGTGCGAAAGAGCTCCTGGTCAAATGAGTGAAAAAACGGATAAAAAAAGACCCGAAAAGTAATTAAAAAGGAAAATGCTCACGAGAAGTAAGGAAGAGACAACGATTGTGAAGGAAATAGAAATGGAGAACATACGAGAAGGAGAGAATCCGAAGAAACAGAATCCCCGGAGCGAAGCCGAGAAAAGCCAGGCGAAAGAAGGGGGAGGTACCGCCGAGGCAGACACGGGAATGCCAGGATGGGCTGTGAACATGCAGGCCGGGATACTGGAGAACATAACAGCGGCGATAAAACTGAACACGGACACGATAAGGAATGATATTGGGAAGCTACGGGAGGAATTGAGGAAGGAACAGGAGGACTTCAGAGGTGAAATGAATACAGAAATCAAAAGGGTGGAGGAGAAGATGGCGGGACAGGACAGAAACGTGACCGAGTTACAGACTAGGACGGCTCACGCGGAGGAATGGAACACGGAGATACACGAGGTATTAACATGTGTGATTCAGAAACAAGAACAGATGGAGACAAAGATGTCGGACATGGAGGGGAGGTCACGGAGAAATAACATCAGAATATGGGGACTGAAAGAAGGAGTCGAAGGGGAATCGGTGACCCTATATGTGGAAAAGCTTATCAAAGAACAAATGAAGGAAACGGGACTGGGAAAAATGGAGATACAGAGGGCCCACAGGGCGTTGGCTCCGAGACCACAACCGGACAGACCTCCGAGGGCGGTGATTATTAACTTTCTGAGATTCGAGGTTAAGGAATTGGTACTCAGAACCGCGTGGACCAAGAAGATTGAAATCGAAGGGAAAAGACTATCATTTGATCACGACTACTCGACAGCGGTAGCGATAACACGCAGGTCCTACGCGGGACTGAAGAAAACCCTGAAAGAAAACGGAATGAGATTCCAGTCACCCATGACCTCGCTAAGGATTCACTGGGAGGAAGGAGCGGCGATGTACGCGACGGCACGAGAAGCGGAGCGAGAGATGAGACGGCGAGGGATGAGGATGGCGGAGGACGGAGAAGGAAGGAGGCGGGAGGAACAGACGCGGAGCCTGCAGCAGAGATTGGAAGGAGCCCGCAGGTGGATCAGAGTGGAAGACCGAAACCGGAGAGAGGAGAAGGCGGAGGTGAAACGTGACGGAGCGAGGACGGAGACGGATGAGGAGGCCAGACGGAGAGGAGGCGGGAGGAGACGAACGGATGAGTACACGCACAAGAGATTGAAAAAACTATTCAAATAGAGACAAAGTATAGAAACTGAAATAACATATGCATAAGCACACATTCCCAGGTAGAGGCAGGATATAGAAATGAACGTAACGTATACATGGACACATAATACACAAGCTGATGGAGGAAATAAATGGAAATATAACTAGGTTTGATAGGCGAGACACAGACCATACTGAAACAGATACATAGAAACACGCTGTGAGTAACACAGTTGGGAGGGATTAAGGGGATAAATGGACATCACATAGAAAATAGAGGAGAGGAAAAGAAAATAATAAGGGGTACACGGGAGGCACCGCACACGGATATGGGAGGAAGGAGGGACAATGAAACATATGAGTCACATTGAGAGGGACCAAGAAAAGAGGGTCTTTGATCAAAAGGAAGGACAGAGCGCTTTTGACCAGGAGCTCGAAAGCAAAAAAAAAAAACAGTAAGAAAGCTGGACAAATATGACGAGCGATTGGGGGCAAGGGTTTCAAACCCCCAAGCCGTCAGGAGGGGGCCCCTCGCTAGGAGGGCAATTACCCCTCACCCACCAGCAGGGGACAGGGGGGGACACAGGGACCCCCCGAACGCCTTGGGAGCACTTTATGTAAAGTTTATGTTTTTTATTTATGTTAATCATTATATGTATTCGGTGAAGAGAGCGGAGGCTCCAACCGGAGGGGGGAATGAGTGTGACATGGGGGGGACTGACAGACGAAAGAAGAAGAAAGATGACAAGGGTTAAAGGTATAAAAATGATGTCGTTAAACGTTAATGGAATGAATAATGCGATAAAAAGGGGCAAAGTGATGTTGAAATGTAAAAAAAGTGAGATGGAAGTGATTTTTCTGCAGGAGACACATTTGGTAGCACAGGGTCATGAGAAACTGAAGAGATTTGGATATGAAAATGCATACTATAGTTCCTTTGAACAAAACCCGAGGAGAGGAGTAATCACGTTAATCAAAAACAGTCAAATTTGAATTGATCAAGGAAGTAAGAGACAAGGAGGGAAGGTTTGTTTTGGTGAAGGGGAAAATGGAGGGCCAAATGGTTACGTTAGTAAATGTTTATGCACCCCCAGAGAGTGAGAGGGATTTATATGAGACCATTTTTGACATGATAGTGATGGAACTAGAAGGGATATTGATATGTACAGGAGATTTTAACGTAGTACTGAATCACGACCTAGACACCACGAGTACTAGAAAAGGACGGGCGCCCATCAGTAGATATATGAATATTCAGATGACGGAAATGGGAATTACAGACGTTTGGAGGGAGATGCACGCCATGGACAGGGAATACACACATTACTCACACCCACACGTGACGTATGCGAGAATAGACTACTTTTTGATGACGACGGGGGACAGTTACAGGGCACGGGAGAGCAGTATAGGAGTGGCGGACATATCGGATCACAGTGCCATATATCTGACAGTAGATCTAGAAGGGAGACGGAGGAACACGATTTGGAGACTAAATGTAGGAATATTAAATAACAAAGGGGTGGTGAGTCAGATCAAGGAGGAGATAGCCAGATATAAGGAAGAAAATGACAACGGGGCGGTAGACCCGAACATTCTATGGGACACACTGAAGGTAGTGATAAGGGGGAAATTGATGGAAAAAACAGCAATGCTGAAGAAGGCCAGAACGGAGACATATCACAATCTGATAGGGAAGCTAAAGAAGCTAGAGGGGAGACACCAGATATCAAAAGAACAGGAAACGCTCGGAGAAATCAAAGAAGTAAAGGCCAGGATAAATAGGGAATTATTGACGGAAATAGAAAAGAAAGCGAGGTTCATGAAACAAACGTACTATGAAGGGGGACCAAAAGCGACCAGACTGTTGGCTAGGAGAATTAGAACGCAACAGAAGTTGAACACGATACACACAATAAGGGATACAAAGACTAATGAAATATTGAGGGACCCAGCTGAAATAGAGAGGACATTTAGAGAATACTATGAGAAATTATACACACAGCCAAAAGCAGCGGGAGAAGAGGAAATAGAAACATATCTGGAGAAGCTAGAGTTACCATCGATAGGGAAAGAACAGAATGAAGAGTTAAATAAAATAATTACGGAACAAGAACTGGAAGATGCAATTAGTAGAGCTAAAAACAACAAGTCTCCGGGGAGCGACGGATTCCCATCGGAATTCTACAAGACATTTAGAACTGAATTAGCACCCATGTTAGGGGCGGCGTTCAGACACACGATGGAAGAGGGGAAAATGCCCCCCTCGTGGAAGGAAGCCATAATCACCACGATACCGAAGGAAGGGAAGGATAGGGAATTATGTAGTAGTTTCAGACCTGTGTCCATACTCAACGTAGATTACAAGATGTATACATCGATAATATCAAAAAGATTTGAGACGTTTATGCCAGACATTATAGATGAAGATCAAACTGGATTTATTAAAGGGAGACAGACACAGGACAACGTGAGAAAGACATTACACATAGTAGAGGAGATACAAAAACAAGGGGGTAGCGCGGTACTGATTAGCCTAGATGCAGAAAAAGCGTTCGACAGTGTGAGCTGGACATTTTTATATAAAACATTGATGAGGTTCGGACTGAACGGGAGGGCGATGAAGATGATCAAGGCGCTATATCAAGAGCCGACAGCGAGGGTTAAGGTGAATGGCAGCTTGACGGATAGAATCAGATTAGAGAGGGCTACCAGACAGGGATGTTGTCTCTCACCGACGCTCTTCGCCGTTTTCATAGAACCACTGGCACAACTGATCAGGCAGACCGAGGACATCAAGGGAGTAAGGATAAAGGGAACGGAATATAAACTAGGCTTATTTGCAGACGACGTGATAGTATACATGAGGCAACCAGAAAAGAGCTTCCCGGCACTGATGGATCTACTGAAGGAATATGGCCACTACTCAGGATACAAACTAAACGTGACAAAGACACAGACCCTAGCATGGAACTATTCTCCAACGACGGAAATTAGAGAACAGTACGGGATAAGATGGGACATGGACAAGATTAAATACTTAGGGGTGAACATCACGAGAGGGGTGGAGAAACTGTTTGAGGCGAATTATACACAGATAAATCAGAACATCAAGAGAGACCTAGAGAGATGGACAGTAATGCCCTTGGACTTCAATTCAAGAATAGAGGTCATTAAAATGAACATACTATCAAGGTTACTGTACCTATTCCAGTCACTACCGATACAAATACCACAGAATCAATTCAGGGAGTGGGACAGACTGATATCGAGGTTCATATGGGCGGGGAGAAGACCACGGGTCAGATATAAAACACTACAACTACCAAAGGAAGAGGGAGGGATGGCAGTACCCAGCCTACAAGATTATTACTATGCAGCACAACTGAGAGCAGTGACGTGCTGGTGTAACGACAGATATGAGGCAAGATGGAAAGACATTGAAAAAGAAGGGGAGGGATACAAGGTACAAGCTCTGGTGGGGGATAGGGAACTATTTAAAGAAAAAGAGGGACTATTAGATCCAATCACCAAATGCACCTTGACCATATGGAACAGAGTAGTAAAAACACACAAATTGGAGAAGCAGTCAGGGGTCCTGAGATGGGTAGCACATGACAAGAGATTCAAACCAGGGAGGTTAGACCATGGATTCAGAAGGTGGGAGAGGGGGGGGGGGGCAACAGCAATATGCAAAATGATAGAGAAGGGAGAAATGCAGACACTACAAAAATTAAAGGAGAAATTTGGACTAGAAAACAGGGACCACTTCAGATATCTACAGGTTAGAGACTACTACAACAAAGAAATAAGGGGGGCCAAAGACGAGGAACAGAATGGAATAATAAAGATGATAGTATGGGCATACGAAGGGGGGCAAGGAAGAGTAATATCAGCAATATACCGGGCTATAATGACCAGCAAGGGACACACGACAGATTACATAAGGGAGAAATGGGAGAGAGAGCTAGAGATAGAAATAACAGGGAAGGAATGGGGGAACATATGCGAGGTACAACATTCAACAACAGGATCGAGAATATGGAAAGAATTTGGATGGAAAAACATAATCAGATTCTTTATAACCCCAGAGCTGAAGGGAAAATATGCACCAACACAAAAAGCATGCTGGAGGATGTGTGGGAAGGAGGGGGCAAATCACACGCACATATTCTGGGGATGTCAGAAGCTGAAGGGGTATTGGGAGGAGATAGGGGAAGCAATGATCAGAATATTAGGATACGGGATACCACAAACAGGACTGGTGCTTTACTTAGGAGACCTGACACACGAGGGAATACAAGGGGGGGACAAATTTTTAATAAAGATAATGTTGATAGCGGCCAGAAAAGCAATAACGAGACTGTGGTATAAGGAAGACCCACCGACAATAGCAAAATGGGAAGGAATAGTGGAAGAAATACAGGATATGGAAAGGATAACACACATGCTGAGGTTACAGGAAGAGAAATTTGGGGAAAGATGGGGAAAGTGGGAGGATTATAAAAGGAACGAGAACGACATCACAGAGGAAGAACCAAATGCAACACAAGAGAGCGAAGGGTAAAGGAGGAAAGATGTTCAAGCAGGGTCTATGAACCCATGTCACACACCTGTACTTTAGTTAATATTTTCTATTTTGTTTTTGGGATATTACAAGTGCTGAATGCTTTTATACCTTATTATTTATGTCTGTTTAACGGTGTGATATTAAATATTCAGGGATGATGTGGTTTGTGTATGGGTGAAACAAAAGGCAAAGTGAAAGTTAATAAACAAGAGAAAAAAAAAAGAAAGGACGAAGGAGAAGGGAAGAAAGAAACTCAAGGAGGGTCTCTGGACCCAGATCACAAATACAAACCGTAGTCAGCATTTATTGTCTTTGAGTAGGAATTACCTGTTTATGCCTGTTTAAGGGAGATACACAATCAGCCTTTGTATCAAATACCTAGAAAACAACAGTAGGGGAACCAGACAACTAACCATGTGATACCCATGTAAATATTTATGTGCACTGTTTTTTCTTTTTGTTTTTATTGTGATACTAGTCTCTTAATTTTTTATTATTTATTTTTTGTAAGTGCTGTCTGTCTAAATAACTGTTAATAAAAAATTTAAGTTTAAAAAAAAAAAAAAAAAAAAAAAAATGACAAACAGTACTGTAATGCAGTAAAACAGTGAAAGTAGCCTTAAACTATAGTATAGTGTAGACCAGGGGTCTCAAACTCGCGGCCCGCGGAATCATATTGTGCGGCCCCCTCCTTGACAAAGTTTAGTGGTAGTGCGGCCCGCGCGCACCTATTTCCTGGTGGCGCGAGTGTGATGTTTTATTTATTTTATCACTTGTAGGCTACCGTAGCGCATGGTACATAACAGCTGACAGCAACGTTAGTGACTTGCTTCAAACGTGACACCAAGTTTCTATTAATTGTTCTATTCTTGACTTGACTTGACTATTATTATTTCTAATAGTCATGTCTTTATCAAAACCTGCCGTGAAGCGAACGATTGGCGACGAGCACAGGCAATTTCAGGATAAGTGGGAGACGCAATATTTATTTATCGAGTACCGGGGCACCCCAATGTGCCTTGTTTGCAAAGAAAAAGTTGCGGTGCCAAAAGACTATAACCTCAGGCGTCATTACATCACTCGACATGCTGAGGAGTATACCAAATACCAAGGAGATGCGAGAAGAGGACCGGATCGCAAATCTTAAATCTTGTTTTACAAGGCAACAAGGTTTTTTTATACAAGCAAGCAAGGAGAGTGATGCGGCAGTCAAAGCCAGCTACGTGGTCAGTGAAATGATTGCTAAGGCGGGGAAGCCATTCAAAGAAGGAGAGTTTATAAAAAAGTGTATGTTACAGGCTGCAGGTATAGTCTGTCCGGAAAAGAAGAGTCAGTTGGGAAACATCAGCCTTTCAGCCAACACAGTGGCAGAGCGCATTTCTGAGCTGTCAGGCGACATCTACGACCAACTGCGTGAGAAAGGCAAACATTTTTGCGCATATTCAGTCGCTCTTGATGAGAGCACAGATATAACGGACACTGCGCAGCTTGCAATGTATGTCCGCGGTGTTGACGACCGTTTTGAAGTGACAGAGGAGTTGCTCACACTGATTCCAATGCACGGGCAGACCACCGCTCAGGAAATATTCTGCCAGCTGTGTGATGCCATTGTATTGAGCCGTACTGTATTGTATCCATTCTGCAATCTTTTAATAAAGTTTTCAATCAATCAGGTTTGCTGGAATAACAACCGACGGAGCGCCATCAATGACGGGAGGAAAAATGGACTGGTGGCACTGGTTCAAAGGAAACTGGGAGAGGAGGGTGTGGAGGAGGCCATTGCTCTGCACTGCATTATCCACCAGCAGGCCCTTTGCAGCAAATGCCTGAAGTTTGACAATGTGATGTAGGGCTGGGCGATATGACGATATTATATAAATATCGGGTACAGTTCATTAACGATACACTTTTTAAATGTATCGTGGATATCGTGATGTTTTGCCCTCGCGTTAGAGGCCGCCGCGGCTGAGATGAGACTAACAAGCGCAGTGCTAAATGCTTTCCTCTCCCTCTCGCCTCTCCCTCTTGCAGAAAAAAAAAGTCAGTCACACACACACTTGCCCAAATTACGTCATCTACACGCACATACACGCACGCAAGCGCACACACCTAGCCAGAGACAGAGAGGCGGTGGCTCGGTGCTAGGGATGCCCCCTGAAACCCAGGAGTAAGCTCCGACGTTAACGGTACTGCTATCGGTAAATTAGTCTATGAGCGGATTAGCTACGGAGCTAACAGAGTGTACCATCCATCTGCGACGCAACAGTGGCTGCAACAGTGGACACGAAGTAATGTTAACATTATGTCGAGTTCATACTACACTACACGTATGAACTCGACATAACGTTAACGTTACTCCGTTTCCATGAAGTGTTTAATTAGCAGCAATCTGTTGTTGAAAATGTAACGTTAACCGGAAAACCGGAAATGGAATGCGAGGACAGGAAGCCGTCATGAAGTCGGCTTCTGGACCTTGTAGTCATATATATTGTAGTCTTTTAGTCTTATTAACTAAAAGATTTTAACAAAATAAAAAGCAGCAGCACTATTGGATAACTGAGTCATGTTTGCTATGTATTTCTTTCTTTAGGGGAGTAGGACATTTGTTTCACAGTTTTAGCATGTTTTATAGATGGCTAGGTTAAACACAGGTTTTTGTTTTTAAGAGGGGGGGTTTGATTTGATTGAAGTTTATTTCAAGTATGCAACACAACCAACAAATCAAGTACAGATATAGCCTTAAGTCGTTCAAATAATAAATGTATACATACATGTAAATAAATAAATAGTTACAATATGTAATCTAATCATCTAAATCTAATCTAATATATAATCTAAAAAAACGAAAGGCTAAAATGCTAAATATATAATCTAAGAATCCAATAATCTAAATCTAATATATAATATAAAAATGCTAAATGCATGAGTCTTTTGTCTTTAATGTTCGCTTGCAAACTCAAATACTGTCTTGGTAAGCCTCATAATGAATTGTTTGGGGAAAAAAGGAAAAACATTGTGATGTGTATCGTGTATCGCCGAAAGGTCAGAAAATATCGTGATATCATATTTAGGCCATATCGCCCAGCCCTAATGTGATGTCTGTCGTTGTGAAATGCATCAACCATATTAGATCCAGGGGCTTAAAGCACCGCCAGTTTCGTGCCTTTTTGGAGGAAATAGAGTCAGCATATGAAGATGTGATCTACTTCACCGAGGTACGTTGGCTCAGCAGGGGAAATGTTTTGAAGAGGTTTTTTGAGTTGAGAGCAGAAGTGAAAGCCTTCATGGAGAAGGATGGGATGGCTGTTCCTGTGCCAAGTGATCCCAAATGGCTCATGGACTTAGCTTTTCTTGTTGACATCACACATGAGCTGAATGTACTGAACAAGAAATTACAAGGCCCGGGGCAGCTTGTCAGTGCTGCCTATGACAACGTCAGAGCCTTCTCCACAAAACTTATGTTATGGAAAGCCCAGCTCTCTCAGACAAACCTCTGCCATTTCCCAACATGCAAGGCACTCGTGGATGTGGGCACACCATTCAGTGGTGCGTATGCTGATGCCATTGTTAAGCTACAGGAGGAATTTGATCGCCGGTTTGCAGACTTCAAGACACACAGAGCCACTTTTCAAATGTTTGCTGACCCCTTCTCCTTTGATGTGCAAGATGCCCCTCCTGTGCTTCAAATGGAGCTCATTGACATGCAGTGCAATTCTGACCTCAAAGCCAAGTTCAAGGAGGTGAGTGGACAAGTAGACAAGCTTGGACAATTTTTGAGAGAATTGCCCCCCACCTTCCCTGAGCTTTCCAGGATGTTCAAGCGGACCATGTGCCTTTTTGGGAGCACATATCTGTGTGAAAAGCTCTTCTCCACCATGAACTTTAATAAGTCAAAGTACAGGTCCAAACTGACTGATTAGCATCTTCAAGCCATACTGAGGGTCTCAATTGCTTCCTCCCTCAAGCCAAATGTGGCTCAGCTGTGTAAGAGGAAGCGCTGCCAGATCTCTGGCACCAAGGAGTAGGCAAGAGAAGCCTATATGTTCTGAAGAACCGTTCATGTTCTGAATAAAATTTTATTACTAAAGATTGGATCAGTTGTACTTTTTTTTTTGAATACTTGAAACCCTTTTTTTGTGGAATACTTTTTTGTGGAATATTTGATGCGGCCCAGCCTCACCCAGACTCTACCTCCAGCGGCCCCCAGGTAAATTGAGTTTGAGACCCCTGGTGTAGACCTAGTAGTGTAGCCTATAGTGTAGACTAGGCATGTGCCGGTATGACATTTTGAGGGTACGATAACTTTTGGCAAAAATACCACGGTTTCACGGTACATAAAAAAAATCCCCCATTGAACAAAACGTATTAGTTATTACAGTGCACAATAAGCTTTTCTGTAAGTGTTATTCATGAATGTGTGAAGACTATGTCTGTATTACACACAGAGGGAACTGTCTGACCACTTTAAAGTAGTCAAGACACTTAAATATATTCTGGTAAGTACAGAATAAAAAATACTTCCAAATAAACTTTCATGATTATGAATATGTAGGCTACATGTCAAAAGGGCATTTTGCTAATGTAATCTACTTGCAAAGATGTATGTTATATAGCCTAGTACTATTCTTACTAGCGGTGGGAATCACCAGTCACGATACGATATGATATAGATTCTTTGGACAACAATACAATATTTGCCGATGTCACAAAGTCTGCCACAATACGATACAATTCGATTCAGGTGCCTGCGATCGATATGAGACGATATTATATGCCCATTTAACACAATCAGTAACATTTAGATCAACTCAAAAAAGGCAACGGAAATATCATTTGACATTTTTATTTTTGAGCTCTTCCAGTCTATTGTTTTTAATACAAATAGACCTCCTGTTCACTGTAAAGTGCCACGTTTTGATATATTGAGCTTTAAACTTTAAGTAAATCTTTTTTGGAACTCCCGTAGCTCACCGCATATCTCGGCGCTATTTCTGCGTCGGGGAAAACCGTGCTCGTCACGGATCTGGGGGACACGAGTTCGATTCCCAGACCCGCCGTCATTTCTCAGAATGTCTTCCCCTGCTCTACATCCCATTTCAACCTATTTCTGTCGGTCATGCTTGACCAGAAAAGCGATAAACGCAAAAAAATAAAGTTAAAAAAAAACAAACAAAAAACGTCCTCTCCCAAACCGTTGCTGCAATTGTTTTATGTTCCATGATTATCATGAATACATTTAATATGTATTGTATTTTTTATGTTTAAATATCAACATTATCTGTCCATTATCTGTACATTTACTATAAATATACTATACTTCATCTGGTCTTTCCAAACGCGCACACGCGCGGGAGAGAATGCCTGCCTGTCATACCGGCACATGCCTAGTCTACTCATATATAGGTATATACGAGGTATAGTAGCAGTAGTAGTATTAGTGAGAATGCGTAGTATATAATATTGGGTATATATGAGGTATAGTAGCAGTATTAGTGAGAATGAGTGGTATATATATCAGGTGTGTTTCTCTCACCGAGGGGTCTGACTGGAACAAGTATGGTCGGTCCTCATCCCAGCCGGCTATCAGCAGGGACACTCCAAATGGACGCACACCACTGCACACAGGAAACAACACGTTTCATACAGGAAATGACTGTAGTGGAGCTCTATGGAGAAACAATGGTACCGACTAGGGATGGTACCATTGTATTAGTATTGAGTAGTTTTTGAATTTATTTTCATTTTTGATAATACTCCACCAAATATGTCCCCCAAAATTGCATGTTTGTACCAATGAAACAGAAACCTCGCTCTGATCCTGTGAGGCATGTGAGGCATGAGTTGGAAGCTGTGGAGCATGGATAGTACACTTTAATGTTACCGTGAGAGGTTTGTGCATTTCCAAACTGTGGCAACAACATGTCGCCCACTTTGCGTAGCGTTCATAGACTATTGATACTATTGATACGGACATGCCAAAGGGTGTAATTTTTTTTTTTTTTTTAAACTTTATTTTTTAGCGTTTATCGCTTTTCTGGTCAAGCATGACCGACAGTTGTAGGGTGAAACGGGAGAGAGAGCAGGGGGAGACATTCGGCAAATGACGGCGAGTCCGGGAATCGAACTCGGAGAGAGAGAGAGAGAGAGATCGCGTCATTTATTATCTACAAAGCACGCAGGCATGGCCAGCAACCTCATTTCACTGTCTGTATGCCAGGGTTTCCGTTAGAAAAAAATTGTTGCCGGCCTCAGTGTCGGGTAGATTTCAATCTACCGGTCAAATGAGAGAAATTCCGGTCAGAGTTTATTGAGCTTAAAACAATTGATAGGCAGGCTATATAAAGAATGACATCCTCAAGGCATGTAGATTTATAATATTTTAACTTAAAACTAGGCTACTTTTGCGTATACAGTCATTATATTCCAAATAAAATAAGTCCCGAGACTCCGTGCTGCTGCTGACTTTAAATCAAATGGGTGTCTGTGGGCAGTCGGCCCCATTAATAAAACAGCAGTCTGTTATAATCACATTTTTATGAGCTAACGAATTCCGTTATATTGGACATTTGTATTAATTATATCAAGCAAAGAACTGAGAAATTTGGCAGAGAGAGACGGCAACATTATCGTGGGTTTGCGTGATGAATCTCCACCTCCCAACAACTTATTTGCGAGAGTATGCCGCTGCAGAGCAGCAGATTCAGCTGTTTTCAGGCCCTATCTGGGGACCGCTCAACAGCGCCCCCCACCCAACAGCTGAATTGCCAATGGCTGAATTGGAGTATTGCACTGTGCCGGCACAGCTGGTGTGCAGCTGCGGCTCTGCGGCTGCATGCTTCTCGCAAATCTAGCAGCAAGCTCCCGCTGACACACCGTTGTCATTATTAGACCTGCTTGGTGAAGCAACGATGAAACAAATGTAATGATTGTTTCGTTCATCGCATAGGCTATTTAATTTTAGCCTATTTTAATACAATTCAAATAGTGCTTAGAGGGAATTATTTTCACCAGACATTATGACCGGAGAGATTAAATATGTCGGACTTCAACAGATTTTGCCGGTCAAATACCGGTAATTACCGGCTAACGGAAACCCTGCTGTATGCGCCCCCAGACATCATATTTGAAGACCCTGATCAGATGGGCCAAATTTATTTGCTTGATCCATTTACATTGGCTGCGACTAGTGATGCACCGATGTGAAAATTGTGGCCGATACCGATAACCGATATTAATATTGCTGTTCTGGCCGATACCGATATTTACCGATGTCGATATCTCTGTATAGAAAACACTTTTTTATGATAATCAAATAAAGAGCTATTTTCCAAAACGCATAATTATTTTACTTTTGTAACTTATTTTCAGAAATGACTGATATTTTGAAACTATTTAAGGCCAAAACATGTAAAAAAATAAAAATAAAAAATAAGTTTTTTTTTTTTTTTTTTAATATCGGCCCTATCTTGATATCGGTCCGATACCGATGTGTAAAAAAAATGCCATATCGGCCGATATTATATCGGCGGCCGATATATCGTGCATCACTAGCTGCGACGATACATTGGCCTGAGCTATTGTTATGCAAAGACAGGGTACTTGGCGGCTTGGTTGTTTATTCTGAGACAAAGAGCAGCCACCTCTGTCTGGCGTTCAACTACAACGCAGGTCACAAATTACATGATTTTGTCACAAGCCAATGGCTCGTCCCTCGCCAAGTACTCACCTGGCTACTTGTCTTTGCATAACAGAGAGGGAACAAGCAGCCGTTTTCCGTGTGGGCCTAGTGCCACGTCGCGTCTCCGTTTATTATCGTGTAACATTGTTTTGGATGGTAAAAAAGTGGGGGGGACAATATGCCTTCTGAAAACATGTAGGGGACATGTCCCCCGTGTTTCCCCCCATAATTACACCTCTGGACACGCCGAAGAGACCTGGGCCCTGTTCCTCGTACGTGGCTAACTGAGTTAGCCGGATAATTTGCAGGATAACTTGACATAAGTCAGGCTTTTCGGTTCCACGAAGCAAGCTAAATCACTATGGCAACAGATCGAAAAATGTTAACTTGATGTTTACTTGAGTTAGCTGGATAAGGTGGCCACTCCCTCGAAAAAAAGAAATGGCACTCCCTTTCTCAGAGATCCCATTATACCATTCTGAATAATGTTTTTGTGCTTAGTTTTTCTAGGGCAGCCGCGGGGGGGGGGGGGGGGGGGTGGTCACGAGATGATTTCCAGAATGTATTGATTTCATAGAATGTGTGAAATAGACCTATAATTAAAAACAATTTAAATACATTAAACTGGTAAAATAAATGCTTTTGAAAATGTTAAATAATAGACCTAAAATGCTGATAATAAATCATATTCAGCCTATGGATTTACTTTGTCCTAAATAATGCACGTCAGCTACAGTGCTCGCGACACACAGTGGTTATTTTAATAACGGAGCATTGCAAATGTGAATCCTGCTGGGATATTTTGAATTAATGAAACTTTTTATTGTGGATCAGTTTCATATTCTCCACTGCGGATGCATTTGGTTAACCGGAGCACACGGATTGTGTTTCATTCAAGCGGCTTTACGGATTGTGGATATGAATTACAAGGAATCTGTGGATTGTTGAATTGTATCACTGTTACACGTGATTGTGATATTGTAACTGGGATTAAAATGTCTGATGAGGAGATGCATGTGCTGTTTGACGGACTTGATGACGTGGACATGGGGAAAGGGAATGAGCAATTGCAAGCCTTTGGATGTTTTGATGAATGAAAATGCATCAATCTGTTTGAAGCACTGTTATCTGATGATGAAAAAGAGGGCGATGAATATGACTGGTATAAACCAAAGGTTAACACTTTGAATGCCAGCCACGCTTTTTGTCGTTAGTTCATGCCGACCTTTGAGTGCCCGCCAACGCTATATAGCGTTTGTTTGTCTTTTTTTTTTAAATTTATTGGCGATTTGAATTCATATTTCATCAATCGAGCCTCAGGTTAGTGTTGCAGACTCTCTCTGAGCTCAATTGGGAAGATACCGCCCCCCATTGTCTCTCCCTGTGGTACTGCACCCCATTACTTTAGACTGCTGAAGGGGGGGGGGCAGTTTCCTCATTTTACTTTTTCCGTCAAGGCCAACTGAAGAATCCATTGTGCTCGCCGGCCCGGAAAACGCGTGGATTATGTATTTACAGTACCCAACACTGTAATCAATAAGCGTGATCGATATTTGGAATGGCGATCAGGAATTGGAATCATCTTTTTGGATAACATCTGATCTAAGGTAAGGAATCTATTTTACCAGTCTTGGGATAATCAGAGCTGTTTTCACCTATATATCAGCGTTTGCCCTATGTGTGTGTGTGGCTGTGCCAGCGATCAAGAAATGAGATAATCGATATTTCAGCCCGCTTCTATAGCGTGCATAAGTACACATATACTATCAATAATCTAGCGTTTATTTGAAAACGATTCATAATAGGCCGAAAAATGACTTTTGTGTATTCCCGAATATTCCAGTAAATGCCTTTTTATCACGGAATCTTTATATTTTCCTTGAAAACGAGGGCTTTTCAAAATGCTATAAAACGGAAATGAAGCGATTAAAAAACAATCAGTTTCGACAATGTTGACTGCAAACAAGTCATTGATAAACGACGGGCAGATTAGACACAGACATAATTTAAGACAGAGATTATGCGTTCACACCGCTATCATTGAAGTGGGTGCTGGCATTCAACCATGTTTTACCATGTTAATGGCCGGTAATCAAAGTGTTAATCAATTCAATGCATTTATGGACAATGTCCGAAACAGATTAAAACCTGATTAATAGTGAAACTGTTAATAGCCTCCAATGCTTATTAGGGCGTCCGAACGTTTGCATGTTTCAACCACCTCCTATAATAGTGGGGTTCGCTGCTCTCTGACAGTTATTTCAGGGGTCACGGCTTGAAAACTTTGGGAACCCCTGATCTACACATACATCTATTTATATACCGTAGTACATGTTAGGGCTGGGCGATTCTTGCTAAAATGTGAATCACGATTTTTCTCTCTAAGAATTGAGATCACGATTCTCACGATTCTTATCTTTTTCAATAAAATCATTTAAAAAGTAAAAAAATTAAAGAAAAATTGCCATAACTTAGAAATGAGATTGCATAGGTCTATGAATCGAGATTTTTTTTCTTTTTTATTAATTGCCCAGCCCTAGTACATGTTACCTAATATCCTCATAAGTATCTATTAATTCGTATCAATTAGATACTATTTGGGCTTGTTTTTATCTACTTATTCTGAAAGAGTTGAAATAATTATTTTTTGCTAGCAAGATCTCATTCGATTATTCATTCCATTAAGCCTACTGCCAGCAGGCACATTTAAAGAAATATAATCTGATTGATTGGGGTATTGAGGGACTTAAAATTTGCCTATAGACATGCATTTAACTTGTCTGCGATATATTCCCGTTAGGAAATCATGGTTTTCATGGGATCAACACCACCCCATTTTAAGGTAAAACGGCCACGCGCAATTATCCTGATTACTGAAGTCTGGTTCGAATTAACGAGATTCTTTGAGACCAAATCAGCCTTCGAGAAACCGAGATAGCCTGACATCAATCATTGGGTTAATTTAAGCTGGCTAATGGGACTTTTGATCGACTTTGTTGAACCAGGTACGAGGAACGGGGCCCTGCTGCAGACAAAGTGTAGGTAATGTAATTATTACAAATGGTAACTGGCTGTTTTGACTGACAATATGCATTAAGCATTGGGTATATTGCTGTGCATTGTCATGTCCGTCGAGCAAGACATAATAAAATTGGTAGCGCGTGTGTGTGTGTGACTCCATGCAATATCTCGTTATTGCTGCCATGTGTTTTCAGATGCGTTCTATAAATTGATTTCCCTAAACAATTGTTTGAGCACTACTCGAAGTACTATGAAGTAATTCATGAGAGTACTCAATCTGGGAAGACATTACTCCTGCCCATCCCTAGCACTGACCTGATTAAAAGGCATAGTGGAGCTCTATGGAGAAACCATGGGACTGACCTGACTAAAAGTCATGGTGTCTCTAGGTAATGACAACAAGTCTAAATTAGACCGGTGTGATCCTTTAATTTCTGCAAGGAATTAACTTAACAACTGAACTGTTCCACGAGTGAATGGCAACACCAGATACATTATTTCATTATTTCAGTCGGACTGCATTTCTTATATATCTCTTTTATCCAAAGCGCTTTAAAACGTATGCCTCGCATTCAGTCATTCACACAGAGATGGCGGAGGCAACGATGCAAGGTGCCAACTTTCTCATCGGGAGCAGTTAGGGGTTAAGTGTCTCTTGCTCAAGGACACTTCGACACACTGCCGGGAGGAGCCAGAATCTAACTGGGAACCTTCCGATTACCAGACGCCGGCTCTACCTCCTGAGCCACTGTTGCCCCCCAAGTTCTACACCTAGACTGTATGTGTGTATGATACACCCAACCAATATATACATATACAATAATCTACCCACCCAGATTGTGTGTACTCCTGCATGACCGAGGCTACTCTCTGGACCAGCTGGCCCGTGGGGATTGGCTCCTGGTAAACCAGGAAGTATTGCTGGGCCAACTTCCTGGCTCGACGCACCAACACCCTGCACAGGAACCAAACAAACACACTGACAAACTGTACTAGTCCTACCATCTTTGTGAGGTCCGACAAGCCCTCACAAGTAATGGTCCAATTATAAAATGCCCACAGCTATAATTTGAATGTGTGTAATAGTACCTGTAGTGGTGATTGGTGTAGTAGTATAATAAGTACTATAGTAGTATAATGTGTGTACTATGGTGATTGGTTTAATAGTATAATGTAGTATAACTAGTAGTATAATGTGTGTAATAGTACCTGTAGTGGTGATTGGTTTAGTAGTAGTAAACTTAGTACTATAATGTGTGTAATAGTACCTGTAGCACTCAACACTTTGATGAACATTGTTACTCAGCTGATCGAGTTGTGCCCTTCCTGATGGCTTGTCGTACAGAACTTGTAAGTCGCTTTGGATAAAAGCGTCAGCTAAATGACTAAATGTAAATGTACCTGTAGTGGTGATTGGTTTAGTAGTAAAGTTAGTACTATAATGTAGTATAATGTCTGTAATAGTACCTGTAGTGGTGATTGGTTTAGTAGTAGTACAATTAGTAGTATAATGTGTGCAATAGTACCTGTAGTCTGGTCCCATGCCACTGTACACCATGCCTATGTGTTTGGTGATGGGCTCCACCTTGTGGACACTCTGCTCATCGTACAGGATGGACTTCTGTTTCTTCTCTGTCGCCAAGACAACACCGTTGGAGGCTAGAAGAGGGGCAGGATGTTGTAAATAATGTACAGATAACAGATAGATAACAAACAGTGTTGTAATGTGCATTATTATAATAGATAATAAGCAACATTGCTGTGATGTACATTCTTATGGATTATAAACAACAGTGTTGTAATGTGCATTATTATAATAGATAATAAACAATAGTGTTGTAATGTACATTATTATAATAGATAATAAACAGTGTTGTAATGTTATGTACATTTTTATAATACACTATAAACAGTGTCATAATGCAATGTACATTATTATTATAAGATTATAATAATCCTCATCCAACCACTGTCCTACTAGGGCTGGGCGATATGGCCTAAAAATAAAAATCTCAGATTTTTTTCACACCACATCCGACATCTCTTAAAAACTAGAACCACCAAGGAAATCATTCAAAAAAGCTTTGTTTTTATTCAACACAAATATTATCAAGCCAAGATGAATTTCCCTATTGGGATTGAAGTGCAAACCTAACTTTCACCAATCTTCACTTAATTTTTTTTATATATATGTATATATATATAAATAAAAGAAAAAGAAAAAAATCACTTTTTGTAAAATAAAAAAGTCCAACTATGAATAAAAAAAATTATTCTTTTTGTGTGTTGAAAATAGTCCGGTGGCACGGTGGAGTAGTGGTTAACACTGTCGCCTCACAGCTAGAAGGTCCAGGGTTCGATTCCCGCTTGGGGACCAGGTTTCCGCGTTGCCAGGTACCCAGGTGGGGTATCTCCCAGGCCCTTCTGTGTGGAGTTTGCATGTTCTCCCGGTGCTCGCAAGGGTCCCCCGGCCAATATTGGCATGTGATATGTTTATTTAACCTTTATTTACCCAGGCAAGCAAGTAAGAACAAATTCTGATTTTATTTATTGTCAAAAGTATGCATAATGTTGTGTTAATTCCACAACAAGAGATATGTAATGTTAATTACCTGAAATTATTCCGTTTTTTGGGGGGGGAAACCCTGCATATATCGGTATCGGTTAATATCGGTATCGGAAATTAAGAGTTGGACAATATCGGTATAGGTAAAAAAGCCAACATCGAACATCCCTAATTTAAATGCATGCTGGATAAGCATCAGCGCAGCGCCGGCGACTGACAGACTAGGAGTTTTCCTGCAGGAGTTCTCAGAGGAAGAAACCGACCCACCCATCAGAGTGCCAAGTAGACCATTATCCTATTTATTACTCTATTCTGGAATTTTTCCTTTGCCTCCCTCTCTGCCATTTCCCTGCCTTTCTTCCAGCTTCTGGCTCTTACCGAGACCTGGATAACACCAGATAACTTGAGAACACCTGCAGCAGGGCTGTACGTTAACTTTTTTTGCACATAGCACTGGTGCTACAGAGGTTGATAGTTTTGTAGCACTGGCCAAAATCTTGTAGGACAAGTATAAAACGTGTTATATTTGTAACAGTCACAAATGTGCCTATTGTATTTGTGTTATTTAGTTGCAGTCAGGGAACAAACTTAACTTTTTGACTTACCAGCCATTTGGCTGGTAGATAACCAGCCATTTGGCTGGTAGATTTTAAAAGGGCAGATTTTTTACCAGCCAAAAATTATAAAATAGCTTTTTAGTATATCGCCATGTGTTATTATTACTATAATACTTTCATATGCTATTTTCAATTAATATCATAAACAACATAAGGAATATTAGCATAATTTTGAGTGGACTGAAGGAATGAGTCAGCGTTAATAGTTTTAAATGCAAATTTTATTGAAACATAGAAGTGGGGTCGGTTGGGACACACACACACACACACAATGGGGGACCCTGATGTAAACAAGACGAAAGTCTTTCTCTGGTCTGCATCCCCTTAACAATTGTGTGTATTCAGCCATACTGTATTGTACCCATTCTGCAATCTGTTAAATAAAGTTTTCATTCATTCACACTGTTTCAACTCACCACCCCCGCATCATATTGTAGTCTAGTCTGTCTTCAAACTTCCACTCCTCTCGACACACACACACACACACCCTTTCCCCAGTCCACACTGTCTGCTGTTCTCGATGGCTCTGCCTCTGATCAGGATTAGCTTGTTAGCTTACGCTAATGTAACGTTAATTTCAGGCGATGTGGGCATAAAGGAATGGCGACGATGCAAAGCGTGTTAGATGCATTTGACCCGTTGTAAATCCATTCATCGCACAGACCGCTGTTGCTGTAGCACGTGCGATATATATGTCGCACTGTACAGCCCTGCCTGCAGCCTTATCAACAAACTATAACTTCACTCACACACCACAACCTTCCAGATGTGGTGGATGCACTGGTCTTTTGACCTCTCCCTCATGGTCTACACATTTAATATCACTTCCAGCTCGAATACCATGCAGTACCCGTCTCTAATCCATTAAATCTCACCATTGTTACTCTCCATCGCCCTCCAGGTCCCCTCGAACACTTCCCAGACGAGCTGGACATGCTTCTAAGCTCTTTTCCAGAAGATGGCACCCCCTTCCTCCTAATGGGAGACTTCAACCTACCTGACTCGTCTCAATCAGACACAGTGGTCCCTCACCTACAATCCTTTGACCCGACTCCCACTGTCATGCTTCCAACTCACAAAGCAGGCAGCTCCGTGGATCTCATATTCTCCCATGACTCCAGCATAATTACCACGGTAACTCCCCTTAATGTATCAGACTACTCCTTTATATCCTTCTCACTATCTCTTATGCTTAAGCCCAAACCATCCACCCCAACCGTCTCAGTCAGACGCACGCAACCTGCACTCCCTATTAGGGATGCCCCGATCGATCGGCCACAGATCGTTATCGGCCGATAATCAGTATAAATATGCGATCGGTGATAATGCTTTATTTTCGCCGATCATCAAAACCGATCGAAAAACATGATCCAATTCTTAGCGGAGATCTCACTTGCTGAGTTCTGTCTGACACACAGAGCTGTAAACTGCCCCTCCGTCTCCTCCTCCTCCTGCCCCTCCCATACCCATGTAAACAAGCTCGGGCAATAGTCTGCTCTAACCTAGTGCATGCGACCTCCGTGAGCTAACGTTAGCTATCGTTACTGTTTAAACAGAATGACCCAGTCAACTATTCACTTTTAGTTTAATACATGAGGCATTGTTAACGGTATCTAGCCGGCTAGCTACTGATAGCTCCTGATATCAACAAATGCTCCAGCAAGTCTAGTAGTGCATGATAGCTCACATTAGCTCACGTTAGCTCACTGTTCAAAACGAAATGTCCCATTCAACTAGGCCTGCCGCGATAAGCAATAAATCGATTAATCGGCACGATAATTAAAATTAATGCAATGATTTTGACAGGCGCGATTAATTGCTATTAAAAACAGGCGCGTTTGTTTTAATGAGGCGGAACCAGTACCCCTCGTCAGTCACTCTCTGTGTGGGGGGCCGCTGGCCTTACTAGAGCACAGCACGGGAGCTCCGTGGGGCACTAGCAACGCCACATATAGCTTAACTACATTTCTCAATAGTGTTGCTCCTTTTAACCAAGTAGCGTTCTTTGTAGTGTAACGTTAGCTATTTTTAGACCCAAGTAGTTACTCGCTACTGCCCGGAGAAACTGGACTGCTAAATAAAGATTAAAGATCTAGCGTTGATGCTCATTCAATGCTAACAACATTAGCTAAATAGCTAACAAACGAAATACAACGTATAGCATAGCTACAACACAGAATAACGTTAATACAATTACATGCATCATTGTTTACAATGAACGGGTGGGGCTAGTCAAAGGACTGGACACGGGGACAAGTTAAACATGAATTAATTTATTATAACAGGTAATCGAGTTGCGCTCTCGTGCCTACGGACCACAGGGCTATTCTATTATATACGGCTTTGACGCTTCCTCCTCATCGTTGATTGCCTGTAGACTGTAGTAGCTGCATCTAACGTTAGTAGCTAACGTTAAAACTAACCTAAAGTTAGTTGTTCACCAACAATCTCAACATTTGTTTTATCATTAGCTCAAAAACACAGAACCGGACGAGACAAGTTGGCCGCTCATAGGTGCTGCTAGGATAATAACAACAATACTTCCGCTCCGGTCGGTGGGCTTCAAAATAAAAGTCTAAAACACCGGAAAAGACGGAGCGGTGGGCTTCAAAATAAAAGTCTAAAACACCGGAAAATACGTTTATTTTGTACAGCGTTTTCCTCCACGAGTACTCGAGTACATCATGTGATCAATCGATCTGGATTATTTTTGCCCATCCCTAGTTTATCCTGTGCTTAAGTCTCCATTCCAATTAGGGCTGGGCGATATGGCCTAAATATGATATCACAATATTTTCTGACCTTTCGGCGATACACGATACGCATCACGATGTTTTTCTTTTTTCCCCCAAACAATTCATTATGAGGCTTACCAAGACAGTATTTGAGTTTGCAAGCTAACATTAAAGACAAAATAAAATACCCATGCATTTAGCATTTTTATATTATATATTAGATTTAGATTATTGGATTATTAGATTATATATTGCATATATTTAGCAATGA
Organism: Notolepis coatsorum; assembly: GCF_963971535.1. Classification (NCBI taxonomy): domain Eukaryota; kingdom Metazoa; phylum Chordata; class Actinopteri; order Aulopiformes; family Paralepididae; genus Notolepis; species Notolepis coatsorum. The sequence goes on from NC_140168.1 coordinate 70,406,281, forward strand.
GATATTATATGATTTAGATATGAAATATGATGAATTGAAAATGGGGGACCCTGATGTAAACAAGACGAAAGTCTTTCTCTGGTCTGCATCCTCCAGTCCACTGTTGACTGTTGTTGCAGGGTATCTGCAGGTTTAGCCCAGTCAGATTTAAGGCTTTTTAAGACTTTTTAATGCCACTCAGAATTTAATTTAATACCAATTTCACAATAACAAAATGGCAAAAATCATGCAACGACACCAATTAGTTTAAGTTTAGGGACACGTTGGTCCAAAGATGTTTATTAAAAAATAACTTGGAAACTTAAAAATCTTGAACTTAAAGGAGTAACTGGATTGGATGAATTTCAACAAAGGGGTGACCAAACATAAATAGCAAATATAGCTATACAAAATATACCAGGGGCCAAGCAGCAAGTGCAACAGCCACATTTCCGTCAGAACACATACTACCATAGGACTGATACCTGTAAGAACACATGATTATCACCATAGGACTGATACCTGTCAGAACACATAACTATTACCACCCTCCCCAGGGTATCAAAAAAGTCAACCAACAAACTAGATTCTTGTACCGGATCTGCTCTCTGGTAAACAAGAATACCCTGAAGACTCTGGCAGGAGCACTCATTCAGGGGTACTACGACTATGCTTGCACCTCATGGTACCAAAGCACCTCAAAGGCACAAAAAACAAGATTACAAACATCACAAAACAAACTGGTCAGACTACTGCTTAACCTCACTCCTAAAACCCACTTTACCCCTGCCCACATTCAAAACCGCTCTTAAAGAGCACCTACGGGAGGCTGCAATTAGAAACTGGGCACCGTAAATGTCCAACGCCCCCCCCCCCCTCCTAATGTACAGTCTCCTCCCCATCATATGTATATATTTTCTGTTAGGATCTCTGGGTAACAGTACTGTATATTTGCATATGTCTAGTGATGCACCGATGTGAAAATTGTGGCCGATACCGATAACCGATATTAATATTGCTGTTCTGGCCGATACCGATATTTACCGATGTCGATATCTCTGTATAGAAAACACTTTTTTATGATAATCAAATAAAGAGCTATTTTCCAAAACGCATAATTCTTTTTTACTTTTGTAACTTATTTTCAGAAATGACTGATATTTTGAAACTATTTAAGGCCAAAACATATAAAAAGAAGAAAAAAAAGATTAAATTTTTTTTTTTTTTTTTTAATATCGGCCCTATCTTGATATCGGACCGATACCGATGTGTAAAAAAACGGCCATATCGGCCGATATTATATCGGCGGCCGATATATCGTGCATCACTACATATGTCACAAATGTAACAGTACAGTTACTGTATCTGAGGGGTACAATTCCCTGACTGTATTGTTAGATATGATACTTACTACCACTACCTCTTGTACTTTAGACTCTGGCCACCCAGTACTAGGTATAAATAATTATGATAAACACTCCCACCTGATGAAACGGATCCAACACAAATGTACCAAGTCGAAAGTCTGCGTTTAATAATAATACATAGCAAAAGGTATGTACAACGATCACTTAATTACATTTATGATTTGAAATAGTATGCACTTTTATGGCAAATGAGTATTCGTAGGTAGATCAATATCGAATGTCCAATCTCTGATTGCGCAGGAAGCAAATATACAACCTGGAATATTTAGGGAACAATAGCAATGATACTTGAATGATTATATAGCTGGATACACTAGGGGAAGGTTCCGACTGCTTGTAGGACAGCTGGAGGGGGGGGGTAGAGTCTGGCTGTATCCCGTCTGGCCGAGGGTATCCTGGGAGAGCCCACAGTCGTGCGACCCGGTGCCCAGCGATCCTCGATCCACAGATGAAAGCAGTTGGACTCTCTGTGGCCGGCGTCCTCCGGTCCACGATGGAGAGACGTGAGGCGACCTCGTCGTGTAGAGCGTCCTCTCACCTGTCGTCCTCTCCGGGGGGGGTATTTCCAACACACCGCAGTGTTGGCCTTTATCCATAGAATAATCAAAGTACTCAAAGCATAATCCAAGCCGGGGAAGGCTAGCCGTCGTCGGTAGAATAATCCAATATACAGGTCCACTCGCTCTTTGGCCTGGAGCTCCTCGGGTGCAGCTTCACGTGGGTCAACCACCCTGGATAAGCGTCCAGCTGATGCCCGAAACGATGGGGGTGCTGATTACTATAGAACTCTTACCGCACGAGGCACTACATATGAATAGACTATTATTAGCTTAATAGAACACGTCCAACTCGACGATATAGTGCCAAATATGACTATTCAAATATTAATATACACGATGTCTCAATGCCGATACTGGGCCGAATTGGCCTTACTGCCCACACGTGGTTCGCGGGGAGGCTTTTGCGTCTGTCACTCTGTTGGAGGGTAAGGAACTGGACTAAAAGAAAGCTCTACTTTAATAGCGCAGTATATATACGCACTATGAATAAATAGTACCATTAGTGGTGCGGTAGACATATTCCTACGCGGAACTAGGACTTGTCCATACATGTTGAGCGGTACGATTGAACCTGGTCTGAGGGGTATGGCGACCTGGCACCAAGGTCTCGTCCAATGGTAGAATGGAGACTATTATGGGATGTTCAGTAGACTAGAAGGGATATTCAATGCATATTGTACAAGGAATATACAAGGGATATCAGGGGATATACAAATACAATTAAATATATATATATAAATAAATATATATATTCGGTTTAATCTGATCCTTCAGAACAGCCGCCCCCTAATTGGTCCCAACCCAATTAGTTAAGCAGAGACAGATTAACCGCACTGTCTACCACTCAAGGGTTCGCTGTAAGGGTCAGTCAACTCACAAAGTCATAGGGTCATGGTCATCATCGATTGTGTCTGGGAGTCGGGGCAGTTCTATGAGCCTCGCCACAGGACGGGTGTAAATGCGCCCCTGGACGAGTACTTCAGCTGCTTGGACCTTGCCATCGGCACCGGTGATCACTTTGCTTACGCGGCCAGCCGGCCACATAGCTCTGGGTAGTGACTGGTCAATAATCATGACGACTGTTCCTTCCGTCAAATTGTCTCTCTCTTTTACCCACTTCTGGCGGGTCTGTAGAGACGGTAGGTAGTGCAGTAGGAAACTGCTCCAAAACTTGTCGGCTAATACTTGGCTGTACCTCCACATTCGTCGGCCGTTCGCTTCTTCAGGCCGGTACATTGTCTGGGGTAACGCGGGATCTAGCCGCCCCATCAGGAGGGTGTTGGGGGTGACTGGGTCGACATCTGCTACATCACTGGAGACGTAACCGAGGGGCTTTGAGTTCAATACTCCCTCAATCTCCGTGAGGACTGTCATTAGGACTTCTTCCGCCACAGTCTGGGCCCCAAGTACTGCGTACAGGGCTGTCTTTATAGAACGTACTTCTCGTTCCCAAGTTCCACCGAAGTGGGGTGCGTTTGGGGGGTTGAATTGGAAGTCAATCTGGGCTGGAGCGAGGTGGGTCTTAAGTTCTGGGCCCATAGCTTGGAAGCTCTCCCTCAGCGCTCTTTCTCCGCCTTTGAAGTTTGTCCCGTGATCGGACAATAATGTAGACGGTTTTCCTTTCCGTGCTGTGAATCTTCGGAAGGCCATAAGGAATGAGTCTGCGCTCATGGTCGGAAGGAGCTCAATATGTATCGCTCTGGTGGTCATGCATTTGAATACAATACCCCACCGCTTCTCGGTGCCTCTTCCTTTCTTTATGTGCAGCGGGCCAAAACAGTCCATGCCTGTTGAGTGGAATGGCTTGTCGCCGAGTCGGAGGCGACATGGAGGTAGGTCAGCCATCCGTGGTATGCTGGGCTGCGCGCGCCACTTTCGGCAGTCTAGACAGGTTCGCTGGAAGCGTCGCACCGCCTCTCTTCCTTGAAGTATCCAGTAACGACGTCTGATTTCCGCGAAGACTCTCTCTGCTCCTGCGTGGTGTACATCCTCGTCGTATTTCTTTATAATCAGCTCTGTGACCTTGTGTCGGCTGTTCAATACGATCGGGTACTTAATGTCATCCGGTAAATTGGGGGCTCTCCGCAGGCGACCACCCACTCTGATGAGGGTATGTGTGTCACTCTCGGGGGCCAGATGAATCAATCTGCTGTCTGATGGGACGGGCTTTCCTCCCTGTAGACAGTCTAGTTCATCGGGGAACGAGTCTCTCTGGGCTCGTTGCAGTAGAAGCAGTTCTGCTTCCTCGTAGTCAGCTGCTGACATATCAGCGGGGGACTTAATCTCTGGGTGGTGCCGCAGGAATGTCCGTTGCTGCGCACTCTCTATGGTAATGCAATCGTCTATGTTGGGGTCTGCGGAGACAACAGTGCTCAATCCACAGAACATGGGTTTCTTATTCTCAGCCTCCTCGTCACTTGCTTCCCTCGGGGTGGGCGTGGGCCAATCTCCTTCCGGGAGCTTGAGGAATGCTGGTCCGTCACTGTAGATGTCATGACGGGTTAAGTCATCTAGGGACATTCCCCGGGTGATGACGTCAGCTGGGTTGTGTTTTGTATCAACATAGCGCCAGTTTGCTTCTCCGGTTAACTCTTGAATCTCAGTGACTCTGACTCCCACGAAGACTTTGTATTTGCATGAATCCGATTTGATCCAGGCGAGTACTGTCGTGGAATCTGACCACAGGATTGTTCTATGCACCGGAATGGTGAGCTCACGTTGGATGAGCGTGGCTAGATGCGCTCCTGCGAGGGCTGCGCAGAGCTCTAGACGTGGGATAGACTGTTGCTTGCGTGGGGCTATTCTCGAGCGGGCGAGGATGAATGCTGTGTAGATCTCTCCCCCCTCTTCTTGGGCCCGCAAGTAGGCTACTGATCCGTAGGCGACCTCGGAGGCGTCACTGAAGACGTGTAAATCCATTTTACATGTCTCTGGCCTCACCGTGGGTGGGAAGTAGCTTCGGCGTATATTAACGCCTGGGAGTGAGTGGAGTTCCATCTCCCACTCTCTCCAGGTGGATGCAAGGTGTGCGGGAATGGGGTCGTCCCAGCCCTGGTCCTTGTCCCACAATGCTCGTACAATCATCTTTGCCCTGGTGGTGTACGGTAGTATACATCCTAACGGGTCATATTGTCGGGCGAGTGTTCTGTACACACTCCGTCTGGTGGTCGGTATTGCCGTCGACCTTCCCTGCTCCGTGGTCAGGGGTTTGTGTCTATAGTGGAGCGAATCTGTTTTGAAGCGCCACACTAGTCCTAGTGTCATCTCTTGGGCTTCTCCTGGGATTGTGGCCATCCAGGTCTCGCTGCCTTGTCCTCGGAGGAGAGGCTGCGCAGTACGTGCGGATCGCTGCTGGCCCACTGCCTGAGATCAAAGCCGCCTTTGATCAGAGAGGCGCGGAGTTTATGTAGGAGAGCCTCGGCTTCTTCCTGGGTCGAAACGCTTTGTAGACAGTTATCTACGTAGAAGCTGTTCTTCACACTGTGTCGGACCTCTTCGTCCGCTGCTGGGTCCTCTGCGACATGTCTCTGTAGTGCAAATGTAGCACAGCATGGGCTGCATGTAGTTCCGAAAGGGAGGACTTCCCATTGGTAGATGGCTGGGTGCTCATCTCCTGGCCTCTCTCTCCATAGGAACCGCAACAGGGGCTTGTCCTCCTCTACTAATCTCACCTGCAGGAACATCCCTTTGATATCCCCGCTGATAGCCACCTTGTCCTGGCGGAAGCGGAGTAGTACGCCTAGTAGGGAGGGGCCGAGTGTAGGACCGGGCAATAGCTCTTTATTCAGATTTTGGGATCCGATCTGGTAGCTGCAGTTAAACACGATGCGGTCTTTGCCGTTGTGATGCACCTTGTGGTGGGGCACGTACCACGATTCAGTCGTCTGGTCGGCCTCTTTAATGTCAATCTTTGTGACGTGTCCCGCTGTGATGAGCTTCTCAATCTCAGCGCGGTATACACTTTCTTGGGCGGGGTCCTTGGCTAAGCGCCGCTCTGTGTTTAGTAGGTACCACTCTGTGGCGTCTTTCTTTGCGTGAAAGGTAGGCATCCCTTCCCGCCGCAGGAGTGGCGTGGCGTATCTCAACACGCCGCTGACTGGGACTCTCTTTGTTCCCGTCTCGAGGAGGTTAATGGCGTAGATGTCGTCTTTAGAGCGAATGTCTTTCTTTTCGTTCTTAAAGGGCATTTGTTCTAAGGTCCATAGCCTCTCTACATGCTGCAGGAGTGCGGTGTCTCCCTCTGTGACTCGGGAGTGGAGACAGCTAGTGGCTGTGGTTCGGTTGAGAGATTTGGCGAGTGGGCCTTGGAGAGTCCATCCTAGGCGGGTCTCGACTGCTGCAGGACGGCCTCTGGGTCCGGTATGAACCCGGTCTATCGGGACAATGAGGTCTGCATGGTCGGAGCCTATCAACAGTGTCGGGGTAGCACCGTCTATGAGTGGGATCGGTAGCTTGCATAGATGTACATATTTCTCCATCAGCTTGGCTACGGGGTATGTGTACCGCGACAGTCCTATTTCTTGGCTGGTGAAAGCGTCTGTAATCCTGTACCGTCGCTCGGGCTGGCCGCTTGCTGCGATAGAGAATGAGACATTCTCGCCCTTTATCGTTTTCAAATCTCTTCTTATTGTCCGAATTGTCATTTGGTTTTCGCTCCCCCGCAGCCCTAGCTGGGCCGCAGCGGACGCGAGCAGAAGGGTCTTCTCTGACCCGTCATCAAGGACGGCGTAAGTGTCCATGACTTTATTCTGGTAGCTCAATGTCACACGGACTACCTTTAAGAGCACTCTGGCTCCGCTGCTGCTGGCGGGGTCGATGTACATGACGCTTGCTTTGCTGCTTGATGGTGCGGGTGGAGGCCGCCGTCTGTTACTGTCGTGGAGTATGTCCAGATGGGCTCCATCGCACCGACTGCACTTTTTCTTTAAGCGGCATTCGGCTGCCATGTGTGATCGCGCACAGCGAAAACAGCGTCTGTTGGACTTTATCCATTGACTCGCTTCCTCCGCATTCATCTTGGGGAATGAGTCACATTGTGACAGCCAGTGTTCTTTCTCACAGTAGGGGCACACTATCTTCCACTTCTCCTTTCTTGAGGGGGTACTGTGGCTCCTACTGCTTGGCACTGACTCCGATTGGTGCATGACAGTCACCGATCTTCTTCCATCATTTAGTCTCCTGGTTCCTTCTCTGGAGCCAGGGGTGCTCCGTCCGAATGTATCTAGCCGTAAGCTGCTGACTTCTCTCGCCAGGAAGTCGGCTAGATCGAGGAGGTTCGGTTCGGGGCCATTAGGGTCTCGGTGGTCTTTCTGCCGCCTAAAGCGCTCCTGTCGGGCGGGCGGTAGCTTCTCCAAGATCCTCTCTACATTTGAGTTGGCGTATAGTTCATGCCTACCCTTTTCCCTCTGCGCTCCCAGCATCCCTACTAGGGACTGCACTCTGATGGACAGGTCGTCCAGTGCTCGATTGTCTGTTGCTGGGGGTAGGCGGTCGATGTGCCTGATCTCCTGGATCACGTAATCCCATATACGTCCATATCTCTGGTCCAACGCTACCAGCGCTGCGGTGTATGGGGTCGTGGAAGTGGCGTAGGCGAGCGCTATGTTGTGCGCGCGGGGTACCTTTAAATGCTTCAGTAGTATCGCGTATTTATGGCGTTCATCAATGACATCCACCAACATTGTCTCCAGACACATGCGGAGCTCCGTATACTGGGCCCGGTTCTCCTGGGTGAAGTCTGGTACCATAGGTGTGCCAATGTATGACGCGGATTGTTGATACATCGGCGAGCGTTGGGGGAGAGGCCTCCTAGGCGAGTCTCCTCCTGCTCCTTGGCGTGGGCTGGTACCGGCTGTGTACCATGGCCCGCTGGTCCAGGTGCTGTTCCTCGGTGCGGGTCGTGCGTCGTGCTCACCCGTGAATAGCGTCGGGGGTCTGTAGCGCAGCTCCGCGGGGGTATAGCCTGGGCTGTACTGGACCTCCTGGTCCGGTAGAGTACTGTGCTGTCGTCGGGCGTGGTTCTCCTCCTCTTCCTCTTCGTCTTCCGTTAGGTCATCCAGGGCTTGTAGTCTCTGATTTAGCCTCTCCGCAGTGTATGCTGCTCCTTCCCGGTGGCTGGGTCTCGCTTGGACCGGTTGGGGAAGGGGGTCTGCGGGGGGTATAAACCTCGTCTGTTGGTCAAGTTCAGGGTCGCTTACTCGGCTAGGGGATGCCGCCCTGGAGTGATGTCTAGACGAGTTCCTGGAGCCTCTGGTGGAGGGAGGGGGTGTTGTCCTTCTGATCAGCTGTTCTATTAGTTGCGCTTGTGCTCTGTCACGCTCGGCTTCGCGCTTGGTGAGATCCGATTCTCTCTGGGCACCGGTGGCGGCGCGCTGGGCGTCGGCCCGGTCTCTTGCCATATTCTCTTCCATCTGAATGCGTCTTATTTCCAGGCGTATGTGCTCTTCTTCGCTCCGTTGCTGTATCTGCAATCGATCGCGTTCACCCTGGAGTCTATCGCGTTCAGTAGAGGCTTTCAGGCTGACGAGGAATGCCTGCTGTAGTGTCCTCTCTGCCTCGCTGGGAGAAGACGGTTGTATAGGGGAGCCGTCCCTTGGGGTACTCCGTGCGGAGTCTTGGAGCTCTATCTCCACGGTGCTCTCCTCATCTTCTTCCGTGCCGAGTTCTCTCTCGGTAGTGTTGTCTTCCTCCCGGGACTCGTCGGGGACTACTTCTTCGGTATTGGCGGGGTGTAAAGTCATGTCTGGTTCCCCCTGGTCCCCACCGTGAGCTGGGTCAGTTACGTTAGAACCCATAGGGGCCTCTATGGTCGGGGTAGCCTGGTCGTTAGGGTTAGACATAATTTTACTTTCTAGTTTTACCGCGTTTACTGTTGGTAGAAGACTAGGTTGTTGACTGACAGCGTAAGCCTCTAGGTACTGAGGGAGCTGTCGTTTGCGCCGCAGGCGTTGTTGGTTAGGAGGATCGTTTCGTGGAGTGTTCATCATAGGCCATTTTAATATTAATAACACTATATTAATATTACACTGATTACCCTCCGGCTCGAAGGACCAATTGTATCTGAGGGGTACAATTCCCTGACTGTATTGTTAGATGATACTTACTACCACTACCTCTTGTACTTTAGACTCTGGCCACCCAGTACTAGGTATAAATAATTATGATAAACACTCCCACCTGATGAAACGGATCCAACACAAATGTACCAAGTCGAAAGTCTGCGTTTAATAATAATACATAGCAAAAGGTATGTACAACGATCACTTAATTACATTTATGATTTGAAATAGTATGCACTTTTATGGCAAATGAGTATTCGTAGGTAGATCAATATCGAATGTCCAATCTCTGATTGCGCAGGAAGCAAATATACAACCTGGAATATTTAGGGAACAATAGCAATGATACTTGAATGATTATATAGCTGGATACACTAGGGGAAGGTTCCGACTGCTTGTAGGACAGCTGGAGGGGGGGGGGGGTAGAGTCTGGCTGTATCCCGTCTGGCCGAGGGTATCCTGGGAGAGCCCACAGTCGTGCGACCCGGTGCCCAGCGATCCTCGATCCACAGATGAAAGCAGTTGGACTCTCTGTGGCCGGCGTCCTCCGGTCCACGATGGAGAGACGTGAGGCGACCTCGTCGTGTAGAGCGTCCTCTCACCTGTCGTCCTCTCCGGGGGGGGTATTTCCAACACACCGCAGTGTTGGCCTTTATCCATAGAATAATCAAAGTACTCAAAGCATAATCCAAGCCGGGGAAGGCTAGCCGTCGTCGGTAGAATAATCCAATATACAGGTCCACTCGCTCTTTGGCCTGGAGCTCCTCGGGTGCAGCTTCACGTGGGTCAACCACCCTGGATAAGCGTCCAGCTGATGCCCGAAACGATGGGGGTGCTGATTACTATAGAACTCTTACCGCACGAGGCACTACATATGAATAGACTATTATTAGCTTAATAGAATACGTCCAACTCGACGATATAGTGCCAAATATGACTATTCAAATATTAATATACACGATGTCTCAATGCCGATACTGGGCCGAATTGGCCTTACTGCCCACACGTGGTTCGCGGGGAGGCTTTTGCGTCTGTCACTCTGTTGGAGGGTAAGGAACTGGACTAAAAGAAAGCTCTACTTTAATAGCGCAGTATATATACGCACTATGAACAAATAGTACCATTAGTGGTGCGGTAGACATATTCCTACGCGGAACTAGGACTTGTCCATACATGTTGAGCGGTACGATTGAACCTGGTCTGAGGGGTATGGCGACCTGGCACCAAGGTCTCGTCCAATGGTAGAATGGAGACTATTATGGGATGTTCAGTAGACTAGAAGGGATATTCAATGCATATTGTACAAGGAATATACAAGGGATATCAGGGGATATACAAATACAATTAAATATATATATATAAATAAATATATATATTCGGTTTAATCTGATCCTTCAGAACAGTTACTATGAATTGAAAATGGGGGACCCTGATGTAAACAAGACGAAAGTCTCTCTGGTCTGCATCCCCTTAACAATTGTGTGTATTGATCTGTTATCTGTTAATACAGTTTTTCATTTATTCATCCAGTCGTTTTGTTTTTGTGGTTTGGTTGAATGAATGAAAACTTTGTTTAACAGATTGCAGAATGGGTACAATACAGTACGGCTCAATACACACAATTGTTAAGGGGATGCAGACCAGAGAAAGACGTTTGTCTTGTTTCCATCAGGGTCCCCCATTTTCAATTCATAGTGACATTTATGACACTCAACATACATGACATTTATGGCATAGGGACATACAGGTATATAGTACTGTTACATTTGTGACATATAAGATATGCAAATATACAGTACTGTTACCCATAGATCCTAACATACATATGATGGGAGGATACTGTACATTAGGAGGGGGTGGGTGGGAGGAAAAAATACATAGTGGGTGACTCTCATCGAACATAAACACAAACGTGTCCTTGTTTACATCCGTGAATAGATTATTTTCAAGTTAAGACCTCAGCTTCAAGTGTTGGCGTGGAGCCGCATGTTATCCAGACTTCTGTTGGTGCAGATGTTATAGTCCTACCTGAGATGGCGGGGCCGAAAAGAAATTCGAAATAGTAGTTTGCAGGTGCCGTTTTTGCAGAGGTACGCTTAGCGCTGCTCAGCATGTGCGACTCGACTGCTCTTTTTTTGTTGTTGCAGCGGGCCTCGTAATGGTCTTTGACTTTGACTGGGACCAACCATCGCGCAAACAGTGGATTGTCGAGCCAGTTCTCGTTAAATTGGCACTTTCCCATATTAACGAGTGCAAATGCTAAACTAAACGTAACGTTATCGCTTCCGCTTCGCCTTGCTAACGTTAGCTAGACTCCACTGAAATTGTTCCCGGCCAACATAAGGACCCGTGTTGGTTCCGCCCCATTCCGGTCTGCGTGATGCTACAACGCGGTCAATAAAAACTCCCGACTTTATCTCCCGTTAACCGTACTTCCCCAGATTTCATAATAAAACATGACATGGCATTTTATCTTTCCTTTCTATGGCATTTTTAAGACCTCTGAAAATGGATTTAAGACATTTTAAGACAAACTAAGGCCTTAATTATTGATAAACCAATTTAAGACTTTTTAAGACTTTTTAAGGATCCGCGGACACCCTGTGTTGTATTGAGCTGTACTGTATTGTACCCATGCTGCAATCTGTTAATAACTTTTTCATTCAGACTGCAAACAGAATCATTTTGATTGACAGTCGCGTCTGCCAATTACGTCACACCGCTTGCACCCGCCCTGCTGTTCTTAGCACCAATCGGCAAGCGCGTATTCATTTTTTACTTCCGCCATTGGAGAGCTCAATGACAACAACAATGGCAGCGGTAGCTCGCCGCGGCCGACGTTTAGCTTTTAGCTCCGCAGAATGACTAAACGACTGGAGGCATAATGATTTTACTGCAACGGATGTTATAATAAAAGCCTTTCCATACATCTGTCTGATTGAAAACTTTATTAACAGACCGCAGAATGGGCACAACTGAGTCAGCACGGGCTGAGATATGAACGACTAATGCTTGCTATATCTAGGTCGACCTCGGACGTTGCTATGTAAATACGCTGATGTTATTGAAAGTCTAATTATATAACGTTAATGCCACAAAACAAATGCCTTTGTTATCATAAGTAGTAACTTTTGATGCAGGTGTGTGTGTGGGGCGGCGCTGTTCAAAAGTGTCAACGTGTGGACCAGATTGACGCGACACAAGCCTCTTGGGCAAAACATCACGATATCCACGATACGTTTAAAAAGTGTATCGTTAATGAACTGTACCCGATATTTATATAATATCGTCATATCGCCCAGCCCTAATTCCAATAGAGATAGTATATATTTTGGTATTTATTTGATTATTGTTTCACTGCCTTTTTATTTATTACGTTTCCAGTTTTTTCCTCACACTTTATTAACATTTTGTACATGGTACCGCGGCGCAAGGTACATTAATAATACATGTACATGTTAAAAGGATGACACAAAAAGCCAGACAGAGGGCTTGTTTCCAGTTTCAGTTTGTTTTATAATAAACAATCAAACTGAGCATTTTTTTATTTAGGATATTTAAAATGTCTTCCAATGTTAAATAAAAGTTTATTGCACTATGAAACGGTGTCCTTGCATTATTATGCTATTATCATTATATTAGTGAATTTTTTAAAAAAAATTGAACTTTTGGGAAATACATTTCTCCAAAAAAAAATTCTCTAACCGGTCGCAATAATATCGCTTATCGCGATATTTTCGGGGGCAATTAATCGCCCAGCAAAATGTGTTATCGTGGCAGGCCTACATTCAACGAAATAGTTCACTGAGGCGTTGTCTTAACGTTATCTAGCCGGCTAGCAGTAGCTACAGATAGCTCCTGATATCAATGTCTTATAATAACATTGATTCGATGCGTATTCGAGCCCCGGCTTGCATCGCAGTCACAAACGGGGCTAGCTGAGGGAGTAGGGTATATCTGCAGAGCCGCAGATATACCCTGCTGAGGGCATGCTGAATGTGATTTGATCAAAGCAGAGTATACACACAGACAGTGGAGATAGCGAGCATTTTGACTTGTTGCGTGGTGGCGATGTCTCGCAGATAATACAACTACAAGTATAATTAAATAATATATATATTTTATAAAAAAATAAAAATATACACAATTTTTTCTTTTTTTTAAATCAAAAACGATCTATATCGGATCGGTATAGGCCGATATGGCTCAAGACGATCGGTGATCGGTATCGGTGGCAAAAAACTCTGACTTTCTCTGCTCTCCCCCAAGATAGGCAACCGCCACCCTCCTATCAGCCCTCTCAACCTCCTTCGACAAGCTCGGTCCCTACGCTGAGAAACCTGCCCACCATTCCCCATCCAGCCCATGGCTGTCGGATGCAGTGAGAAAAAAAATACAGGTCCTGAGAGCGGCCGAGAGGAAGTATAGAAAGACACGCCTCACTGGTGACATCACAACCTCTTGTGGCTTTCTCCAAAACCCTTACTACTGCCAAAGCTTCTTTCTTTCACCATTCTTTCTTTCTTCTCTCCTCTGTAGGGGTGGACGGTATGGTCTAAAATTTATATCACGGTATAATTTGAAGCATAGACGGTAACGGTATATATCACGGTATCAGTGTTTCTGTTAGAATAATTTTTTTTGCCCGATAGGCAGGCTATATAAAGAATGACATCCTCAAGGCATGTAGATTTATAATATTTTAACTTAAAACTAGGCTACTTTTGCGTATAAAGTCATTATATTCCATATAAAATAAGTCCAGAGTCGAGACTCCTGCTCCCATTGCAAACAGCAGAGCCGCAGAGCCAGGGGCTCTTTCAGGTCATTCATTTCAGCCATTGGCAATTCAGCCGTTGGGTGGGGAGGCGCTGTTTGACGGGCCTGTGACCAGACCTGAAAGAGCCACTGGCTCTGCGGCTCTGCAGCTGCATGCTATTCGCAAATCCACTGCTGCACGCCGTCCTCCCGGCTCCCGCTGCTGCCGTCGTTATCATAACACTACACACATATCGTAATGTTTACAGCAAACTGTAGTTGATCACCAGGTATGTTTTATTAACGTAGAATAATTCATATAAGAAAAACGATAGGGAAATATCTTACCTTTCTCCACTGGTTAAAAATGCCAGGAACTGAAATTGAAACTTGCTGTGCGCCGCGGTGATATGTGTTTATATTATGAAATGACAATTGCGTGTTGACACGCCCACTGCGCGAAGCCTCCTAAATAACTTTTTCCAGTTTGCACATATCTATTATCTATGACTAATTCTATCTATTTTTAGGGGCAAATGCGATTGAAATAGTCGCGCTGTGGTTACATGACGTCATTGCTCTTTTAGAGCTGCTCTACCGGTTAAACGGTATAGTCAAAATCCATACCGTAGAGCAAATTTTACCGTTTATACCGTATACCGTTTATACCGTCCACCCCTACTCCTCTGTCCCGATTCTCCTAGACATGTCGGCAGCCTTCGACAGTCAACCATCAGATCCTTCTAACATCCCTTGCAGGAATGGGAGTGGTTGGCTCTGCACTGGCATGGCCGTCATCGTACCAAGTATCATGAATAAGGACCCGTTGCCCCCTTCAGACGGGTGTCCCCCATGGCTCGGTCCTTGGACCCAGGGCTCGAGACTAACACCGTCCCGTCGTCCCGGGGACTATCAAATGTGTATTTGGGATGTGATGTTTAGGTGATATAGAATGTTTGAGACTCAGCAGCCTCTGTAGGGGGAACATAGTTGAATCATGAGTTGTTCCATCACTACTAGCGACCCACCTTTGATGCCAACAGAAGGTGCTCCTGCTGCCACGGCTGACAGAGCATACTCTATCTGGACCAGCTTCCCCGACGGGCTGCAGGAAACACAAGAACAAGACTTTAAACACAGTGGCTCGGGAGGTAGAGCAGTTGTCTGGTAATCCGGAGATTCCCGGTTAGATTCCTACTCCTCCCGGGCATCGTATGGAAGTGTCCTGGTCTCCTGGAGCAAGACATTTAATCCCCAATTGCTCCCGGTGAGCAGGTTGGCACCTTGCATGGTTGCCTCCACCGTCGGTGTGTGAATGTGTGAGTGAATGGGTAAAAAGGAACTAATTGTAAAGCGCTTTGGATCAAATTAAACACACTACCAACAGCCAGCAAGGCATTGCTTTAACATAGCCTCATTAGGGCAGCAGAGTATGGAGTCTATCTCTCTCCCCTGCTCAAGAGGGCCTAAGGTTTGAGTAAATGACTGTCAATGGCAAGTTTACTGGAGTGAATTAGAGATCCATGACTAACCGTTGCCGACTATTGCGAGGCTTCTATCTCCAGGCCATCAGGATGCTCAACGAACAATAACACTATGTAACAACCATCAAATGCACTCGCAGCACACACATACACACGCACACACTCACTTTAAACAAACAACTCACTGCATTGATTGAAACACACTTTATATTTATTGGGAAAGAATTTGCACTACAACCCATACCTCATTACACCTTACTTACTGTAAATTGTACCTCATCCCATTTCTGCTTTGCACTATATAGTATATTGTATATTAGTATATTTATATTGTATGGTAAACTCAGTTACTTCTACTCTGCATTGAACATTGTACATATGTACATACTGAACACTTGTGTCCACGTATGCGACTTCTATTTTTACTTGCTATACTTGTTTAATTTTATACTTAAATCTATTTTTGTCTAGCACAGTCTCTGGAGCGTAATAGAAAGAAGCATTTTGTATAAAAGTATTCTGTACTTCTGTATGACAACTAATAAAGAAACTTGAAACTTGAGGCAACTTATTTTTGCGTGGCAAGTCACCTGCAAATGCAGTCACGTCACAGATGACGTAGCTCCGTTTGAGGAAAAGCCACATTGCAAACAGTGCTGGGATTATAAACACTTTACCAACAATCACCTGAATAGCGCAAATTATTGTAACGACAAAGTCAATAAAGTAATTTCACGTATTTGTATGAAGTCGCCAGATTGGCGAACATTTGTTTTCTCAGTAGATATTGTATATACCAGCTAACCTGTTTGCGGACGACTCAGCCCTGCTGGTCTCTGACAAGAACAAGTTGCAGGTTGAAAAAACCCTCAGCTCGGAACTAGGCAAAATCTGCATATGGCTCGCTGATAACAAACTATCATTACACATGGGCAAAACAGAGTCCATTCTCTTCGGTTCAAATAACAAACTCAACAAGACCGACGGCTTCTCAGTTACAGTGGGTGACAATATTGTCACAAGGAAAGACGAAATTACCTACCTGGGTTCCATCCTAGAGGCAAATCTTTCCCGTGACAAAATGGCATCCAATGTAATAAAAAAAAGTCAACCAACAAACTAGATTCCTGTACCGGATCTCCTCTCTGGTAAACAAGAATACCCTGAAGACTCTGGCAGGAGCACTCATTCAAGGGTACTATGACTATGTGTGCACCTCATGGTACCAAAGCACCTCAAAGGCGCTTAAAACAAAATTACAAACATCACAAAACAAACTGGTCAGACTACTACTTGACCTGAAACCCAGAACCCACCTCACCCCTGCCCACTTTGACAACCTAGGATGGCTTAGAGTAGACGACAGAGTACAGCAACTTGCAATGGGCCTGGTCTACAAGATACACTATACGACCGGGGTGCCCATGTACATGTCAAAATACTTCCCAAAGGTCAGTGAATACCACAACCAGTGGCGGCTCTACCACTAGGGGCGCTCGGGCGCCGCCCCCCCTCAGCTCCTACCCTGGTTATATGAGAGAACAAGAAAAATACGTTTTTAGTTTTTAGTTTTATAGCCCTATAAATAATATAAACATGTTTAAAATTAATAATATTTACTCATTTTAAGTATGTTTGTGTTTCCAATGCACAATATAACGTTATTATATTAAAAAAAAAATACTCGTTTTCTTGAACAGGAAGTGACTCACCTTTCTTTTTTATTATTATTTTTTTGTATTTCTCGGCCCGGGCTAGACGCGATAGCGCTCTGAGTGCGCGTCACGGTTTGATCGCTGTATCACGCGCAGCCAATCAGTGCGTAACGCGTTGTGCGTTGAAATATGACTATTATGTTGGAATCCGGGCGCGATTTGAAGCGGTCTAGCCAGTAGCGTCAAGAATTTCTGTAGCCGCATTTCGCGGAGACGCTCTCTGATTGGCCGACGCCAGTATTTTTTTTCCGTAGCAGAATTTCACAGAGACGATCTCTGATTGGCCGAATCCAATTTCTAATGTTCCAATTCTAGCTTATTCCTAGGTTGGTCCTCCGTTGGTGGTAGAGATTTGTGTTGTTGTGAGATGCATGCAGCTGAGCGTGCCGTGACTGCAAGTTCTTTAGACTGTTAAGCTTAGGCACTCTTTCAAAGTTGGTTAAGGTTAGAGTTTGTCTTAGAGCATGGCGATAGAACGCCAGGTAGTTTGAATTCGGAAATGGACAAAGGAATGAAGTACTTGTGTTGTGTGACCAACTGCTAACAAGCTAACACTTGGCTAACAAGCTATATGGCGGATGCAGTCTGGACACAGTGGACAGTGGTCTGGAATACATCAACAGTGGATTATACACTTTATCAAGGCAAGCCCTGGACGTGTCAACTAAACAGTGAGTCTCTCTCTCTCTCTCTCTCTGTGGTTAACGTTAACGTTTGTAAATAGTTTTTTTTAGGAGCAGTACTGTTAGGCTACTGCTGGCCATTCATGAAGCGAGACATTGCTGATTGTTTATTTATTTTATAACACAAGACAAGACTATGACTACCAACTGCCTAGCCAGCCGTGTATCAATCTTGGATGCAATAATAACGTTACCACACTGACTGTGTCGATGGCTCATTGATTTAACTACTGCAGCTCTCTCGGATTGAAAATACGTGGATTATGGCTTGTTCAATATCGTCTATGTTTGAATGAATGAATGAATGAAAACTTTATTAACAGATTGCAGAATGGGTACAATACAGTACGGCTCAATACACACAATTGTTAAGGGGATGCAGACCAGAGAAAGACGTTTGTCTTGTTTACATCAGGGTCCCAGATTTTCGATTCATATCGATAGTTTAATAGCTAGCCTTGGCTCGTTTAACAATATGCAAAATATGTGTACAGCCCTGTACTCATACTGAAGTTATTCTTGGTATATAATAGGTCTGATTGTGTAACGAATCGATTCCACGTCGCGCTGTGTGTGAGAGAGAGAAGGAGAGATCTGCGTGTGTTTGGAGACGGAGCGAGTTTTGTTTCTAACTTTTCTATTTATATATTGTGTTTCAAGTTGTGAATTAGACTATACTTTATTTGACTGGTTGTGTGTTGTTGTAGTAACAGCTGAGCGACTCGTTCATAAGAGCCGGTTCATTGCCGTGAGCGTGAGTCGAATCGCTCACGTCTTGCCATGAGTCGGTTGCGTGGTACTGTACATGTTTGCAAAATGTTTGGTATAGCGCCCCTAGTGGCGAAGCATCCACGAGCCGCCACTGACCACAACCACTACACCAGAGGAAGCTCAACAAATCATGTTAAACCCAGATTCGGCTCAAACAAGGGACTAAACACGTTTCGCAATTATGCCACAACAATGTGGAACGCCCTACCCAAAGCTGTAAAGGAATGTGAATCCCTGCCCACATTCAAAACCGCTCTTAAAGAGCACCTACGGGAGGCTGCAATTCGAAACTGGCCACCGTAAATGCCCAAAACCCCCACCACCCCCTAATAGACAGTCTCCTCCCCACCGCATGTATATATTCCCTGCCCGCCGTATGTATATTTCTCTCCCACCCACCCACCCACCCCCCCCTAATGTACAGTCCCCTCCCCATCATATGTATATACTCTGTCAGGATCTAGGGGTAACAGTACTGTATATTGGAATACCGTTTGTCACAAATGTATCAGTACTAAACTATATAGTACCTACATGTCCCTATGCCATAAATGTCATGTATGTTGTGTATGTCATAAATGTCTATATGAATTGAAAATGGGGGACCCTGATGGAAACAAGACAAACGTCTTTCTCAGGTCTGCATCCCCTTAACAATTGTATGTATTGAGCCGTACTGTATTGTACCCATTCTGCAATCTGTTAAATAAAGTTTTCATTCATTCAACCTCCAAGTAACTTCGATTCACTGTCTGTTAGCAATGGGCAGAATGCGACACCCAACGTTGTCTTATGATTTGAGAATAACGTATGAAAAAAAAAAAAAAAAAAAATCACAATTTCACGATTTTTAATCTTTATTTCATGCGCTGTTAACGTCACTGCTGTTTTCATACATCTGGTTAGCTAGCGCGTTAGCTGTTAAATAAAAGCAACTGTCATTGGCTACTAGCTGCGCTACGGCTAACGCGTTAGCAGCCCGGCATGACAAGGCATGTCATTCCTCGCTTTCTGGCGATTTCAATTACCTGACCACACACCCACCATAAGGCAATAACGTAAGAATGAGCTGGTTCGGATATTCTGACAAAGCAAAACGTAATGTTGATATGTTTTCAGTCAATTATACAACTCCGTAAACTTTACCTGAAAGTAGTCAGAGAGAAACTGTATCCTCGTTCAGCCATTGTTGATATTTGTGGGGACACTTTAGTACGACGGACAGTCGTGTCGAAACAAATGTAATCCGGAATGAAGCGCTGTAGCAACGTTCCTACGTAATAATAAAGATAATGATTTATTAAAAAATGACCTGTTGACAAAGTAATTTTAAGGTGAAAAACAAATATTTGAATAGATATCACTATGAAACTTACCCAGTTTGTTATGTACATAACTTAGAAAATAATGTATTGCAAGTTTTCTGAGATCTTATGTTTATATATGCAAAATATGCATTACCTCATTAAATATGCACTAATTTGCATATGACGTTTGGGTATAAATACCAACATTGGATGATGCCAGATTTTTTTTAATAGTTTCATTATGTTGACACATAACACTGAACTTTTTACAGAAGGGATTGTGGATTGGGCGGCTAGGTGGCGCAGTGTGCAAGGCGCTCGCCACCAACGCAGGATATGCTGGGTTTGAGCCCAGCTCTCGGCATTGCTACCAGCTTGGCTGGTCGTTCATACTAATACAATTGGCAGTATTAGGGGGTGGGAAGCTGGTGGGTGGGGATTGGACGTTGTGGACAGCGACTCCTACAGGTCGGTTGGTGCGCCTGCGCAGTAGAATTAGGAAGCGACGGGGGCGGCGTGTGCCTCCCGCGTCTATACTTTCCGTAGCCGCATTTCTGCAGGACGCTCTCTGATTGGCCACTGACATGTTTGCCCAATCGCGTGACGAGCTGTGTCTTTGCCCAAACTACCTGGCGTTCTATCGTCATGCTCTAAGACAAACTCTAACCTTAACCAACTTCGAAAGAGTGTCTAAGCCTAACCAGTGTAGAAACTGGCGTCGGCCAATCAGAGAGCGTCCTGCAGAAATGCGGCTACGGAAAGTATAGAAGCGTCCCTCCCACGCAGATTGATTGATTGAAAACTTTATTAACAGATTGCAGAATGGGTACAGTACAGTACAGCTCAATACATACAATTGTTAAGGGGATGCAGACCAGAGAAAGACTTTCGTCTTGTTTACATCAGGGTCCCCCATTTTCAATTCATCGTAACATATATGACATACATGACATACAGATAGACAGTACTGCTACATCTATACATTTATGACATACCAGATTTGCAAATACAGTACTGTTTGTGATACAAAAAGAGTCCAGAAAAAAAGTATATATATTTGGCGTAAAAACTGTACATTGGATTGGGTAGGTGGGGGGGGGGGACGACGACGACGACGACTGTACATTGGAGGTGGGGGGGGGGGGGGGGGGGGGGTTGGGTAGGAGGGGTGGGGGGGGGACACTGTACAACTATACAAACAAAACTGTACATTGGAATATTGACAAGACCATACTTGGTAATTTACTGTACATTGGAGGGGGTTGTGTTAGGACATTTACAGGGGCCAGTTTCGAATTGCAGTCTCCCGTAGGTGTTTTTTGAGAGTGTTTTTGAAAGTGGGTAGTGATTCACATTCCTTTACAGCTTTGGGTAGGGCGTTCCACATTGATGTGGCATAATTGCGAAACGTGTTTAGTCCCTTGTTTGAGCCAAATCTGGGTTTAACATGATTTGTGGAGCTCCCTCTGGTGTTGTGATCGTGGTATTCACTGACCTTTGGGAAGTATTTTGACATGTACATGGGTACCTTGGTCGTGTAGTGTATCTTGTAGACCAGGCCCATTGCAAGTTGATGTACTCTGTCGTCTACTCTAAGCCATCCTAGGTTGTCAAAGTGGGCAGGGGTGAGGTGGGTTCTAGGAGTAAGGTCAAGCAGTAGTCTGACCAGTTTGTTTTGAGATGTTTGTAATTTTGTTTTTAGCGCCTTTGAGGTGCTTTGGTACCATGAGGTGCAAGCATAGTCGTAGTACCCTTGAATGAGTGCTCCTGCCAGAGTCTTCAGGGTATTCTTGTTTACCAGTGAGGAGATCCGGTACAAGAATCGAGTTCGTTGGTTGACTTTTTTTATTACATTGGATGCCATTTTGTCACAGGAAAGATTTGCCTCTAGGATGGAACCCAGGTAGGTAATATCTTCTTTCCTTGTGACAATATTGTCACCCACTGTAACTGAGAAGCCGTCGGTCTTGCTGAGTTTGTTATTTGAACCGAAGAGAATGGACTTTGTTTTGCCCATGTGTAATGATAGTTTGTTATCAGCGAGCCATATGCAGATTTTGCCTAGTTCTGAGCTGAGGGTTTTTTCAACCTGTAACTTGTTCTTGTCAGAGACCAGCAGGGCTGAGTCGTCCGCAAACAGGAACAAGTTGCAGTCACAAGCTGACGACATGTCATTTGCATAAATTAGGAACAGTAGCGGACCTAGTATGCTTCCTTGTGGAACACCACAGCTTACTGTGAGGGGGGGGGGGGGATAGGGCAGACCCTCGCCGCTGAGAGATCGCGCTGTGCAGGTGAAAAGATGTGACGGCTGCCTCCTCGAGTACCGGAGGGGACATGTGATGCAAGGCTTCGTCCACATTGCAGCCGGCTTGTGGGAGGCATGGCCTACCAACGTTTGAGACAGGGGAGGGTAGAATTGGACAATACGAAATTGGGGAAGGGAGAAAAATAGAAAATGGGGAGAAAAAGTAGATAAAAAAAAGAAGGGATTGTGGATATGTGTTTTTATCATCCCATGAATCAGGAAATGCTGACTAGTCATAAAAAATCTATTTTCGCCATGTTTTTTGGTCTAAATGTACTATAAATCAGGCTATGAATGATATATCAACAAACTCCTCTGTAAAAAGATGCAGGGTATATTTAAGCATTACATCACACGCAGGAGTGGTTTGTGACCAATAAACCATGCCTAGGGGTGGTTGTTAGGCCCGAGGCGCAGCCGAGGGTCGTTAGACCCCCCTAGGCATGGTTTATTGGTCACAAATCACGACTGCACGTGGTGTAAAGCTTTTATACAACTGCCAGATTCATCCAACCTTATTTCTATACAATAAACACACATTAATCGAAGATTTATTGAAAAAACCATCCGCCAGAAAAAGTAGTTCCCACAACTCCATGTGGAAGCAGCTTGAAGTGCATCCAACCAAACTAACACATCCAACTGTGTATTATTGGAATGATTGAGAGAAGTTGCCTCATGTGGAAGCAGCTTGAAGTGCATCCAACCAACTAACACATCCAACTGTGTATTATTGGAATGATTGATTGAACATTTTATTACCAGATGCAGAATATAAAGTAGGTAAAACAAATTAAAACGTTTTCTTTGCCCTATAGGAAAAAAACGTTTTCTTCGCCCTATTTTTTTATTTATTTCTTTTAGCCTAAACTTAACCAGTTGGAAACCAGGGGTACAGTAATAAAATTAGCAATCAACCAATCAATCAATTCAATAGACCATGCTCACTTAAAACAGCGCTGCTTCTCTCTCAGTCTGACTCCCCCGCTGTTGCAGACAGGAGTGTGTGTGTGTGTGTGTGCGTGTGTGTGTGTGTGTGTGTGTGTCACAGTGTGTGTGTGCGTGTGTGTGTGTATGTGTGTGTGTGTGTGTGTGTGTGTGTCTATGTGTGTGTGTGTGTTTGTGGGTACGCCAGCGTCGGAGAGAGAACGCTGCAATCAGTAGAAAGTAGGAAGGAAGAAATTTAAATCAATCAATTAATCTATCAATCAATCCGCGATTTTTCTTTTGTTCTAGATTGAGTCAAGACCCATCAATTACATCATCCAACATTGTTTAAAGGACTAACACATTCCCCTTGACAGAATCGCTTCATATTTAGTCGTTATGGTGCTTTCAACATAACCATTTGTTGTCCGCGATCTTGTTTTCTCCCGGAGTGAGCCGGGGAGGGTTATGTGATTTGGTTGTGGGCGGGTCCTGAGCCCAGGACCGTGGATTGTTGCCAATAAAGACGTGTGAATGGCCAATCAGAATCGAGAAATTTGCATGCCGTTGTATAAATAGGAAGAAATGTGGAAAGTATGGTGTGTGTGTGTGTGTAGGTGCTATGGAATGGTATGTCTACCCTTGCTTGTAAGAAAAACGCATAAAAACAAATTTTTGGGAAAACGCCTTCAAAGTTCTGTATTGTAAAATGCCATACATGAGGGAAGTGCCTAATTTGCATATATAACATAAAATTCAGAAAACGTTCAATATATTTTTTCTTAGTTTATATGTACATAACAAACTGGGAAAGTTTCATAGTGATATCTATTCAAATATATTTTTGCCTATTAGGGGGTACTACACTGTAACTACACTGTTTGTAGCCTGTGTGTAGTTCTGTTCAGTTCAATAACATCATTATTATTATTATTCAGTTATCAGGCATGTGTTTAGGTTGTCAATTACTAATGGTTTGATTAGGTATTGTGTTTGTAAATAGCTGTTTAAAAAAAAATGTATGGCATTTTACAATACAGAACTTTGAAGGCGTTTTCCCAAAAATGAGTTTTTATTAGAGGTGGGCATAGATAATTTTTTTTAATCTAGATTAATCTATCTGCAATCCTGGATTTAATCTAGATTAATCTAGATTAAAATGGCTCAAAAAAAAAAAAAAAAAACCTGCCGAAGGCATTCAAAATATGTGTGTTCTACCCAAATAATGACCAGAAGTAAGTCCTTACTTTTTCTTTCCTCCTTATGTTTCTCAGGCCAGGTGGCCCATTACACCATGAGCCCATCTCCCGTTTCCAAAATGCATTACAGACTGTTTGAAAAAGCTGTTTTGCTATGATAATTGGTAATGAAATATCAAAATAATGTTCAATAAGATGTACTTGTGTTTAATAAGTTGTTTTATTCAGAAGTTAACACAAATAAATAATATTACCAGTACAGTACAGTATCTAGCACTCTCAGGAGCAAAACAGAAAGAATCATTTCAAACTTGAACTATGTGACATGGCTTGAATCAACTGCTCCAGTGGAGTTGCTCAGTGGCCAATGGTGTCAACTGTGGTTGTACTGGGCAGCTCCCAGGTGTGAATGGAACTGTGTGAATGTGAAGCAGGGCGTTCCTGAAGAAGAGCATCTGTGCTCAGCGAACCTACCCTGGGTAAATAAAGGTAAAAAAAAAAAAAAAAAAAAAAAAAAAAATCTTTTTTTTCTTCTTTTTTTTAGATTAATGCGTTAATTATATTATCGCGCGATACTAGTATAGCGTTAACGCAGCACGTTAACGCCGTTAACGGCCCAGCTCTAGTTTTTATGCATTTTTCTTACACGCAAGGGTAGACATGTACCATTCCATAGCACCTACACACACCATACTTTCCACATTTCTTCCTATATATACCCTGCATCTTTTTACAGGGGGGTTTGTTGATATATCATTCATAGCCTGATTTATAGTATATTTAGACCAAAAAACATGGCGAAAATAGATTTTTTTATGACTAGTCAGCATTTCCTGATTCATGGGATAAAAAGACATATCCACAATCCCTTCTGTAAAAAGTTCAGTGTTATGTGTCAACATAATGAAACCATTAAAAAAAATCTGGCATCATCCAATGTTGGTATTTATACCCAAACGTCATATGCAAATTAGTGCATATTTAATGAGGTAATGCCTATTTTGCATATATAAACATAAGATCTCAGAAAACTTGCAATACATTTTTTTCTAAGTTGTTATGTACATAACAAACTGGGAAAGTTTCAGTGATATCTATTAAAAAAAGAATTTTGCCTATTCACATGAGGTGTCTCACCAGTAAAGTACATTAAATGTGTTGTTTAGTCTATCTGTTCAGTCCTGTTCAGTCCTGTTTCAAGCTACACACTGCCTGTTCTGAGAGAATTGTGGACTACCGTAATTTTCGGACTATAAGCCGCACCTTTTCCCCCTATTTTTCGACCCTGCAGCTTATATAATAATAATGATGGATTCAATTTGTACCGCACTTTATATTCGTGAGAATCTCAGAGTGCTACAGGAGATAGACAAAAGTTAAATGAATAAAACAATTAAAAATGAATAAAAACAATTAAAAAGACTAACAATCAGTGAAATGGAAGAACCTAAGAGTAAAATAAAATAAAAATAATAATTAAATGAATAGAAGTAAAAATAAAAGTAAAAGAAAATTCAGGCAAAAGCCTTGTTAAAAAGAAATGTTTTTAGGCCCCTTTTAAAAGCCTCGACGGATTGTGATGCTCTCAGGTGGATGGGGAGAGCATTCCAAAGTCTGGGTGCGGCAGAGCAGAAGGCGCGATCGCCCATGGTGTGCAGCTTAGTCCTGGGGGCTTTGAGGAGGTAGGCTGTGCCGGAGCGGAGGGAACGTGAGGACTGGGGGGTGAGGAGTTCCTTGAGATAGGCAGGGGCACCACCATGTACACACTGGTGAGTGAGGAGGGACACCTTGTACTCAATCCTGTGTTCCACGGGGAGCCAGTGAAGGGATCTGAGGGTGGGGGTGATGTGATCATATTTGCGCACCCTCATCAGGATCCTAGCAGCGACATTCTGGATGGTTTGCAGTTTTCTTAATGCTTTTACTAGGGATCCCGATGAGGAGTGCATTGCAATAGTCCAGCCTGGAGGAAACAAAAGCGTGGATGAGTTTCTCTGAATCTGCCAGGGTGAGTGAGGGACGGAGTTTAGTGATGTTTCGGAGGTGAAAGAAAGAGGTCTTGCAGAGGTGTTTGATGTGTGTTTCATATGTGAGGTGGGGGTCCATTCTCACGCCCAAGTTGGTGACAAGGGTGGAGAGGGGAATGTCCTGACCGGAGAAGGAGATGGTGGTTGACCGGGCCTGGTGTGGGGTACCGATCAGCATGGCTTGAGTTTTGGAACTGTTGACCTGGAGAAACCTGTGGTTCATCCACGCCTTAGTCTCCTCCAGGCAAGCGGTCAGTGTGGGGGGTGATGAAGGTGATGATGGTGTGATCCGGATATATAGCTGGGTGTCGTCACGGTGCGGCTTATATGTGACTCGACGTGAGCAAACCTGAAAATATAAAAATCGAAATATTGCTTTTTTGACTGCATTGAAATGTTATTTATCTGTTCACTTATTTGCTAAACTTAATACAACTTGTAAATGAGTTAATTCTTGTTATTTGTCCAACAGTATTGTGTCCCAATGCTGGTGGGAAGACTGTAATTAAACATTAAAACACCTGCGGCTTATAGTCCAGTGCGGTTTATATATGTACACATCATTCAATTTAGCTGCTGCGGCTTATATTCAGGTGCTGCTTATAGTGCGAAAATTACGGTATATATAGAGACACAAATGTTCTAGAATGGTCGGTTATGACATCATGCGGTGACATCACAAATGTTCCAGAACGTTCGGTCATGACATCATACTGTGACATCACAAATGTTCTAGAACGTTTGGTCATGACATCATACTGTGACATAGGGGTGGACGGTATAAACGGTATACGGTATAAACGGTATGAATTTGCTCTACGGTATGGATTTTGCCTATACCGTGTAACCGGTAGTGCAGCTCTAAAATAGCAATGACGTCATGTAACCACAGCGCGACTATTTCACTCGCATTTGCCCCTAAAAATAGATAGAATTAGTCATAGATAATAGATATGTGCGAACTGGAAAAAGTTATTTAGGAGGCTTCGCGCAGTGGGCGTGCCAGCCCCTCCTGCACGCATGTAAACACGGGTCTACTAGTAGTCTAGTGGGACGGGACGTCTCCCTGAGCTAACGTTAGCTTAGCTACCGTTACAAAATGACCCAGTCAACTATTCACTTTTAGTTTAATACATGATGAGGCATTGTCTAACCGAACGGTATCTAGTCGGCCAGCTACCGATAGCTCCTGACATCAACAAACGCTCCATCAAGTCTAGTAGAGAGTAGACGTGTATGATAGCTCCGTTAGCCGTTAGCTCACGTTAACGCAAGTTAGTTCACCGTTCAAAACGAAATGTCCCATTGAACTAAATAATTCACTGAGGCGTTGTATTAACGTTATATATCCGGCTAGCAGTAGCTACAGATAGCTCCTGATATCAATGTCTTATAACACTGATTCGATGCGTATACGAGCTGAGGGCTTGATAACGTTATACCAATACAATAGGGTCCAGGTGCAGCGCCGGAGAATCCTGGCCGTAGCTCTGCTCGAGGCTACTCGAGTATAGGTCCAGGTGCAGCTCCGGAGAATCCTGGCCGTAGCTGGAGGCTACTAGAGTACACACAGACAGTGGAGCTTGTTGCGTGGTGGCGATGTCTCGCAGATAATACAAGTACAAGTCTAATTATATAATATATATATTTTATAAAAAAAAAAAAATTATATAAAATAATTTTTTTTTTATCAAAAACGATGATACCGTGATATATACCGTTACCGTCTAATCGTCTATGCTTCAGATTATACCGTGATATACATTTTAGACCATACCGTCCACCCCTACTGTGACATCACAAATGTTCTAGAATGTTCTATTATGACAAATAAGGCGGTTCAATGACTTTATCTAAATCCAATCAATATTCCTAATGCCGTTTCAATGTAAGGTTATACAAATAAACATATAAACATTCATATAATACAATAACCTAAATATATAGCTTTGGCTCCTACACCGGCCCCTAATTGTACTTCTAATCTAGAGACAAACTAACAACTAAAAAACAAGGAGCTAAACCAAACACTATTTTAACTGATAAGTGTCTCTGCTGCTGGATAACCAATACCTGGTGCCAGAGGTCCCTAGTACATGGCACACCGTAGGAGGACGGTCTTTACCACCGCCTCATGCAGCTTCTTGGAGAAGACAGACCTTAGTGATAGGTCTATCTAAAATGGTCGTCTTCGTCTTGACACGGACCCGGCGCACAAGCCCGTACTTCATCTCCTTCCTCTTGCGACACAGCATCAGCAGAGTGCTTCTAAGCTTCAGCATCCAACCGGCTGTCTTCTTGAGACGTTCCAGTTGGAGTAATATTCCAGGAACTGCTGAACTGTGTCGAACTGCTCTTCAGCTGCAGTCGCGATGACCACGGCGTTCTTTACATCTGGGTCCTCCGTGGTTAGGTCCCCATGGTGTTCTGGGTTCTGAGGCCATTCCTCTTCGGGCTTGGTGAGGAATTCCGGCCCCTGTATCCAAGTCTCATTGGGCAGGAATGATTCCACATTGAGTCCTCTCGACGCGTGGTCAGCAGGATTTGTTGCAGTATTTACATACCGCCACTGTCCTACTTCTGACAGCTTCAAGATGGTCTCCACTCGATTCGCTACGAAGGTGCGAAACCTACTTGTTCTGTTTGCGATGTATTTGAGCACAGTGGTGCTGTCGGACCAGAACACAGATTTGTTTAGGTGGAGCTCCAGCTCGGATCTCAAGGTCCTGTCCATGCGCGCTGCCATGGTAACGGCTGCTAGCTCCATGCGCGGGATAGTGAGGGGCTTGAGCGGGGCCACTCTCGCCTTCGCCATGACGAAGGCAACATGAAGCTTGTTGTCACCGTTCCGTAGCCTTCTTGGCTAGCATCTGCGAAGTGATGCAGCTGGTTGAATGTTGCCTCGCCGAAGCCCTTGGGCTTGAAACTCAGAGGCACTCCGAAATCCTCCAACAGACGAAGGTCCTCCATCCAGCTGGACCATTGTAGAGCGAGATGCTCGGGGATGTCGTCATCCCATCCTAGTTTTAATCTGCAGAGCTCTTGGAGGATCCTCTTCGCTGTCAAGACCACTGGAGCTAGGAGGCCCAGCGGATGGTAGATTGAGCCAACTATAGAGAGGATGCCTCTTCTTGTGGGTGGTCTTTCTTGTAGGACAATCTTGAACTTGAAGTTGTCGCTCTCAGTACACCACCGGACTCCCAAAGCCCGCTCGACCGGGAGCATGTCCAGATCCAGATCTAACTCCCTCAGAGGTTCAGCCCTTTCCTCAGCAGGGATAGCGGACAGCACGGCTCGGCTGTTGCTCACCCACTTAGTAAGCCGGAATTCTCCTGAGGCAAGGATAGCCCTTAATTCGTTGCACAGAGACACAGCCTCCTCTTCTGAACGAACTGACTTGAGGCAGTCATCAACGTAGAAGTTGTGCAGCACTGTGTCGACCCCTGCAGGGCTGTACTGTCCTCTTGTCTCGTGCACTCTTTTAACACTTTGAGTGCCAGCGACGAGATTTCTCGTTAGTTAATGCCGACCGTTGAGTGCCAGCGACGAGATATCTCGCTTTTTTTTTATTAGCGATTTGAATTCATATTTCATCAATCTAGTCTCACGTTAGTGCTGCAAACTCTCTCTGAGCTCCATTGGGAATATACCGCCCCCTATCGTCTCTCCCTGTGGTACTGCACCCCTTTGGAATGGATTGAATGAAACACATGGGGGAAAAAAATCCTGCTTCCTCATTTTACTTCTCGGTCAAGTCACCCGAGAGGATCGGATTCATTGCAGAGCCCCAAAACAGCGTGGAATACATATTTCCAGTACCCAGCGTTGGATCAATAAACGCGATCGATATTTAGAATGGCGATCAGGAATTGGAATAATCTTTTTGGAGAACATCTGATCTGAGGTAAGGAATCTATTTTACCAGTCTTAGGATAATCAGATATTTTTTCACATATCAACGTGTGCCCTATGTGTGTGTGTGTGTGCTGATCAACTCTCATTTCCTGATCAGTATATGTGCATAAGTACACATATACTATCGATAATCTAGCGTTTATTTGAAAACTATTCATAAATAGGCCCGAAAAATGATTTTTTTTTGTGTATTCCAGAATATTCCAGTAAAGGGCGATTATCACAGAATCTTTATATTTTCCTGAAACTTAACACTTTGATTGCCCAAGGTTAAATTCATGATATACCATCCCTTGCCAGCTCTATTTAACATGGAGAAGTTCCCCTTCTTTGCAGGGCTATAACTTTTTAAATTCTATTGCTAGATTGCCATTATTAGGGCCCATTCGATGTCCTATATGTATTGTTCATGGTGTAGCAACGTTAAACTTTTTCATTCACATATTCATACTAAAATATGGTCTAAAGTATAAGTATGTTTTCATCTCTTTCTGCAGCTTTCTCCAGAACGTGATTTATAGCCCCAAATGCATTATATTGATGATCAAATACAGTTTGGTAGGAATCTGTGCGAGATCAAAAATTTCAACTGGACTTACTTCTAGAATTTACTACACGTCATCTGATGTTGACCGGATGGGCGAGGGGGCATTTATAATTCCGTGGGCAACGTTATACCATTCATCTAATGTGGGTCATATGTTCATCATAGCAGTTTATATCGAACACGGTAATACTACACGCTAAAACTCACCCCAGTCTCCTCGGGCCGTTGGGCGATCAGCGTGGAGTAGACAGTTTTCGATTATGGGATGTTGAAATGCCCGATCTATTTCCAGGTTGTATAATAGTATATACGTCCAAATCATGTTGTTTTTTCGAGTTATTTCCACCGATCGATGTTCACTGTGTGAAGACAGAGTCTCTCTAACATTAGCGAGTGCCCGGACCCCATATGGAGTGAGTCCTGCCGGTTCAAAGGTTGATATCCGGTTTCGATCTGCCGATCGGCCACCAGATGGCGCTCTTGAACCGCTAGAGGGTTGAGAGGAGATCAGCACTGTGTGTCAAGGCTCCGAAACGGAAATATGATTTCGATCACAGATTTTTGAAATATTGATATCAAAGACGAGTTACGGCGTCCTCGGCAACTTGAGCATGGCGGGGAATGACGAGTTCCGGCGTTTTCGGCAGTTAAAGTGTTAAAAAAAACGAGCGTTTTTCAAAATGGTATAAAACGGAAATGAACCGATTTAAAAACAATCAGTTTCAACAATGTTGACTGCAAACAAGTAATTGATAAGCGATGGCCAGATTAGACACATAGCCATAATTTAAGATGTAGTTTATGCGTTCACAAATATGAGAGCGCTATCATTGAAGTGGGTGGTGGCACTCAAGGGGGTAAATAGGAAAACACGGCTGGCACTCAAAGTGTTAATGGCTGACAGTGCAAGACTTGCAAACAAATTTTATCATAACATAAGCTCCTCTTCTTTTAGCACTAAGTCCCGTGGAGTAGCCATAGTAGCTAAGCGAAAGTTTAATAGACGTGTGGTCTGATGCAGATGGTCGAATTACTATTGCTAAAATGGAATGCTCTAACAGGAAAATTGCTCTGATCGCCGCTTACGCCCCTAATGTGTATGATGCTAACTTTTATGCTGTACTCACTACAGAGATGTTGAAACTACCTGAGTACTCATTTATAGTGGGTGCTGATTTCAATGCCATTTGGGATCCATTGATTGATAAGTCCAGTAACGCTGAAACCCACGATCAGAAGCAAGTGACCGCGGCCCTACGTGCCTGGTCTAAAGACACAGGGGTAATTGATATGTGGCGGTTGCTCAACCCAACCGTGCTTGACTACTCTTTTTTCTCCGCGACCGCGAGACATAAGACTTTTTCCAGAATTGATTGTTTTTTCTTCCTCTAGGCTATTCGATAGCTTTGACGTTGACTTGAGGCCCATTGCACTGTCAGACCACAAATACATCCTCCTTAAAGGAAAACTCCAACATTTTGGGAAATTAGCTTATTTAACATCTTCCCTGGAGTTAGACAAGAAGATACATACCTTTTTTGTCTCTGTGCGTGCATTTAGCTTTGGGAACAGTCAGTCGCTCCGTTAGCGTAGCTTAGCTTCATCACTGGAAGTGGGGGAGATCCGGAGCTTCATCACTGGAAGTGGGGGAGATCCGGAGCCTGACGTTCCCTTACACTGTATACAGTCACGAAATACACTCCAAATACAACTCCAAAACGTTCATGTAAACATGTTGTGACCTGTGTATTCACGTGGAGAAATAAAAAATAATTTAATTAGACAATTACGTTTTATAAGCAAATATACTCTGAACAATTTTTTGTCTAACCACTCCTCTCTGAGCGCAGTCAGTGATTTCAACGTGTCGTCGTGATTGTTGACATTCTCATTCATTCAAAGGATCCGAACCGGTTGAAGTTTATGGATACCATGACTTAAAATCCTCTTACCTTGACGATTAAAAGCCTCCCCAATTTAGAAAACAGTAATCCAATGGCTGGTATTGATAATATACTACTAACTACTGGACGCTCTGAGCTAACCGGAGCTAACACAGAACAGGATGGTAAAGCATATATAATGACTTCCTTTCTGGGGTTTTCAAAATAAAAGTGCGACGTTTATAGCAGCGGAAAGCGTTTATTTTGTACATTATCGAACGTTAACACGAACCTAAACTAACTCAGTAAAATAACGTCCCGTGCCCCTAGATGGCACTTTAACTCAACGCTGCTGAAGAACGGGGAATTCAACCTGCAATTTAAGGAGAAGCTCATTGAATTCCTGCAGTTTAATGCTGGATCGGTACAGGATCCCAGAATTTTATGGAATTCAATTAAGGGGTTTATTAGAAGTAACACCACTCCATTTGCTTCAAATCGCCGCAAGGGACGTCTCTCCAAGTTGGTAGAATTGGAAGAGCTTCATAAAACATTGATGTCTTCTATGCAGCACAACTACTCTACCCGACTGGAGCTCCAAATTAAGGTGGTGAAAAAAGAGATTAACTCATTTTACATAACTCATAACATTTTAAGGCAACGGTCTGAATTTCAAATGCACAGAACAAGACAACACTACTACTTTCTTTTTTTTGATCCACTTTTTCTCCCATTTTCTATATTTTTCTCCCATCCCAATTTCGTATCATCCAATTCAACCCTCCCCTGTCACGAACGCTGTTTCTTGCCTCCCACAAGCCGGCTGCAATGTGGACTAAGTCATACATAGCACAAGTCCCCTCCGGTACTTGAGGTAACAGCAGTCGCATCTTTTCACCTGCGCAGCTCGAGCTCTCAGTGTCGAGGAGTAACGCGTGGGAGGCTCACGCTGCCCCCGACACTTCCTGATTCTACTGCGCAGGCGCACCAACCGACTTGTAGGAGTCGCTTGTTCACAACGTTCGATCCCCACCCTTCAGTTTTCCCTCCCCGTAATACGGCCAATGTGTATTACTGCGGACGACCAGCTAAACTGAAAACAATGTGGAGAGCTGGATTCGAACACGCGAATCCTAGCGTCTCCACACTGGTGGCGAGTGCCTTGCCCACTACACCACCTAGCCGCCCTACAACACTACTACTTTCATGGTTCTAGACCTAGTCACCTACTAGCTATGAAGATACGGGCCAGTGAACAATTTGCGGATATCCCTGCCATTAAGAACCAACAGGGGGAGATAACCACCAACCACAACAAAATCAACGATACATTTCGCTCGTTTTATTCCAACCTGTACAAGTCAGAATTGGTCTTTGATCATACCAAGCTGGAGGATTATCTTAACCAAATTAACTTACCACAGGTCTCAGAGGATGACGCTAAACGGTTAGCTGCACCTATCACACTAGATGAGCTTAGGGAGGCGATTGCTGACATGCAGCGGGGCAAGGCTCCTGGTTGGGACGGCATTCCACCGGAACTCTATATTGTGTTCTGGGATGTACTCTGTCCCTTATTACTTTCAATGATTTTACACTCGGTCAAAGAGGGCAATTTTTCCAGGGATGTCAATATGGCACTTATATCTGTCCTACTCAAGAAAGATAAGGATCCCACCGAATGTGGCAGCTATAGACCCTTAAGTCTCCTCGGAGCCGATCTCAAGCTATATGCTAAGGTGCTAGCCATCCGACTTCAAAAGCATATGACATCTCTGGTTAACCCTGATCAGACTGGCTTTATAAGAGGCCGACTGGTCACGGATAATATCAGACGGTTACTGCACGTGATTGATGCCAGCAAGGATGTCGCAACCCCTACGGCTGTCATGTCCTTAGACGCGATGAAGGCCTTTGACAGATTGGAGTAGTCTTATTTGTGGGCAGTCCTTAGAAGGATGGGGTTAGGTGAGGGGTTCATTCACATGATCAAAGTTCTCTACACAGGGCCTTCGGCCATGATCTTAACAGGGAAACTGCTCGCCACTCTTCTCTGTCTCGCGCTCTTCTAGACAGGGTTGTCCTCGTAGTCCCGGACTCTTTGCTTTGTCCCTCGAACCTCTAGCTCAGTACATAAGACAATCCCAGATTATATCCCCCGTTTCAATTAAGGGCACACATCACCATATCATCTTATACGCAGATGATGTACTCCTAATTATGCAGAACCCCGCCGTCTCTCTACCTCATCTTCTCCAAGTAATAGATGATTTTGGCAGTCTATCTGGATTTAAGATCAACTGGCCAAAATCAGCCTTCCTTCCACTCAATGAGACTGCGAAGGCTACCATCGTCCCAGCAAACACTCATGGTAGAGCACTTTAAGTGTCTTGGGATTGAAATATTCCCCACTATTAGCCAGACAGTAAAGTATAACTACTCCAGCTTGGGTGACAGGATTACGAATGATTTCAACAGGTGGTCCAAAAAAAAACTCACTACAGGCCCGTGCTTCAATAATTAAGATGAATGTTTTACCCAGAATTAACTTTATCAGCTCCATGCTACAGTTATCTCCTCCTGTTGGTTACTGGCAAAAACTGCACTCTGCTGCATATAAATTCGTCTGGAACAACAAACGCCCACGCTTAGAGACCCACTGCACAGAGGAGTAAACTCGACGGGGGTTTAGCATTTCCAGACTTCAAATATTATGAGACCTCTCATCACTTGGTTTGACGCTCAAGCAGCTGTGTCCTGGCGACCATTGGAGGAGAAGATAGTGACCCCTTATAGACTTCAGGATATTGGGTCTCATTCTCGAACGTAGTTACGACAAAATATTTCGTCTTAGCCAGATTTCGGCCTATTTAAGACATATTAGGGCTGGGAGTGGGAGTCCTCAAATTTTCCTGAGATCTTATTTGAGAGCAGATCCAAGAGTGCTGAGGAGCACTCTTAAATATGCTCTCAGCCCACGATCAAATCTCATGATTGATTGACTAATTTAAAACTTTATTACAACTTGACAGACTGTGTTCTCATAGTGATTCCTTCATGTTAACGCTACAGGCCTCCTTGGAATTAATTACTTGATCATAATTAAAATAAATATGACAATATTTGTATGATAAGAAATTACGCATTTGATGTCGGAAAAATAAATAATATGGATTCATCTGATCACAGGGCAGCTGGATTAACCATATCTGAACCAGCTATTTTGGACAAATGTATAATTACTTTAATTACTCAGATATTCAAACACAATTATGCAATTATTGTGAAATGATTGAAAATAATAATAATTTAATGCCTTCTGTGGAATTTGCATTTCTTATTTGTTACACATCTGTTTTAATGATTAATTATATACATTTGAAAGAATGCAGGTCAACATGCAATGTATCCCATTGATTGGTATTGATTGAAAACTTTATTAACAGATTGCAGAATGGGTACAGTACAGTACAGCTCAATTACATAAGGGGATGCAGACCAGAGAAAGAATTTCGTCTTGTTTACATCAGGGTCCCCCATTTTCAATTCATCATACCATATATGCATACACACACGACACAGATAGACAGTACTGCTACATCTATACATTTATGACCAGTGGTGCGTTATTGAAATCATCTGGGGTGACACGCACCACGTGCACGCGCGCTCC
Organism: Notolepis coatsorum; assembly: GCF_963971535.1. Classification (NCBI taxonomy): domain Eukaryota; kingdom Metazoa; phylum Chordata; class Actinopteri; order Aulopiformes; family Paralepididae; genus Notolepis; species Notolepis coatsorum. Next base: position 70,442,502 of record NC_140168.1, read on the forward strand.
CGGCGCGTGCGCGCGCTCCCGCGAATGCGCATTTAATGTCCCCAAGCTTGGGCACAGACTAAAGACAGTGCCTAATTGCCTCTACGAATGGAATGTAACACGTCTTCACAACATGTTAGGTGTGAATGTGTCTGAGAACGTATTTAACACACCTGACGACCGGCGCTATTGATATGCAAATAGCGAGTGAGCTTGCACACCGTGCTACCCCGTCCCATGAACAACGCATGCCTGTTTATGACATACCAGATTTGCAAATACAGTACTGTTTGTGATACAAAAAGAGTCCAGAAAAGAGAGTACATTTGACATAGAAACTGTTGGAGGAGGGGAGCTCCAGTAGCTCACCACGTACCGCGAGTGCTATTTCAGCGCCGTGGACAACCGTGCTCGTCACGGATCTGGGGCTGAGCGAGTTCGAATCCCGGACTGCAGCCGTGCCTTTCCCAGAGTGTCCTCCCCCCCATCTGAACCCTTTCAGCCTGCTTCTGTCGGTCGAACTTGACCAAGTATAAATGCGATAAACGTATAAAAGAGCCAGGGAAATGGCCAAAGTTTAAAAAAAAAAGAGAAACTGTTGTTGGAGGGGTGGTAGACTTACACTGTACAAGCAAAACTGTACATTGGAATATTGACAAAACCATACTTGGTCATTTACTGTACATTGGAGGGGGTTTATATAGCTATAAACCTGCATTCCTTCGAATATATCAATTAAACTTATATTGAAATACACTATATAGCCTATACACCAACACTGAAATGACAGTGGATAAATAAATAAGAACTAAAGCTAATCGGTGGAAATAGACTGCATTAATATTCCATAACAAGTCTTGTGTGCGCCTACGAATGAACAGTAGCCTATAGGCTTATGGAATAATAAGCCATACTGCTTCATTCATTCATTACGCCCGCCGGCCCGTAGGCTATATATATTATATGTCATTCATTCATTCATATACAGTACTGCGCGCGCGTGTGTGCGCGCGCGCTGCGGCAGGTGTGTAGTGTACCGCGAGCTGTATATGATGCCAATACATTAATCTAATCTAGTTTTGATGGGCGCAAGCGTGATTATGAAACCTAGCCGCATTTCTCGGAGACGCTCTCTGATTGGCACTGACGCTAGGTTTCGTAATCACGCAGCTCTCAAAGCACTTCCGCCATTCCATTTCACACAGCTGCGTCAACAGTTGCTTTATAAGGACTGTCGGGGGCGTGGTTTGTATGCAAATGAGCTGAACGGGAACGCGCTTTGGAGTTTACGACATAATGCCATTCTCCAAGCAGATATCAGATCATATAATTTCTGCAACCGTTTCAGCCACTTAAGACATATCTCCAGCACGTTCAGGACTCAGAGTGTACTTGTCATAGATTATGTCTCAGTGGTTCCAAGATAAGTCTTCCAGAATATATCTTTGAAAAATTTTCGGGAATGAGACCCATTGTGTATACCAACATTTCAATTAAGCAATGCAAATTACGATTTGGCCCTCTTATCACACGTGATCCAGATTTGGCGTGACACCCAGAAAGCGTGCACTAATCGCCATAAATGGCACACGCATTCCCCTCTATTTAATAACAATTTACTCCTTATTGGACAACAACCTATTAGGTACCCTAGATGGGAAAAGAAAGGCATCCATACATTGATGGATATCTTCGATAACTCTGGTCTCCGCTCTTTCCAGGATCTATCCAACGGATATGATCTCCCCAGAACCTCCTTTTTCTTTTATTTACAAATAAGAGCAGCTCTGAAGGCTCATGGCGTTCCATGGGACATTCCACTAGAGCATCACCGGTTTCACAAATTATTTTATGACAGGGAGACATCGAGAGGCTTCGTCTCCGACTTTTATCGCCACTTACTTATGTCCTCATATAAGGACCTATCCCTAGATACGATTTGGAGAAAGGATATCCCTGAGTTGGATGTAGATTTTGATTGGGATGCAGTATGGGAAAATGTTCGGCTATCATCACGCAACCCAGATCACCAACAGATTCATCTAAATTTTGTTCATAGGACTTGTTGTGAAGGGCCAGATTAACATTGAGAATCTACATTTTATTGTTTTATATAACTTGTATATTATTTATATATATAAGCTATATCCCTTTAAGCCTCCGTTTGAATCATAGCATTATTCGCTTTCCTCATTGGATAATGCCCTTGACGTTGGCAGCGCCAAGAACCGCGCCCCTGAGACAGGTTCAAAGGCGAGTCTGGACAAGTTGGGACATGCCTGGTGCCAGCGCATTGATTCCAGAAAAGAGCTGCGGCTGGGCACTAGAAAGCCCTCTAAGTATATATATTGTGGAAGGCGCAAACAGTAGTGTTGTTCGATCTAATGCAGTAACGTGAAGTTCGTCCGGAGTAATGCAACAGCAGTAGCTGCACCTAGCGTATAGCAGAGTCAAGTTCGACCTAACTTAATGTGAAGTAAAGAGTCGTCATTTAGTGTGAATCGTATTACAGCAGTTCGTTCGGTGTGCAGCATTAACAAGCAGTTCGTTCGTTTAGTAACTAGTGTGAACCTTAGCAAGTGTGTGTGGACTTAAAGTAATTAGTGCCAGCACACGAGGTGGGCCTAGTAGCAGAACTATTGGACATGTGCGCATTGGAACCTACCGCGGCGATATTGTAGAACCATTATTGGTTGGATTATAGTGATTGTGGAAACATAGTACCGTGGAGAAGAGCATCGTTAATACCCACTGTCGTTTGGATTTAACTACCTTGAAGATCTTACCTCGGGCTAGCTTCGAGGACGAAGCTGGCTGGCTATCATCATTGCTATCGAGCATTGGATTACAGCTATTACCTTGCTACTGAGCACTTGGATTATAAAGACCGGATCCGTATGAGAACCCCTTTTCTTCAAGTGAACAGCCAGAGTATCCGTACCTTCTTCCTTCCTCTGGAGCTTACAACTCTGGGAGGATATCACCCGTCTCCAGCGGTACCCTCGTTTGCCCCCCTATATTGCCATCCCACGCCAGGCGGCGTTTGTCTAGTATACCTAGCCTAGGAATTATTCATTCCCACTGACTTTGCTACTCGCTGACTTTCTAATATCATTCGCCATAAAAGAGCGACCAAGTCATTCCCATTTGTATATTGGCTGCATAATAATAAATACTGTAAATGATATCTCCTTGTCACCGTGCCGTCTATTCTGAGTGTCTGCCATATTTAACTGTACTGTCTGGCAAGTAATAATAATAATAATAATATGTAGTAGTGGTTTAATCTATCACAATCTTTAATACAGTCAGGGTTTTGTAACCCCTCAGTTACAGGACTTCTTTGACCCCCAGGCGATTGAACCTAATGGGTCTCAGACCTGACTCTCGATGTACGTCCTTATGTCCAAACGGTGCCATTGGAACATATATGCATATGTACTGGGAGTGCCCTCCTGTTGAGATCTTCTGGGAAAATGTTACCTCTCAACTATCAGAGATTTTCTCTTTGACCATACCGACCTTGCCTTCTGTATTATTGTTAAATGATGTTTCTCAATTGCCGACCTCTATACATGTAAAGAGACTCATTTTGGCCAGCCTTACAGGTGCCAAAAAGTTGATTGCTTCACGCTGGATACAACCGGATAAGTTATGTCCGATTCTCACCTATCGTCATTTATCGTATGGAGATATCCACTGCACGTGTTATAGGTGTTAATGAAGCAAATATCGCAATTTGGTTGGCTGCGGTGGAAAAGTTAAAAGAATGCATATGACTTTGGAATTTTTGAGTATCGAATAAGGTATTATATGAATGTCTCACGTTGGGGTCCTGGGGTGAGAGGGGGGCGGGTGGGGGGGAGAACGAGCGAGTGTTCATGTCTGTTATTTTTCTTTTTGGTTTTATGTATTTGATTTTGTTTTTGCTTATATATTTAATTATATATATGTTTCGGGTCCCTCTGGCTGTGGATCTGGTGGTTGTGGGCTCGGGCCGGGGGGGGGGGCCGCGGTTCGGGGTCTCTGCGGGTCGAGGCATCAAAGAGGCGTGGTGCTTTGGCTCACAGGGGTGCCGGACTGTGGGTCCTCCGGGTTGAGATCCGTGGCTGCCGGATATGGAGATGGAGAGTGCTCAGGAGGTTCACTATAAGTAAGGGGTTATTTCCTACTCCTTTACCTAGAATTTAAGTGGCGACTTATTTAATTTATACTCAGTTTTATTATTTTGTTAGTCCAATTATTATCATTTGTGTTATTATTATTACTACTGTTATTGCCATGTGAAGTCCTGTCTATTATTGTTGTTTATTATTATTATTGTGTTGCGTCTCGTCTTGTTTTGAATTTTTTTTATAAAGATTTGATCGGAAAAAAAAGTTAAGTACATTGAAATTAATTAAATTAAAAATAATAATGTAAAACTCTGGCATTTGATGTACCATGTTCGGTACGTCTGTCTGAGGCAGAGTTACAATTAGTCCTAATACAGGCCTCCTTATTGAATGAATTAATGAATGAATGAAAACTTTATTTAACAGATTGCAGAATGGGTACAATACAGTACGGCTCAATACACACAATTGTTAAGGGGATGCAGACCAGAGAAAGACGTTTGTCTTGTTTACATCAGGGTCCCCCATTTACAATTCATAGTGAGTCTAGTCTAGAGTAGACTCTTAACCCCAAAGGGTTATGTTACAAATTACAATATGTATAATTCACAAGCTTCAACTTGAAAAAACATCCGATTTATTATTCTATAGCCTACATGAGATTTGAAGGAACATGCAAACATGTGAAATGTGCTTACAGTCTTCTCCAATCAGACAAGATGGATACCAATTTTCTCTCTGTGCATCCGACTGCAAGCTAGCAGCACAAATTAATGGAAGCGGATACCACTAGTCTAGCTTAAAACTCTGGAAGAGGTGTTTTTGACCAACAACTATGCTAGCTGATCCGTATCCATTTACATTAATTTCTGCTAAGCTAGGCTAGCTTGCAGCCAGATAGCCTTCTACTGAACGCAGAGAAAAATTGGTATTTATCTTCTTGTCTGACTCTGGAGAAGACGATAAGATTTCTGGTAATGTTGGCATGTTCCCTTAAAAGGTTGCAAAAGAGTAAAAGTGAAATCAGATGAAAAACATTCAAATCATTTGACAGATTAGAACTGTTGTGCATCATATCCACTCAGGACTTTTCATTTGACAACCAAGTCATCAGTAAGAAAACCATCATTAGTGATTATTTGAGCATCTTTATTGAGTTTCAATAGAACCTACAAAACATTGCATGCATGACGTACAGAACTTTACAGTACAGATGAGAACGAGTGAGTGAACAGTTGCATTCATGAGAAGGAGGAACTGGGCAGTTTTCAACCTCCAGAGTTGGAAAAATACCTCTTAAAACGACCACGTCTGTTTAACACGCTATATGCTTTTAGCTGTTGCTATTTCTGTAGTAAGGTTTAAATAGTTGCGTTTTGGGTACACTATATGCTTTTAGCTGTTGGTATAGCTGTAGTAATGTGAATAATATATACAATATAAGGACAAACTATAACTGCAAACCGTAGTAGTAGCAACCTCTGGTGGCTCCGCTTGCTAGTAGCTGGCCACCATAGACAGCGTCACCTTTTCCAACCTGAATGCTTCACGTCAGGAGGTCGAAAGATTGGAGGTCAGAGGTTGTTACACCTGTTAACGTTCCAGTTCCCAGCGGTCATGAATGCAGCTCAAGGCCACCGGCTGGAGGAGAACAAACGTGGATGTTTTTGATTAAGGGCATCAGTGTGTTTTTATAGCTGGAAACGTCAAGACTCAGAGCTGTGCCGCAGACAATCAATTGATATTTAAATATTAAATATTGACTCATGGACGATGGGACTGTCCTTAAGCAAATGTAAGCAGACGCGAGAGAATTGTCTTCAGAAGGTTGATGGGTTCTTTAAAATATACACAAATCACTCAAGCTTGCACAAATCACTTGTTTAAAATTTACAGTAAAGATTCATTATTTTTATAAACGTTTTTATTTTTGGACAAATTTGAGATATTCCGCATTAAGCTTTCCTTATGAGCATGAGGTTCATGTTGCAGAGAGTAGAAAAGGGAACAGCGAGAGTGTGACTTGTGGTTTTTCATAAATACAGATACACTATGATGTGTTGGATATATATATATGTTTTTGTATCTCTCTTTCTCCAATTTTTCTCTGTTTTCTCCCCGTCCTAATTTAGTCGTTGTGCCAATTCCCCCCCCTCCCCTACCTGGTTGTTGTGCGCATGTTCTCCTACTGGTCGGTACAAGGGAACCCTGAAGTATCCGCACGCTTCTTCCGACACGTGCAGCGACAGCCAGTGGCTCTCTTCTCACCTGGCAGCAAGGGCTCTCATTGGTGAAGTGTAACGCGTGGGAGGTCACGCTGCCTTCCTCAAGTCCTGCCTCCGCTGAGCAAGCGCCCAGACCTGACCTGTAGGTGTCGCTGTCCACAACGCCAGTTTCCCACCCACGGCTTCCCTCCCCCTAACCCAGCCAAACGAGTTAGTATAGCGATCAGCCCAAGCCAAGGCAATGCTAACTCCGGGAGTCGAGACCGCAGCCTCTTGCATTGGTGACGAGCGCAATCTCGGCTACGCCACCTGACCGCCCCGATGTGTTGGATATTTGCACGTTTTTAATATGAGCGGATAGCAGGCGGGATGTGGGAACACGCCTCCTCGTCCAAAGAGGCGTCAATCACGGGCCTGTACGCCAGAGTCACCTAGGAAACACACACACACACACAGTCAGAGACAATTGGCCTAATTTATATATTCCTCTGTGTGTAAAACAGTGGTTCTCAAACATTTTCACGTCCAGGACCCCTTAAACCAACACCACAGACCCCATGATCTGATAAGATTCTGTCCCAGGGCCCCCGTCTGAGAAGATCTTAGCTTTTAGATTATGTTTTATTACAGAGTTCTATGTCTATACTGTAAATGAGTTGATCATTATAGGAGAGTGTAACAACTATAATCAGAATAGTCATACATTTTCTGTCCTTATGGATGAAATTATAGTGAAATTCAATTATTCTTAATTTTGGTAGAGACACCCTTCAAGGACACCATCCAGAGGGCTGTTGTAGTGTATTACATGTCAGGGTTCAGCAACCTTTTTGATAAGTGCTAAGAAGTGATAAAAATGTTCTTGTTAATCAGTGTGCCATATCAACATTAAGTTTAATTATGACACCACATCAAAATGTAAATCTCCAACAGATCTGTAATTCTATTCCATCCATATAGGCAACGTGCATAGCAATAGTTTTAATAACCATTTTCCTCTCATAATTATATAAGAGCGCTATACAAGAATGCCGCCATCTTTATGAGATGCTTGCTTGCCATACCGGGACACATTCAGCCTCGTCTGCATCATATCTAGGTCGTCCTCGGACGGGCCCTCCATCGGTGCTTCCAGTCATCCCGATCCTTTAAAGTTTTCTCATGTTTGGTCTCAAATTAGGCGTTTAACACTCAATGTTCGGCAAACAACAACAGACTGACCCCTATGATTGGCTCTGACCTTGAAATATCCCTGGTATATCAGTCAAACTGCCATAAATAACAGGCTGTGCAAGAGGTAACTCAGCCTGGGGATGAGAGGATACTTCAACATTTCCAAAAAGGTTCCTCTCTTACACACTTGCTAGCGTGCCATTGGTTAAGATACCACATACCAATGGTGGCACTCGTGCCTAAGGTTGCTGACCCCTGATGTAGTGTATTACATGGTGGGATGATGTAGTGTATTACATGGAGGGATGATGTAGTATATTGCATGGTGGGATGATGTAGTGTATTACATGGAGGGATGATGTAGTGTATTACATGGAGGGATGATGTAGTGTATTACATGCTGGGATGATGTAGTGTATTACATGGAGGGATGATGTAGTGTATTACATGCTGGGATGATGTAGTGTATTACATGCTGGGATGATGTAGTGTATTACATGGAGGGATGATGTAGTGTATTACATGCTGGGATGATGTAGTGTATTACATGGAGGGATGATGTAGTGTATTACATGGAGGGATGATGTAGTGTATTACATGGTGGAATGATGTAGTGTATTACATGGAGGGATGATGTAGTGTATTACATGGAGGGATGATGTAGTGTATTACATGGTGGGATGATGTAGTGTATTACATGGTGGGATGATGTAGTGTATTACATGGTGGGATGATGTAGTGTATTACATGGAGGGATGATGTAGTGTATTACATGGTGGGATGATGTAGTGTATTACATGGAGGGATGATGTAGTGTATTACATGGAGGGATGATGTAGTGTATTACATGGTGGGATGAAGTAGTGTATTACATGGTGGGATGATGTAGTGTATTACATGGAGGGATGATGTAGTGTATTACATGGAGGGATGATGTAGTGTATTACATGGTGGGATGATGTAGTGTATTACATGGTGGGATGATGTAGTGTATTACATGGAGGGATGATGTAGTGTATTACATGGAGGGATGATGTAGTGTATTACATGGAGAGATGATGTAGTGTATTACATGGTGGGATGATGTAGTGTATTACATGGAGGGATGATGTAGTGTATTACATGGAGGGATGATGTAGTGTATTACATGCTGGGATGATGTAGTGTATTACATGGAGGGATGATGTAGTGTATTACATGGAGGGATGATGTAGTGTATTACATGGTGGGATGATGTAGTGTATTACATGGAGGGATGATGTAGTGTATTACATGGAGGGATGATGTAGTGTATTACATGGTGGGATGATGTAGTGTATTACATGGTGGGATGATGTAGTGTATTACATGGAGGGATGATGTAGTGTATTACATGGAGGGATGATGTAGTGTATTACATGGAGGGATGATGTAGTGTATTACATGGTGGGATGATGTAGTGCAATGGTTCTCAAACTTTTTACACCAAGTACCACCTGAGAACGTAGCTGGCTCTCCAAGTACCACCATATGACCGGCGTTAAAATACAGTCTATTCAGCTATGCGCAGTTCACGCAGGAGGCAAATGTATTCCTAATACCATTATGTATTGTTAACTTTAGTCAGACACAGCCACAATGTACAAAGGGATAGCACTAGAACTAGCAAACGCTTCCACACAACTCATACAATGCAAGGGGCATTGAGAACATAATAACTAACATTCTCACATAGCAAGTGAGAAAATTAAGAACAACTGTATTTCAGCAAATGTACTTAATTCTCTCTCTATCTCTCTCTCTCTCTGTCTGTCTCTCACACAGCAAGTGATTGTCCATCATTCTCACACACACACACACACACACACACACAATTATTTTGTTACAAAAACTTAATTTCCTGCATTCTGGTGCAGGAATCTTTGAATTTTTACCCTTTAAATGCCAGTGTTTGTGATGGGCATCACAAATTATTGTAAAAAAGAAAAGAAAACACATATTCAATAATTTTTTTTATGTTTACCCTTTAAATGCCAGTTTGTGTGATGGCATCACAAATTATTGTTAAAAAAAACACACAAAAAGTAAAATATTTTCAATATATCAAATGCAAAGTAAATTTTTCTGGGGGGGATTGTTACAGGCTAGGCATGTGTCAATGATTAGCAGCAACACAGATTTTGATGGATTTTTTGTAATGTCAGATTTGTTATCTGACATTACAAAAAAATCTAAAAATAAATGGTTATGATCAGGGCTGAAGTTGAATTAAAGATTTATGACTGTTTAGACTGCATTACTCTCTGTCACAGTGATCTCCTGGTTGTTCCCCACTTAGGTTATCTAACTATCGCGCCACCGCAACCAGAAACACTGGCCTGGCCTGCTTCTAAGTTCAGTGGCCTGACTGCAAAAAAAAATGTTTACTGGATGTTTACTCTTAATGCCTGTGTGTCTAATTTGATGTTATGTTTAATTTTTTTTTTTTTTTTGTGCTTTTTTGTAAATGTTTTCAAGTACCACCAGCAGTACCACCAAGTACCACTAGTGGTACGCGTACCACAGTTTGAGAACCACTGATGTAGTGTATTACATGGAGGGATGATGTAGTGTATTACATGGAGGGATGATGTAGTGTATTACATGGTGGGATGATGTAGTGTATTACATGGAGGGATGATGTAGTGTATTACATGGAGAGATGATGTAGTGTATTACATGGAGGGATGATGTAGTGTATTACATGGAGGGATGATGTAGTGTATTACATGGAGAGATGATTTAGTGTATTACATGGAGAGATGATGTAGTGTATTACATGGAGGGATGATGTAGTGTATTACATGGTGGGATGATGTAGTGTATTACATGGAGGGATGATGTAGTGTATTACATGGAGAGATGATGTAGTGTATTACATGGAGGGATGATGTAGTGTATTACATGGAGGGATGATGTAGTGTATTACATGGAGAGATGATGTAGTGTATTACATGGAGGGATGATGTAGTGTACCTTGCCAGTCTTGGGGTCGACGTGGGACAGCGTGTGTTTCCTCCAGTGTTCTTCAAAGGGCTTCCTCTCCTGGCCCTGCAGCGGCCTGGCATAGTCCAACTCATCCATGCGGTCCTGTGACACAAAATATACACTAGTGTTGTCAGAAATGTAGATTCTTACATGCATCTATATTACTCGCGCTGTCACTGACTCGTACATTAACTCACTCACGGTTGGCTGCTCTGCCCCTAGTGGCAGATTCAGAACATTTTAAACGGTTTGAATATTCATTTGACCCAGTATCGCTACCAGCTGTGCTTCTCAACTGATTTGTCTTCACTGTGACAATGACACACAGGATAATCGCTCTGTGCCGCATGCCGCGTTGCTCAAATTTTGTCTCATGTTGCAATGCACCCTTCCTTCGCAGCAGTGCGCCACCCCCCGCTCAAGCCCAAACATTAGTTGAGAGGGAGGAGGGAGCCATGACACGTCTTTGGTAACTTGTGGAAGATTACAGAAAGGCATCAATCCAAATAATCGTGATTATGATTTGTGTCGAGAAGCCCTACCCACACCCAACCTCACAGACCTGAACAATATGGCCATTGCATGCATTGTGACCTCAATAGAACAGGACATCACACTCAATCACTACCTCACCTTACTGCCCTCTGGGTGCAGGTACAGAACACTGAGGTCACTACCTCACCCTACTGCCCTCTGGGTGCAGCTGGTACAGAACACTGAGGTCACTACCTCACCCTACTGCCCTCTGGGTGCAGCTGGTACAGAACACTGAGGTCACTACCTCACCCTACTGCCCTCTGGGTGCAGCTGGTACAGAACACTGAGGTCACTACCTCACCCTACTGCCCTCTGGGTGCAGCTGGTACAGAACACTGAGGTCACTACCTCACCCTACTGCCCTCTGGGTGCAGTACAGAACACTGAGGTCACTACCTCACCCTACTGCCCTTTGGGTGCAGCTGGTACAGAACACTGAGGTCACTACCTCACCCTACTGCCCTCTGGGTGCAGTACAGAACACTGAGGTCACTACCTCACCCTACTGCCCTCTGGGTGCAGTACAGAACACTGAGGTCACTACCTCACCCTACTGCCCTCTGGGTGCAGTACAGAACACTGAGGTCACTACCTCACCCTACTGCCCTTTGGGTGCAGTACAGAACACTGAGGTGCAGAAGGACTCGCTTTGGTAAAAGCCTGATCCCTGCAGCCACAGCTGACTTGAACAAAAGGCCTCAATGAACAGGAATGAGTGTGTACTACTGCTCTCTGTCGTTGTATGTTGTTACTGTGGGCTGTTGTATGTACTGTTGCCTTATGAGTACAGTGATGTGAAAAGGAATTTCCCCGCAAGAACAATAAGGTCTAAGTCTACACACAACTACTGAAACCCTGCTAAATAATCTTTCAGATGACTGCTTACAAATTATTTGCTACCTGGACGTCTCACCTGCTTTTCTGCACATGAACCCCCCCCCCCCCCCCCGGTGGACAACACTCATCATAACATTCTGATGCACTTAGTGAAGATGAGATGTACACACACACACACACACACACACCTTGTAGTCTTCTCTGGCGTGAGCTCCTCTGCTCTCTTTGCGTTGCTCAGCTCCATGAATGGTCTGGACGGCGTTCAGCATCAGATTCTGGAGCTCTAATGTCTCCACCAAGTCTGTGTTCCACACAATGCCTGGAGGGAGGAGAGAGGAGGGGAGAGGATGAGTGGGGGAGAGAAGAAAGGAGAGGAGAGAGGAGAGGATTAGATTGGTGTTCGCAGACTATTTTGAAAATACGAGTGAGTGTTTGTTCTCAGTGTGTTGGCTTTGCCATGACTATAAAAACGGTCTGGTAATCCAGGGGTTTTCAACCTTTCTGCTGCCAAAGCACCCCCGTGTTCAATAAAATATTCCAGGGCACCCCTACATACGATAAAGACTTTTCCGGTCCTGTCTTTTTTGCTACAATGATGACAAAAGTGCTTGCTTTCAAAATAATGTTTATTTAAGAAACCGGGAAACACATTTGTGTGTATATGCAGGCTATATAATGCATTATTAACAGGTGTTTCAGGTCTAAATGGCTTAGTACTGTTGACATTACACTGCTTGTAGTAGTAAATCAAATAGCATATTTAATTATCACTAAAGTGCTATCTGTTGCAGCTGCACACTTTTCCATAAAAATAGCATATTTGGATAAGTGTGACCATTTCTCAAAAACTGAAAATCATGTATTTTTTTTTAAATACAGAAAAGGATCAATAAGTTACCATTTCTCAAAAAATATAAATAAATACAGAAAATAAGCACTCGTTCACTCAGCATTTCTAGCTCAATGCGAGGTCTGCTGCTGCTGGCTAATAATACGGTCAATACGTGGGGAGATCTTTGACAAGGCAACACGCATGTCATCCTCAAGGCTCAACTTGGCCCTATATTTTGTTTTCAGAGCTGTCATGGATGAAAAGCCAGCTTCACACAGATATGTGGTGCTGAATGGTATCAACACCTTAACTGCTGCATCATGAGATACTTGGTACTCAGCACCACACTCTGAAACTAGCTCTCCAGGTGGTATCAGATGAGATTTCAATGAGTTCTTCCAAGAGTTTGGATGGAGATGTGTCAGGAAGCTTTGTCTCAATGTTGTCTGTAAAGTTTTTTTTCCTTCCTGTTGCCCTGAGTAATGTTAGTCTATATTCATTCTTTAGCCTCATTCTCTCTTCAGAAAAAAATAGATAGAGCCTGCTCATTACAACCACAAAAGACATTGGCAGTTGACAGATGATAGTGAAACTGAGTCAACAGTCATACATCCATTCTCCCATAGGACTAAATTATATTGAATTAAATAATAGCAAAATGTTACTATTTCTCATTTAGCTGGAAACCCCCTGGACATTGTTGCCATTGTTGTTGACAGATAGGATGAGATACTTAGAGAAATACAGACCTCTGTCGAAAGTCTTGATATCTTCCAGAGTCCCGTAGATAGCGTCCATCTTGTCACAACCCTCTTTGAGAACAGGGCCTGTACGGAACACTGCAGCATGGGCCTGCATGGTCTGCAGGGAGAGAGAGATAGATATAATTTGATGAATGTTGTCAGCATAGAACAAGAACTTGTTATTATTGGCTTGAGACTTGCAAGTCTATGGATGAAAAATCTAGAAATGTTCGATTGGATCTCTATTGTAACGGGTAGTTAGGCTTTGGTGAAGGTTCTATTCAGAATTATGCATGTATCATTTATAGGGCTGCAACGATTTGTCGACCATGACATTTTGTCGATTTGCATATTCATGATCGACGCATCGTATTGTTACTTGTATGTGCCTTTTGCGGTGGAAATGGCAGACGTTCAAAGTCATAACATGCGCAACGTGTAATCTAACTAGTGCACAATGAATCATGTTCAAAATATAAATAACTTCTATTAACCTGTTAAGCCCTAGCCATATTTTCAGAAAACTCACCTAAAAGTACATACCCAAGTAAATGAAGAATTGCTACAAGTTCCATTTGCATGTTCTTGGTATCTAGGGACATCTATGGACCCCAGGGAATGTATTTCCAGTGTCAGATATATTGTGTCGGTTACTAGGCTTGAGTAGATCGTAATGAACCAAAGGAGAATACCATCTTTGACGGTAAATAACACCCTGCTATCAACTACCACTGAGCTCATTCAGCAACTTCTCGAGAACACGTATAGTAAATATCTAAGCAAATTAACAATGGGCATATCATTTCTAGGTTTTTTTGTAGATACAGTACTGAATTTTGCCATCCAAACACATGCAATATTGCCTATAAATGGCTTTATATGGTCAAGTGATACATCATTTTTAAGGCCAAGATCTCCTCTGTCGGATTCCGGTGTTAAATCTGGATTTAGTACCACCAGGTGCCCGATAGAGGGCAGCAAAGACAGTGAATGAAATCTACTGTAAGTACAGTTACTTTTGTATAATGGGACAGCTGCGCCAAAAATCACAGGATTGAAACAAGTTTTTTTCCTAGACGTTCACAGAAAGGTAAAGAAACAATATACATTGTATTTTATGGCAAATATACGCTGAAGTTTGTTCGACCCGTGAGATATAAACATGCTGGAATTCTGAAATGTTTACATCCATTGAAAGCCCTGGGTCTCCTCTTTCTTACAAACTGACTACAACGATTTCATGATGGCTTCCTGTCCTCACGTCAAAATCATCCGATTTCCGATGCAATGCGCAGAGAATTCTATGAGCTCATATTTAGCTAATAACTAGGGCTGTCAGTTTATCGCGTTAATTAGATTAATTAATTACACAGCAAATAATCGCGTTATGAAAATTAACTCAAAATTAATTACATTTTTTTTTTTTTTATAATATTTTTTTTGTATCTCATTCATTCCATAAGCATGTAGAATACACATTTACAGATTTTCTTTTTAATATGGTGCATTTGCTTGTTCTTGGTATCTGATTCTAGGGACATCTATGAATCTCAGGGAATGTATTCCCAGTGTCAGAAATACTGTGGGCTAGATCCACAAAGAATGGATTGCACGGTGCAAGTTGCACCCTTACTTACAATTCATTATTAATTGAAAATGGGGGACCCTGACAAACGTCTTTCTCTGGTCTGCATTCCCTTAACAATTGTGTGTATTGAGCCGTACTGTATTGTACCCATTCTGCAATCTGTTAATAACATTTTCATTCAATCAATCAATCTGCGCGGTGATTGATTGAATGAACATTTTATTTTGAGTAAATTGTAATGAACCAAATGAGAATATCAATACATTTTTTTTTATCTTTGACTGTGAATAACACCATGCTCAAATTGACCAGACCTGAAAAATCTAAGCAAATTAATAGATGGAAGATGATTAAACAGAAGGTTTTGTAGATACAGTACTGAATTCTGCCATCCGGACACATGCAATTTGAAATATGATTATAGAATATAGAATATGAGGCATAAAATGGTAATGCGATTAAAATGCGATTAATTAGATTAATTAATTACAAATCCTGTAATTAATTAGATACATTTTTTTAATCGCCTGACGGCACTTAAAATCATTGCTAAACAAACGTAGTGCTGAAAATATACACTTTTACTGCCGTTTTGATAGGATTAGGGTCTTTATTCTTGGCTACATTTGAAAAAGAAACACAACATCACTAAATACGGAATGTATTGATCTATTTGTGAGGTGAAATAAATATCAGCTCGGTACCGGGCCGATCAGGCTTAAGAGGTTAAACAACATATTTGTTGGCAGACGGCTCCTGCTATCTTAACGTTAGCAAGCTAAGCATGCATAGCGCGACCTGTGTAACATTAACACTTTGGTTGCCTTGGGTTAAATTCATGATATACCATAGATTGCCAGCTCTATTTGTCTATGGAGAAGTACCCCTTCTTTGCAGGGCTATAACTTTTTAAATTCTATTGCTACATTGCCATTATTAGGGCCCATTCAAAGTCCTATATGTATTGTTCATTGTGTAGCAACGTTAAACTTTTTCATTCACATATTCATAGTAAAGTATGGTCTAATGTATAAGTATGTTTTCATCTCTTTCTGCAGCTTTCTCCAGAACGTGATCTATAGCCCCAAATGCATTATATTGATGATGCAATACAGTTTTATGGCAATCAGCGCGATATAAAAAATTCCAACTAGACGTACTTCTAGAAGTTACTACACGTCATCTGATGTTGACCGGATGGGCTAGGGGGCGTTTATAATTCCGTGGGCAGCGTTATACCAATCATCTAATGTGGGTCAAATGTTGATAATAGCAGTTAGTATCGAAGACGGTAACGTTACACGCTGAAACTCACCCCAGTCTCCGCGCGCCGTTGGGCGATCATCGTAGAGTTGAAATCTTATCATTATGGGATGTAAATTTACCCGGTCCATCTCCAGCTTGTATAATGGTATATACGTCCAAATCATGTTGTTTATCGAGTTATTGGCAATCGATCACTGTGTAGCGTGACGAGCCAGAGTCCCGGGACCTATAGCGAGCGCCCGGAAGTACTACGGACGTCTAGCACAACCTCTATGCCACTTCCTGTTAAAGCGATTGCGCCGATCGGCCACCAGATGGCGCTCCTGAACCGCCAGAGAGCTCAGTGGGTCCTGCTGGTGGATCTCAGGCCAGCGGAGGGGACATATGAATCCGATCGCAGATTTTTGAAATATTGATATAAGGACGCTGTACAGCGTCCTCCGGCAACTTGAGCATGGCCCGCAATGACGTCAAAACACGTTTCATGGCAGTCAAAGTGTTAAATAACTTTAATGTTAAATAATCCAAACGTCCATTCAGAAACTTTGTATTATGAAATAAGACATTCAGCGATATCTGTGATCTCCCTTTTTGGTGTGTGTTCAGCTGACACTGTTGACACGCCCACTACACAAAGTGTTCTCACTCTCTCTCTCTCTCACACCCCCCCCCCCCCCCCAAATAGAATCAATTGTTCGTTTTTGTAAATTAATAGTTTAGAATAATCAATAAAATAATCGACGGATGAATCGATAACAAACAAATTGTTAGTTGCAGCCCTAATCATTTAATTAGTGGATTCCAAGAAAGCATTTAGAGTGTATGTGTGTGTGTGGTCCTACCTTCTGCATATTGAGTCTGATCTCAGAGGTCCTCAGAGAGCCATTAGCAAACCTCACTTTGTCCAGATTAGCCACAGACTCTTCTCCTGCGTTAGGCTTCAGAGGAGACAGCTTCTCTCCTACAGATAAACAATAGTAAACACAAACAACAACAACAACAACAACAACAATACCAGTGACTCCTCTCCTGCTAGGAGACAGCTTCCCTTCTACAGATACAAGGGAAGAGAAGAGTCTTAAAGTCGGGGTAAAGTGGAGATAAATGTCTCACCACAGAAACATGCGTTAATAACCAGAGACACATTTTGAACGATTCAAAATCCAGCTCAGAAATAGCTCATCTGGCAGCTCTGACCATCAATTCCTGTCTGATTGACAGCTCCCTTTCAGCTCAAGTGGCATTTTATTTCCCATTCAATCACTAGTGCCGAGTTCAGACGTCATGGTTACAGCTCTGATCTTCCATTCCCTTCGCTCTGTGCTCGACTGCTATATGTGAACTGTTCAAGACGCAGCCCGATAGACTGTCTGATGCATCGCAGACGCCCGACAAACATCAAGCAGGCTAAATATCTGGACCCTGTCTGGGACAGACAATGAGCTATAGCCAATGAGAGCATAACCCCGTTCCCAGTTGTATCTCCTCCGTGAGATAAAGACTGGTAAAGCACTACAATTGAAAGTGTGAATTTCCGGTGTATGTAGTTCCCCTGGAAGCTGCCTCCGAACGGACCAAACTTTTCCTGAATCCTGTCGGTAAACAAGCTAGAACGTCCAGGTCATGTAGTCAATTCTTCAGGCAAAGCCGTTGCAGTGGCTTAAACGAGGAAATATTGTGCACTTCACACGTTTCTATAATTGTTTTGTCGAAACCGGAAAGCCTGTAGCCGGTACTTCCTGTACTTCCGTTTTCACACTTTAGGAGGCATAGCTTTACCAGCCTAATGAGAGCATGAGAGAGAGAGGAGAGAGGAGAGAGGAGAGAGGAGAGAGGAGAGAGGAGAGAGGAGAGAGGAGAGAGGAGAGAGGAGAGAGGAGAGAGAGAGAGAGGAGAGAGAGAGAGAGAGAGAGCACGAGAGAGTCTGTGGTTGAGTCACATTTACTTTGAGTCTGAATCACAACAAGAACATTATGAAACTGTACAGCCTATTGCAATGATCGATGACCCTGCCATGTTATTAGAGTCTCTATTAGTTGTCATTCATGATTTTAGGGACATTTTAAAGGGGGGGGGGGGGGGGGGTGAGGATCTGGGAGATACAGATATACAGATCATTACCAGAGTGCGGTTGACAAGTTTACTTTGTTCTCCGCTAGCTTGTTATGCTCAATGATTTTACAAACTTCAAAGCTGTATTTATCACCTGCATTTTGCGACAAGATTTTAATATTCTGAATATCCACAATGAGAATATGAAGGATAATAGAGAATGACAGAGAGAGAATGACACAGAGACCAGTGGGTGTGGTCTGGGGGAAAAAAACAGAACAGGGAACAAGAGAAGAGAGAGAAACCACTAAAACCTTGCCTTGTGCTTTCTCCAGTGTATTCCTCTGAGCTCTGACCAAAACAAATACCTTCAAAACCCTGGTCACTTCTCGTGTGTATTTTTGTAACAAAACATAGTTTGGAGACCAGACAGACTTGTCTGGGATTCCTCCTGGTGAAAGATCTTGTAGTATGTATGTATAAACCCGTCGCTGATCAATCATGTAGTGTGAACCTACAACGACATCAAGATCCTCGATTACCAAACAGAGTGTTTTTTTTTTTTATCCACTTTCTCCCATTTTCTATATTTTCTCCCATCCCAATTTCGTATCATCCAATTCAACCCTCCCCTGTCACGGACGCTGTTTCTTGCCTCCCACAAGCCGGCTGCAATGTGGACTAAGTCATACATAGCACAAGTCCCCTCTGGTACTTGAGGTAACAGCAGTCGCATCTTTTCACCTGCGCAGCTCGATCTCTCAGTGGCGAGGAGTAACGCGTGGGAGGCTCACGCTGCCCCCGACACTTCCTGATTCTACTGCGCAGGCGCACCAACCGACCTGTAGGAGTCGCTGTCCACAACGCCCGATCCCCACCCTTCAGTTTCCCTCCCCGTAATACGGCCAATGTGTATTACTGTGGACGACCAGCTAAACTGAAAGCAAATGTGGAGCGCTGGGCTCGAACTGACGAGCCCAGTGTCTCCAGCATTTCGTGGCGAGTGCCTTGCCCACTACGCCGCGTAGCCGCCGATTACCAAACAGAGTGTTGTGTCTGGTATATGGATATGTATATGGGTTTTATGGTGGTTTTTGTTTTAGATCTATTGTGATGTTTCATCTTGACTTGTAAAGCCCATGGGGGCAATTCCATGTGATCTCGGGTTATACAAATACATTTGATTTGTGTGA